>NC_035109.1:102085048-102696640 GCF_002204515.2 Aedes aegypti | reverse complement strand
AGAAAGAGTCTCGCAAGTCGATTGTAAGCTGGCCAATTTTGAAATTCAGTGTCGTAGTCATTAATTGTGTAGAAGAAAAGTGTTAAGAATCTCGTCAAAATGCCGCAGGTCATCGAAGTTTATACCCCGTAAGTATTTTCAATAAATGTGTGTAGAATTAAGGTGATCTGTTTTCATAGTCTTGATTTTGTGTAGAGTTCTAAATTAATCGTCGTTATCTTTAAATATATTTTTTATGAGGGCTATCGAATTAAAGTTATGTTAGACTTCTATTTTGTTCGGGAATTCACACCCATTTTGAAACTCAAAGTAATGAGACCAGAAACATTTTGAAACTCAAACTAATGAGACAAAATTTATCCATTTCCCCAGCTTCCAAACCACTCTGGGTTGCAGCCCGAAACTGCGCTCGGTTCCCAAGTCGCAAAACGTGGTCCGTGGAGTGCCCGTCGTAAACGGCGATGTCGCTCTGCTGTCGGCTAAGGTGCGTACCTTCCTGGAGGAATCGGTTGCCACGTGCGGTCCCGATCGGATCCATATCGTCGACGGAAGCGAACAGGAGAGTGCCGCCTTGATCAAGGCTCTACAGGCCCAAGGCACCATCCATCCGTTGCCCAAGTACGACAACTGCTGGTTGGCTCGCACTAATCCTGCTGACGTTGCTCGGGTGGAGTCCAAGACCTTCATCTGCACCCAGCGACGGGAGCAGACCATTCCAACGCCCAAGGATGGCATTAAGGGAACGCTCGGAAACTGGATCTCTCCGGAAGACTACGAAGCCGCGATCCGATCGCGGTTCCCTGGTTGCATGAAGGGACGCACGATGTACGTTGTTCCGTTCTCGATGGGCCCGATCGCTTCTCCACTAGCCAAGGTTGGCATTGAAATCACCGATTCGGCCTACGTCGTATGTTCGATGCGCATTATGACTCGCATGGGACAGGAAGTGCTGGATAAACTCTCCGACAACTCGGTAAGTTCTTACTCTCCAAGCTCCCCCTTAATCACAAAACTAACAAACTTCTCTTCTACAGGATTTCATCAAGTGTCTCCACTCTGTCGGCACTCCGGCCAACGGTAAGATCGCTATGTCTTCTTGGCCCTGCGACCCGGAACGTACCATCATCCTGCACAAACCGGCCAACAACGAAATCGTCTCCTATGGCTCGGGCTACGGTGGCAACTCCCTTCTCGGCAAGAAATGCTTCGCGCTTCGAATTGGCAGCACCATTGCTCAACGTGAAGGATGGCTCGCAGAACACATGTTGATCCTCGGCATCACCGATCCCAACGGTGTTAAAAAGTACATCGCTGCTGCCTTCCCATCTGCCTGTGGCAAAACTAACCTGGCCATGATGAATCCAACTCTCCCTGGGTACAAAATGGAATGCGTTGGAGACGATATTGCCTGGATGAAGTTTGACTCCAAGGGTCAATTGCGTGCGATCAACCCTGAAAACGGATTTTTCGGAGTTGCTCCGGGAACCTCCTCAGAAACCAACCCAAACGCCATGAAAACCGTCTATAAGAACACGATCTTCACCAACGTCGCCGCCACATCCGACGGAGGAGTTTTCTGGGAAGGAATGGAAAACGAAATCGATCCCGATGTTGAAATCACTGACTGGTTGGGCAACCCATGGAAGCTGGGCGAATCCAAGACCCCCGCTGCTCATCCAAATTCCCGATTCTGTGCACCTGCCAGTCAATGTCCAATCATTGATCCAGCCTGGGAGGACAACGAAGGTGTCCCGATTTCGGCCATTCTCTTCGGTGGACGTCGCCCAGAAGGTGTCCCCTTAGTCTACGAAGCAAACTCATGGTCCCACGGAGTGTTCATTGGATCTGCCATGCGAAGTGAAACCACAGCCGCCGCCGAACACAAAGGCAAGATGATCATGAATGATCCGTTTGCGATGCGTCCGTTCTTCGGGTACAACTTCGGTGACTACATGAAACACTGGCTCAGCATGGAACAGCGTTGTGCTGCTGCCGGTGGCCATATGCCCAAGATCTTCCACGTCAACTGGTTCCGCAAGGATGCCAATGGAAAGTTCCTGTGGCCAGGATTCGGCGAAAACTGCCGAGTTATGGATTGGATTCTGCAGCGAGTGGATGACCACGACTGCTACCGGGAAACGGCGGTCGGCCGCATCCCTGCTCCAGGTGCGCTGAACCTGGAGGGACTGAAGAGCCCAGTGAATGAGAAGGAACTGTTTTCGATACCGAAGCAGTTCTGGCTGAAGGAGGTCGATGAGATTAAGCAATACTATGACAACCAGCTGCCGCATGACTTGCCGCAGGGAATCGCCAAAGAACTGCAGGAGCTCAAGGGTCGCGTTGAGCGAATGTAGGCCATCTAGCTTTATACTTGTTTTTAAGGATCCACGTATTTTACTCTTAAATAGGTCTAACTTATTCCGTAGAAATTGTGATATGACGTTTTTGAGTGTGTTCTTTTGTAAAGGACGACTTACTAATAAACTACTTTTTTATATGTATCAGGAATGTTTAATTTTTTTGTGTCCATTTAATTTGAGCGTTTAACAATACTTATGGTAACATCGATTCATGCAACAAAAATCCTTTGACACGTATTAGTGATCATATATAAGCCACAAGTTTTCGAACCTAGTGGTTTAGTTTCAGGAAAAGTGAACTTTTGCGTCGGATAAGGATTCCGACGGCCTCAAGAGCAGTGAAGTGAGAAAACAAAATGGTGGTTAGTCTCGTAGTGTCCTTCATCAAACTGAACAATACAAACAAAATCGCCTGGAAGCCATGTGAAGGTGAGACAACAAACTTAATCACGAATCGATGACAAGAGTTGGCTCTCGGAAATCAGTGAATGAGTTAAGATTCTTCTCTTGAGAGTTTTGATTCTTAAGAAATGCAATCTACCGATCAAATAAATGCTACCAAAACCAGTTTTAGGAGTGATTCAGTTCACAAGCGGAACCATCGAATAATTTTCCGGGGTCATACCGATTTTCTATAAACCAAGGACCACTCAATCTTCACTTTTGCTTTCCTCGACAGTGAAACTAGGACCTAGGATCAATACCACATTGATGGAATAATCAGTAAATGTTCCAATATTGCTGTAAAAAAGTCGTGAAAACTAGGCTGGTATTGATTCTTGAAAAAGTGCAGGAGTGACAGTGACGATGGCGGCGAAATTAACTAACGGAATCAATCATACTGAATGAATGTCGCCACATTTAATTAGCTCAGGCAATCTCAGAGCATCATTACGTTGATGATTACATACCTGGATAGCGGGGTATGCCAAGAGGCTCAGGATATCGCCACCTCAACAATATGTTTACGAATTTCATGCAAAACGATCATTATAGGTACACAACCTCTTTACCATTGTTGCATGAAACGTTAAACTTTGAAGGTCATACATATCCTTTTCCTTTCACAATCAGCAAACGTTTATAAAAAAATCCGAAATGGAAAATACTTAATGATTGGACTGGTAAAAGTCCCATTGAACGACAGTCAAACGACAGGATATAAGAATTTCACAAAGTTTACCTAAGAATTTCCAAAACTAGATTTCACATGCATTTCTTATAGGAATGACTCCCAAATTTCTCCAGAAATCTTGCAAGTATTCGTCCAAGGAATCAGACAGAAATTTCCCCAGAAATTGTCTATGTATTCATATACACGTTTTCCAGGATTAGCTTTAGATTTTCCCTTTATTTAATTTATTTATTTGGTTTTACATCAATTATCTTGATCAGAGGCGCGTCCGCGTTCGTAAAAATTGTGTCCACAGTAAAGCTAAGAAAAATGTTAACCCTATGGAATCCAAGACTGAAAATTGAAAGTTATTATATTTAGAGGGCTAAAAAGCAAAGGGGTGTAAGTGACATTTTGGTTTACAAGCGTTCAGCTCAACAGAAGATATAACATTATTCTTAGCAGACTGGCTTGTTTTCTTTTTGATTTCTGAAAAAGCAGCAGAGCAAAAATTTCAAGATCTAAGATTATTTGATTTTCTATAGGAACTTTATCGGAAATTTAATCAAATATAACTCCGGAAATTGATAAAGGAATTAAATGATTTTTACCAAGGAAATTTTTCCAAAAACACACAGAGAACTACACAAATGGAATTTCTACGAAGATTGTTTCAGGAGTCATTAGAATCCCTGCAAAAAATCTTTTTGAAAATTTTGAAGAAACTTTATACCTCTCTAAGATTTTATCCAGTAATTTATTCATTGATTTCCCAACCTGCAAAATTTCCGGCCAAAATATCTTCCAAAATTCAATCAATATCTTCTCCTATGGAACTGTCTTTGAGAATTTGTATGAGATTTCAACTAGGGATTTCTTTAAAAATACCTTCATCAATTGCTCCAGAGATTTGTTCTAACATTTCTGCAAAAAAATCCTCCAACAATACTTTTTGATTTTCCTAAATAAGTCTGATCTCTGAAATAACGCTTGGACTGTTGAGGAAAGTTTAGAAGATTTAAAAAAGATAATTTACACCGTCTTCAGCCATTTGACAACAGACACACGGAACGACCAGTGGACCAGTGAAGAATTTTTCGTTTGACGAAAAAATTTCTCCGGCTGGGGCGGGAATCGAACCCAATCTCCGTAGCACAATGCGCCTAAACGATTGACGCCGCTAACCGCACGGCTACGAAGCCCATTAGATAATTTGCTAAGATAATCCTAGAAAATCATTAAATCTCGGGAGAGTATTTCGCAGGGTTTTCTAAAGGAATTTCTCAAAAACCATTGGACAAAATCTCTGTAGAAGTTTGTGTAGGAATGCTCGGAGGTATTATTAGGAAAATGGTTGTAGTATTAGCAGGTGGGAAAACTTTGATTAACTATTGAAGATTATTTTAAAAAAAAGACTGCATAAGCAATAATTGGATAAAATTCTGTACAAATTCCTAGAAAAATATGATTTTTTTTTAGAATCCCTAAGTAATTTTCGATGTCTGGGAGGAATCGTAGATTTTTTAAATGAACAGGTGGGGGAATTCTTGCAAAGTTTCTTAAAAAACCCCTTGGCCATTTTTTTTTTCAGAAACTCCGAAATAATCATTTGAGGATTTGCTCAGCAGAAATTCTGTAGAAATCTTAGAAAGATCTTCTAGAGTAGCAATTGGAGAATTCAGTTGAAGGATTAGTAAAAAAATATCTGGTGAAAATTCTAGGATAGTTTTGGAAAAGGAAATCAAGCTAATGCAAGAGGAAATCACTGGTGGTAGTAGCTTTAGAGATCTGAAGGTTTCCAAGAGCAAATTAAGCAGAATTTCTCTGAAGCATGCTTTAAAAAATCTTTGGAAGAATTTCTGGAAGAATTGGTAGAGGAATCTCTAGAAAAATTTCTGAAGAAATCTTTGTAGAAGACTAATTCCTGAAGCTTTTCCTCGGAGAATCTTCAAGAGCCTGTTGGATCCGTTATAATCTCTGAAAGTTTCTCTGGAACCTTGCAATTTTGCATCAGGATTCAATGCAAGCAGAATTAGGATAAAGTTTTTAGAGATTATTTTGGTTAAAATACAGACTTAAGATACCTCCTATTAAAAATAGAGACTTTTTAGAGACTTGAATTAAAATAGAGACCAAGTCTCTAAAAAGAAACCTTTTATCAGCCCTGTCTTCAAGATCATTTATTTGATCAACTTGTATTATCATTCATATTTAAATATATGAATATCCTAAATGTTTATATCATTTTTAAATCAATTTCATTAAGCAAATTTAACAAAAATAGACAATCAAAAATTACAATCAGTGTAGTTATAGGGGCCTTCCTTAGGGAGGGATCGAGATATAGAACAAATTTTTAATAAATACTAGATCGAAAATCGCTCTGTTACCAGGAAAATTAAAAACCAAAAAGATGTCATTGCGCCTTCGCAAAGTGTTTTGGATCCCTATAATCTAGTCTAGTAACCTTCACTGTTAAAAATAATTAAAATTACTGTGGACTTAATTCTCGTTATGACTGAATGACACACAAAAACGTGTCCTTAGAGGTGTATTGCACTCAAAATGTAATTTTTTGCAATTTCTCATCGTAATAGGCTGTTTTTCATCACGCCAATCTGTCATGAAACGGCCTACTTTACTGCACTGAAGTATGCAGTGCGGGAATAGTCATTTCGCAACTGAAACCAGTGCTGTAATGATTCATTACGCAACGCTTTCTCATTACGCAACTGTTTTGAGTTGCGTAATGAATCATTACAAAACCATTTTTCAGAAATTGTAAAATGATGGTGAATGCATTCCGATATTATTTCTGATACCCTCAAGTGGTCTTCTACGAAATTGCAAAAAATGTTGTACGTAACTCGTTGCAGAACTCGATTTTTACAGCACTCGTCGTAATTATCCTACTCGCCAAGCCTCGTAGGACAAATTTAAAAAAAACTCGTGCTGTAAAAATCATCATTCTGCAACTTGTTCCGTAAACTACTATTACATGTTCCAGGACACGAAAACTGTGATCGACATTTCCCGATTCAGACACTAACGTATTAGAAATTCGACCCAAATTTACGTCATTCTTCTCGCTTCTTTTATGTGCATTCAAAAGACGTAAAATCACATGATTTTTTGGGAGTGTGTTTGATATTGGGCATATCGACATACGGAGAGAAAATCTGAATTTAAAATCACATCGAGATATGGAGATATCGATATACATAGAGTGAAAATGCATACAGAATGAAGAGGCCGACAAAATCATCGACATGGGGAGAGATATCGAGATATGGAGAGTCGACTGTACTTTAGTTTTCAAAATTAAAAATACTTCATGAAGTAAATTGTTTGAAAAATATTAGACTTGCATTATTGGCTTCAAGTAAAATATATTTGTATGAATCAAAATTCGATCAATGTTTCCTCGGCTAAGGAACAATTAAGGCTGTGAATCGTTTCACCAATTCGTTTAACTTTCAGTTAAACTTTGACAGCACGATAGTTATTTCCCCTCCGGTTAGAAATAACCCTGCTCTGGAGCATGGTTAAACTTTCGTTCGAAAGTAATTTTCTGCTCCCGTAAAATTGAGAATAACTAACCATCTATAAACTTTGTTCTGAAAAACATTTGAACTTTACTTTTTAAACAATATATGATAAATGTATGAATTCCTTACATGACATAAACTTGTATTTCAAACCCAATCAATTGGATTAACGTAAAAAATAAATGAAAATAACAATTTGTTATGATCTCAAGCAAGTAGTCAGTTCAAAAATAGATACTGCTAATATTTTGAGACTCAAATACAGTTGTTTTTTTTCTCTTCCTTGAAATACAAATCTTTATTGGTTTAGTACAATTTAAATTATGGGCTCAAAACTTAGAAAAGTGGTCATTTTGAACGATTACTAATTATAATCATCATGTGATTAGGGCCTCTCTTTCCAACTTTCCAAACATTTTACCAGTGTGATCGAACACGTTTTGAAAATACAGTCAACTTTTCCTTACTCGATATTCCGTATCTCGATATCGAGTTAGAGAACCATAGTTAAAGTTGGTTTTCATGGTCCTCGATGGTCCCTTGGATCGCAGTTGCGCTGGTGTTGTGTTCTGTAACGCGATGTCTCCCTAATTCGATGGTCCCTTATCGAGTTAGGGACAGTTGACTGTAGTATCAAGAAAAATCCCATATTTTTTAAATATGGATTTTCCTACCGGTTTTGCCGATTTTCAAGATTAAACAATTTTGGTGATATTCAGTAACACACAAAATAGAACCCTTATTGAGCTGAAATCGAATTCAGGTTAACCTCTGCGTCCATGAGTCCTCTCGTGGCGTAGGGGTAACGCCCCCTATCTAGAGAACACGGAGTCGTGAGTTTGATTCTCAGCGAGAAGACGTGTAACTTTTTCGTAAACATCACATCAGTTTGTCCATTTGATCCAATTGCAAGGTATATGTAATGTTTAGTATTTCGGTAGTTGCCATACTAGAAGTTGCTTAAAATTCGAGTTGAATTTTATTTTCATCCCTCAACATCCCATTTTACGGCACTGATAATAATCAGGAAATACCATTCATTCTTAACTGTTTGCCTATGAACCAAAATTCATAGCACTGATATGTTGTTTTTCTTTCGACATAAATTTGATAACAGTAGTTTAGAGAACATTTTTGAGTAGAAAGAGCAATTCTAGATCGCGCTTAAAACTTATTTTGATTAAACGAAACTTCAAGAAATCCTATATTTAAACCTGTTAGCGTATAAATCAAACTTCAAAGCGATGACATGTAGTTATAGTTTTTTGAGCAGAAATATAAATTTTGGATTACAGTATGGCCCATAAAAAAGTGCGAAAATGGTTTGAACGTGAATATAGCATCCACAAACGTTATTTTCAATGTTTTTTGTGAGTGAATGTAATTTCTGATTACTGTAGTATATTATGACATAAGTTCGCTATATAGGACAATTTTTGTCAGATTTTTCTTACTGTTCTAAATATTGTAATAAAGCAAAGTTAGAAATAGCGTCTGGTTGTCGTATACTCTGGTGATAAACTTTCCACCTTCGAAAATCACACTCTATTGTTGAAAATTTAAGTTTGTTTGGTATCAGAGGATGGAGAAGTTCTTAGAGAACGTGTTTTTCATGATCACAATAAATTATTTTGCCAGGGTCATAGTTTTGAGGGCATTTGCGTTTAAGTTTGATTTGATAAGTTTGATATGCCTTTATTTTTTGTAAAAGTTGAATAAAAATTAAATATTGAGGTCTATAACAGTTTTTTGAGAATGAATTTTGTTCCTTCGGTTAGAGACAACTCATATCAATACTAGCTCATAGGTTTTGAGCAAAACAGAGCCGCTTATCACACTTATATGAAGGTTCAGTCACGGCTCTCCAGACTGAGCCGTTTTTTCGAAAATATGTTTAAGTCTGCAATGACCCAGATATGAACCAATTATATCATTTGATATGGGAGAATGCTGGAGACAAGGCATGTGAAGAATCTCACCCCATCGTTGATTTTTTAAAAGCTTTCATCACAAAGATATTTAACTCGATGACTGCATGTTAAAATTAGAAGGTATGCTTCCAATTCCTCTCTAGTAAGGTGGAAATAACATGAAAATCATGTTCAAAGCAAAAAATTAGTCTAAATAGATTGAACAATACAAATAATGAACAACATTTATGTTTCGTTCACATTTTATGTATAAAAATTACCGTAAAACATGATGGGATGATTTTTGCATTTTTTTATGGGCCATACTGTATACTTAATATTTCTTTTGCTAAAAACCTACGAAAAAACATGTAGTTTTTGTGAAATGAATTCTTTTATAGAAATGTTTTGAATATGTTTGGGTAGAAATTGTAATTTTTGGATAAACTCAAAATTTATCCTGAGGAAATACAGTAAAGACCCAGATAGTCGTAGCGGTTAACGCGCAGCTATTCAGCAAGACCAAGCTGAGGGTCGTGGTTTCAAATCCCACCGGTTGAGGATCTTTTCGGGTTGGAAATTTTCTCGACTTCCCAGGGCATAGAGTATCTTCGTACCTGCCACACGATATACGCATGCAAAAATGGTCATTGGCGTAGTAAGCTCTCAGTTAATAACTGTAGAAGTGCTCATAAGAACACTAAGCTGAGAAGCAGGCTCTGTCCCAGTGGGGACGTAACGCCTAAAACACAAGTTCCACAAAATCGTCGAATGCTTCATGTTTTTTTAATCTCATTTTGACTCACATTTTAAACTGGCTAACAGTGCCATGAATGCATCTCATAGTCATGGATCAGCTTATATTTGCCGAAAAGTCAATTTCATTGCTTATTTTGCTGTAAATGTAATGTAATAATTTAACACTTTCAAAGCTATTTTTTTGCAAGAGTTTAAAGCAGGGTTTTGCTTTTATCATCGAACACCGTTTATTTTGTTCGACATTCCGAACACGTTCGTTAGTCAATAGATGTGGAGAAACAGGCTTTGTCACCGTTGGAACGTAACACCAGAAAGAAGATAATAAATAGTAATTTCCCAACGAAGTCATCTGAGTTAGTTAGTTTTACTGGCCTCGAACTAAGAAGTCCTTACTACTTACAGTGTCCAAACTAGCTTTTAAGACAATGAGATTGAGCCACAACTGATTCCCATTTCGATGAAACTCGACATATTTTAGTAAAATAATTAAAAAAAAATCTCAATTTAGTTTTGCGAATTGTTTGCAAAATTTCCTTATGTATGACGATTTTTTTTTTCAATTTTTAACCGTTCTCTTGTTATAATAGTTATAATAGTCCCATTTTGGTGTTCAAATTCATATAACCCAGCATCTATTTTTCACGTAACACTTCAAATTGGAAATTTTTGAGCGGGGGGAGCCCCGCCTTTGTAACGCTTTCTGTATGAAAGTTTTGAAAATCTTGAATTAGTCGTATTGTTTTAGCTTTGCTTTTTCGAGCGTTACGTAATTTATGAATGGTACCTCAATAGTTTACATTGAAGTTTAACCTATATAGTAATATCTAACCTGAGGGTGCTTCGTAGCCGTACGGGTAGTGTCACCGAGGCATTTAGCCGCATCGTGCTAAGGAGTGTGGGTTCGATTCCCGCCTCAGGTCGAAAAACTTTTCGAGAAGAATGTTTTCCGACTGTGTCACTGGGCGTTGCATGCTAGTCCGTTGTCTAGTGTGGTGCTTCCTTCAAAGGGCAAATAGCCCACTGGAACCATTAACGTGTAGTTTCTTTTTAAAGAAAAAAAAATACATCACACGAACCGTAACGATCAGTACAAAAATTTTGAAGTCTTCATAAAAGAAGTAGGAGAGGGGTTTGAAAAGCCTAATTCAAGCGTGTGCTAGAATAAGGGCTTAAGTCGCATGATCGATTTATCTTTATAGACCCTCTCTTCTGTGAATAAAGGGGACAAGACGCACGTTTGTCAGCATTTTTTCACCTCAGGACGCAAGATTGTATCGCTGTCAAGCGGTCTGAAGTGAAAAAAATGCTAACTAACCCGCAACTTGTCACTTTTATTCACAGAAGAGAGGATCGATGAAGAGAAATCGATCATGTGACTTACGCCCTTATTCTAGCACACGCTTCTGGACTTCATATATAATCATACGGGATCAGTTTGAATGTAAAAACGGTAAAACATGACGAACAATATTACATTCTAAATAGGCTGACAAAATCGGGTCAAAAAATTGACAAAATCGGGGGTAGACAAAATTGGGGGCAGACAAAATCGGGTCAGCACTGCACTTATTTTGTAATAATTTTTTGGCGACAAATCGATTTTCTAAACAATGATATGTAGTTTCTCTGAATAAATTTAATTGTGGAGAAATACTGCGTATGTTTGAGTAGAACGATAAATATTGGATATAAGGATATATATACACAGTACCAAAAAATAATGTGATTTACGTCTTTTGGGATGCACATAAAAGAAGCGAGCCGAGTGACGTAAATTTGTGTCCAATTTCAAATACGTTAGTGTCTGATTCGGGAAATGTCGATCACAGTTCCATAGTTTTCGTGTCCTTTAACATGTAAAATTACATTTTTTGTTCAATACATCTTCAAAGACACGTTTTTGTGTCGTTCCATCACTTACATCATGTGTCATTCAGTCATAACCAGAATTACGTCCAGAGTAATTTTCATTATTTTTAAGAGTGTATATATATATTAATTTCTAGCACTTAAAATCTTAGAAGCATTCTTTTTTCGAGCCTGTTTGCCAATAAATCAAAACTCAAAGCAATGACCAGTTGTTTTTTGAACTATTTTTTTTTACAAGCCATCACATTCTAAATTTACTTATATACGTCTTACAGAAAATAGACAGTTTATAAAAGTAAGGTTTTCATAATTTTGATGGAAAAAAATAGAGTAATGAAAAAGTCTTCGCTATAATTTTTGATTTATTTGCAAAAGATTGGGAAATAGAAGTTTTCATAGATTTTTTTAAGTACAGTCAATTTATGGCTACCTCGATGGTCTCGATTTACACTAATTTTCTGTTCGATAACTCGATACCTCCCTAACTCAATGGTCCCTTCAATATCGAGTTATGAAGTAGACTGTAAAATAAATTTAAGGTGTAATAGGAAATTTTAGCCTTTTATGTTCAAATTTATCGCACAAAAAAAAATTTCATCACTTTCAATATAGGCAAACATGTTTAAAAACTAGGGATTTTGTAATATTTAGCTATTCGTGAATTTTGAAACTTACCTATCATCATCAGTTAAGGCGAAGTAGGCCGTCATTGAAATTTGTACGCGTCGATGATGATTGTTGCTAATTCATCTCACGATGTCGAATCAAAGAATATCAGTTGGTTTTGCACTGACCCAGCTGAAAAAGTATCAGCATACTTTATGTATGTTAGCGCGTACAGTGATACTTTTTCAAGTCAACATAAACTATCAAGACTGAGTTTTATCGCATTGTAATGCAAGCTGAAAAGTCATCATTGTTGCCAAAACGATTGACGGGCTACTTAGCCTTAATCGTTAATCGTCCTCTTTAAATTCACTCCAATCATTCTTGGACGGGTACTAGATATGTTTTGCTAAACTGGAGAACTTGATTTCTACTTTGCACTGTATTTAAGAAAATTATTGTAAATACAAAGGAACATTGAAAATAGGAATAAAACTGAGTGCTTTGTTTGTCAATGTTTATATAGGATTTTTTTTTTATTTTTGAGGTAGCGTAGTAAATGATAATTATGACCAATTCTAGTTTTTAACCTCCACAGAAACCCTTGCAAATCTGTAATCAACGAGAATGCGATAAATTAGTTTCCCATCGCATTTTCCTACATCACGTCGAAGAAAACTTTATAAATTATTCTTCCGGCCAGTCTGTCTACTCCTCGTCTAAAAATAGGCTTACGCGACCCGAGCTTTATGGTTCTCATCCGTTGTTGTAAGTGTATGTATGGATGTATGTAGCACATGCAACATCATTGGTTGGTTCTGCGCCACCAGTGGGTATAATGGTCACACATGTGCCGTTGGTGGGTGGCAGTCATGATGTAGCCCATTTCCGGTTGCTGTTGCCATCCTATGAACTTGCCAACTGCACCTTCGGTTGAGATATGGAAGGTGCACGACGACGAGCAATAAAAGTTTTATCTTGTTAGGCTGACTGCTGGAATGTATGAGAAGCAAGCAGCAACTTGTACGATGAAGTAGCAGGCTTAATTTTAGGTTGAACAGGTACATGCTACAGAATCCGGAATATAATTTGTACTGCCATCTGGAGCGTGTCTGAGGGGCTCTCCGATTTCCGTGATCTGGTGGACTTATGGGTGGAGAAGTGTAACGTGCGGCGGGATGGTCGTGTGTGTGTGGGCATTTGGCTACCTGACGTAATGCATACTTGCAAGCAATTAATTTTCGACAAGTGATGGCTTATCTCGCTTCGAAATTTGAACAAAATAGCATGAACGTAAAAGTGGAATAATCTTGAAAGTTTACTTCTGTTTCTAAGACATGTATTTGATAGTGTTAGTAGGTATGTAGAAAGTTTGAAGATTTCGGGTGATTTATTCATATTAAGTTTTGTTGAAGCGTGGATACGTTTAGCCTGCATTTTGACAAACTAACAATTGGAGATCAGTTTATCAAAAAGGAGTAATAAATTTTGAAGTAAATGCGTTTAGTTTGTCTTACAATCTATGGGTGAGATGGTTCCGGGTCGTTTGGCCGAACGCCATTTGTCCGAATGGGTCATTTGGCCGAATGCCGTTTAGCCGAAATTGAAAACAATAGTGAAATACAGTTAGCATGCATTTGGTAAGGAATTTATGTAGCTTATTCTGAAAGAAGATAAATCATCATTGGTAGGTATACAAATAACTAGCTTTAGAGTTATTTCAGGATACTGTCAGTGGTGAAAGAAGCATATCCTAAATGTAAGCTATTATTCACTTCTCTGCTGTTTGACAGTAACTGAAACAGTTTAAGACTTATTCGTGCTTCTGCTGAATCGGGTTGCTTCGATTCGTACTAAGTAAAATATTTCATAGTTCTAGCAACCACAAGTCTTGGCTTCACAACGGAGAAACAGTGAGCTTCTTTGACGAAAGTGTTCATCGAGTCGTTCGGTTTTGTTGTATGCAAGTAGCGGTGCAGAGTTCAGTTCACACGTTGCACTCTTATTCTTGGAGGGGAATGACATCTCACCTAAGTTAATCCGCTCATAACCCACAGACGAATCAACCATCAGCTTAAAGTCTTCTCGCGATATGTGGAGTTCACAACTTCGTCCTGAAATAACGTGTCGAATTATTCTCTTGGAGCGACAAACCTGATGTCCTGTCATATCATAAAAATCAACAAAATCATTAGCAGATCTTATGGGCCAGACTTATGAATCCTACACATCAGCGTTGTAGATATTTTTTGTTCGTAATTCGGCCAAACAGCATTCGGCCAGATGAAATTCGACCAAATGGCCGGACACCGGGTGAGATAACCCCCTGATTGAGCACCTATTCGTCAGGTTCATCAATAATAACTTACTTTACCTGATCTGTCTAGATAGCCTGGAGTGGTTGTTTAAATTGGCTGAGAATTAACATTAACTGAGCGCTTTCTTTGCCAAAGTTGCCATTTTAGCATTCGTATATCGTGTGGCAGGTACGATGATACTCTATGCCCAGGGAAGTCAAGGAAAGTTCCATAACGAAAAGATCCTGAACCGACCGGGAATCGAACCCAGACACCTTCAGCATGGTTTTGCTTTGTAGCCGCGGACTCTTACCACTGAGCTAAGGAAGGCCTTTCACTTCATGACCCTTCCCAATATTTTTTGCAAAGGTTCCTTCAAATCACATAAAAATTTCTTTCATTCGTCTTGCAATTTCATAAATAACAATTCCAGAGATTTTTTTTGCATATTCCTTTGGATTCCGACAGGGTTAATTTTTTTTTTCGAAATGTGAATGTTTAATTCAATTGATTTAGATGTGGTTTTCACTACATGCACTCCAAAGGCTGCTAGTTTCATATGCTGGCAGAAGTGGAACAATTTATTCATGATGGCCGGAGTTATTCCGGTGTCCTCCTTGGTAAGGTCGGGTAATTATTTGTTCAGCTTCCTTTTCTGAACTTTGATCATAGTAAATGGAGTTTAAACACATCAAATTTGACAGAAAGCGAAATTTATGTATTCTCAGGTAATATTATAATATCGTTGGACAACCGAATGTGGTGATGGTCACTTCATGGTCCTTCGGAATATCCTAAAAAGTGGACATATCCTGAAAATTGACCTGGAGAGATGGATTTTTTTGCAAACGACTTGTATTGATGAGCCTCTAAATAGTATACCATCGATCCTTGGTATGAACTTGAATGCGGTCATTTCATGGAACTCCGGAATATCCGTAAAAGTGGAAGTATCCTGACAATTTACCTAAAGAGCAGTAATTTTTTTCCAAACAACTTGCAGTGATTAGCTTCAAATTATTTTTCCATCGAATCTTCGGTATGATCTGGAAAGGAAATTTCTTAATCCTCCGGAAGATCCGGAACATCCTGAAATGTGTACATATCCTGAAAATTGATTTAGAGAAGTGTTTTTTTTTCAATCGACTTGAGGTGATGAGCTTGTATGTTCTTCTTCTTCTTCTTTCTGGCGTTACGTCCCCACTGGGACTGAGCCTGCTACTCAGCTTAGTGTTCTTATGAGCACTTCCACAGTTATTAACTGAGAGCTTACTATGCCAATGACCATTTTTGCATGCGTATATCGTGTGGCAGGTACGAAGATACTCTATGCCCTGGGAAGTCGAGAAAATTTCCAACCCGAAAAGATCCTCGACCGGTGGGATTCGAACCCACGACCCTCAGCTTGGTCTTGCTGAATAGCTGCGCGTTTACCGCTACGGCTATCTGGGCCCCAATGAGCTTGTATGTATGATCTCGAATTGCCGTTTCTTGGTCTTGGTCTTGGACAGAACATCCGTAAAAGTGGACATACCCTGAAAGATGACCTAGAGAGCTGGATTTTTTTTTTTTCAAACGGCGTGCAGTGAGGGTCTTCAAATAAGTATACCATTGTTACCTCCGAGTTATCTCGATCGGCCATTTCTTGATCCTCCGGAACATCCGTAAAAATGAACATATGCTGACAATTGATCCACAGAGCAGCGTTTTCTTCCAATCAATATATGTACATGCGTGGTTTCAGATTCGTATCCATTCAAGACCAGACGACAGCGATGACATTGGTAGGGGAATTCGGGGTAAAACCGACACCCTAAGCTTATTGATAAAATTTGTGTACTTTCGCTTGTTAAACGAACCTAAAATTGTTGTAGTATCACATATTGGTTATAAATCTATCAATCCTTGCGATCGCTGAATGATATATTAAGATTATACAGTGATTTAAATCAAATCGATATTTCATCATTTTTGGGTGAGACAATTGAGAGTGCGGGTAAGATCGACACCCTGTTGGGGTAAAACCGACACATCCACTTTGAGCAGAATTTATACGTAGTGAACATCACCATCACATTGTATATTTAAAAGAATGCTTTGAACATGATTTTGACATTTATGATCCCTTCCTCTAAAGTATTATTCACATATTACGTAAATTATTGAGAAGAGGCCAAAGATCCACTAAATATATGTAAAAATTTAAAATGTCCCATGCTAAGACATTAAAGTTGGGGTGAATACACATGGATATTATTAATTTGTGTTCATGGAATGCCTATGAAGATGAAGTTGTAGCGAATGGTTGGTTGTGAAAATAAATACTGTTTAATTTTAACAAAACAGAAAAGTGTAATTATAATTATTTGTAGATAATAAAAACTGTCGAACCTCATAGTTTGTAAATAAACAATAAGATTAATTTATATGAACGTATTCAAAATACTATTGATTCTTCAATTTTAAATGAGAAAAAATTCTGCAAGCTTCATAAAATAGGTTGAAACGTGATAACAAAGAAATATTTTTTTTAATACTTAACGACAGCTTCTGGCAAGTCATATAGTGTCATATTTTACATGTTAACAAGTTCGCCATCCGTGAATTTCACTGGAATTCAAAAATAAAGACTCACATAAACTAAAGAGATAGTCTTTCGATTAGAAAGATTCCCTGAAATTAGATTATGAAGCAAAGAAAGGTATCGATTTTGACCCAAATGAAAGTGTCGATCTTACCCCGAGTGGACATTTATTTTTCGATAGCGTTTTCAGCTGTCGAAAAACCAAAAAATTATTTCTCCTTCATGTTGTATCAACGTAATAATAGTAAATGATTATGTAGACGCAGAACAAATGATGATATTTTAAAAATTTCACATGCGAAATAGTTAAAGAATAACAGCGAAATATTGCAACTGCTGATGCTTCTATGTTATCCAATATGATTTTGTTGTTTATTGTGGCAGTTTATTGGTAGCGTCAGTTGTAATGTAATTCGAAACACAACATTTCACAAGTTAAGATAGAGCGTGGTGGAAACTGCATGAAAATCTGCTCAAAACATGAAAAATCAAAGGGTGTCGAGCTTACCCACAGTGTCGGTTTTACCCTGATTTCCCCTACTTAATTTTGATGGCACTACTTCCTTCAAGACATGACCGGCGTAACATTGTCAAAACTCGGTCCATGGCTGCTTGCCTCGATCGTCCCACACTTCCAAATTCAAAAACAATTGCTCAATTACAGTGCACGGGCTGGTTTTAGTGGGTCGTTGTTGGGGCAGCATTCCCACATTCCCTGATTTACCTTCTCGAAAAATAAAAACATTGGTGTCTCGGAAAGAAATTTCTCCCGGATTTGTTTCGAAGATTTCTCCAGAGATTCTATCACAAAATCCCTCAAGATAATCTCTACAGTGATTCATGCAGCGATTTTTCCTGGGATTTTGGCAGAGATTCCTCCAAAAAAAAATTCATTGGCAACCAAATTCTTTCAGACCGTTTTAAATAGGGCTCCAGAAGTACCATTAGAAATCTGTCTAGGAATTCTACTAGAAGTTCCTCCAGGATTTCACCAAGGATTATTCCAAAGATTCGTCCAGGAAATAATAGAATTTCCCGGGAAATATGGGATTCCCGGGAAATACGGGAATCCCGGGAAACAGAAAACAATTTCACGGGAAACGGGAATCCCGGAAAATCTCATTTTCCAGGAATTCTTCACGGGATTGGAAACTCTAATGAACAGAGTTTTGTGGAATAATTCCTGAAATTACTTGAGAAATCTCAGAACGAATCCTTGCAGAGGTTGTCCCAAGTTCTGTAGAAAGTATGATACGATTCTCTTTTGTCTAAGTATTTTTACTAGGTCTCAGAAGAAGACCTGCTAAAGTCCCAAGCTGCTGGTCTTGAGTCAACGGCAACTTCAAGTCCTCTTTTGGCAAACCTGGATCACAGGGTCGCTTCTCTGGACAATCTACCAAACAATGTGGTGAATACGTGGATAATACAAATATGTAATGAATAATGAAAAACTTGTTTTTTTACAGAATCTTAAATTAAATTAGCTGAAGTTCGGACGGGTCATACATCAATTTGGATCAGTCTTCTAAGAGCATCCTTCTACTCCCAGATTTAAACAAGCATATGGCTTAGAAGTTCCAGGAATAAAATTTAGATATTATCTTCAGATCTTTTATCTCTTATGTCAATCAAACTAATATCTCGATTTGATGGTCAGAACTTCGCTTCTGCTCGGGATGCTTTGAAATAATCTTAAAGCGTGGGATCATTTTGAATCCCGATTTTTCCAATCTTAGCGTACGTGATTCATACAAGGATTCAATCCCATGATTGAATCTCGTCATTACGCTCATAGGCAATCGAGTCAAGCTAAAATGCTCTTCGTCTGGAATTTTTGACGTTTCATTGGGAATTGGGACAAATAGAACCTGCCTGCCTAGAACATGAGATGAAGTGAGATGGAAGGCAATGAAGTTCAGCAATGAGGATAGAGGAGAAATGGTATCATACCACAGCAAAATTCCACTAGATACTTTTGATCATTTCCACTTAGGGAGATATTAATAAAGACAAAGATTTGAAAGACAGAGTTTCGTTGAATCCTGACATGTTTCAATGGAAATTCAATCTAAATTGTCCTGATTCATATTTTCTGTTAAGGAGCTTGGAATCCCGTATACATGTGAATTCATTACGTCAGGTCAGAATGTTACTAGAAGTTGTCGCTAGTTTCCTGAAGCCATTCACTGGAAACAGCTGTGCATTATACATTCCTGTCAGACAAAAGTTTTCAATCGATATGGAATAAAATTTCAATGTTTACTCGATTTTTTCACCCGGCTAATAATCGATCAAGGATTGAATCCTGGCATGATTCATTGCATGCCTAGATTTGAGCAAATGATGCGCGCGGAAAAAATCTTGGTCTGATGGCTTTTGATCTCAGCAGCTCTTGGGGTGGGATTTTTTAAAGACTGATTTGGATTAGAAAGAAACAGACTCATAACAATTAACACGCTTATACAGAGGCTTGAAAGGGGGTTCAAGAAGGATGCAGGGTGTCCTCCAAATTTCGATTTTTTCCCCGTCTTCTTGCTTCTTTTTCTACAGCTACAGCACAGCATACACAGACAAGGCAGTGTCTTGACTTGTGTAAACATCAAATTTGGTTGTAAGACATGTGATGTCATTCATATCGTAATATACACAATCTGGATATGGTGTCCTTCCACTTATCCACCTGCCATGTTCTTTATTGCAGATATCAAGATGACGTCTTCTTTTATTCTGATGAGAAGGTCTGGTTAACGACGAGTTCCTCACACTCTAAACATATTAAATATGCAATCTATTTGATTGATAAAATATACAAACTGTGACGGCGAGCAACCCTAGCCCTAGTTGAAGCGGACAGAGAGCCTTTCCCGAGCTCTCTCCCGAGAATAGTAAGAGTTGTAGAACTAGAAAATAAAATTATTACTACCGTCGATGGGGGTGACAATGGGTCTAGGGGGTGAGATTGGGTCAAAACGGATAAATATGATTTTTGAAATATTCCAGCTAATAACGCTGATATTACTAAAATTAATAATTCATGTGTTAGGGAATATATTACTACATCTAATCCATCACAATACACATTTTTAGAAATAGTAGTTTTTGTTTACTATATCAATAAACTTGTGTGTTGAAACTAGATAAAATTTGCAACATTAAATTTCTCATGTGCAAAGTATCACGCATGTACTTTAACCTCTATCGTTATAAAAGTAGAAGGTTGAAAGTCTTTTCATTACACCTCACACGTATTTTCCGGAATCTATTTGATTTTTTCTTAAAAATTTGATTTTTTTCGGCACGGTGTCTAAAACATCAAAAATGGGGGTGAGATTGGGTCAAGCAAGAACGATAGAAAATGAAATTGCAAGTCCACTTTTTTGACGTTTTACGGTACCGGGTGATCTCTTTTTTCTTTGAGATGTTTTTATTTTTTCTAAATACAGCATCTCTGAAACATCAAACAAGTCTACTTGAGTATTCCATGCATTGAATAACAATGCAACGCACTTTGACAACTTCTCAAACCAGCAACTGTATTTCGTGCGCAGCAACATCGTGAAATTTTATCAAATGGATTTTTTTTAAATTTAATTATTTATCAGTGCAATCATACTATAGAAACATCTCACGAAAGTACAAATGAGTTGGATCGCTGAAATACCGAGATTATGACGTCAAAAACTGCCTGAAATCTTTTGATCGTGGAATGTCGCACCGAAACTTAACTATTTGGAAAGGTTTAAAATAATCACTGTTTCAGTACACCTTTGGGGAAACTGAATTGGCGTTAATGGCAATGAGGATGAGACTTTGAAGACAATTTGATGGAAAAAACAAGAAAATTTATGTAAACTTGACGATAAATGTTGGGTTTACATATTTTTTCTCATAGCTCTACAATTTTTTGGTATAATCGTTCTTTTAAGTGGGTTTATCATACCTCTGATACATCTTAGATATCTTTTCGTCTTGTTTGCATCGTATTTCATCAATATTTTTCAGCTGTGAATGGTTTTGCTATCGTATTCTCAAAAACAAGTTATTTCAATTACAGTGACATAAATAATAATTAATAAATAAATAAATAAATAAATAAATAAATAAATAAATAAATAAATAAATAAATAAATAAATAAATAAATAAATAAATAAATAAATAAATAAATAAATAAATAAATAAATAAATAAATAAATAAATAAATAAATAAATAAATAAATAAATCAATAAATAAATAAATAAATAAATAAATAAATAAATAAATAAATAAATAAATAAATAAATAAATAAATAAATCAATAAATAAATAAATAAAGACACCTAAACCTTCCTTGTGCATTGGGGTCATTTTTGGCCAATCGGCACGGTAAATAAGCTGTAACTTTGTAGAAAAAAGAGATATAAATCTGAAATTTTTTCCTAACTTTTGAAAACGAATATTTTTGTGCTAAAAGAATTTTTCAGCGACCTCTAGGAGCGGCGCTACAAAAAAAGTGACACATTATGCATTAAGGGTCAAAAATGACCCGTGACTTTAAAACGCTCTCAAAAATTAATTTCTTAACCGATTTTCGTTCTTTTAGCTTTATATGAAAGATATGGAACTCAAGAATGGAACCCTGGAAATTGTTTGTCAGTATGGCCATTCTGGGCACAAGGGCACAAGGGAACCTGGAACCTGTTTCAGAAAGAACTGCAGTTCATACACATGTATATAACGATGGTTCGAATTTCATGGTTTTTAATTCCGATTTACAAGAGCACCAAGAGGACCAGCATTTAGATTTGGCCGGTATTTCGGAGTGTTCCGGAACCGGTTCCGCTAGGGTGTGATGTGGACATTTTCAGACCATCATATAGTACCATCATGCGACGGCTCAAAATACATGATTTTTCATCCAGATGTAAATGGACACCATGCCATATACCTGGCGTTACGCACCTAGTGGAACAGAGCCTGCTTTTCAGCATTTATTAACGGAGAGGTTTGCCATCTTACTATTTTTGCCTATGTATATCGCTTGGCAAGCACGATGATACTGTATGCCTGGGAAGTCGAAAAAAATTTCCAACCCGGAAAGATCCTCGTCCTGTGGGATTCGAACCCATGTCCCTTAGTTTGGTCTAGCTGAGATGCTGCGTGTTTACCGCTGGGCTTCCCAAACATAAAAATATTAAATTAGAATATCATTTCCGTTACGGCCAAATAGAAATTATACAGTCAACTCAGCATAACTGGATTTTGAACGGACCAGAGAACAAGGGAGGTATACAGTAAAATCTAGAGTAACCTGACCAGTGAATTACAACAGAGTTGAAACAGATTTTGCTATTCCGTTATAGCGTTTTTTTTTTTCTAAAAAAGTATGTTATAATTTTCAATGATAAGTAGTTAAAATAATAAAAATTATAACACAATTTACTCTAAACTAAACTTAACTGAAACAAAATATGTTATAATTCAAACAAAAGTGTAACTCATTATGTTTCGAATCAAACCCAAATATAACTCATTTTGTTATTTTCCATTACTTATTTGTACAATTTGTTATAAGCAATTGCTCTCACAAATTTTATAAAAAATGTGTTATAATTATGTTCTAACTAGTAACAAATTTGAAGCAGCTTTTGTTAATATGGTTTTGTTTCAATTATGTTTAAATTTCTTCCATGAATTCAGAGTACTTCTAGCAAAAATGAAACAAAATTTGATATTTGTAATAAACCTATGCTACAATATTGTTGTAATCCACTGGTCGGTGGTAGATAAAATAATAAAAAATTCAATACATTTTCCTCTATACTAAACAAAATTGAAACAAAATATAATATAATTTAAACAAAAATGTAACTTATTATGTTTCAAATCAAACAAAAATATAACTCAGTTTTTCATTATTCATAACTCAATCATAACAAAATTTGTTATGTTTTTTACATGAATAAATGCGCACATGTATAAGTAACTTCCCTCCGATTTTTTTATCACGATTTGTTTCATAATTATATTATAAATTTAAACAAATTTGAAATAGCCTTTGTTATTATAACTTATTTTGTTTTAATTATGTAAGGACATTGTTACAACTCAACGTGCAGGAACAAAAATGAAATAAAATTTTATGTTTGTAACAAATCTTGATATAATTGTGATACAATTTTGTTGTAATCCACTGATTGCATTCTGTGCACGTGCTGCAGCCTTATGTGCAGGAGCAATAAGATCCAAGATAATCTCTACTGTAATCCTTACATCGATTTTTCCATGGGTTCCACAAGCGGTTACCCTGAGATTTCTCCAAGAAACAAATTTTGTTCGCTACCAGACCGTTTCCTATAGAACTCCAGAAATACCAGCAATTCCATCAGGAATATTGACAGAAGTTCCTCCAGTGATTCCTCCATAGATTCCTCCAGTAAAATTTTAACTAGAATTTCTCCAGAAATTTCTCGAACGATTTCTCAGATTTTTTGAGATATTACTTCTGGGCCACTCAGACTTCTTAGACACCCGTCTAGAATCACATAATAAGATTATGACATATTGTAGCAAAATCTGTTAAATTAACAGATGTTCATATAACTTTGTCAAGATGGCTTTGTTCTCAAATTGTCACATTTTTTTGTATCAGATTAATTACATGACATTTGTTATATTTCTTACATTGCATGTGTAAGTTGGTTGTAAATAACATCTAAAATTATAAACAATAACAAAATTTGCAATAATGTTGTTTCGTTGTGACAGGTCGGTAACACGTTTTGTAATCATATTGGTATAATTTCAATAGGATTTGTTATATTCTATATTTATTTAGCGTTAAATTTGTTATTCCAACTACTAACGGTATATGTTTTATAACAACTGGTCTTATAATAAAATCATATAAGAGCAAAACTGTTATAATCTTGTGCTTCTATCTGGTCGGGGACTGTTCCTAGCATTCCTCCAGGAATATTTCTACAAGGATTTATGCAGTGATGTCTTTAAGGCTTCCTCCAAGTTACAATACAACGATTTCTTGAAGCGTTACTCCAGATATGTCTCCATTTGTTTCTTCAGAATATTCTCGGGTAGCCTTCTCGAGATTCTTCTACGAAATATTTCTGAGAGTTCCTCCGGGATCGCTCCCGAAATTCTCCTGGAGAAATTCATCTAGGGATTCTACAATAAATAACTTCTTGAATTCCTTTAGGGATTCCTCAAAAGTTTACTTTAGGAATTCCCTCAGGTATGCATCCAGGAAATCGCTACATGAATTCTTCTAAGGATTCTTGCAGGTAATCTTCCAGGAATTCCCCTTCAAATTTCTTTAGAGAATCGTTCTGGGCCTCCAAAAACTCCTCCGGGCAATTCTTCGAGAATCCTCTATAAATTCCTACATAGATTTACCCATGAATTCCTCCAGAGATTTCATCAAAATGAATAATAATTCATCCTGAATTTCATCTGCAATTTTTTTTAAAGATTCCTCTAGGAACTCCTTTTCTCAAGAAGATGTTTGAAAGAAATTAGATGAGGTCCTGAAAAGATTCCTAGAGCAATCCCTGGAGAAACCTTAAAAAAACACCTTCACGTAAATGCTTCCAGTGAAACTTTTGTTCTTTCAAAGAAGCACCACACCAGACCACGGACTAGCATGCAACGCCCAATTTCACAATCGAAACACGTTCCTGACGAAAAGTTTTCCTGTGCGGATAAATGCGTTGTAATTCTAGAAAAAAATAGAGAAATCTCTTGAAGAATCCCCGGTTGAATTCCTGGAAAAATGTCTGAAGTAATTTTTGCAAGAGCCAGAAGAATTCTCTAGAGGAATTCATGAAAAAATCCCTGGAACATAAAATATGATTTTTGGCTCCGCTGTTTATTTTTTTACCGGCTTTTTTTATAATAAAGACTACGTAGACGAAAAGCATATTTCATTAAAATGTGCAGTTGATTGTCTACCAGCCCATCCTTGGACAATTTCTAGATGAAATCATTAAGAATATTTTTTAAAGCAATCCTTTGTGATATTCCTGATGAAAAAGCTGAAGAAATCCCTGCAGGAATCGCTGTAGAGGTTTTACTGAAGAAATCCGTGATTCCATGAAGAGATTTAACAATAAAAACAATATAAAGCATTTACTGGAGGAATATTTGTAGAGATTTTTGTTAAACAATCCCTGAAGTAATTCTTAGCATAATGTTTGACTTAATTCCTGCGGGAATTCATAGGAGAATCACTGAAGGAATTTCAAGAAGCACTCTTAGAGGAATCCCTGTTGGTGGTTCAGAACGAGTCCCAGTTAGTCTGGAGAAATTATTAAAATAATTCATGTCGCGATTTTCCTTGTGGTAACTCTGGGAGAATTCCTCCAAGAAATTCTTGAGGAATTTGTAAGTTGAGAAACACCTGTAAAAATTCCTGGTAGAATCCTTGGAGTAATTTCGGGAGGAATCCAAGAAGAAATTTTTGGAATAATTCCTGGAAGCATCTTGACAGGACTACTTGGAGATATCTTTGTATGTTTCCGTGGAGGAATCATCAGAGAATATTCTGAAGAAATCACTAGATAAATATCTTGAGTAACCATTGAAACAAAATGTCCTAGTGTAACTCTTAGAGAAATTCCTGGAGGAAACCTTGAAGATATGAACATTAACATAATCTTACAATCCCTTCATAAAAAAAGTGTTGGCTTGAAGATTCTTTGCAAGAATCCTTGATTTTCTAGAGGAATCTCTGAAAGAATACCAGAAAAAATCGCTTTAAAATAATTTGGAGAAATTCCGCAGCTTTCCTGAAAGAATTCCTGAAACAGATCTTGGAGGATTTCTGGGAGAAACTCCTGGAAGAATCCCAGTGAAAAAAATTATTTTAGTAATCACTAGAGACATTCTTGCAGAAACTCCTTGCGAAATCTCTAAAGGAATCCCTGTAAATGTCTTGGCTGTCTTGGTAGTGTTATTCAAACAACACGCCAAGCCGTTCTCATAGGGGACGTTAGCCAAAAAGAAGGACGTTTCAAGTAATACTGTTCTATGAGTATACCCCATTAGGCATAAAGACGTTAGGCATAAGGACGTTAGGCATAAGTATGTTAGGCATAATGGACGTTAGGCATAAAGACAATAGGCATAATGGATGTTAGGCATAAAATACGATAGGCATAATGGACATTTGGCATAAAATAATTCTTATCATATCGAAAATTGTTCGGGTCTAATTACAAATTCTATTACATTGATGGGGGTGAGTGGGTGTCCTTAAGATGTAACAGTTCGTAAACAATAGGGGAAAATTTATACAAAAAGCGTTACGAGGGGTAGGTTAATTGGTTGATTAGAAATTACTATTTTTGGTGTTATGAAATTGACAATGCATCCATCATCGCAAGATATGGAAGAAGATTGTTATCATGGTTATTGTTATCCAGTTAAGTCCAGTTCAATCCATTTTTGTAAGTGTCCATTTATATTGGCGATGTGCAAGTGTTATTTATTTCTAGCGAAGTTTAGTTTGGTGAGTATATGACATTTTCTGTTATATTTCTCTTACATAATTGGGTTAATTCTAAAGAAGGGAAATCTTCCATATAATTATTAGTACCTATAATACTAATAATTAACTTGAAGACAACAATCTAGAATCAA
Source organism: Aedes aegypti (assembly GCF_002204515.2). Classification (NCBI taxonomy): domain Eukaryota; kingdom Metazoa; phylum Arthropoda; class Insecta; order Diptera; family Culicidae; genus Aedes; species Aedes aegypti. The sequence continues at coordinate 102,669,958 of NC_035109.1, read as the reverse complement.
TTAAAAATTTCATGTCATGATAGGTGACATTATCTTCAACAATAATATGCTGGAAGTGTGACGTCCATAAAAGCCTTACATTTTCACTCCGAGTCTGTTCATAAATTAAATGTGGTGAAAACAGGTCCTTTGTCTCTTCTGCCAACAATTTTCAATGATTTTCAAACATTTTCAATCAGCCACGTTTGAAAGCATTGCCGAAAGCACCTTGTAAATATTTGATATTCGTCGAGTTTATCAAGCTCAAATTTAACATAGCATTTAGCATGACGGGCATTTTTTATGGAAATATTCCAATTATAATTCCAATAACTATTAGAACAGCAAGAATTCACAAAACAGCATACAATTGTAATAAGGTCCCATTCTTACAGTCATTAAACTGACCGTGTAAGTATAAAGAACAGGCTATGATTTAAAGAAGGGAAAATGTATGATGGAAATATTAAGAGCAATAGTGATATAAATTTTTGAATAAATTTGTCTCGCATAGTTTAATTATAAAAGAAGACAAATTTTCTGTTTAAAAAATTGACAGCACTAACTTCAATAATTTTGTTTATAACTATAAAGAACAGCCTTCAATTTAAAGAAGAGATAATCTCTGATGAAAAATTTGCCAATAATATGTGTACAACCAAACTCAAAAGATGAGCAGCAGTTACAGCTCATATTCTTGGCATTACACCCCAACCCAAGCTCTTGGCTGAGTGTTCTAGGAACACTTTCACAGTTATTAACCGAATGTTTGCTTTGCCAATGTGGCTATTTTGCATTTTTATTTGTGCACGATACATGAGTAGGGGGAGATCCCCCAGTGCCGGACAGCACCCAATACCGGGCAAAGTCGAAACATTGAGAAATCATGGTCCAATCAAGATGGTGTATTAGTAGCAAAGAAAGCTATTATGTAGACTAAGGCGCGTTACCACCACGAATTCAATTTCAGCTCAATAATCACGTGGTCCAATTTCGCAAAGTGCACCTCTTTCGGAAGAATTAGATGCCCATCCAAACACAACGCTTTCTATATATATATCCAATGCCTAGCCCGAGAGCGCATTGTTTTTTTAGGTATAGGAATAGCACACTACACTAGCCAATCGAATTCAGGTTAATTTCTGCGTTCATGAGTCCTCTCATGGCGTAGTGGTAACGCGCCCCAACTAGAGATCGGGGAGTCGTGAGTTCGATTCTCACTGTGAAGACGTGTAACTTTTTCGCAAATTTTCACATCAATTTGTCCATTTAATTCAATTGCAAATTATATGTAATGTTTAGCTTTTCGGTAGTTGTTAAACTTCCACTCGGCTGGTTGGCCGTAAACCACGATTCATAATTAAAAAAAAACAAGTATGTATTTTGAGCCGTCGCATGATGGTACTATATGATGGTCTGAAAATGTCCACAATCTGGAGAACCGAACATCTGTTCAGGCTGAAAACTTAATCGATTGATAACTAGCTGGTGGTGACCAATCGGTTAAATTTTCAGCTCAAATGGGTGTTCGGTTCTCCAGATCCGTGCTCTTGAAAATTTGAAGTTTGGCTTCGATTCATCTTCACCTTGACAATACAAAAAAAAAATCACAACTAAATTTATCTGAACCAGCAGCTTGCCTTTCCAACACACAAATTTATTGTTGCCCAAACTGTTGGTAACAAGTATTCTGAAGGAATCTTTTGAGGAGACTTTGGAATCCCTGGAGAAATCGTAGAAGAAATCCCTGGAGGTGTCTCTAGAGAAATTCATGAAGTAATGGAATGGAGTTCTATCGAAACCGCTTCAAAAACACAGTTGTGATTGTAAGTTCTGCGGAACATAATTATGTCGGTTTTCACTGGAAACATGCATTAAGGATGCCGTTTGATCATAATGGAAATAAAAAAAAACATTGATTGTTTTCCTTATGCCTTGATCACTTATCTGATGTTTTTCTTAAAACCTACTTCTATCACTGAAAACAATCTTTCCATTTAGATATGAAAACAGCCATCTGTTTTTCATTGTCATCGCTGGAAGAACCACGCTCTTAGTTCGAATTTAGAATTCTTTCCGTCGTTAACCATTTCGCTTGCAGCATCCATCCCACAAACAAATTGGCGCCAACATTGCTATGCACCAGCCTGAACACCCAGGCGCTGCTCATTTCATTCATACATTTTCGTTTCCGAAAATTACGAACTCCGTAGGCCACCGCGCACCACGTGCTCCGTGTGCCGGTTTCGAACGCGAATTCAAATTGCACCAATCCGAACGTCGGTGGTTCGCGTCCCGGCTAAGCCGTGGTGAGACTGCGCCCTTTTCCAGCCGTTCCGACCGAAACCGTTGACCGATTGGCGGTCGGTCGGTCCCAAGGCGTCCAGCGCGGATCGTTCGCTTCAGTTCAGTGCCAAATTCGTTACGGTCGTGCAGCAAAACCGCGTTCGCTCTCGTTCGATTCCGATATCCTGGTTCCTGGTTGAAGGTGAAGTTTCCTCCCAGTCAGGGATCTCCTGTGGGTGGTGGTTGTCCCCCCTGTGTGAATGTGTGAGTGTGGATGCTAGGGGGCGTCCCGGAGTGTCCTTCCTCCCGTGGGGATTGCAGTCAACTGCTGGATCGGTTTGAGAAGGATTAAGAAATTCATACAGTGCCAGTGTCAGTGCTGCAGGGTTTGAGGAAGCGTTGGGAACTTGTCGCGGAAGAAAGTTTCTTCGCGAAGTTTTGCGGAGGAGGACCCCCAGATGATGATGATAAGCCTTCTTGAGCGAAATCAGTCAGCATTTTAATGACCAAGGATTGGATGGAAAACCTGTGCAAGAATTCATTCGATGATGATGGTGAACAGAAGAGATGTAGAGTCAGTTTGTGAAGAGTTTCGAGTGGTTGAATAGTGAAGAACGGATTGTCCGAAAGTAGTCTATTCGACTGTTACAAGTCTCGAGGAAGTGATTGGCTTGTGGCAATCGTGGGCAGTAATCGAAGTGTTAAATGGCTGAAATCGGAGCTAGACCACCTATGGCCTATGGTGGTTTGATTTTCCTGCTGTTTATGGATAGTGTGAATGGTTGAAACGTGATTCGGTGCATTGAAGCTGCGTTTCTGGTTGCAAGTTGGATGGAGACGCATGGTGCTCGTCAAGGAAGAAAAGTTGATTGATTTTACGACATTCGAACGATGGCGGTGAAAAGCAAGTGCCGCACAGTGGAATAATGCAGAAAACTTTCTGCAGCAAATGCAATCGGCGTGGGATTCAAGCAGCGATACAGTGAGAATTTGCGCCGTAGGCAAAACCATTCAGAGTACTAATTAGTGTGCGCTAGGGTGTCCCAGAATTTAAATTTGTCAGGGAATCTTGGGGGCTTGGCCTCCAAACGGGAGCTAAGGATGTTACGAACAATGTTTTGTATAAGGAGAAACTCAAAGACTAGTTCAGCAAAATTTCGTGATATATTTTTTTTTAATTTTGTGGATCCCTCATAGCTCAAAATATTTGAAACACCTCGATTTAGTGGATCCTCAATTGTATACATCGTCGAGTTTATGTACTTTGATTTTATGTACCGTTAACGGGGTAACTTTGAGAGATTTTTGGAAGAAAATCTGAATGTTTTTGCATTCTGTTGCAAAGATTTATAATTTATATTTTTTAAACAAGTACAGACATCTTACCTATTGAATGCAATTGATAGATTGCGTTAAGATTTATTTTAAAAGGAACTATGATTTTTCATATAATTGAAAGTCCGTTTTTTGTTTGGGGTACCTTTGATAATGGGTATGTAAACACATGTAATTCCATAACCAAGTTACTGTTTGATATCATTGCAGTTGGCACTGAATTAGAGAATGTTGATGAAGAACGTAGAACACATTTTATGTAATTTAGTATATAATTTACCGAAAAAATCTTCTATAAAATCACCTACAAACACAAAAACACTACTATTGGTGTCAAAGAATTTGTACAAAATTTTATTGTTCGATTCCTATGTTTTCACATTGCATTCAACTTTAATCAATCAGTTTTGAAATTAAAATAAGTATATATCAAACAAAATATTAAATGAATCACTTAACAGTTATAGGTGGTTGTAAGCTACGTTATATAGAAATTTCTGACTTCAATTACTAAAATGGCTCAAGTTTGTAAAAGTGATTTCTGCTAAGAGATTTAAGACCGAATTTATGTTCTATTATAACTAGGCTGTCAAAGATAAGAAACTAGCTATTTGAATCTACATCAAATAGTGATCGTGGAATTGATTGTTTATAAGCGTTTCAGAAATGCTGAAATCGCATCAATTTTTGATATTCGAATATTAGGACTCGAATGTTCTTGATTCAAATGAAAATAACTCTGACATGAACTATCAAACTAATACTTTTCGCTTTCTAATTCGTTAAGCAATGATTACCAGAAATTATGTTATTTCGTTAAGCATGTGGCGCAGGACACTTTCAAGGTTACCCACATTATCAAAGATACACCGTTTTACTGTACATTTTACCACGATTTTATGGACATTAGAATTTCATATTTTGTTTTATAATGGTTAACCAATTCTGAGCATGCGTTATGTGAGCTAAACATTTGTGAGAGTCTTCCATTAACCTTCACGTTAACGGCCTCCGACAAGGCTTTTTCAATAAGCTGCCATTTCGTCAATTTCCCTTCGATTTTTTTGAAACTACCGTCAGTTTACTTTAAAAAGATTTCAGTTATTTGTCATAAATGGAAAATTCTGTATTTGGAACCATGCCGGAGAAATTCCGGGTTGTGCTGGGGTCACGAGGGGGCTGTAATTATGTGGGCCGGAAAATGTGATTATTTTTTTATTTATTTCAGCTACAACACTAATGTTTTTATGTAAAACGTGAGATAATGGTCGATTGTCATCATTTAAACATAATTTGAAGTGGGCGTATTGGCCGGTTGGGGTGCATTATACCAATTTACCCTACATCATGTCATATTGGAAATTGTAAGTTAAGGTTTTCTTGAGGTGTCGACGACGTGGGTCGTCGTTCTGAGTTATTTAAGAATGAGCGTAGGCAATAATTAGTTCGGAGTGCTGATTGCCATTTGTGAAACTAAGTGGTCAATCCCTAATTCCACGAAATCAGGTGTTTGAAGCATGGGGACTTATGGTTCGGAATGCTGGCGTCTGACTTTTGTTAAATGTGTTTGCCTATGGGTATGTAAACTGTGGGAAAGTCTGACTCTTAGACATGTGGTGGAGAAGGCTGGCAATGATTTGATAAGCTACATAATGTTGCTATGCTGGATGCTACAATACCGTGCGACATCTCAATCTTCATGAATTCTGAAGAACTTGTCAATACATGCAAAATAAACACGGTAATGGAAGATTTAACCACTTAAGAGCTTCTGGCACAGGTTCGCACACTAGCGTGCGACGTCTCAATCTATGTGAATTGGAAAGTACATGTCAATAGAAAAAAGAATCAACTTATTATCAACTGATGTGGCCACTCCATAGCTCCAAGCACTGGTTTCGCAAAAGCATCCTTGGGGACATTTCTGTTTTAAATCCAAAACGAACCGTGTGACGTGTCAATCTTCGTGAATTCGAAAGAACATGTCAATTGATGAAGTATAAACTAGGTATCAACTAATTAGGTCACTCCTAAGCACCTGGTACTTATTCTGCCAGGCCTCTTAGGGGACATTTCAGTTTCATGTCCAAAACCTATTGTGCAACGTTTCAATCCTCATGAATTCGACAGAACATGTCAATTATGAGGAATAGACCCTGTGTTTCCACTCCTGAGCATCACGTACAGGTTCCAGAAAGGCCTATTTTATGACATTACCGTTATTTGAAGGAAAAATATGACAATATATGTAGAATGACCTCGCTACCAACAGATCTGGCTACTCCAGAGCACAAGGAATAGGTTTCGCCGAAAACGTTTTTGGAAATTTTCCGTTATTTAAACAAAACATGATGTGCATAATAAAATTCTGAAAAGTATTCAAATAAATCTAGGGTAAAATACATACAAATTGATGTGGCTTCTCTTCACTGATGCAGTCTTAGGCAGGATCTTTCTGAACAGATGTTTTTAACTATTTTTGGAAAATCAGATGCAGATCTTCATGAGTACGCCAGGAATGCACTGTGCAGCTAGTTAAAACTCAGCAGAAAGCTGATAAGAAAACTAAAAAAGAATCCACCAGAACTTTGTTTCGAACATCATCAGAAATCCAACAAGAATCATAAAAAGGTTTTGGCTAGATTGTTACTAAGAATCTATTGTAAATTTCGAAGAAATTTTTTTATTAATTTTTCAGAGTTCTCAATAAATTTGTTGATAAAAACTTAAAAGAAATTCGCTTAGGAGCTCCTCATGAATACACCATAAAAACAGTCTTATGATTTATGAAATCCCTTTGGCTCACTGACCTTTGGCATATATACTGCCAATAATTGTTTTAACAGTATAAAAAAGGACAACCTATTGCCCGTTTAAAGAAGAGTAAACTCGACCAAACGTCGGTTGCGTCAATCGTACCGCTTATTCATACATTAAAACTTCAGTGTTGTAACTGCAATAAATAAAAAAAATAATCACATTTCCCAAATTTGGCTCCCTCGTGACCCCAGTACAATCCGGAATATCTCTGGCATGGTTCCGTATTCAGCATTCTCCATTTATGACACAAAACTGAAGCCTTTCTAAAGTAAACTGACGGTGGTTTAAAAAAAATCTAATGAAAATTGACGAAATGGCAGCTATTTGAAAATGCCTTTTTGGAGGCCGGTAACGTAAAGGTTAAATGTACTATGCTTATAGAATGGTGGGTTCAGGTTTGTTAAAAATAATAACTATACAAAAAGGCTTTTACAAGATGAGAGAGGTATGATAATTAAGAGATTTCAATGCGAAATCCTAGCCCTTTCCTGGTTGAATCGATATCGATTTGTTTTGCATCGTTATGAAGAATTATGAATGGTTGGTAGGATTAGGTCGTTTTATTTTGTTTTTTTTTTCCAACCAGTGAACACCCTCGTAGCATAAATAAAGGATAGCTTTTGATTATAATTGTAAAACACCATTTTATTGTATGCGGATTGTTTCAACAATTCTACAATTTTGAATTTCTCATTGGTAGATTCTATAGGGTTCAAATATTGATCCAAGAGCTCTTTCAGAGTTTTTTCGAAGAATTTAGAAATTGTTTAACAAGGATTGCTATCGGGACGGACCTGGTGTAGTGGTTAGAAAACATGCCTCTCACGCCGAGGACCTGGGATCGAATCCCATCCCCGAGATAGTCACTAAAAATTTCAGTGACAACTTCCTTCGGAAGGGAAATCAAGCCGTTGGTCCCGAGATGAACTAGCCCAGGGCTAAAAATCTCGTTAATAAAGATAGAAAAAAAACAAGGATTGCTTGACAGATCAGTTTAACGATTATGCATCATTCTTCAGGATTTTCAGCCTTCTGAAATTATTCTGGTTGTTTTATAATTTCTGTAAGTTTCGTTTGAAGCTCTATCATAAGATTTTCTAAGGATTTTTCCTGGGGTACAAAAGTTTTACAAATGATTCGTGCATGAATTCATCTAGATATGTGTTTTAATTATGTTTTTCAGTGATCCTTTCCAGAGTTTCTCCATAATTCATATAGAATTTCAGGAAACATCTCAAAATTGTTTCACATATGATATTCTCACAAACAACATTTCAGAGGATATCTTATGAAACACATTTGCTAAGAATCGGAGAGCTGTAACCTGGATTCGAACCAACAAGGGGGAAAGCAGATAGCACGTGATTCTCTTACACGTCAATCAATGCTCTTTAAATCTGCTGATTAAAAGCTCATAAAAATGTTCATTAGTAGGGTTTATAATTGAGAAGATATTTTGACTCAAGTAAGAATCGAGAAATTTCCAAAACAGAAAAATTGGATTTATTCAGAATGGAAATTAAACAGATAGTTATTTGTTTCGTTATATGATATTCAATAAGAAGGACATTGGTTTTCAGTTTTAAATATTGACCAATTCTCATTTGAGCCTTAAAAACACCATAAGAGCTCATTTAAGTTCTGTTCTTTTTTCATAAAAACTGGAAATATTGTAGCTTTACCTAGGAAAGTTCGATGAATCCTCTGTGTAGTTTATGCTTATCGGATAAATAACCGAAACTGGTCATTATGTTTTCAAATGTCATACGAGGATCCAAATGCTATTGTGGAAGTCTGATTTCTAAGATGCTTCGCGAGTAACTTTGATTGTGGACAAATTTGGTCGCTTAAGTAGATTTTAATTTGAGTGACATAACAAATTTAAAAGTATTACAATAGAACACGTACCTATTTTTATGGGAATAAAGAGGATTACCATTGCCCAGGCTGCATACAAAATCGCAAAATTCTGTATGACCAAAGTCTACGTAGATTTACGTCTAATTGAAATTTTAGCTAAATAGGAAACAGAAAGTGAAGTAATAAATCTGCTTCGACTACAATTACTACAATTTGATTTTATGGACAATTTTTAAAACGAAATGTTCACTAAATCGAGGTATACCTACACTGCGATTTTTTCAATACACTCATATTTGAAATAGTTAAAAGTGGGTGTCAAACTTAACGGTACACACCGAGCAAAAATATTTATTTATGTCCAACTAAACTTTTAGAGGGAAAAACACCTTTGAGTAATTTCCGTTCGGAATCTTTCACAGAGAGGCACAATATCTCTTTATCTTTCATTAAACGTTTCAAATCTCTAAACTGACGCTCGCTCGGCTACAAACCAGAACAGAGCCACACACTTGGAATAAGCGTATTAATCGGTGTGTTTAGAGTATTTGTTGAATTTGAATTTTAAAATCATAAACTTCTGTTATCTAGTATCTAGATAGCCCTAGTATCTCTTTCTCCGACATAGGCTTAGAAAAAAAAAATGAAATTTCGCGGTCACAAAATTAAACAAAAAGAAAATTTCAGTTTGATTGTTGAAAGTTAAGCCTTTTGTATGACAATCGACACAAGGTGTTTTTTTTTATCTCAGAATCAAAGCGTCAACGAGTTTTCAACAAAATTATTGGTAACAATCAGGTCAATATTGCACTATTAGTAATTTCCAAAGAGACTAGCGGTCAAAAATATTGTTGCCATCTAAGGTCAAATATATGAGTTTTATGATGCAAATTTGATATTTTGTTCTCTGAAAACAAGTTTTCAAAAGAATCTTTTGAAAAGGGCCTAAAGTGAAATAATGAGTATTGTTACTAATGATACATATGGACCATTTGTGCGTTTAAGGCGCGAAAAACATCATAAATATCAGAACTTGCATAGTTATGATAATATGAATCGTATTTCAATCCTCAATTATTCCCTTTATAATCTATATAATCTTTAGTTGTTTTCAAATCAAAGTTGTTAACAATATTGAAAAAAAGTCAAAAAGCTCTATATGAAACAAGGACAAACAAGTTTGGGATGTGTTAAGCTAGGAAAAAATAAAATATCGTTTTGATTTACATTACGGACAATTGGAGTCTCAGTGAAGTATAAAGTGACTCTCCACATATCAAAATTGAAGGGATCATCGAGATAGAGAGATATCGTAACCTGATAGAGAGGAGTTAGCTCACTGACAGTTGATATGTTTTCTTGCCTTATTTGACCTCTTTCTTTTATTCTTGGGTTTTGCACAACGGTCACATGAACTTTCTTGTTGTTTACTCTGCAAAAGGGTATGAATATAAAATATCCATATCAGTTTGCCAACACACTACTATATTTAGTAATTCAACGTTTTGAAATATGAAATCATCGAAGAACGCCTAAAAATTACAATTAGTATTACTTGAATTATGACGCTTTCTCACGCTTGGCCCTTCGAATGTGCGGTTTTCCAGTGACAGTTGATGACAGGTTCCCATTACTTTTGGGAGCTCGCAATCTAAGCCAGCTGTCCCCTCTCTCTCAGATCGAAACAAAGAACACCTTTTTAATGAATACTAGATTGAAAATCACTCCGTCACCAGGAAAATAATTAACAAGCAGACGTCACTTCGTGTTCCCGAACGGTTTTGAATCAATGAAATCAGGTCTAGTAACCGTTGACAATGGGCCTATCGACATATGGAGACGAAATCACGAACGAAAATCAACCAGAAACACATCGAGATAGGGAGATATCAAGATATAGAGGATATCGAGATACGAAGAGTAAAAAATATGTATGCAGAATTAAGGGACTGTAGAAATCATTGGCAAAGGGAGAGATATTGAAATATAGAATATCGAGATGTGGAGAGTCGACTGTATAAATATAGGGGGCATGGGGCAAGAGCGACACCCGGGGCAATAGTGCCACCTCTAATTTCACGTAGTTTAAATCAATTTTTTTATGTTAAACTCAGGATAAGAATAAATTTAGTACTAATTGAGGGTTGTGTAAATATTACAGTTAAAAATGTTTAGTACAAAAAAATAGAAAAATGTTTTTAACTCACCAACGCGAAAAATGCGAAATATTATAAGAATGTAGGACTGGAAAACAAGGTTTGACTCCCAATAAATACAAAACATATTGATTTTTCCGCACAGTATTGATGATTTTCAATTGTTTAATATAGCTGTGAGGATATTTTTTCGAAAAAGTCCTTTTGACATTATGTTTTACATATATAAAAACAGTATGTCTTATGGGGCAAGAAGGACACCGCAATTTTCTAATATAAAATCAAATGAACTTTTATTTTTCTTGTTTAATATTGCATTAAATCAATGTTTCCTACTAAATAAAACCAAAATAAGCCATTTTGGACATTCAAAATGGTTTCTGAAAATTATTACTATTATTGTTACAGTCAAATAAGATGAGAACTAAATTAATTTCGTTAAATTACTTGTTAACTATAAGTCAACTTTCATCCCTCAGTTTTTATCTTTACTTACTCTAGAATTTATCGTTTAGGCGGGGAAATGATAATATACAAAATTTGTGTCATTTTGCTCTGGTGGTCTTCTTGCCCCATACGAGTGGCACTCTTGCCCCGTGCCTCGTTTAAAAACCTCATAAGAAGGGACATTTTCAAAAATCTCAAATCATCATTTGTTTCTTATATTTTTGAAATCTATCGATAACATCATTTAGAACAAGAGGTGAGCTTGCCCCTACACTGGAATAATCTTCAAAAATTGCGCTAATCAACCATGATTTGAACCTATATATCTTAAGGTGTCCTTCTTGCCCCCAGCCCCCCTAAATAAATTAAACCATTCTATATGATTCCTTATTATCAAGGTTTGAGAACAGCTAACCTCTGACTGGTGGGTAAAGATTTTGCTCCAACAACTTTAATAAATTTTAATAAACCAAAATGTGTGGCCTTGTCGTGATTATTATTTCTCAATTTTGCCTCATATTCCAGACGTTTTGGCTCGAATTCCGGACAACTCAATAAAATCTTAACTAGCAAAATCAAATCTTTTATTGAATATTGTTTATATAGCTTTATGAGAGACGTCTACGGTGGGCATTCATAATTTCCAAAAATATCTATGAAAATCTTTATTTTGGTAGGCCTCAGTGAAGTACCGTTTTGATTCATATTAAGGCCTCAGTAATGTATAACTCATTAGAAAGCGTATAAAATAAAACATTCTGTATGATTCCTTTGCGTTATCGCGCCTTCAAGATAATTATCTTTCGAGTGGTGGGTAAAGATTTCGATTCCGCTACATGAATAATTTTAAATAAATAGAAATGTGTGGGCTTTTCATGATTCTTATTCTGGACGCTTCTTCACTTTTGCCTCATATTCCGTACACTTTGATTCAAATTCCGGACAGCTCGTGAAAATCATAAATAGAAAAGTCAAATCTTTAATTGACATCGGTGATCCACTAAAAATGCGCCTAAGGCAGTTGAGCATTATAAATTTTCATAGATATCCGTGGAAAATGTTGCTGAAAACGAGAACTTTTGAACGCCAAAAATTGAAACATTTCGAGTGAAATGTTTTCCATACAAAGTAGAGTGTCCGAAATTTAAAACTGTCCGTAATATGGATCAAAACGGTATAGCTCATCGGAAAGCATATAAAATAAATAATTTTATATGATTCCTCCGCGTTATTGAGCCTTCAAAACAATTAACTTTCAAATGGTAGATGAAGATTTTGATTACGTAACATGAATAATTTTAAATAATTATAAATGTGTGGACTTTCCATGATTCTTATTCCAGATGCTTCTCTACATTTTCCTCATAATTTATTTATTTATGTATTTATTTTTACTAAAATTTTGAAAGAGGGAAAACTCCCTTTGAGTGATCACTTAATTAGATCTTCTCAAAAAGGCACAAAACCTCTTCATTTTTTTTTAAACGTTGTAATAAATATCTTATAAACTAAAGGCTCACTCGGATTGAACCATAACAGAGCCAGATTCTTGATCTTCTGAAACGTTCAATCAGAAAATAGGGAAATATTCTCTCTTGGTAGGTGATTCAAATTTCAATCCTAAAAAAAAGAAAATTAAGGCAGATACAAATCAAACAAGATATGATATCTCATTTAGATAATTGTATAATAATTTCAAAGTGGGATTAAATTTACTTCCGAGTATATCACGGACAGATGTAGGAGGAGTTTGGTATAAGATTCCCAAACTTTTAATGAGTTTATAGAATAGATAGATAAGTCAAATCAATAATTGAGATTGGCAAACCACTAAAGAAGCATTTAAGGCAGCCGAGAATTATAAAGTTTAATAGATGAAATGTTGACCAAAACGAGCCTCGAATGTGAGAACTTTTAAATGGAAAAAATTTAAACAATTCGTGTGAAATGCTTCCCATACAAAGTACGGGGTCCGGAATTTGATGCTGTCCGGAATATGAATCAAAACGGTACCAAGTTGAGAACTTTTGGCCGGTAAACATTGAAGCGTTTCAAGAATGTTTTCCATGAAGAGTAGGGTGTCCGGAATTTAAATCAAAACGGTATATTTGTTTCTGTGTATTCCTCAAGTTTACCCCAGCTAAAGTACGAGTTTTTGTTTCATTTTATTACGATAAGATTTTATTTTCAATAAACTTTCGAACAGTGTTTAAAGTACAGATCTTTAAATATAAAGTTTATGCAGTATAAATATTACATTCAAAGTGTACCTTGTGTTTGCATTGAATTCTCTATTTTCCTTAATAATTTTAACTTTGACATCCTATGCCAATAAAACAACAAAAGATCTTGCCCTTATATTCCAGGAATATTTTGATAGAAGTGTATACTATACAGTAATGTACAAAAACCTATCAGAAACAATCATTTTTTCGATTATTGGCTATCTGGTCAGCGGTCGTCCATAGTGTATTGCGTAGATATTTCTGGTGGATTGTCAGAAAAACTTTGTCTGGTTTATTGAAGAACGTAAACAACAACATTCGGATTTCACGAGTTTTTGCCGGGTTTTGCGACTGAATCATTTTTTACGGTATGAGTTGATTGAGTTGATTTTGCATCAAAATCTCAAGCGTGAGATTTGCGAAGCGGATCTCTAATGAGTTTGCTCTCACGGGAGAGCGTATTGATTGAGATTTTGAGTGTGAGTCTATCAACACTGCTCTGTGATGGAAAATTTTGGTCTTGAGTTTGATTCTCACCGAGAAGACGCGTAATTTTTTCACAATTTTCACATCAGTTTGTCGATTTGATCCAATTACAAATTATATGTAATGTTTCGTTTTTCGGTAGTTTTTACCACCTCCAAAGCCAAAAATTTCACAGAACTCCTTTTTTATGTTAAGGAAGATATGGGAGATTGTATTTTTAGACTTTTTGGAATTTTGAACCGCACCAATCAACATACAGTCCCTTGCCAAAGTTTGGGTTCACCGCCTAAAAAAAATACAGAAGTGTTCCGTCCTTATCTCTGTGATTTCACGTCCAATTGAAACTCTCTAAGCCGCATTCGAAAGGCAAAGAGTTATTAATACTTCGTATGCATTTTTTCAAAAATATTTTTTGAATCTTGTGTACCTAAAACGGGGTAACTTTGATAGTTTTTTCGAAGAAAACTTGAATATTTATGCATGCTGTTTCAAAGAATTATAATTTATATTTTTAAAACAAGTACTGGCATCCTACCTATCGATTGCTGTTGATAGATTGCCAAAAGATTTAATTTGAATGGATATACAATTTTTCATATAATCGAAAGTCGGTTTTCTGTTTTGGGGTAACTTTGATAATGGAGTATGCATCGAACAAAATTGAATGAATTACGAACATTTGTAGGGCATTGCATACCTCTAGGCGTTTAACGTTATATGGAAATTTCTGACTTAGATTACAAAAATGGTCCCAGTTTGTGAAAATGCTTTTCGCTAAGAGATTTGAGACCGTATTCAAGTTCTATGATAACTAGGCTGCCAAATATAAGTGGCCAACTATTCAAAAGTACATCAAATAGTGATCGTACAACAGATTGTTTGTAAGCGTTTCAAAAATGCTAAAATTGCGTAAATTTTTAAAATTCGTGTAAAAAGCCTCAAATGGTCTCGATTCAAATGAAAACAGCTCTTATATGGAGTGTCATACTAATATTCTTCAGTTTTGCATTCGTTTTGCTTAACCGATTTACAGAAATTATGATATTTCGTTTAGTATGTGGTGGGTTACGCACTATCAAAGTTACCCGCATTATCAAAGATACCCCGTTTTACGGTACTACATTTTTACTTAAAGTTGTGAGATTTTTCAAAAAACACACTGAAAAAACATAGCTAATTTCCTCAGCATTGGAGCGACAAAAATTTTAAAACAAGGTGTCATTAGAATCGTACTTTTATATTCTTTGAAGCACTCACTAATTTTTTGCGGAAAAATCTGAAAACCATTCTAAATCAATGGAATAATCATTCAAGTCATCGTGCAAAAGTTTAGGTTAAACAAGTTTTCTAGAGAAAACTTGTTTTAAAATTTTGGTAAACGATACCAATATCTGATTGAACGTGTATTTTGCTACGTTTATCTTAGTAAAGGGCGAACACGAAATTATTGCGACACATTCAACAGGGCATAACTTTTCTACCATTGGATAAACATCAACCAAATTTTGCACACTTTCTCATTTTCATGTGTATTGTTTACATGCTGTCAAACTCGAAGTCGTGTTTTTCGATTCAACGAAAATGGAGGTGAACCAACGCGAGTCGAGAGAACAAATTCTTTCCAAACGCCTGGAATTTCCTGACCTGTCGCACCAGCAGTTGGGAAAAATGTTGAACATTCACCATTCAACCATTTCCAGAGTGTTGAAGCGGTTCTAGGAGCCGATTTTAAGCAAATTCCGGGTTTGGAATTTTTCACCGGCAAGAGTAAGTTTGATGTGGACGACAAATTTAAGAAGAAGAAAATGTCGAAGTTCACCTCCAAACATCTCATTTGGCAGACCATCTGCTCATGCGGACTGAGGAGTGAGCCTTTCGTGACAAAGGGCACAGTAAATGGCGAGATCTACATACCTGGAGTGGTGTGAGGCCAATTCTGTCCATTTTGTTCCAAAGGACATGAATCCGCCAAACTCTTCGGAGCTGCGCCTGGTGGAGCAGTACTGGGCAATAATGAAGCGGGAACGTCGGAACAGCAAGAAGACAATCAAAGACGAGAAGGACATGTTAAGAAAATGAAAAAAAAAAACAACTGAGAAACTGGTACCGGATGACACTGTAAGGACTTTGATGGAGGGCATCAAGCGAAAATGCCTTCAATTTTACACTCAAGACTCCATCGATAAATAATATATGTATAAAACTACCCTAAAAATTTTAATTGATTCTAAACATTATAAGAAAATTGGCATGACATTTTCGGTGTCGCGATGATTTCTTGTTCGCCCTTTATTTCGTTACTTCCACATGAATTTCGTTATGTATTTTGCATAGAGCCTCTTTAGAAAAAGATACCGGAGATTTTCAATGCGCTCTCTTTTAAGCATAATTTTCACTGGGATGATACCTGTTGTTATTAGGTTACCTGATGCATTATAATGAGCCATTTAACACAATAAAATCTTCTTCCAGACACATAACTGTCAAAACATATTTCAAAGCACTAATGTTTATCGAATTTTAGATTTCATATGATTCACACATTGGCATCCAGGCATGGTAATAAAGAACACTTTTTTGTTTTCAACAATTTTTTTGGACTAATGAGTGTAGTTCTGAAATCATTTTTAAGCCACCATTTTTTCGCTGTTTTGATTTTTTTGTTGTTTCTACTTCCCGCAGTGAATCCTTACTCCCTGTCTCCCAGCTTCATTTTATACCACACAAAAAATGTTCAAATCGTGATAACTTTTTTGTTTCTTAGTATTTTTGTTCCAAAATTCCTTGGGGACCGACGCGAAGCCATAACCCCCTATATTTCTCAGGCTATAGAATTTTTATCGTTTTTGGATAGTCAATCTAGCTCACTCATATTAATGAAAGTATGTTGTGAAAAAAATGAAGCAATTTGGTGCAACCGTCTTTGAGTAATGAGCATTTAGGTTTCTGGTACCAAGCTGGCCAAATGAAGATCTTGAGAACTTAAAAAAATATCATATCGTAATTTTCAGATATCTCCAAGAATACTTATCCAATATTTATGATTTTTTCAGAGCAGCACCTGGCACTGTATAGCCCACATTTTATTTTTTTGATAAAATGATCAAAAACAAAATGGTCGCCAAAGATATATTATATGGAGAATACCGGTCCCCCAAAGGAGCATGGGTTTTTTGAGATCTTGTGAAAAAATGGTACAAACATAATAATAAACAAAACAGTTATTGTGATTTGTAAAAAAATGCTGTAAAAAATGTAACTGCTGGTAGAGGGGTTAATAACTCCAAACGCATACAATAAGAGGTTCGATATCTTCGATATACTCTTACAATTTTTACCATCTATCCGTAGGTGATGAGGTAGACCAGCGTCAACTTCAATACCCACTTTTGATGATTTAAAACAGCAATGTATTAAAAAAACAAAGTTTTTGAACATTCAAACAATTATTATGCAAAATGTTTGTATAAAACATGCGTATATATTTTCTCTCAGATAGTTTCGGACGAGGGATCCACAAAAAATATAAAAAGAGTAGGTTTCATGGAATTTAAATATTATGGCACGTCTAGTTTTTGGAATATTAGATGTTGAAAATGCAAAATTTGACTATTTTAGCCAACTTGCATGTAACTTTATCAGCTTGTATGGCAATTTGTTTGTTTAATTTGTCACATAATTAAAACTGCAGGTGTATATGCTCAGAAGTTAATTTTTGATGGTTTAGAAAACTATTGTATTTTGCCAAA
Source organism: Aedes aegypti (assembly GCF_002204515.2). NCBI lineage: Eukaryota > Metazoa > Arthropoda > Insecta > Diptera > Culicidae > Aedes > Aedes aegypti. The sequence goes on along the minus strand of NC_035109.1, from coordinate 102,652,615 downwards.
TATGTTAAAGAAACGAAAAATTCTGTATGGAAACGGCAAGCATGTTAAAAAAAAATGATTTAATTTAAATTTAATCGAGCAGTTGCAACTTATATCTGAAATAAAGGTTAAAGTCCTAATTTGCATGCTTGGTAAATTAGATCACAACAAAATTTGATAAATCATACTTTAAATTTTATGTAAACATTAGTGGAACCAGCGTTCTATACAACTTCGGCGACTTGTAGATACACATTGTGAGGTGTTGGAACATTTATGGAAACGGCATCACATTCAGCAACCCAAAATCTACAAGAGACGCAAAATTTGATCCTTGAAACACGTAAAAATGAAATTTTTGTTACGCTGTGTATTAGTTGACTTTATCCAAAAATCAAAATGAATCAAACCCTTAATGACATTACTGAGAGTTCCTCACATACAATCGTTTATTTGTTGCATCCTTACCTACTATTTGAAGGTTAAGCCCCCAATATTTCCGACAAAGTGAAATTATGGGACACCCTAGTGTGCTGTGCATATAAATCAAATTAATAATTCCATTCGCAGATCCTTCCTTCGCAGATTATTGTGAACTCAGCGTGTGAGAAATCAGCCAAGCAGATAATTAGTGCTAGTTGTGGATACTAATGAGTACGATACCGGGCCCTTATGAAGGCTCGTGCAAACCATAACCGAACAGTTTTAGTGCAATAAGTGTCAAATAGTGTAAAAAAAGTTAGTTCTTAGTTGAATTGAGCTCATTAAAAATCGCAGTACTGGCACAAATAGCCCACCTGTTTGTTGTAAGTTACATAACTCCCCTATAAGTGGAATAGCGACAAGAGATTCCAGCACACTTATCGATGTCTACTCAAAGTGGTGTTTAAAAGGAGGCCCCTTATGTATGTCGGCCATTCGCTCGTCAGCAGTTCGTTTGTAAGCGGATAAGAGCACCAGAGGTTCACATAACGATTAATTGGATTAAAAATTGTACGATGGGCCTTCTGGGGGAGTCGAAGCAAGTGGAGCCATGTATGGAAGTGAAAACAGTGTGTCAAACGGAGTGAATCTTTGTGGAAGAGACACATAGGTAGCATTTTCCGCCGCCTTCTGGTCCGCTGGGACCCAACTGCCCAGAAGCCCCCCTTTGAATGGATGGAACCCGAGTTTGGAAAAAAAGTTGTACAACAAATAAAAAAAACAGAAAAGGTAGGACCGACTTTGATGGAGCCGCAACTTGTCTGTCTATTGTTGATTTGTTACCCAAAGGGCGTGAGATTTTTCCTTTGTTAGCTAGCGAGTGGAGAGGATTTCCCATGTTTGGGTTGGGATTATGGGACATCGAAATCATGGAATGGATATTGCCGGCGGGAGGATGTTTTTAATGATTTGACGAGAAAATTGTGTTTTCCGAAACCGAACTTGAAAGTGCGTGGCTTGGGGTTTGCAATTGATTGGAGTTGTTGTTTTTGCACTAGACAAATGTATAATATTGAACTAAAAAATCACTTCTGGTCATGTGGATAGGATGTGCTTTGATTTTAAGCGGGGGATTTTTTTTATTATCGGATAATTTGGGCCAGAGGTTCTCCGATTTGTATGAAATTTTCACCAGAGGTTTTGGACCAAAAGTGATGTTTAAAAAAAATTATAGTGGTCTATTTCCCGGAAAACTCTAGATGAATTTTCACGATTTCCCTATATACCTCAAACTTAAAAAAATCAAATCTCCTGAACTATGCATCGCAGAAGAAAGTAAATTTCCTCAGCAGTTCATTAAAAATATAAAAAGAAAAATATTTCCCGGAAAATTTTTCAACATGGAGAAAATTGTCGGAAAAATAACGGAAAAACTATCGTCTGTATCATGAAAAATTTTCAAAAAAATATTTTTTGTTTCTTAAATTCATACTCTAACTTTCGTCCATAGACGCCAAAGTGGTATCTTTTACCGTTTAGGTGCCAGAACTGAAAAACTTATGACCATCCGCACGCTTCCCATAGGAAAATGTGTTCTATTATGGGCCTCATAACCGTGCACTAACGGCGGTAACGTTGCTGATGAAGGGCACACAAAACACCCAACAGACCAATGGAGAGTGCTCCAATTGACGAAAAGCTTCTTTTGACTGGAAAGGGAAGGTTTACTGCGTTGCACTTACAATGCGTGTAAATTACTGCCGCCGTTAGCGCACGGTTATGAGGCCCACAATAGAACACATTTTCCTATGGGAAGTGTGCGGCACATGATAGTGTTCCTTCATACAGAACACCTGAATATAAGAAATGAATGTGATGTGTATCCATTCAAATAATAGAACCAAAGAAAATACCGGGCTTTAACAAAGTCCTGGGTAGTATTCTGAAAATATTTGGACACGTCTTTCTCAGATAAAATGATAGGATTCTCAAAACAAGATTATACCCAAGCAGCACATATTGTTACATGTAACTTACAGCAACGGCTACTATTATTCAATAGTTACAATATGATACATTTGCAACATGAAATAATACTGCTATGTAACCGAAAAAGCGCAAAAAGTCGAGCTTTATTTAACTTATTTTTTCATTACATAAGAAGTTTACTAGCGACTGCCATGCAGTTTATTGGTTACGCATGGGTTTTCCTGCGACAAAATTAATGAAACGGCATTGAAGTTGTTGTTACATTCTGACAGTTTTGGAACAGAACAACCATTTCAGAATTGAATGTCAATAAAAGTTCTACGTATGATTTTCGAACGCGTAGTTATTCACAAGTACATAAGGGATGGTACACAAATTATGTCACGCTAAATTTCAACTTTTTTGACCCCCTCCCTCCCTTTGTCACGTTTTTTGTATGAGTCCTCCGAAATTTGTGTAAGGCTTGTCACGCTTGGCTTGACCCCCTCCCCACTCGGAGCGTGACGTAATTTGTGCATGACCCCTAATAAATTTAACATGCAGATTTGAATTTGTGGTTAAATCAATCACTTAGGGGGAGATCCCCCAGTACCGGACACTTAAGCCACTAAATTCATAATTCGAAAAATATTGATTTTATTGGCTCGTGTTACACATTTATGATAAATATTATCATTTTTATAGTGTACAAAAATTAATTCGAAAATATAAATATGAATTTTGACATTGCATTTTGATGATGTATTTAAGTACCAAATTGGCCGATCTTGAAAGGTGGCACCCAATACCGGATACCATCTGGAAATGCTTCGAATTCTGTAAATTTGAACATCATTGAATGTGTACACTATAGGAATAGTTTATAATTATCAATTAAATGCATTTGCAACATTTACAAGAATAATTTGAGTTTTTCTTAGTTTGCAAGATGCCTATCAAAAACCTCTTTCATATATGATGAAAAATAGCTCATATTACGTTGTTGTTCTGAATGTTCATTCTTCTTAATTTTATTGCATGTTTGATACCATGATCGACGGAACCCATGAAAAATGAAAGTATTTGAGACACTGATGCAATAATTACAAAGATATCATATAACAAATCAAGCTGTCCGAAACTGAGGGACAGGAGGTGCTTAACCAAAATTGTAATTTGGCCCTATTTAGTTCAATTATGGTATAAAATACATTCATACTATCAAATTAGGATTATGTTCGATCATGCTTGCGAGATCCAAAGTATTTTTTCATATTCAAAATAATTACTGAATAGGCTCAAAATTAAGGGGATACGTCATTTTTTTAAAGATTTTCAAACTTTTCTACTTTTTTAAAAAAGCATGCATATTTCAAGGATGTGTTATTCTACGCAAACATTAGTCTACATAATAGCTTTCTTTTCTACTAATACACCATCTTGATTGGACCATGATTTCTCAATGTTTCGACTTTGTCCGGTATTGGGAGCTGTCCGACACTGGGGGATCTCCCCCTACTTGCTCAAAATTGACGCGCTCATGAAATAGCTTATAATTTTAAATTGAATAACACATGATACCTGGATTGTTTAGATATTATTTCATTAGAATAGCCATAAAAAATGGAAATTGGCACTGTACTTCATTCGTATTTTATTGTATGTGCAGATTGTGATTCCAAAATCACATGTTTTGGTGTCCCGCAGTTGGATTTTCTGAATTGCCTATCATGAATCGCCATTTAATTTCATCTTGCTGCAGATTTACTTCCGAATAACTGTTTGAGGACAGCCAATCTAATATGATGACAACTATCAAAAAGAGAGGCTGAAAATTGTGAATTGACCCATTTTAATTCATCACTGGAAAAAAAATCAACGAAAACTAACAAATCATAATGTATCTCAATTCACAATACGTATGAAAACTTGTGGCATGTAGTGTTGATCACTGTTAGCAAGTGACTCGTTTGTTCTGTTACCCAGAAATCTTACGTTATTTTGTAACAGATGTGTAACTATACTGAAACTGCCATTGAATTACACTGCTGTCAATAGGGAAGGGGTAATAATATGAACACCTTTAGGATATTATTTTGCTTCTAATGGGAAAACGATGAATTTGTAGAGTTTGTTTTTGTATTGTTTGTGTAAAGGTCCCTTAGCCAATTGGCTAAAACTTTACAAAGGTATAAAAATTTTATGTTGGCAAATAAACTTCGCGGTTATTTATAAAGAGAATGCTCATAGAATATTTCGCTGCAGATCAAGCTCTGTCTCAGTTTGGACGTAACACTCAATGAAAATTACTTGATAAAAGAATGTTTTTTTTTGTAAAATATCAAAAGCTCAAATCCAAAGATCTATCAATGCGATTTAATGCAAAAACAGCCTATATACGTTTTTTCATTTGATTTTTCGTTTAAAAAGTTTAAGGCTCTAACACAAAAAAATCTTTTCACAGCATAGCTCAAATGAACAACGCATGTTTAAAAGAAAATATTTATGGCAAAACTTTCCAACGGTTCGATATAAATTCTAATTTTGGAAGTGTACATCAAAAACATCGTCTACTATCGAGAGAAGGGAAAATTTGTGATTGAAATAATATTTTTTCCAGCATATCTCGGAAGTAGATCACGCGTTTGCCCCAAAAAAATATTTGTTGAATATTGGCATGTTCTAAAGTAATTATCGTTCCAACAACACATCTGGCAAAAATTGATATAAAATGGTTAACATTTTGTTTTACTAAATAAAGTATAAATATAAAAAACAGCCTATTTTTAAAAGAAGGCAAAATTTGTAATTAAACCAATAGAAGAATGGACACCAAAAAATATTGTGGCATAATAAAACGAAAAAACATTAAAAGTGCGTTCAGAATCATCGAAGTGATTGTGATACTTTTCCCCGAATGCCATTTTCCCGAATAACTGGTTTCCCCGAAAAGTGGCAACAAGAAGGAACGATAAACAGTCAAAAGAAGGAAGTATTCTGTCATTCTTGGCTATACACATGTTGGAAAAAATGCTGAGGACAGTAAAACTCGAAAGAACGCCAAATCATTGAAGAAGGGTGCATATTAGATGGTCAGTTCATTCACCACCCTGAAATATATAAAGTTACGACAATTATGCGTGCTTAAAACTTTTCGGGAAAATTTGGGGAAACGACATTCGGGGAACCAACATTCGGGGAAAAGTAGCATATGCTTAAAAGAAGAACAACCTATGCTTAAAAGAAGGAGAAATTTATTGAAATTTTAGTCCACCAGTTTTCATACCTATAATTATGGTTACATAATAACGTGTCATTTTGTATCAATTGACTCCAAAACAAGCCTAATGTCATCAGAAAGATTCAGTAGAAACGTAAAACCAAAAAAATGAGAAATTCTTGGTTTCAGACTCAGTATGCCAAACGACTATTATGCCGAACGACCATTATGCCAAATTACCAATATGCCAAACGGCTTTATGCCAAAAGACCTACCACTACCACAAATATGGCTCAAAAGAAGTCAAATTTAGGACTTGACCAATTTGTTCTGTAGAATATGAATTCAAACGGCTGTTTTGGTGCTATGAAATAGGGGTGGGCGTTTTGCTCCCACAAGTTGATTTAGTTTATGTAGACCCTTCAATAAGTTTTTAAGTACAAATTTTACATATATTTTGCATGTACCGTAATCCGGGGTAACATTGATCAGCGGGGTAACATTGATCGGGATGACTCATCTTGTTAAACGTTCAAATAAAGATTTATTGATGAAGCATTTTCGAACCATGAATGGTGCCTCTCTTTCGTATATTCATAAGCTAATGATAATTAAGATTTTTGCCAAAATTGCGTTTAGTTCATGCGCAAATTTGTCAACTTTTTGAAACAATGATTTCTATCATTTTCACTGACACTACCAAAAATTCATGTCTCACATGAGTTCTGCAGACGATGTGATCAAGGAAAATGCGGGTGTTACTAAAAATGGCATCGCCGAAAACGATTCCGTTGTCAAATCTTTCATAAGTTTATTCATTTAGGCAACATTAACTAAATACTATTACGAATGTAGAATTTCCTGAGGAAATTGCCTACTTTTGGGCGTATTACGCGGTTCAAGGTGTTTTTAATTTTGAAATACCGTAAAACGGGGTAACTTTGATAATGCGGGTAACTTTGATAGTTTGAGACCCACAACATATTAAACGAAATAACGAAGTTTCTGTTAATCAGTTAGGAAAAACGAATGCAAAAGTAAAGAGTATTAGTATGACACTTCATGTCAATGCTATTTTCAATGGAATCAAGTGAATTTGAGCATTTTTATGCCAATATTGAAAAAATACAAGATTTTAGCATTTTTGCAACGCTTACAAACAATCTGTTCTACGATCACTATTTGATGAGGTCATAATTAATTCGTCACTTATCCTTGACAGCCTAGTTATAATAGAACATGAATTCGGTCTCAAATCTCTTAGCGAAACCCATTTTTACAAACTGGGACCATTTTTGTAATCTAAGTCAGAAATTTCCATATAGCGTTAAACGTCTAGAGGTATGCAAAGCCCTATAAATGTTCAGAAGTTCATTCCATTTTGTTCGATTTATACTCCATTATCAAAGTTACCCCAAAACAGAAAACCGACTTTCGATTGTATGAAAAATAATATATCCATTCAGAATAAATCTTTTGGCAATCTATCAAGTGCAATCGATAGTTAGGATGTCAGTACTTGTTTTAAAAATATAAATTGTATATCTTTGAAACAGCATGCACAAATATTGAAGTTTTCTTCGAAAAAACTATCAAAGTTACCCCGTTTTACGGTACCTCAAAAAGTAAATGACTTGTAAGAGTTTGGTCTTCATATTCGGCTTCAGGGGCCCTGATTTTAGTAAGTAACGACATTTCCAATATTAGCGAATGTTTTTACTTGGGTGATCAATGTTACCCCATATCAGCTGAATCAAAAAATCACTTAAAACATTTATTTCAACATGTTTAAATCTTTCGAAAAACAAAATAAAGTACATAGCTAGGAGCGGTGGGTGCCAGTACTTGTTTTAAAAATATGAAACTTGTAACATTTGTATTGTGAAATGAAAAATTTAAGAAAAACTAAAAACAATGATCAATGTTACCCCGGATTACGGTAATACAAATTATGACAGTGCACAAGGCGATAGTTTCAGATATTTTGTTATTTATTTATTTATAGGAATGAACTTGAAAATCGCACAAAATTGCAACGAAAACAACGAAAACGTTTTTATACGTTTAGCGATTTTCTAGAGAAAAAAAAAACACAAAAATAGATAAAAAGAATCATTTCTATCCATTTTCTAAAAAAAGCATTCCAGCATCAAATTTTACAAACGATGTGTGTTTGTAAAATTTGATGAATACATTTTAACTATCAAGACAGCAATCGAGCTTGTAGCTTGTAGCTGTTGACAAAAAGTAATCAAGCTTGACAAAATATAATCATTTACGGGATTGACTAGAGAAGAGGACCCAAACATTTTGAACGAAACCCGTCATTCCGTAGGGCTCAATTTCCCCACACAAGTAGTGAAGAGAACATTACAAATGTAACTATATGTTCTGTGATTTTCCACTCGCGAAATTGTCCATAATTTATTAATTTATATATTTATTGTTACAAGCTATATCGGACAACATAAAAAATACAGATGTTATCTAACATAGCGACACGAATTAAGACATATATTGCTAAATTTTCACATATGTTTATCGTCATCAAAATATGGTAGAAATGTTCATTTTATCGGCACTATTTGGGTAAAGATGAGCGAAATAAACATTTTTGAATTTTTTGATCACATTCTTGAAAATATATCCAGAAGTTCTAAAGATGTCTGATGCGACATCATATCATTATGATATTCACCTCATTTAAAAATCTCAACACCTTCGAGTATCATTACATCAATTCTAATTTTTGGACGTGGTTTTCTAAAATCTTTGCTTGTATTAGTCAATGGAATAAATTTGAGTACAAAAAAGAAACATTTGATTGCACTTTAAAATTTTACCTAAAAAACTACACAAAAACGTATTCCCAGAGCTATATTGTTTGTAAATCAACATTGAAAAAAAAAAATTAGAGTGTAATCAAACATGTTCACTTGACTTCTAAAAGATTGCCGAAAAAACTTCACTTCAAGGCCTTGAGTTTTTAATTACAGACAAACGAAATCAACGAAATTTTGAGTGATGTCATTTTTTTCTACTCAAACACATTCACTTGACTTTTTCAAGCTGATTTATACCATAGTTATAGTTGATTTATATGTCATAGTCTTTAGTTTTGATTTAAAGACAAAAAAGCAAAGAATTTACGTTTTTGTATGATTTTCTGGATAAAATAAATTTTGAGTGTTATCGGAAATTCATTTTTTTTACTAACAAAATGTTTACTTGACTTTCACAATAAATTTCATGTCGAAAAAACTATATATCATCGCTTTGAAATTTGAATTACAGGCAAAAGGGTCCAAAGGGTTTTTCGTAATATTTTAATTGAAAGAAATTTTGAGTGCAATCAGAAATTTCAATTTCTACACAAACAAGTTCACTTAACTTTTACAAGTAAATTCATGCCGCAAAAACTACAAGTCATAGCCTTGAGTTGATATTTACAGATCAACAAACAGTTTATATTTACAGAACAAAAAACAATTTTGAGTGTAGTCAAAAAAATATTTTTCTACTCTACAATATGTACTTGACCTCTACAAATGAATTGGCGTCGAAAAAACTACATGTCATACAAAGCCTTGAATTTTAATTTACAGACAAAAAAGCTCAAAAAATACGTTTTTTGTGTGATTTTATGGGTAAAATAAATTTTAAGTGTTATCGGAATTTATTTTTTCTCAAACATGTTCTCTTGACTTTCACAATCAATTTAACGTCGAAAAAACTATATGTCATTGCTTTGAATTTAGAGTTACAGGCAAACGAGTCCAAAAATAGGGTTGTGCATAATATTTTAGGTAAAACAAATTTTGAGTGTAATCAAAAAAATCAATTTCTGCTCAAATATGTTCACTATACTTAATCAAGCAAATTAATGTCGAAATGCTAGATGTTATCGCCTTAAATATTATTTTATTGTAGATTTTGTGGAAAAAAAATGCGTTTTTTCAAAAAAGTAGGAAGTGCCTACTTTGGGTAGACGCATCTATTTCAAAAGCGCAAAAATAAACATCAATCTTGAATAGTGTCCGGTTCCATTGCTGATTTTTTTTTTGAAAATCGCTTCGAAAACGACAGAGATATGCATGTTCAAAGTTGCACTTCCAACGTTTTTTTGGACCCCTCACTTCAATGTTGGTTCTTCTCGTCACTATGAAGTCTATGGTGGAAACTCTTTTGGAATCGGAGATTGCCCGTACCCAGGGGGTTAGTTGTTCTTTTGTGGGAAGTTCTCTGCTGCATCGTACAAATATTGTCGCAAATTTTCTCATGGAATAAAATACATTGAGTTTAAAGCGGTTCAAAATGTTTGAAAAGTTTGAAAACATGCAAAATTCAACGTTAATTTAACCTGTGAACATAATCATAATAAAGATAATCAAAGAAGGTAGATTTTATTATTGAAGGAGATTGCAAGAGGTAATCTAAATATGCACATCTTTCAAATTGTGAAATAAAAAAGTACAATATTCAAATATTTTTTTTGATTATGTTGGTCAACGGTCAAATGAAATAGGTAGAAATAGTTTCACATTATTAATCTTTTCAGAATATTTAAAGTTATTCTATTTTAATCTTTTAGAGATTTACAAAGGAGTAATATTTGGTCCATAGATTGTGTCGCTAACTTTTCCGTGGGAGAGCGTCGCGTAAAAAGTATAGATCGTTTGAATCTTGTTCGCGCAGCGCGAAGAATTAGAGGCGTGATCGAGTCAGTAGTGTTTGGTCCATCGATTGTGTCGCTTGCTCCATTAATATCTGGAATTCGGTTAGGCGTAATTATATCATGAATCGTATCACTATTATCACCACCATATCCCACTAACCTAATATCCTTTCCATGACAACTGTGGAGATTCGATCTTTAGTAACAATGATTGTCTAACATTTCTTCTCTTCCCCGATGACCGCATTGAGCGTGGGTGCGCTGTTTATGAGTTTTAAACTTTGAACTCTCGATTTGTGAACTTTGAGAATGTTTCGCTAATACTAAGTCCCTTAATAAAATCTCTGTGCAACTTCGGTTTTTCAGACATCCATGACACAGGACAATTCGTCTTCTTGGCATTTACGTCCTCACTGGGACAGAGCCTGCTTCTCAGCGTAGTGTACTTATGGGCAAGTTCCACAGTTATTAACTGAGAGCTTTCTTTGCCAAAGTTGCCATTTTCCCATTCGTATATCATGTGGCAAGTACGATTATACTCTATGCCCAGGGAAGTCAAGGACATTTCCTTTACGAAAAGATTCTGGACCAACCGGGATTCAAACCCAGACACCTTCAGCATGGCTTTGCTTTGTAGCCGCGGACTCTAACCACTCGGCTAAGGAAGGCCCCATCCATATTATTAAGGTTATCAACATGATTGAAAAGTTTTGACAAACGTTTTTCTGTTTAAATGCCATGGGTAATAACATCAAACATCTGATTGGAATATTTGTCGTCCGTTGAATGGCGACCTTTTTTTCAGGCGGATCGTCGTAGGTTTTATATTAATTTTTTGTCGAATTTGCGCATCGCTCATTGACGACGGCTAACAAATTTCGATGAGCTGATTATCATAAATTTTGGGGTGTTCTAAATCTGCTTACTGTCACTTTCAACGACCCGAAAAACCGCTTTTTGTCAACCCCAGTTATTTTCCAACGCTTTCGAATACCGTCAGAACAGAAACGAATTCCCTATTACAAGCCAAGTGGTGTCCATTCCTCGGGTGTCGTTGGCGCTCGCAGCGGCCGCCAACAATTTATTGACAAATCGATCAGTAGCAGTAATAGGATTACGGAGTCCACCCTCACAGCTAAGACTGACGTGTCTCGGAATGAGTTCAGCTGTGCTATGGCTCGTCCTGAAGTAGCTAGCTAGATTCAGTCGCACTTACACATGGCGATGGGTACATGTGCTCTGCTGCAGTGATTCCTAATTTGTGTAACAGTAATTACCAATGGCATGTTTCACGTCAGCTTTAAAACCTTGTCCTGAGTTATACAGAATAGGATAGGAAGCATTGAAGCGTGACTTTCAACATATATCTTCGTACATTTCCCTTTGACAATTTGAAAACCACTGCTCTTCTGCACCCACACACACAGTTTCAGAGTGAATGAAAGAAGTCGAACAAATTTAAATCGATCGATTGAATTGTGATTATAGGAAGTGTTGTCGTCCCGTAGTTCCTCGACGTCGTCGTGGCTGACCAGAATTCTCCACAGGGATAATGTATTGGAGAACGGGACCATTTGGTACCAAGGATCATTGGGACCGGTTGGGAGAGAGGGAGTGTGGGGTCCGGCGATTCAAGGAGATTGTGTTCGAATCATGGGGTGGTAATAAGTTCAACTGTAAATGCTATCGTCCTTTGGGTTTCTTTTCTTGCTTCATTGTTTGGAAGCTTATGTGGGTAGCGCATTGTGGAAAACAGAAGTGGACAAAGCCGGGACTAGAAAGAAGTCCCGGGAAGGTACGCTAGCATTAGTGAAACGTGATGAATTATTCAGCGACCTTCGGTACGGTCAGTTGCTTGGGAGCGAAGTTCTGGTAAAGGGATTAATCCGGGAGGCTTAGAGCCACTCGATGGTGGGACAGTGGCAATCCTGGTGGAAAGTCATTCACAATATGGATTGGTGGATCGCTTTATTGCTTCATGTTTGATTTACAAATTGGTTCTCGATAGGAAATGTAGCACCATGCTGGAGTATTGATTTGATTGATGTTAATAATTCTTCTTCTTTCTTTTCTCCAGGCTTTACGTCCCAACTGGGACCGAGTATTCTTCTCAGCATAGTGTTTCTTATGAGCACTTCCACAGTTATTAACTGAGAGCTTTCTGTGCCAATTGACCATTTTTGCTTGTGTATATTCGTGTTGGCAGGTGCGAAGATACTCCATGCCCTGGGAAGTCAAGAAACTTTCCTTTACGAAAAGATTTCTCGACCGGTGGGATTTGAACCACGGACCCTCAGCTTGACTTGCTCAATAACTGCGCGTTTACCGCTCCGGCTATCTGGGGCCATTGTTTATATTGGCATTACGCCCCACTGGAATAGACACAGCTTGCTTCTCAGCTTAATTTTCTCTTAGCACTTCCACCGTATTACGTAACTATTTTTTTTTAAAAGGATATCGTTTGTATATGTAGTGTACTAGTTACCGACGGATTGAGAATACGGTACAATGCTAATCCGTTTTGAGAAAGAATTGTTTGGCATCGGTTTGGTATCAGCATCATTCACTGCAATACTGGGAAAATTACAGGTCTCACTGATTAATGCTTAATACGAATGGATACTGGCACATCACCCTACATCTTCCAAGAACACGTTATTGTGTCTCTTCCCATCACTACATCATGTGTCATTCAGTCATAACGTGAATTAAGTCCACATTAATTTTTAATATTTTTTTTAAAATGTGGTATCTAGTTTATAGCATCAAGAGAACGAATTATTTCTTTGGAAGGGAATCAATCCATTGGCCTCGTGATTAAAAAAGAAAACAAACATATTTCAAAATAAATTGTTTATATTGAGGGAAGGTACGTCTGAACGAATAGACGTTTGGCCCGAACTTCCCCATATTTGAAATTAAAAGGCTAATTCTTTCGAATTATTCTGTGAAAATAATTATTGACCCTAGAATAAAAAAAAAGTTTGAAATAAAAATTTTCTCATTTTTACACACACAAGTTGTCGTTTGAGTTGGTTTGTATTATTTTTAAATATAGTTTGGTCGTTTAAAATTTAGGTTTGAAAAGATCTTAATCGCATTTAAATACCTTCAAAATTGATTTAATGACTTATGTTCATTGTACTTTTCAGTCTTCAACCTCAAAAAATAAATCGTCCAATTCGAAACATTTGAAGACAATGAACCGCATCGAATGGCCACCATCTTTTTCCAGTTTCAAAGTCGTATCGCTTTCCACATCACTTGATACGCATTGCGGGCACAATGGCTGTATAAAGTAGTGGGTGTTTCCGCCAAGCGAGAGACAGAGAAAAGAGCCAAAGAATGAAAACTTTTTGGCAGACTTTTGTAAACAAAATCCGAATCTTTCCATCTAAATAATGTAGGACGACGATCGATGACCGGGACAAACCAACGGGCAACGATTGGGAACCGGGAAGGATCAACCAATAAGTGAAACGATCTCGTTTATTCTTCCCCACTTTTCCATCGTTGCTTCCCTTCGTGGAGCACATTTTCCAAGCTTCACAAGCGGTTCACCATCGTTTTCAACGCATTGGGCAAGGGTTATTGATTTCGATTACTTATAAACGAGGCAAAAATTTTCGGATCGGAATGAATTATGGGTTCGACTATTATTAGTGACGGTTTCCCTCCGGGAGATGATGCTCACCCTTTCACTGACCACCTTCGTGTAAAATGCCCTAAGAATTTGCGTTTTCTTGTGCATTAGAGTGATTCAAAGAACAAAAAAGTTTGAAAATTTCATATAAATCTTATACCTCAATCCAATAAGCATTAGCGAATTTTGAAATTTTCCAAACATTCCACAAGATTAATGTTTCAGAGAGTGCTGTTAAAATTTGTCAAATTCGTTGAAAAATAACAAGGTATGGAAACTTCACTGAAGGTCATATTTAAATATTTGAAAAATAAAGTGATTAGTCAGCCAAACAATGATATCTTACCTAAAAACTCATCTTCAAGTGACTTGCGCCACCTTCTCTAAATGTGTATATTTCTAGCTAAAATTTAGAGGTTTCTCTTTTTATGTGGTTTGAACTCAGAAGAGCAAACGAACTTTTGATTATGAAAATTTTCAAAAAAATACGGCGCACCTTAGAGTTACACCTAGTGCAAAAAGGTGAAGTAGAAAATTGAACCATTCTCCCTCCGATCCACTCGGTCGATGTGGGTTCGAAGTGGGTTCTGAATGGTTTTGGCTAATCGTGCGATTTCAACTTGTCAATTGAGATGATATTTTAAAAATAGCTCCATCTTTCCGTATGGCTGGTGGGATTTTGTTCGGATGATTGGAGCCAATGAGATGGAGACAGACGAGTTGTAACCCTCGGCCGCAAAGGCCAGACAGTGCAGTCCACCAGAGTAGCCAACCACATTTGATTGTGGCAAGTTCTGCTGACTGGCAAAAGGGAAATAAATCATTATGTTCAGGCCTGCGGTTCTGGCGAAAGATAGAAGATCACAATTTCCCGACGCTGTTAGTCAAACAAGAGAAGATATATGCCGAACAAGAGAGATAAACTGCTCAAATGTGGTGATCGAAAATAATTTCGGATCAAAGATTTTCGATCGTAAATTTGAAGGAGGGAATAGGAAAATTGATTGATTGCTCAGCTGTTGGATGAAGGATTGTTTTACGACACTCGGTGTGTTGAGTTTGAACATCGTCGTTCTGGCATAAGAAGTCGATCACCCGTGGGTTATAACAGGAAAGCAATTTGTTTGGAATACCACATGAGTACCTTTCATACTATGCTTTAGAGCCGAGGAGCTGGGATCGAATCCCATCCCCGAGATAGTCACTAAAAATTTCAGTGACAACTTCCATCGGGAAGAGAAGTAAAGTCGTTGGTCTCGACGATGAACTAGCCCAGGGCTAAAAATCTCGATAGAAAAAAAGAAATATAAAACATATGGGGACCTTGAAATATACAAGGAAACTTGTAATATCTCTATGATTAGATGACAAAAGATCTACCAGTTCCATTGGCGTCCGTATTCTGCGTGATAAACAAGTTGATAAATTACAGTCGTAAATTTCGATACGTCTATTGGCGTAAGTACTAAACTACACATTTAACCACAATTTCGTGCTTACAACCTTAACAATATACCTTTTCCAAGAATTGCCACAATTTCAGCGAACTTCCTGTGTTCACACCAAATGCGTAGCCGCAATAAACAGCTCCAGAATGAATGCCTGGAAATCGGTTCCGCGATGGAGCTGATGACAATACAGCTGCACGGGGCAAGGACGTCTACAATGACAGCGATTTTCCTCGCTCTTTCGCTTCACTGGATGCCCTTCAAGTGCGTTTGGCAAATAGAGACATGCCGACGACGACGGACGTCGACGGTTGAATGATGAACGATGACGCTAGTTGATAGAAGCGAGTGCACGGTGTGTTTGATACCGTTATTAATGAAAAATGACCATCATTTCTGCACCCTACCTTTGGAAGATATACTGGCATCCTCTCCATGAATTTGAAAATGTTTCATCGAGGGAAACAAAACTAATAGTAATTTGAAAATGTAAGAGAATTATCAAGGGAAATTTTATTATTTGAGAAATTCTCAAACTGTACATTATAACCTTATGCAAACACGTCAAATGACACGTCAATCACATTCAAAATTCGAAAGATGTGAATTCTAAGTAATTTTCTTTTTGAAATTTTAAAACAATGGAACGATGGAATCATAGTTACAGTAGTTGTGTCTTTACATGACTACCATGTGCTACTAGGGCTCTTTCACGCGCATTTGTTTAAATCATTAAATTCCACCATCAGAAAAGATTCTTATTCTCCTGCTCGGTCGATGTGATTTGAAAGTGAAAATAATAAAAATAGTCTAACGAGAGGCCTATTTTCTGAAACTGATATTAACTCCAGTATGAGTAATTTTAATCGAATCGAATAAAATAGACCTATGAAATTTGATGATAATAATTGAACGAAATCTACAGCAACAAATTAAATGGTTTATAATTCACTTGCATGTTAAATCCTATTCCTTATTTTGAAAGAATATAAAAGTATATTATGAGCTCATCGACAAAAATTGTTCAATTCTGTGATGACTTTCGTTATACAACCGAATGAAAATAAGTAGTTAAGGTACCGTGGGGTAAGTGGATACAGAAAAATCAATAGTTAACTTCATTGTTATGTACAGCTAACGTGAATAATGTAACTCAAACTTTTTTCTGTGGATAACAAAAAGGGACTATTATACTTCAACTCGTCATTTATTTCGATTTTTCTGATTGTTATGTATTGAGTATGGGAGACTTAAAAATTTGCGCCAAATGATCCACTTGCCTCACCATGGTGGGGTAAGTGGATCACCATTAAAAAAATCTGTTCTCGAATCAAATGTAGTGTGAATTATGTTTAATAAGAATGATATTACCCCTCGTTCTTGTTATTAGTGCTAGTAATGTTACATTTTAATATTTTAATACTTTAAAATAAAAAAGTATCTTTATTTAATTAAGATATAATAAAAAGTATATATGTATTAGTTCATACTAATTTGAACAAAAACAAAAACATTGTAACTAGAAAAATTTGGAGAAAATTCATCCATTTATACGCATAAGTTAATCAAAAGTATTGTTGGATTATTCCTAACGATATTTTCGAAAAACACTCTTGGTTTAAAATATTAGTTACATTTACTTTTGAAACCGAACTGAAATCCTTCCTATTTTATTTATGAATATATGTGTATCATCTGTCTAGAACAATTTATATGGTCAAATAAGGTACGATACTATGCTTTCGATTAGAAAATTAGTATATTTTGCTTTTTTACAACTAGGCTTAGATAAACCACGAAAAGTTTCGTGTAAATTTTGAAATTATTATTCTTTTTATATTTTTTTATACCAGAAAGGTTAAAAAAGCTTTTAGGTGGATTAATTCAAATTTTCTATGGTCAATTTGACAAATTCAAGCTGGGAACGGAACAAAATAAAGGAAAACAACGTTGTCGGGTACTGAGCTTATTAAAATTCACGTAAGCAGTCTGCCAATAGATGATAATTATTCTTGATCCACTTACCCCACCCCATTAAAAAGTAGGGGTAAGTGTACCATGTCCAATATATTTGTATTTAATTACATAATTACATATTTTTGATTGTGAATCATTCAATTAGAACTGAAATGCTTACCATGTGTCGAAAAAAATAATAGAATTCGATTTTAGACAGAGATACAATGGATTTTTGATTGATGGAAAACAATTTTCAAATTAATTACTTTTTGCAGCTAACAAGTTTGCTTGTGTTAGTGTACGTGTAGTACCAGTTTTGCAATAGTATCAGTGTGGGTGTAAGAATATAACCTAAAAAGAAGCAATGGTGCGAAAACTTTCAACATATTCAAGTATTTTATGCTTTATATTGACAAATGATCCACTTGCCCCACTGATACACTTCCCCCACTGTACCTTATTTTAATTATGCTTACACAAATGAGAAACATTAATCTTTTATTGGGGATTGCGACTGGAAGTTGAAACGTAAATTCATGGCTGTCGGGTATCTCAGTCTTAATCTGCGAACGTTTTAATTAATTTTTCCCGACGTTTCGGCCATATGTTGTGACCTTTTCCAAGGGAAAAATAGTCAATCGTTAATCGCTTGAAAAAATATATGGGTAGCTAACGATCATATTTGTTAAATTGTTCTTGTGAATCGTTGTTGTAAAAATGGTGGCATTGGCGTGTTGGATCCGAATTATCCAGGATAATCTTTAAATTTAGCATGTCTTTTCTGTTCGAAAGGCTTCAAAAATCTCTAATATGAGTTTGAATTGGATCGTGGTATTTCTAGAGTCAAACATGTTTGCTTCAAGGAGGCATCTGTTCCTGTCGATATCAATTATTGTTCTCGATATATTCCAAATTAAACTAAATACAGTGCACCCCTGTTAATTGGACAATACTTCATGCAAATCATCGGGGTTAATTTTTAGTTTAAACTTTTAGTCGCCGTGGTGTTGACTTCCAATTTGGCTGTTAAGTTTTGATACTGCGTTTCGTTTCGCGGTGTTCCGTTTCGCTTTATTCCGTTTCATGAGCTAAATGACGTTTGAGCCATTTTCAATCTGAACGGCCTACTTCGTCTTAAATCCTTTTGAATCTTCAATTAACATCCCGAGGAAGAACAAATAACTCGCAATTATCTATACATACTAGAGTGTCCATTTCCCGGCCATTTTGTTCGTCCCGGTATTCGATACAAATATCTAAGCTTGTCCCGGGAAATCCCGGGATCCCGGGATTTACAAATCTTCATAAATAAAAGTGGAACGGTGTTTGTATGTCACGAAATATCTTGATAACGAGTCAACAGATTTACCTTATTCTATCACAGTGAAGATCTTGAAGTGCTCCGACGTAATTGTGTGTATGAAAAGTAGAAGAACTTCACGGGAAAGTTGAGCAAAACGGGGGTAGCAAACTGACACTTTTAAGTACAATTTTGTTTCTCATTATCGAACAGCCTTATGCGGGACAAACAAGGTTTATCGGGTCCACTGGTTTACAATAAAACTAGCATTTTGTTTGAAATGGAAGTACAAATTTAACAATACAATTTTATTTTTCAATGAAATAAACAGATAAAGTAACTTTTCAAAATAATACGTTATTCATATTTCAGATAAGACTTTCTTATTCTGATGAAGTAACCTAACAAAAATCAAAACATAGCTTGACAAATTCTCTATAACACTTATGAATGGAGTATGATAAAAACTTAAGTCATAATTTTAAAGCAATTTGCTTCAAACATTTGAAGAATCATAAAACTTTGGAACAAAAAAAAAACGATTAAAGATCATTGAAGGTATTGTAGATCATTATGATGAAAAATAGCATGTTACGATGTTGTTCTGAATATTCATTCTTCTTAATTTTATTGCATGTTTGATACCATGATTGACGGAAGCCATGAAAAATGAAAGTATTTTGAGACACTGACGCAATAATTACAAAGATATCATATAACAAATCAAGCTGTCCGAAACTGGGGGACAGGAGGTGCTTAACGAAAATTGTAATTTGTCCATATATAGTTCAATTATGGTACAACATACATTCATACTATAAAATTAGGATTGTGTTCGATCATGCTTGAGTGATCCAAAGTATTTTTTCATATTCAAAATAACTACTAAATAGGCTCAAAATTAAGAGAATACGTCAATTTTTTAAAGATTTTCAAACTTTTCTACTTTTTTAAAAAGGCATGCATATTTCTAGGATGTGATATTCTACGCAAACATTAGTCTACATAATAGCTTTCTTTTCTACTAATACATCATCTTGATTGGACCATGATTTCTCAATGTTTCGATTTTGTCCGGTATTGGGTGCTGTCCGGCACTGGGAGATCTCCCCCTATATGATTTCTTTAGATATTGATCAAAGGTCCTAATGGAAGGCACTTTCCTAAGGATATTCTGCATTTACTCATAGTGATTCGCAAATTTGTAAATTTGGCTGAAATACTTATGAAAATTGTGATAAAAGACTCGTTTTCGGAAATGCCATTTTTAGTAAAAACAGCTTTGACCTTGCTTGTATCATATGAAGAACTCATGTAAAACATGAATCTTTAAAGTGCCATTCATAATCATGAAAATAATTGAAAATGAACGAAACTAAGTTCTTACTCGAACCATAATTTTCATTAGTTCATGAATATAATTATCATTCATACATTCAGCCATTCCAAAAACCGATCTAGTGGGTCACCGAATTCCGTGAAAATTTGCTATTTTGTTCCTTTTCCGAAATATAGATAAACGTGTTTTTGGATTTTTTGATTAGGGTGACCATTAGGCGATTCAATTTTTAAATCTCCAAATCTCCCATATGCTCCTTACCATCCTTACCATGAAAACAGTGTTCTGTGAAATTGTCAGCTTTGTAGGTGGTGATTTAAAGGTGGCCCAAAGACAATGTAGGTTTATATGGAAATTACTACGGAGAAATTTTGAGATATGTTCCAAACACGTTAGTACTGTAATGTAAGTAGAAATTTATCATCTCATAATGAAAACTCATTCTTCAAACCCTAATGAAGGATGTTGCTGAAGAAACAAATCCCTTTTGAGCTTATTTTGTTTGAGTATTTTGTTCATGTTTGCAGGGCTATAATCCCATATTAAGTTAAATAATAGCAAACAAACTCATTAATATCTCTTCTGCTACCCGTCGGATTGAATTTCTTTCTTCAGCAATTTTCTTTATTATGGTTTGAAGAATGGTTTTTACCATAGGATAATAAGTTTGTACTTACATTACAGTACCAGCGGGTTTGGAACATATCTCATAATTTCTCCATAGTAATTTTCATATAAACCTATATTGTCTTTGTACCACCTTTGAATCACCATCTAGAAAGCTGACAATTTCACAGAACACTTTTTTTTTATGGAAAGGATTGTAAGGAACATATGGGAGAATGGATTCTCAAACAATTTTAAATTTTGAACCGCCCTAGTGACCATTTCCGAAGCTTGATGGGCAGATAAGGGGATACAACGTAGGCGACAACCTCAAGAATCTGTGGGAGTCTATCCACTGCGCGATGAGCATAGCAGCGCGAGAGGTGATAGGTACTGCTCAGAGACGACCCAGAAATGGTTGGTTTGATGAGGAGTGCCAGAATGTGACGGATGAGAAGAATGTTGCCAGAAGCCGGATGTTAGTGTCTGGTATCCGGCAGAATAGAGTGCGGTACCAGGAAGCTAGAGCAGCCGAGAAACGAATTCACCGCAGAAAGAAAAGGTAGTATGAAGAAGACATCAAAACAGCATGGAACAAAATGATATGTGGAGATTTTACGAAACTGTCAATGGCGTACGGAGAAAAACTGCGCCGTCTCCCGTTATGTGCAATGACCGTGAAGGTAATCTGCTGACAGACAAAATCTTGGATGCCAGGTGGAAAGAAAACTTCAAGCAATTGTTGAATGGAGGGAACACGATTGCGTCTGAGAACAGATTAATCATCAGCAACGATGGACAAGCTGTGGAGCCCCCGACGCTAGATGAGGTTAGAAGAGCGATTGAGGAGTTGAAGAACTGTAAGGCTGCTGAAAAAGACGAGCTCCCGGCCGAACTTCTCAAGCACGGTAGTGAGCAGCTGTACGAAATACTGCACCGTACTCTGTTAAGGATATGGGAGAAGGAAGAATAGCTACTAGCTGGCTGGAGGGCCTCATCTACCCTCTGTATAAGAAGGGACACAGATTGGAGTGCGCCAATTACCGAGGAATAACGCTCCTCAATCCGGCGTTCAAAATAATGTCGCATGTTTTGCTCAACAGATTGAGACCGCTGGAGGAGTCCTTCGTCGACGAATACCAAGCTGGTTTTCGTGAGGGCCGATCAACGACAGATCATGTGTTTACCTTGCGACATATCCTTGATAAGTTCCGGGAATACAACTTGCAGATTCACCATCTGTTCATTGATTTCAAGGCGGCGTACGATTCAGTAACGAGAAATGAGTTATGGCAGATAATGGTAGAACACGGTTTTCCGGCGAAACTAATTAAACTGATTCGTGCAACGTTGGATGGATCGAAATCAAGTGTGCGGGTTGCGGATGAGACTTCAACCTCCTTCGTAACCTTAGATGGATTGAAGCAAGGAGATGCGCTTCCGAACCTTTTGTTCAACATTGCTCTCGAAGGAGCTATACGGAGAGCGGGCGTGCATAGAAGCGGTACCATCGTCACTCGGTCGCATATGCTCCTGGGTTTTGCGGACGATATCGATTTAATCGGAATTGATCGTCGAGCCGTAGAAGAGACATTCGTGCCTTTTAAAAGGGAGACAGCGAGGATTGGACTTACCGTCAACACCAGCAAAACCATGATCGCTGGTAGACAGCGTGGTTCCAATCGCGACGTTGGTAGTGAAGTGGTGCTGGGTGGTGAAAAATTTAAAGTAGTGGAAGAATTTGTGTATCTTTTTACTTTAGTGACGTGCGATAATGATGTTACCCGCGAGGTGAAAAGGCGTCTTGCAGCTGCGAATAGGGCTTTTTACGGGCTCAGTAACCAGCTTAAGTATCGTAGCCTGCATGGCCATGGCCATGAATCCTGGACGTTAAAAGAGGTCGAGCGGAAAGCGTTTGGTGTTTCTGAGCGTATAGTGCTGCGAACAATACTCGGCGGTAAACAAGAAAATGGCATCTGGTGGCGTCATGAGTTGTACCAAGTATATAAAGAAGTGGATATTATCAAGCTCATAAAACACGATAGGCTGCGTTGGGCTGGTCACGTGGTACGAATGCCGGGAAGAACGACAAGCGAAAATAATATTCAGTACAGAACCCGGCAAGGTCGTCGGCTTCGTGGTAGGCCGTGCACGCGTTGGCTTTTTGCAGTTGAAGAGGACTTAAGGGCACTTAACGTTCAGGGCGACTGGAAGCGATTGGCTCAGGACCAAGCCCAGTGGAGAAGAATTATCTATTCGGCATAGATTCAACGTAGCAGATTGTAGCCCATCAAGTAAGTAAGGCCATTTCCGAAATAGGATGACCAGAAGAATCGCGACTTTGCAAAATTTTTATTTATTAAAAAATCATAACTTTTGAACCGCTTGACCGATTTTTAATTGTCTTGGAGGAAATGAAAGCTATATTTTACCATTCAAGGAAAATATAAAACTTCACAAAGATTGTCGTCAATATATAAAAAAAATATATTAAATTTCACAATCGGCACACACTAAAGGTCTCAGCGTATTAGATTTTTTTATTTAAAAAAATATCATAAGTTTTGAACAGCTCAACCGATTTTCAATCTTTTTTTTATTAAGCTTTCAAATTTTTATTTTCATTTTTTGTTTACATGAAAATAAATAAAAATTTCTAGTTTTTTAGGCTTCGTTTAGTTTTGTGGGGTTTTTTCGGTTCTGGGACCAAAGAGGGTACTTCTGTTCCCATTTTTCTAGAAAGTTCAGAAAATATCACGTATATATACCCTCAAATTTTCAGCGATGTATGTTCTTTAGTTTTTGAGATATATTTTTTTAAATTAAAAATCAGGTATCCCGCAATCAGACACCCAACATTACGAATTTTTTCACTCAATACCTGGTACCTCATGCAGCGTTCTTTTCATATTTTTAGTTCAATAATTTAAGAATTTAATGGTTCAGGTATATATACGGCACTATACCTTGTTATAGATACCTTGCGATACATGATATGGGTGTGGTTTAAGATAACATATAGTTTTGAAGTTGTTGAAGGAAATATTATTTACAAAGAAAAAATGTTAAATTGAACATTCTACATAATGAAGTGGAAAGTGTGAATTGTGATTCAAACGGGACTTTGTAAGGGCTATAAATCATAGCTTACAAGATCATGCCGTAATTTAAAAAAAAAGCTCAATGACAAAGCTTCTTACATATGTAAAACTTGCTACATGGAGCTGTATAATCCTAGGAAAACTTGTATTGCTGGACCATCCCAAAATGTTGTTACCACTAATGGAGAGAGTGAAACTGAAGGAGATTGCTCGAGATTCCCTGAAATAGCTGCATGTAGTAGCCAAAGTGAGAATTTTGTATTCATATTGAGATATATTTTATAACTGTAGGCTTAAAATTTGAAAAAGATTTTAACTTCGCTTTTTTTCTAACTTATTTGCCGAGACGTTATTTACTTTCGAACCGAGAAGTGCTGAGTCAATACCTGAATGGGATACCTGATTTATAAATTTAAAAAAAATCCCAAAAACTAAATACAACATACAATTTGAGGGTATACGTAAAATTTTCTGAAGTTTCTAGAAAAAATGAGAACAGTAATACCCTCTTTGGTCCAAGAACCAAAAAAAAAACCCCAAAAATATAAAAAAAAGCTTTAAAAACTACAATTTTTTATATATTTCCATGTAAACTTTTTCAAGAGTTTTAAATTTTTTTATGCAAATTTGAAATCTTAAGCTTTCATTCCATAGAGAAGTGGCGTGATCCGCGATCTAATTTAGTAGTGTGTGATCCTTTGACCGTGACGCTTGCTCCTGCGGGGGCGGGTGAAGCGATCATGTTATGCGCGTAGTGCAGTGAAAAAGTGTATAGTATTTTGCGGTAAGCTCAGTGTGGCGACGGAAACAAACAGCCTTACATCCAGGTAAAATCGTTCTTTATTATTATTTACTCACCTATTACCACTTGAAACTAAATACGTGCCAGGGTCGAAAATTTAATTTTCAATTCGGGAAGTGTAAAAACATTTCATATATCCATTTGATATCTGGGTGTTTTTATGCGGGGCTTACTGTAAATGAAAATGACCTCAGAATGTGTGTGTATTTACTGTCATTCTTGAAATGGGTCGTTGGAATTTCAGTAGAGCTATCACCTTTCATCTCCCGGGCTAAAATTGTCTGCATATATAAAGATATCGAAGGGTATCAATAAATACATGCATACAATTTTCTTCCATAAAAGCACTGCCGGTCAGTGGGAGGTGGATTGTATACACACACACACACACACACACACACACACACACACACACACACACACACACACACACACACACACACACACACACACACACACATCATGCTTGCGGGAACCA
This sequence comes from Aedes aegypti, assembly GCF_002204515.2. Lineage (NCBI taxonomy): Eukaryota > Metazoa > Arthropoda > Insecta > Diptera > Culicidae > Aedes > Aedes aegypti. Next base: position 102,627,674 of record NC_035109.1, on the reverse strand, counting down.
AAGTATTTTTTCATATTCAAAATATTTACTAAATAGGCTCAAAATTAAGAAGATACGTCAATTTTTAAAAGATTTTCAAACTTTTCTTCTTTTTTAAAAAGGCATGCATATTTCAAGGATGTGTTATTCTACGCAAACATTAGTCTACATGATAGCTTTCTTTTCTACTAATACACCATCTTGATTGGACCATGATTTCTCAATGTTTCGACTTTGTCCGGTATTGGGTGCTGTCCGGCACTGGGGGATCTCCCCCTATCTCAAAAACTAAAAAACATACATTGCTGAAAATTTGACAGTAAACATAAAACTTTCTGAACTTTGGAAAAATGATAACAGCAATAGCCCCTTTGATCCCGAGGCCTTCAAAATTTTTCGATTTTGGAAATGGTCACTTTAATCAATAAATCCAAAAACACGTGTATCCTTATTTCGGATAAGGAACAAAATAGCAAATTTTCACGGAATTCGATCGGTTTTTCATGGAATGGCTGAGAGATTGAAATCTTTCTATTGACGCAAAAAGATCTCCGTTAAGACTGTTCATTATTATGTTATGATTTTTTTTTATTGCTAAGGTAATCCTTTAATAGCACCGGCACCCTATACACTGTTATTGGGAATTCTCTCAAAAAATAAAAATTCTATTGAAAAAGCTCCAACATTTTCAAATAATTATTACTTCCGTTTCCCTCGATGAAACATTTTCAAACATTTTCACGGAGCTAATGCTATATCTACTAAATGGTGAGTGAAGATTTGTTTTTTTAATCTATCATAATAGATCGAAAGACAAAACGCTGAATGAACACAATGTCTTAGAGGAAACATGAAGAAATAAAAGTTGGAAAATCTATTTCGGATGAAAAACATCTCATTGAATAAATCTTTTCTGATTTTTGGAGGTTTGAGCTGTTGTCTTTCGACTTTCTGCCCTTACAGCGCTTTGTACTTTTGACCTTTTAATGGAAAACCATTTTATTTTTTTGACAGTTCGGTTTTGCGTCGTCCGATTGATTTGCTGACGGATTCGCGCGTTTTTGTTGCCGGAGAATTTTTTCCCCCTGTTTTGGAGCGTCTTGCTGGGTAGTGCTTCGTGAAGCCCAAGCAGGACAGTTCGGTTTTGCGTCGTCCGATTGATTTGCTGACGGATTCGCGCGTTTTTGTTGCCGGAGAATTTTTTCCCCCTGTTTTGGAGCGTCTTGCTGGGTAGTGCTTCGTGAAGCCCAAGCAGGACAGTTCGGTTTTGCGTCATCCGATTGATTTGCTGACGGATTCACGCGTTTTTGTTGCCGGAGAATTTTTTCCCCCTGTTTTGGAGCGTCTTGCTGGGTAGTGCTTCGTGAAGCCCAAGCAGGACAGTTCGGTTTTGCGTCGTCCGATAGATTTTGCTGACGGTTTCGCGCGTGTTTTCGTCACCGGAGATTTTTTTTTCCCTGTTTTGAAGCGTTTTGCTGGGTACGTATTTGGGAAGGCCCAAGCAAGACGGTTTATTTTCGAGACGCCAAGAAGTTTTGCTGTCAGTGTCAGTTTTGTGTTCAGTTGAGAATGGATTACCAACTGGTGAGTTCGTTTAATGCTTATGATAACACATATTTTTTTGAAAGCGTAACTTTTATGTAACATTAAAACAGACTTTGTATGGTTTGTCACTATAGGTGTCGGCATTATGCTTTTATCTTATACAATTTGAATATACATATAAATATAAACATAAATAAAAGAGAAAAATCTTTTTGACATTATTAAAAATTATCTTTTGAATTGTTCGACATTGTGAATGTTGACGTATTTTCTAAAACTTCTACCATATCGAGACAAAATGCACAGTAATACTCATATGTAATTTTCAAACAAACTATGTATGGTTCGTCACTAAAAGTGTCGACATTATTCCTGTTTCATATAAGTTAAAATATATACATGTAATTTTCAGTTTTCGGGAGGGCAGGATCAAACATGTCGTGCGTCGGTCGAGTGAAGTGAAAAAGTTCGGCGATCGGTTAGTTCTGTTTGATCTTTTGACCTTGACGCTTGCTTCTGCGGGAGCGGGTGACGAGGGCAGGATCAAACATGTCGCGCGTCGGTCGAGTAAAGTCAAAAAGTGCCGCGATCGGTTAGTTCTGTTTGATCTTCGACCTTGACGATTGCTCCTTGGCAGTGCGTCAAGAAAGCCCGAGCAGGCGTCAGTTGTTTTCCCTCTCGGGTCGTGCGCCTATTTTCTCTGAGTGCTTTTTTATAGCCGAGCAAACGAGTTAAGCTGAATGTGGATTGTTGCTGCTCAGTCAAGGATGACGGATCAATTGGTGAGCTCGTTTCATGCTACTATTTCTAATCTATAAAATATGTATGACTGCACATTTAATCGATACAACGGTAGGACGTAAATATGATTTTTCAACAAACTATGAATGGTTCGTCACTGTGAGTGTTGACATAAACTCTAATTCATGAATTATTTATGTTTAACATTTTTTGTTTACAAAACACCCCTTTCTTTTTATCTTTATTTTTGTAATTATAAAAAACAAATTTGAATGGTTCAACACTACAAGTGTAGACTTGCGAAAGGTTCATTTTATTCAACAAACTTTGGATGGTTCGCCACTGTGTCGGCATAAGAATAAGAGTGTTGTATGATGTTCCAGCCAATCGAGTTTTTGTTTCTTTTCAAATAAGTTAAATATAATAACACATGCTTTCGTCCTGACAGCTGTAGGAATGTTACATTTAGATATTTGTTCAACAAACTTTGAATGGTTCGTCACCTCAAGTGTCGGCATAATTTTCCTTTACATAGAAATTGTTCATATCAAATGAAAATATTATATTTTCGTAAAAGCATATTTATATTTGACAAAAAACTATTTATCATGGTCTAATCACTTATCAAAGTGAATCCTTTGACCCAACGATCCTCCCCATTAACAAACATCCTTCCCAGTAACCATTGTGGAGATGCAGAGGCAAACACGGTCTCCAAATAGCAAAGGTTACACACTAACATTCCTTCCCCCAATCCCACCTGACTGCAAGGACGTGGCCGGCGCCGTTATTGACCCTGTATAAATAGAGGCACTGAATTATGCACACTGAAGAAGATTATGGTCAATCCCAGCCGAACTTCTAGTTGATTCTTTGTGCATTTTCACTGACTTCGGTCAATCACGGAATAGCAACCATTGATATGTGTAGTCAGTCTAAGCTAAGCTAAGCTAAGCTTTAATGGAAAACCATTTTATTTTTTTCTTCAATAACGGTTGCAGACACACCGTAGGGGTGGGTAGTGTCACATAGTTGGTGTGGGTGCCAAGCTTATCACGGCCGTGGTTATATGACAGACGACTGGTGGGTGATGGAATATCCCTGCCACAAAGCTGATCGAAATAGTGATGCATATTACATACACAGCAACGCTATCATCAGCATTCCCTACACGCACTCATTCGAGGCAGGACCCAAAGCTTAAGGTCGGTTGAAAAGCATCCTTGAAAGTTGCGTTACCTTCTCCGAGGAAACCCACGTAATTGCGGAGAAAATGAGGGCTACCACCACTCTCGGAAAGCAGTTGATTATATTAGTTTGCCTAGTTTAAATTTTGTTTGTTGTGGGACAGAGCTTCAATCGATTGATTGATTGGCTGCCCCATGCAATGCAAACTTCTTGTGGAAGTAAACGTTGTTGGAAGGTACATAATTTCCAATGATGACGGAAATTGCTTCCAGTAGAAGCCAGTAATGGTATACGGAGTAAATATATGCTATAACCTGGGGCAACAATTTGTGCGTTGGTATCAGTGTTAATTGAATTGATGAGACTATAATTCAGTACGGTTCGATTTGATTATGCATAACTCGATTTGTTTAGCGATAAATTTCCGGGTAGGAAGTAAGGTTGACTGGAATAATTGAATTTCCATAACGAGTTGTTCTATCCAAGAGATAAACGAATATGGTGATTGATGCTTCGGGATAGGTGATTGGAAAAACTCGAATGTAGTTGAGTGATTTGAAGCTTTACATTTTGTATAAATAACAGTAATTGGTATCTAGTAGACAAAAACAGGACTTAAGTAGAGGTTAATAATGTCGGCTTGTTGAAACGAAATTCAACGGTGAAAAGCCCCACTTTTATCAACTTTAGGAATTTCTTCACATGCTATTTCCCTTGGAACACATAGAAAATTTAGTGGCATTTCCTCTAATGTAGCTATCATTTGAAGCTTAAACAAATTTGGTGGCCATTTTGAATTTGGCCGCCATGTTAAATTTCGTCAGAAAAGTTGTTTTTTTCCTCCATTAGAGCACCGCTCGTTTCGAATACTGAGATCACCATCAGAAAACTGAAAACAAAAACTGATTGAGAGCAAAAAAAAAATAGATGACTAGCAATGGTACTTACCCTACGAAAAGAACAGTTTCCTAAATCATGTTCATCGATCTTGTCCGGTACGGTATATGGCGAGTTCAATCAATGCAAATATCATTTTTCTTAAAACCGTTGGTGTTTTCTTCGAGTCGTGTGAAGAATAAGAGTAATACCTTGTCTGAGAAAACCTGGCGGCCATCTTGAATTTTGACGCAATCTTGGTTTTTAGAAGTAGAATAACTTTACTCACCTTGGTAGCACTCAACCAACATATTGTTCCTCTTCCTCTTCTTGTTAATCTTTGTCCTGACGCTACGTCCTTACTGAAACCAAGCCTGCTTCTCAGCTTAATTGGTTATAAAAACAGGTTATCAAATAGGAATTTTCTTCAATAATGCTTATTTGATACCAAAATGATTCTTCGGCATATCTTCAGTAATAGCTTTCATTCTTTCATTTATTTTGTCTAAAATTGTCATTTGGAAATATTCAATCAATATTTTGAAACATATGCATTGTTGTACAATAAATTACATTTATAGATTGTGTGTTCGGGCATTAGTTCGTCTTGTGATATTTGTAGTTTCAATATGAAGCATTACATTTTTTTTTAAATTGTTGCTATGTGTGCAACGAAAATGATTTGACTTTGTGTCAAACATTTTTGACTCAGAAAAACGCGACAAACTAACCGGAAAACAGTTCTCAATTTTCCACTTCATAAAGCATTGCCCTAAACTTAGCAATAAAATACACTTGCTTTTCTCATTTAGGGGCTTCGAAAGATTAGGAAACATGAGCGCATAAAAAATATATATAAATAAAGTCTTAAGATTATATCAACGCACTTTCATCGCAAGGCTGTCCCCATGATAAGACTATCCTCGCTTAGGTGGATTACCGGAGGAAAAGTTGCAATGAGCACAATTTTTCTCCTGTCTAAACATGGCTGAATGGGCAATACTCTGATACCACCGCCAGGTTGCCGATGGGTGCTGGTGATGAAGCGGAAGAGAAAGTTAATTGGAATTGAAATGTCCCCGGATTTGTGTGTGGTTCAAAAAATGGGTCTGATGGGGTTCATTGTGGTTCAACGATCTATGGGAAGCGGATAGATAAATGCGAGCTGTGAGGTTGGTTTATCTGCAGTGCCAACTGAGGGCACGTGTTTGATGACAAAAAGTTATTTTTTGTATTGTATTGGTAGTTTGGTTTGTCTGATTTGTATTCATAGTGGTAATTACAAAAACAAAATCCTGTTAGAATTTGAGTTTATAATTGAATAAAATCAGCTTATTGATAGACATTTGATTCTCAGATCATAATTACAAGTTAAGGAATTCAATAATGGGTTAGGTCATGACGACAAATCTAAAAGCTAAAGCTTCTACTATATACGTAGAATGAATAATCGTAACGTAGGTAGAGTACCATTGCGTGATGCGCAACGAAGCAAGATGTACCGAATCAAAATACTAGTACCACAGATACACGGCGTGTCTGGTAGAACAATATTATTACAAAAAAATAGGCATCGCTAAATCTTTCACCATTCGAAAATATAGGTTTTTAGCTTTCATTTGACGTGTTCCCCAAAAAAATCCACCGAGGGATCCTGAACATTTTTTATTTATTTTAAATTTTTGTCCCATAAAGTACACTATTTTCAAATGTAATCATGGTAAAAGGCATTTTTTTTCTCTGAAGCTCGATGGTGGCCTCAATTTCAAGTGAAAGTTGATAGAACAAAGTTATATATGGTTATATGTTGTAATAGACAACACTGTCCTATGTAATCTTGCGGATTTAACCTCTACGTTACCGGCCTCCGACAAGGCATTTTCAAACAGCTGCCATTTCGTCAATTTCCATTCGATTTTTTTGAAACTACCCTCAGTTTACTTTAAAAAGGTTTCAGTTATTTGTCATAAATGGACAATTCTGTATTCGGAACCATGCCGGAGATATTCCAGGTTGTACTGGGGTCACGAGGATGCCAAATTCGGGAAATGTGATTACTTTTTTATTTATTTCAGCTACAACACTAAAGTTTTTATGTAAAACATGAGATAATGGTCGATTGTCATCATTTTAACATAATTTGAATAAGTGGACCGTTCCGGAACATCGTAGCCGGTTCCGCCAGGGCCAGTTTGGGGACCTTTCTGTTTCATGTCCAAAACATACCGTGCGACGTCTCAATCTTCTTGAATTTGGAAGAACATGTAAATAAAGGAAGAATAAACTAAATATCCATAGATGAGGCCACTGCACAGCATATGACACAGGTTCCGCCAAGGCCTCTTTGAGGACATTTCTGCTTTTTGTCGGTAACATACCGTGCGACGTCTCAATCTTCTTGAATTAGAAAGAACATTTCAATAAAGGAAGAATTAACTATATATCCATAGATGTGGCCACTCCACAGCACCTGACACAGGTTCCGCCAGGGCCTCTTTGAGGACATTTCCGTTTTTTTATCGGAAACATACCTTGCGACGTCTCAATCTTCGTGAGTTCAGGAGAACATGTCAATAAAAGAAGAAAAAGCTCGGTATAAACAGATGTGGCCACTACAGATCTACTGGCACAGGTTCCACGAGGGCCTCTTTGGGGACATTTCCGTTTTATGTCCAAAACATACCGTGCGACGTCTCAATCTTCTTGAATTTGGAAGAACATGTCAATAAAGGAAGAATAAACTAAATATCCATAGATGAGGCCACTGCACAGCATATGACACAGGTTCCGCCAGGGCCTCTTTGAGGACATTTCCGTTTTTTGTCGGAAACATACCGTGCAACGTATCAATCTTCGTGAATCCGAGAGAACTTGTCAATAAAGAAGAAAACCCCGGTACAAATAATTGTGGCCACTCCAGATCTCCTGGCACAGGTTCTACGAGGGCCTCTTTGAGGACATTTCCGTTTTATATCCAAAACATACTGTGCGATGTCTCAATCTTCTAGAATACGGGAGAACATGTAAATAAAGGAAGAATTAACTTAATATCAATAGATTTGGCCATTCCAGATCACCTGACACATGTTCCACCAGGGCCTCTTTGAAGACATTTCCGTTTTTTTTATCGGAAACATACCGTGCGACGTCTCAATCTTCGTGAATTTGGAAGAAAATGTCAATAAAAGAAGAAAAACCTCGGTACAAACAGATGTGGCCAGTCCAGATGTCCTGGCACAGATTCCACGAGGGCTTCTTGGAGCACATTTCCGTATTATATCCAAAAACATACCGTGCGACATCTCAATCTTCATGAATTCTGAAGAACTTGTCAGTACATGAATAATAAACACGGTAATGGAAGATTTGGCCACTTAAGAGCTTCTGGCACAGGTTCCACGAGGACCTCTTTGAGGACATTTCTGCTTTTTGTCCAAAACATAGCGTGCGACGTCTCAATCTTTGTTAATTGGAAAGTACATGTCCATAGAAAAAGAATCAACTCATTATTAACTGATGTGGCCACTCCATAGCTCCAAGCATAGGTTCCGCAAGGGCATTCTTGGGGGCATTTCTGTTTTATATCCAAAACAAACCGTGTGACATGTAAATTTTCGTGAATTCGAAAGAACATGTCAATTAATAAAGTATGAACTAGGTATCAACTAATAAGGTCACTCCTAAGCACCTGGTACTGGTTCTGCCAAGGCCTTTTAGGGGACATTTCGGTTTCACGTCCAAAACCTATTGTGCAACATTTTGGATATAAAACAAAAATGTCCCCAAGGATGCCCTTGCAAAACCTGTGCTTGGAGCTATGGAGTGGCCACATCAGTTGATAATAAGTTGATACTTTTTCTATTGACATGTACTTTCCAATTCACAAAGGTTGAGACGTCGCACGCTATGTTTTGGACAAACAGCAGAAATGTCCTCAAAGAGGTCCTCGTGGAACCAGTGCCAAAAGCTCTTAAGTAGCCAAATCTTCCATTACCGTGTGTATTTTTCATGTATTGACAAGTTCTTCAGAATTCATGAAGATTGAGATGTCGCACGGTATGGTTTTGGACATAAAACGGAAATGTGCTCCAAGAAGCCCTCGTGGAACCTGTGCCAGGACATCTGGAGTGGCCACATCTGTTTGTACCGTGTTTTTCTTCTATTATTGACAAGTTCTTTCTAATTCAAGAAGATTGAGACGTCACACGGTATGTTTTGGACATAAAACGGAAATGTCCCCAAAGAGGCCCTCGTGGAACCTGTGCCAGTAGATCTGTAGTGGCCACATCTGTTTATACCGAGCTTTTTCTTCTTTTATTGACATGTTCTCCTGAACTCACGAAGATTGAGACGTCGCAAGGTATGTTTCCGATAAAAAAACGGAAATGTCCTCAAAGAGGCCCTGGCGGAACCTGTGTCAGGTGCTGTGGAGTGGCCACATCTATGGATATATAGTTAATTCTTCCTTTATTGAAATGTTCTTTCTAATTCAAGAAGATTGAGACGTCGCACGGTATGTTGCCGACAAAAAGCAGAAATGTCCTCAAAGAGGCCTTGGCGGAACCTGTGTCAGGTGCTGTGGAGTGGCCACATCTATGGATATATAGTTAATTCTTCCTCTATTGAAATGTTCTTTCTAATTCAAGAAGATTGAGACGTCGCACGGTATGTTGCCGACAAAAAGCAGAAATGTCCTCAAAGAGGCCTTGGCGGAACCTGTGTCAGGTGCTGTGGAGTGGCCACATCTATGGATATATAGTTAATTCTTCCTCTATTGAAATGTTCTTTCTAATTCAAGAAGATTGAGACGTCGCACGGTATGTTGCCGACAAAAAAAGGAAATGTCCTCAAAGAGGCCCTGGTGGAACCTGTGTCAGGTGCTCTGGAGTGGCCAAATCTATTGAAATTTATTTCATTCTTCCTTTATTGACATGTCTCCCGAATTCATGAAGATTGAGATGTCGCACGGTATGTTTTGGACATGAAACGGAAATGTCCCCAAACTGGCCCTGGCGGAACCGGCTACGATGTTCCGGAACGGTCAACTTATTCAAATTATGTTGAAATGATGACAATCGACCATTATCTCATGTTTTACATAAAAACTTTAGTGTTGTAGCTGAAATAAATAAAAAAATAATCACATTTCCCGAATTTGGCACCCTCGTGACCCCAGTACAACCCGGAATATCTCCGGCATGGTTCCGAATACAGAATTGTCCATTTATGACAAATAACTGAAACGTTTTTAAAGTAAACTGAGGGTAGTTTCAAAAAAATCGAATGGAAATTGACGAAATGGCAGCTGTTTGAAAATGCCTTGTCGGAGGCCGGTAACGTAAAGGTTAATGAGCCATAGGGCACTTATTCGTACAGTGGAAGTACACAGCCAGTTGAGTTCGGGAAATTTTCATTTTTTTACCAAGATCCGCACAACTGAGCGGTCAGCACATGAATTTTAACTGATATGCCAGCAAAAAAAAAACAAGTTTATTTAAAGCAGGATACTGCTGAGAACAAACGTCACTTTTACTGAGATGTCAGCAAACGACCTTTAACCAAGATTAGCACAGCTGAGATCGTCTTTCTGATTGAGGTGTGTATTTGATTCTAGCGTATAACTGTTTCTTTTCATGGTTAGAATACATGAACTTTTTTCATCTTCTGTCTGGAATTACACTCCTATTGGGACAAAGACAGCTTCCCAGCTTAGACTTCTTCTAATACTCATTAACTGAGAATTTGCTTCGCCAATGGTTCATCAATGTGTTTTTATATTGTATGTAAGAAAAATATCCGAGACTGGTGAGATCAAACCAATCATCCTGAAAACAAAATACGTAATTACAGCGAATCAAATTGATATCAAAGGAGACGAAAAACAAGCAACAAAGCGAACTCTCTCACAACCAGGGCTGTTAAGTATCATGACCGACTTGCGACACTGATAGAACGAGTCTTCTTACTGTCACTGGACGAAGCTATATTTCATGTGCTTACTCCGTCACGTCGCAATGACGAGGCTCTCACGAGTGTTAATTTAATGTTGTTTTGGAGAATTTTGTAAATATGTTTGATCAGTTAAGTGGGCATCCTTTCATGTTTCAAGCAATATAGATAACAATCATATCAGATAATGAAATCAAAATTAACAATTTCTGTTACATGCCGTAGCAACGGAAAAATGGAAGAGAATTTGAAAAAAATCTCTGTCATTGTCTCGCTGTCCAATGACAGTGAGGGAAGCATCTATGTAAAAGTCGCACGATGCTCTCTATTTACATTGACGCTTTCTAGCCTTGCTCACAACCGTTTATCTTAACTTTTGTGGATTGGGATACAATCAACAGCATAATTGTCATGACAATCGCAGGGCGCAACATTGTTACAACCTTTTCAACTGGCGATTAATCAAATATTTCAAACCAAATTTATTTTAGGAATGCTATTTGATAATGTGCCAATGTTTATCACCACAGATAAGGTTCTCGAAAATTGCAATGAGAAGCCCAGAAAATCGCAGCGCACGTAGTGATCGATCATTGTCATATTCTGTTCAAGTGATGATAAACTGATGTTGCGGAATAGAATTGTTGCAACAAGAATAGGAGATGACAATGTCTTTGATGCTGCGTGTTGGGTGGCAATAGATTCACTCCGTAATTCATAACAATTTCACGTAGCCTTTCCTTCAATTACATATTTCAGTGTTAAATTCCATTCAAATTCAAGCTGAAAACAATTGATACGATATATGCGATAAACAATTTCTACACATCAATGAAACTTGCTGCTTTGTTGATGTTTTATAAAATAAGTGAGAAGAGAAAAATCTTTCAGTCTGTTGAAAACTGTGTTTTTTATTTTATATAATGGTTGATGTGCAAGTAGATGATAGCCCGGGGCAAGTGGAGCATTTAAGTTAGTAATTCAGATAAATCTTCCAATAAAATGTTCAATTCCAAATATTTTTAATATCTAATGGATCAATCACCTTATGAGAGTACTGATGTGCGTACGATGGGGAAGGTATCTTTTCGAGGTATTGAAACTCTTAGAAAAAATCTTAAAAATCTATTATTAGTTTACTTCGTGGGGCAAGTGGGCCATATGAGATTTAACTTGTTAATCACATAACTAACCGTACGTTTAAGCTGCTTACGTGTTTTAATTTGCTGCCATAATTGCGAAGATTGTGTTATTGCTGTTATGTTTTTCAGAAAACCACTTTCACGGTAAAATTATTTTTTGATTGAACAGGAAATATCTTCCACTATATTCTTGTAGAATTTTGGAATTCTATATTAAAAACATCAAAACAATTTCAATACTATTAAAAAGGTCCTCGGATAGTCACTTGCTCGAAGAAGTGTCCTATGGTTCATTTAATCCTCAAAATCTTCTTCTTCTTTTATGGCATTACGTCCCCACTGGGACAGAGCCTGCTTCTCAGCTTAGTGTTCTTATGAACACTAGAGAGAGGGAACAAAACGCAAATAAAAAGCATTCATGATATCTCAATCGTGGTTGGAATAGTAAATTTAAAAACTTGTTCATGGTTCTCATTACTTCAATGCTCGTTTCAGTGTATGAATACAGAAATACAATGAAACGTTTTTCTATATTTTTACAAAGACGTATTTCCAAAAAAATGTTCTGAATGTGGGTGTTTGAAAGCTAAATGATTTTTAAATTTAATGAACATGAAAATCAGTGTATCCTTTAAGCCCAAATTCGACAGAATTTGGTAAGTTGAGAATGGCTCCATTGAATTATGTGTTGCGATTGCTGTACACAAAAAATATGATATTTTTGAATACAGGATATTGACTGAGCTTTTTATGTGACTTTTCATAGAAATATGGATGTGAAACTCATAGAGAAATGATTTCAGAATGGTATACAACAGTGGTGTTCAACCTGTAACCTATGGTCCGCATGAAGTACCCGTAATTTCGTAGAATACACAAATGAACTTCCTATCATTTTAATTTTAAATAATTTTCAAATGTGTTTTAGAAGACGAGGTACAGACGTATAAGTAATGAACCTACCATATGAAATCAATAGAAATTCATAGGATTTCTCTACGGAACCTCAAATCTACAGGAACACGCTAGGACTTTGAAGTATCCCACTAGGAATCCACAGGCTCCCGCTAACAATTATCAGATACTCACTTAGGATTTCGATATGGTTTGACTTATGCCCAAAAGCTCACTAGGAATTCTGAGTCAATCGCTTAGATTTTTAAGGTTCCGTTGCGATATTGCTGAAAATTTCCAAGTATCCAATGGAAATTTTCAGAAGTCTACCATTCCTCCACTTACAATCCCAAAATTTCAGTGGAAAGCTATTCACAATCCTCAGGGTTTTCAGAAATACTTCGGATGCTTATAACTAGATATCTAGAGTATTCCGCTAGGAATTCACAAAACGTCCTATAAATCACAATAGTTTACTTGGAATCAATAGGTTTCATGCAGCATCCCCAGTATCCAATTATACATTCTACGAGACCACAGAATCTGCTAGGAATCCCCAGACTCCACTCAGTATCCTTAAGAAACCATTGAAAAGTCTTAGAATCCCACTAGAAAAACCTACGATCCCAAAATGATTCTCCAAAATGCAATTTGGAAACTCCTAGAACCAGCTTGGCTACGATCCCAAAAGGATTCTCCAGAATGCAATTCGGAAACTCCTAGACCCAGCTTAGGAAAACCAAGGAATTAGAGTCTTGTACAACGCGAGTTTGGTCTTCGTCTGTAAGCTGCGGGACTTTAGCTGGTTACGAAGTCCGTAAAAAGCCCGACTCGCAGCTGCAATACGCCTTTTAACCTCGCGGGTAACATCATTATCGCAAGTCACTAGAGTTCCAAGGTACACAAATTCTTCAACTACTTCAAAAATATCATCACCTATCACCACCTCACTTCCAACATCACCGATGGGCCCACGACCCCAGCAACACACATGTTATAATTGTGTATTATCAACTGATATATTACCATAATTAGTCATATATTAATTGATAATACACAGTTATAACATGTGTGTTGCTCGGGGATGTCTACCATCGACCATGTACTTTGTCTTCGTGGTATTGATAATGAGCCCAATTTGCATTGTCTCCCTTTTAAAAGGCACGTATGCCTCTTCCATTGCTCGGCGTTCAATCCCGATTATGTGGATATCGTCCGCAAAACCAAGGAGCATATACGAACGTGTGATAATAGTACCATTCCTATGCACGCAAGCTCTCCTTATTGCTCCTTCTAACGCTATGTTGAACAATAGGTTTAAAAGTGCATCGCCCTGCTTCAATCCGTCTAAGGTTACGAAGGATGTGGAAATCTCATCCGCAACCCGTATACTTGATTTCGATCCTTCCAACGTTGCACGAATCAGTCTAATCAGATTCGTCGGAAAGCCATGTTCCATCATTATTTCCCGCAACTGGTTTCTTTTAACTGAATCGTACGCCGCTTTGAAATCAATGAACAGATGATGAGTCTGCAAGTTGTACTCCCGAAATTTATCGAGGATATGTCGCAGGGTAAACATTTGATCCGACGTCGATCGGCCCTCACAAAAACCAGCTTGGTATTCGCCGACGAAGGACTCTTCAAGCGGTCTCAATCTGTTGAACAGAATACGCGACATTATTTTGTACGCCGAATTGAGGAGCGTTATTCCTCGGTAATTGGCGCACTCTAATCTATGCTCTTTTTTTTTTTTAAGAGAGGGCAAATGAGACCATCCATCCAGCTAGCAGGCAGTTCTTTGTCCTCCCATAACCTTAGTAGTATATGGTGAATTTTTAAATTAAAAATTAAAAAAGTTGCATGAATAGCGAAAAAATGTGTCCTTCAAAATAAAAAAGGGACTACTTTGCACAGCAAAAATTTGTGAATATTAAGCAGCACGCAATTTGTACATCGACGGAAAATTGTGGGAGGCATTTGAAAATTACAAGCGTTAGCCAACAGCTGAAGCAAATATGACCATCTGTCAACCAATCAGGGCCCTTCCAACTATATTTCAGTTTAGTTCGCTAGAAATTTACATGAATCTGCCACAAAACAAACCCAGCCAAGCTCAACAATCATACGACCGAGAGAACGCTCCGCGTTGTTGACTGCTCTTTCAATCACTTCTTGATGAAACCGCCAACCGTCGAGGCGATTCTGTGATACACTCATTTTACGCAGAACGTGTTCAACTTTTTTCAGCCACTTGCTAAGGTGGTGAGACAGCCGAGAGAACTGGGGCGTATACAAAAATTGCTTCATTGCCGAAATGTCGGTAATATCGTGAATTACTGATTGGTTTAGGTAATTCTATTTACCGAACTCGCATGCTCTGTTTGAGTGTGTAGTTCTGCATAAAAGCATTCGTTATGATTCTTAATGTTATATTATTGATATGTAGAAGGAGCTAATTGATTCCTGTAACTAAAAGTAATTTTTATTCAGAGTGCAATTTGTGAAGTATAGGAATAATGTGTCGCAAGATCGGAAACAATTGAAATGTTGCTTATGCCAGAAACACATCTGAAAAAAAAGTTCAATACTTGCTCTAATCGTCTATAACAGTAATCACATGCCTTATTTTATGCCTACTATTAAGCTACATGTATTCTAAGGTCTTTTTTTCGAAATAATATTATTTTCAATTATAAATTTTCAATCGGTTTAACGTAGGTAACAACAATCAATTGAACTTACACCAGTAAACTTTGGGAAAAGAAACATACTTATGCCACTCCAGTAAGTAAAATCAGTTGAAAATATTTCTAATTATAACAACGTTTATAATTGTATACTTGTTAAGAACAGTTTGACCAATTTTTTTAGCGTTTTTTGTAGGGTTTTCCAACGCTTTTACGTAATTTTAATATAATTTATATTGAAATTGTCAGTCAAAAACTTCAAATCAAGATTTCTCGAGATTTCTCCTAGGGATTTTCTTAAAAATTAACCCAGAGGTGTTAAATAACCTCAGGAATCGAGCCCTGTACTGGGATTTGATGGACATTTTTTTGCATAATAACGGTCTGTCGGGGCACCGTGATGATGTAAGGTCTGTAATGGCAGCTGGCTCTTTCGGGTCAGAACTTCACGGGGCCTTGTTCGATTGAATATATGGGGAAATTCTATTCTAAAAACAATTTAATTTTTAGAATTGTCGATTTTGTTATTCCAGTGATAAAAAGCAGTTATGCTTTTCTTACACAACCGATGATAGCTTGCCAAATCTTCAACTTGTTAGTGAAATTTTCTGCAAATACTTATTTGAACTTACCCGGTAGATCAACCTTATGTTTTGTACGGTAAAATATTGATACGGAATATGCTTTCTCCAGACTATGTTAGATTTTCAACGTAATTGTGCAGAATTCTCTCACGTATTTCACGTTCCAACTTCTATAACTTTTGCAAATATTAATGAATCTTCGTGAAATTTATAACATTTAATAAACATTTTTATCGGCTCGAAAGTCTGTGATAAGTTTCTCGCTATGGCAACTTGAGATGCCACAGTAAATCAGAAGAAGCGGCCAATTACTAAGTGGATCAGACTTTTATTCAGCAAGACCATGTTAAAAGTTGTGGGTTAAAATCCCACCGGTCGATGATCTTTTCGTAAAAGAGATACGATTTTCTCAATTTTCCAGGGCATAAAGAGTACATGCCACACGACATACAAAGACAGGAATGGTGAACTGTTATAAAAAGCTCTCAGTTCATAATTGTTGAAGTGCACAAAAGAACACTAGGCTGAGAAACAGGCTGCGCCCCAGTTGAGACGTAACGCTAAAGAAGACAAAGAAGCCTTTGTTTAAAATATATTCTCTTGATTCCTTCACATGTATCTGCTGAATAGACTGTACGGGCGATGCCACAATAACTAATAACGGAAACAGGAAAAAAGTCAATTCCAGTCAACTATACTTGCGTCATGAATTAAAATATCAGATAAAAATTGTGTAAATATTCATAGTACACCAGGATAAGCCGCAGATTCTCATTCATTTTAACCCGTATAGGCCTGAGTGAAAGCAAAAATTCTAAAACCTTCACCGCTCAGCGAATTCTTAATGGATTCAAATGATTTTTTGTCAGTATACTGGCACACATATATAGTTTCTAGAAGTGGACAGAAGAAATATTCATGTGGCCGGAGTTATTCCGGTGGGTCACTGGGTCAGGTCGGGTGAGAAGGGTACTGTGCGTTTTTGCACCTGGAGGTAGGCAAATTTCAAGTCACTGATAATTTCCGGAATCGGCTATAATGTGGTCACTATATGACGGAATTTTAAGAAAATTGCATCAGTGTAAACTTTTTGTGAAAGGATTAAGTTGGATAACTATGAATTTTGCATTTGATTGGTCCTACAAATGACCATTTTTGGGTCCAGGGACGCCTCAAACTTACGATAAAGTGGCCAATTAGTATTTGATCATCTGTGCCAAGTTTAGGGGAGCGCATTTTAGTGCA
Source organism: Aedes aegypti (assembly GCF_002204515.2). NCBI lineage: Eukaryota > Metazoa > Arthropoda > Insecta > Diptera > Culicidae > Aedes > Aedes aegypti. The sequence goes on along the minus strand of NC_035109.1, from coordinate 102,610,841 downwards.
CAAATATGTTTGATTTCCACTTTTCAAGAATTGAAACGGTATATTTTAAACGGTGCAAAACTCTTCATTAATAATGTTGAATATCAGATCTTAATGATTTATGCAAATTAAAATGATTGTCATTGCAAATAAATAAAGATAACTTGTCATGTCCCAAAAAATAGTCCTTTTTTACATGACCCAGTGACTCATCGGAATAACTCCGGCCACAGGAATTTTTCCAAGTTCCTCTGGCCACATCTAGAATCTGGATATGTGGGCCAGTAAACTGACAAAAAATCATTGAAATCCGTTAAGAATTCGCTGAGCGGTGAGGGCTTTAGTATTTCTGCTTTCACTCAGGCCTATACGGGTTAAATGTGAAGCCAGGAATAAGAGAGAAATACTTATTAAAACTCAGAGCTATAAATATGGAGCCCCGAAAAATACAGTGACTTACTGTAGAATAAATTCAAGACGAATTTCATCGAATGTGATTGTTTACATCATATCATCATCTCATTAGATGTTAAACACTAACAAAAGCTCTGATCTCGCGTGTCGTTGGCTTATTTTCAACGATAAACATCGATACATTTTTCCTCCCCACTGCGATATTACCTAGTGACAGAAACGGCGCTGGGGAAAATATCCAGCGAAGTGAACGATGATTCTCGTATTTATCGCTCAGATTGAATGTACAGTTGAGCCCCGAATTGAATGGGTTCGCTTTCCATCAATTATTTTTGTGTGTGCTTTAAGTGAGAGTCTGTATCGTTTTACCATCGCGATGCATCGCATTGCATCGGTGCTGAACGGACAACTAGCTACAAACTGTTTGAAAGATTGACATACCATGCGTCTCCATCGGTTTACTAAAAGCATTTTTTTCTGTCGTTCTGTGGAAGCGATTCAATAAAAAGTGCGTTGGAAAATCACTCGTCGCATATACTCTGACCCAACCTAATTACTTTTAATAAAACCTTTAATCTAGCATAGGTCGAGATCTGACTTTATCGATTCGCTGACCCCTCTTTCCCCTCCTGCGAGCGCCACAAGACCTGATGAGTGCAAATAGATATTAGCAATTATAAACAGTTTATTTTATCGCACGCCGCGCAATGAGATGCGGTATGGAATATACACAGCATAAGACGCCGCCGGCCGAAGAAAAACACTTTCCCTATGTGTCCCGCTTCGAAATTACGGCTGAGTTTTATTCACACACCTACAGATAGTCAGTTGGCACACAGAGGTTCAGGTTTCTAAGAAGCTGGCAAAAACATAATTTCCAAGCATGTTTGTAGTATTGAAACATAATCAAACATTCATCTACAATATCAGATAATAAAGAGCACAAACAAAAATCTGAATGAAACTGGTTTTCTTCGTTTTTTGAGCCTGAATTGTCAAATAAAATCATGTCTTAAAATATGTTTTGGTTCACAAATCAACTATTTCATCTTTACAAAACTCTCAATTGTGCAAATTCAGTTTTAAGCATAAGTTTTAGTGGTTGGTCAACTCAATTATTACCTTGATTCTACTTTCCCGGATTGCTGATTTTTTAACACTATTAAATTAGCAACTTGTATTGAGGGTTTGTCAAAATTAAACTTAAAGTCAGTTTCTTCTTATCATATAAATCGCTCTCCGTGGCGATATCTTACTTATATGGTGTTTTTTTATCTCTAAAGAATTGATTAGAGAACATTCCATTTGCCTAAACTTGCCTAAACGTTCAGTATTTTGACAATAAGTAATTAAAAAAATGCTCTAAGAAATTAAAAAAAAAAAAAGATTTTGACTAATCCAGTGTTAGCAACCCTGAAATATGTTCCACAACACTGATTATGATCAAAACATGTAAAACATTGAAAATGCGTAATTTTTGCTGTTTTTTTTCCTTAATTTGGACCACTGTGCGACACACACCTCTGGAAACGGGAAACTTTTTTCATCTTATCGCCCAAAGCTGGGTACGATGGGGAACACGGGTGCAATGCGATATAAAACAGGATGCTGTTACACACTCTGAGGCTGCGGTGAGATGCCGGCAGCCAACTAAGTAACGGAATTGTAATAATGCCGCTGTTTTTCATAATAACGTTTATTTTCACCTTGGAAATAACTCGGTAATGATGCTTTTGTTTCGCAAAATGGGTTTTTAGATTATTTAGCTTATTGAATATTCATATTAGAAAAATATTACAAGCCCACAAGGGCAACGCTTTGTTCATAGAGGCTATACTTAATTATTCACATGAACTTGTAAAATAATTGTTAATTTGACCGCAAGCTATAGGATTTTTTAAGTTTGTATTGAGCACACAAAATAGACTGAACTAAAAACTTAAAAGCACGAAATCGAATCCTTGCATGTTTATTTGGTTGCCCAATGACAAAAACTGTTTCAATTTTTTTGACTGAAAATTTGATAGACTAAAAAATGTGTTTCACAATATATTGCATATTTAAAATAAAAGCATGGAACGAGCTCACATTGCTTCGATTTATTAAAGTGACCATTTCAATGCAATAAAACTCAGTTCTCATAGTTGATATTGATTCAAAAAAAGTATCACTAGATTATGCATTTTCATTGTAGCAGGTATGCAGATATTTTTACAACTGCAGTACTAGACACAGAAAAAACTCGCAAGCTTCCTCATAATGAAAATCTACGCACGGCCTTGGCCCATTCCATTGCTGCTCCTTCCACTTAATCGGTCGGCCGCACACTCGTGCGATTGCAAGGGAAACAAGATTATATGATGAACGCAATAAAAGTAATAACATTATGCATGCATTCCCCCGAGAAGGCAACTCTAGCAAACGAGTTTTCAATTCGAACCGGTATAACATTCGGGAAAATAAAACAGAGCACTTCCAATGATACACCTCCACTCCACCAGAGGACGGTGTATCTGAAACCGTTATTCACGAAAATAAAAAATGACCATCAATGCTGCACCTACCGTTCGAAAGATATAACCTTTCTTTGCTCTCTGTGCCTTGTTGAATTTTGTTCGAAGGAAAAGAATGTTATAGAATCAAATTCATCATTCAATTCATTTGAAATCTTTTTTTGAAAGAGTGAAAATATTTTGTTGAGACAATCAAAGGTTACAGTGGACCCATTTCGCGCCAAATCAGTATTTTGAGCTGGCATTACCCTCTTAGATTTCTATGAAATTTTCTGGATGTGTAGACTTTGACTAAGTAAGCTACTTTGCATACTTATTTTTTCCCGAAATTTATGTGGACTTTCTCTTGGAAAGAGCCAAACTTTTATAACCGATTTTTTTTTCAAAATAATGTAATCGAAACAGTGGAAGATAGAAGGTAGGAAATAGAAGATAGAAAATAGAAAATAGAAGCTAGAAGCTAGGAGATAGAAACTGGAAATTAGAAGATGGAAGCTAGAAAGTAGAAGCTAGAAGCTAGAAACTAGACGCTAGAGACTAGAAGCTAGAAACTAGAAAATGGAAGCTAGAAGCTAGAAACTAGAAACTAGAAGCTACAATCTAGAAGCTATAAGCTAGAGGCTAGAAGCTGGAAGCTAGAAACTAGAAGCTAAAGGCTAAAAGCTAGATGCTAGAAGCTAGGAGAGAGGAGCTAAAAGCTAGAAGCAAGAAGCTAGCAACTAGAAGCTAGTAGCTAGAAAATGAAGGCTAGAAGCTAGAAGCTAGAAGCTAAAAGCTTGAAGCTAGAAGCTTAAAGCTAAAAGCTTGATGCTAGAAGCTAGGATATAGTAGCTAAAAGATAGAAACTAGAAGCAAAAAGTTAAAATCTAGAAGTTAGAAGCTAGATGCTAGAAGCAAGAAACTAGAAGCTGGAAGCAAGAAGCTAGAAGCTAGAAACTAGAAGCTAGAAGCAAGAAGCTAGCAACTAGAAGCAAGAAGCTAGAAAATAGAGGCTAGAAGCTAGAAGCTAGAAACTGAAAGCTAGAAGCTAGAAACTAAAAGCTAAAAGCTAGATGCTAGAAACTAGAATATAGAAGCTGAAAGCTAGAAGCTGTAAGCTAGAAGCTAGAAGCTAGAAGATAAAAGCTAGAAGCAAGAAGCAAAAAGATAGCGCTATAAGTTAGAAGATAGAAGCTAAAAGCTAGAATCTAGAAGCTTAAAGCTAGATGCTAGAAGCTAGAAACTAGAAGCTGGAAGCTAGGTAGCTAAACCCAAGAAGCTAGAAGCTAGAAACTAGACGCTAGAGACTAGAAGCTAGAAACTAGAAAATGGAAGCTAGAAGCTAGAAACTAGAAACTAGAAGCTACAATCTAGAAGCTATAAGCTAGAGGCTAGAAGCTGGAAGCTAGAAACTAGAAGCTAAAGGCTAAAAGCTAGATGCTAGAAGCTAGGAGAGAGGAGCTAAAAGCTAGAAGCAAGAAGCTAGCAACTAGAAGCTAGTAGCTAGAAAATGAAGGCTAGAAGCTAGAAGCTAGAAGCTAAAAGCTTGAAGCTAGAAGCTTAAAGCTAAAAGCTTGATGCTAGAAGCTAGGATATAGTAGCTAAAAGATAGGAACTAGAAGCAAAAAGTTAAAATCTAGAAGTTAGAAGCTAGATGCTAGAAGCAAGAAACTAGAAGCTGGAAGCAAGAAGCTAGAAGCTAGAAACTAGAAGCTAGAAGCAAGAAGCTAGCAACTAGAAGCAAGAAGCTAGAAAATAGAGGCTAGAAGCTAGAAGCTAAAAACTGAAAGCTAGAAGCTAGAAACTAAAAGCTAAAAGCTAGATGCTAGAAACTAGAATATAGAAGCTGAAAGCTAGAAGCTGTAAGCTAGAAGCTATAAGCTGGAAGCTAAAAGCTAGATGCTAGATGCTAGAATATAGAAGCTTAAGGCTAGAAGCTAGAAGCTGGAAGCTAGAAACTAGAAGATGGAAACTAGAAGCAAAATGCAAGGAGCTAGAAGCTAGAAGCTAGAAGCTAGAAGCTAGAAGTTAGAAGCTCAAAGCTAGAGCTAGAAGCTAGAAGCTAGAAACTAGAAACTGGAAGCTAGAAATTAGAAACTAGAAGCTAGAAACTAGAGGCTAGAAGCTAGAGGCTAGAAGCTAGAGGCTATAAGCTAGAAGCTAGAAACTAGAAGCTAGAAGCTAGAAACTAGAATCTTAAAGCTAAAAGCTAGATGCTAGAAGCTAGGAGATAGAAGTTAATTGCTAGAAGTTAGAAACTAGAAGCTGGAAACTAGAAACAAAAAGCTAGGAGCTAGAAGCTAGAAGCTAGAAGTTAGAAGCTAAAAGCTAAAGCTATAATGTAGAAGCTTTAAGCTAGAAACTAGAAACTGGAAGCTAGAAGCTTGAAGCTAAAAGCTGGAACCCAATCAAATGGAGCAAATAATCGATTTGGATGGAGAATCTAGTGGAGGAAATTATGACGCGATAGTATTCGCAAGGAGCGGAAAGATGCAGAGATCACCAGTGATACCACATACGGTAGCAGCCAGCACTAGCAGATACAGCACACAGAGTGAGCCATCGGGAAACCAGCTGGATGCAGGCTTCTTGAGTCAAGTGTTCACACCAAAGTCGGGGAGTAGCACTGTTCAAGACGACCGGCAGTATGAGAGGTCGGAGTTGTCGTAAATAAAGAAGAAGATCGACGAACTCTATGAGTTCGTCAAGACCAAAAACAATGTCCTCCTCAAGATGACGCAGCTGGTCAAAAGTATAAAGTCCGCCGTTACAGCCACAGAACGGGGACAGAACGAATTGAGGAAGGAATATAACAGCCGTTTCACAGGAGACGCCTAAGAGCCACCCGACCACCCGCTCGGAAAAAAGAACGAGGGCTACACCAGGAGAACAGGAAGATCACAAAAAGCAGAGAAGCGAAAATGAGTGTGTTAGCGAGTAGAACGGCAGTGAATGGCGCACTGTGAAACGCCAGAAGGAGAAGGATGCAGCTCGTAAGGAGAGGAATAGGAAAAGAAAGAAACCGAAGAAGGAAGAAAAGCGGCGGTCACCTCGTGAGAGGTTTAAGGGTGATGCTCTTGTTATTGAGGCAAGTGACAAGACAAGCTACGCGGCGATGCTCAGGAGAGTGAGGTAGGATCCAGAGTTAAGGGAGCTGGATGAAAATGTGGAGAGAATCAGGCGGACCCAGAAAGGTGATATGCTGTTTGAGCTCAAAAATGATCCGTCGATCAAGAGTTCGGCCTGCCGGGAGCTCGCCGCGAAGTCGCTGAGCAACGAGGCAAGTGTCAGAACCGCAGTCCATCCGGCTGAGAAGTGTGTTTGGGGTCCGATTACCTGAAACTGATCCCTCGGGAGACAAATTCGGTGGAGAGATGCTTCAAATGCATGGATTTCGGCCACCGGGCAATAAACTGCAAAGGCCCGGACAGGTCCGAACACTGCAGGAAATGTGGTGAAAAAGGTCACGTTGGCAGAGACTGCCAACGCGAGAGGATACAGTTTGCTGGAAGCTTTAGCGAAGCTCGGCGTAAGGCTGGCAACGACGGTCTCTCTAGCATATATGAACTAGAGAGTTAGCGAAGAATGGCCATCAAGCGTTGGCCAAAAAAGCTGTGCAGTATGGCAGAGGAGAAATAGAGAACGTAGGTGGAAGATGCATCATTTTGACACGGATTTTTTCGTCGAAGCACTCCGAGCAGTAAGCGACGCTCCAAATATGGATACAGGAGAGCTGACAGAAACGTTGGTGTGAGCGTTGCCGAGAAAATTGAAGCCAAGGAATCAGCGGCGTCCTGCATACACTCTGTGCAGCATGCTTCAGAGCCAGAAGACGCATGCAGAGAGCTAGATCGGAAGCCAGCAGGGAAGAGCGTAAGGTTGGCAGGCCAGACGGGAGACAACGACGAGTAAATCGAATTGCTACAAGGAAACCTAGAAGCTGACGCAAATCGCCTATCGAATAGTGATGGCGAAGATAAAGGGCCCAGTAACACCAGCTGAAATGTGCCCCGACAAACTGAAGTTGATAGTGGACGGTCTCTTTCCTACGCATGCTCCCACCGCGTGGCCACCGTAAGCCGACGTAGATGATGTAACCTTCGAAGAAGTTTCCACCATAAAATCAGCTCTTTAGTGTGATTTGTATTTCAAGAAAAAGATTATAATTGTTAGTAAATGTAAATTATCATGCAAAAGAGATTATTAGCATTGTTAAATTACACCACGACTACGAATTTGAAATTTAGAACCACATTATTGCAAAATAATTATACATAAATTCAGATAGGGCATTCGAAACTAGGTAGCGTTAGCACGGCTCACGTTCTCGGCTCTTCAAACCAAGACAGACACCTGACTGCACGAAAAATGAGGGGTGAAATATTTCAATATTTAATTATATCATGTGTGCGTGGAACCTATGTATGGCGTGAGGATCATTCGATGAGGAGGGAAATCTACCTAAAGGGGATAAAAACCCATTCCACCCACCGTAAGCTCTCTTATTCCTGGGAAGTAGTAGAAGCATTCGGAGTGTTAATCGACAAGTTATTCGCAAGTTATATTATCCACCAAGTGATTACCCGTTGCAATTTCGGTTCGCTAACCGTCAAGGAGTTTTTAATCTCGCGACTGAGTGACGTGGTAAAGACCATTCCAACCGAGTCAAGTGCAGTGTGTTTCCGCGCAATTTCGGAACTAACGACACGTGTTGAAGAGTGCTAGTGATAGACCGTCTACAAACTATCGGCACTAGACCTTCCCAGAGTTTCCAACGGGCCGTCCGTTAACATACGGCCATCTCAAGCGCTCCAGACACCCACCAAGGCTGCCAGCCAGCAGCACGTGATCTTCGCTACCTCGGTCATCCGGCAAGGTCCCCGCCAGACCCCTGAAGTAATCCGGGGTGCCTAGGGCCTCATCAGCAGCCCAGCAAGTCATCGAGCATCGTAGAGTATCGTCGAGAACCGTGAGTCAAAGCTGTGCCGTAATTTGAATAAAAAGCTAGGTCAGAAAACTAAATTTTGCTTGTGTCGCGTATCTTCTTTTGCATGCACTAAAGAAGTCGGTTGGAGGTGAAACGGATTTGATTAGTCCGAGTGGTCTAAAGGTGAGTTGTCTCTAGTGTGAATTGTCGGCCCTGAGATCGAAAGAGGTGAGCTGGCCCAGGGCGTGCGGACGTCCATGCCACAGACGCGTGGGCGTCATTGGTAGTTACAATTGGCGATCCTCGTAAAAAAAAAAATAGATTTCAAATTGTTTGGCCATACCACACAATTTAACCGCACTAGGGGAGACTCACTCCACCCTTTTCAAAGTTTGTCGTGATTAGTTTGACATTGATTTTCAATTTTTGCAATATTCTGAAGAGAGGACAGTCCGTTTGATCTTTTGCAAAGAGCGGCAAAAAAGTAGCCACCGTTGGTGGCAAGCCAGAAAAACATCTATTGTTCTCTGGTAGCGTGATACACAAAAAAATATAGATCGCGTGGTTCGATACGATTGCTCATTCTTTCATTCTTTTAGCGAGATTCGTGCTCTAGTTAAAATAGTTTGTGCGAAGTAAAATATTTTGAACTCTGCTTTGGTGTGTTTCTCGATTGCTGGTCGCAGTATTTTTTTGCTATTTTTTTGCATCGATTTGCAAACAATGGAGGGTCTAGGTAGATCGATTGCTAACGTAGAAGACTTGAAAGCACGCTTTGGCGATCTTCGAGTCGATTTTTTAAATGAAGATGAGCTCGAATATGAGTTGCAGATTAGAGGAATCGTTTGCGAAGAAGGCGCGCAAATGGTGAGAAAGCGCGGTAACCTTAGAGAAGCTCTAAAGAGAGAAAAGGAATCTCATGTTACAGAACACGTGAAGTATGAGTTTGATTCGGAAGTAGATTATGCATTTTGCGTAGAGAAGTACAACCAGGTGCTCGATTGTCTGGTTGGCGCGAAAACTGTTCCACCACGTTGTCAGTCGTCGTTGCTACATTTAGGTGTTAGGATGGAAAGGCTGATGCCACACGTCGATGAAACAAAGCAAGGCACATTGAGAGTATTTGTCGATAAAATCATAGAATTGTTGAATCTTTACTTTTATCAAAAGCGTGATGGGCAACGAACGGCTAGTGTGGAAAGCGACTTGTTTCTTACAGATTTGTTAACAGTTCCTACATCTTTTGGTGGAAACTCAGTCCCAGCAATTGTCACGAGTTCAGAAACCGTTAGGGAAGAAAATGCAGTAGCTCTCTTAGATCCAGAGGACGATGATTTGATTCAGTGTTTACAGAGGCTAGGATGTTTGGACCCGAATAACAGTTCAGGTGACATGAAGAAAGATGTACGTGATGCTATGTTGGCTTTTGAGCATGAATTATATCTTTTGCGTAGGTACAAGCAGGCGTCACAGTCAAACTGCAGTACCAAAACCATTTTCACCACACCTATCACAAAAACGATTAACGTAACCTCAAGTTCGGGTGAGCGATCACCGAATCTCACTACATCGGTGGTGAATATTTTGACTTCGCCTAGAGTTACTACATCGGTAAGCAGACCCACGCCACCGACAGTTAGCTCAGTCTGTGATTCTAGTACAACTGGCTTGATTCCAAATGCTTCGATCTCATATTCAACATCCTATGGATACACTGGTTATCCCGTCTCGTCGTCGTTGTATGCTTACCCAAATACTTACCCGACACCGTTTTCAAGTGCTTTCACAGGATTAACAGCAAATACCGGTTGGAATCCAAATTACTATGGAACTAACCCACTAGGATTTCAAAATTACCCACAGGTTGGATATTACCCACCACATGTACCATTTTCAGTACCAATGCCGATTGTTTCAATGGCACCACCTGTTTCTGTCATACCACCCGTTTCAATATTGAACCCAGTTATTTCGACCGCATTGAATCCTCACGCAGTCTCAGCTCCCTTAGTACCACCTCCAGTGCCGATTGTTCCACCACAGCCGGCATACAGTCACAAATCACTGCCTGTCTCAAAATGGAAAATTGAGAAATATGCAGGTACCGATCAAGGCAGTAACCTGAATGAGTTCTTGGTTCTGATTCAACAATTATCGCTTGCTGAGAGAATCTCAGAGCAAGAGTTGTTTGATTCGGCCTTCCATTTATTTACAGGGCCTGCTCTGAATTGGTTTATGATGATGAGTTCCCAAGGGCTTTTAAGAGATTGGAACCACATGGTACAGGAATTGAGAAAATCGTTTGTGCATCCAGAGTTGGATTCTCTGGTTCGGTCCAAAATATATCAACGTCGTCAACAGAGGAACGAGTCGTTCCAAGACTATCACTATGATATGGAAAAGCTCTTTAGGTCAATGACGGTACAGATGGGTGATCTTGAAAAATTGGATGTGGTAAAACGCAATATGCGAGGGGATTATAAAAAGTATTTATTGTGGAAACCCACTACGACCTTACAACAATTGGTCGAAGCTGGTCGTCAAATTGACGCATCAAATTTTTCGCTTTACAACAAAATGTTTGGGTCGGAAAAAACGTCCAACGTTGTTAATGAAGTTAAATCATTCAAGCAAAACATCAAACCTCAGAACCCACGACCAAATGATAAAAAATGGTCGGATAACCAAAAACCAAAACCACCTAACAATTCCAATAAAGTAGTTAAAGAACCACCCAAACCCCAACCAAAACCGAAAAGACCTTCAGAGGATACTGATCCCAAACCTCAAGTTGGGAAGGAAAATCCGCAAGAGGGAAATCATAACAATATTAGACCTCTCAGTAGTTTAATCGCGGCTCATAAACCTCCTGAAATGGATCAGTGTATTTATTGCCGAATGTCGAATCACGCTGTTGATCAGTGCAGATCGATTAAAGGTCTTTTCTGTAGGATGTGTGGATTTAAGGGGTTCGATACACAAAACTGTCCGTTTTGTCAAAAAAACGGATTTCAGACGACCAAAAGTCGCAGGTCGTCAACGTCCTCCGCGTGAACACATTTGAAAACTCAGTTACCCCATTTGACTTTTGGGAACCAACTGTAGACGAAATGTACATAAAAACCGATGAAAACGTACAGGTCATTACCACCTCTATTCCGGATGATAATCGACCATATGCAAAAATTAAACTATACGGCTATATAACCAAAGGGTTGCTTGATTCAGGAAGCAACAATACCCTTATAAGTGATAACATATATCGTAAGTTAAGTAAACCAAAATTACACGAGCTGAAAAATCCGGTAGATCTCCGTTCGGCTAGTGGCACCAAGTTAAAAATTCTTGGAAAATTGTACATACCTATTTCATTCGACAACAAAGTTCGAATAATCACAACACTGGTGATTGAAAATTTGGTGTTGGATTGCATTCTTGGAATGGACTTTTGGAGGAGATTCGGGATTTCTCCCTCCATTCAGCGATGCGCAGTAATCGAAGAAGAACAAGAGTCCCACCCTGACGAGTCAAAGTCTGCACTGACCGAGACCGAACTTACTCAATTAGAAAATGTCAAAAAACTATTCAAGGTGGCAATACCAGATGAAATTTCATTAACGCCCCTGATTACCCATCGTATTGAAATACACGACGACTGGAAGCAAAAACCAGCCGTTCGTCAGTATCCTTATACGGTGTCACCCAAGATTCAACAAAAGGTCTCAGAAGAACTGGATCGAATGTTAAGAATCGGAATCATAGAAAGATGCCATTCAGATTGGTCGTTAAATGTAGTTCCTGTTATCAAACCCACTGGAAAAGTTCGGTTATGTCTGGACGCTCGCAAAATAAATGAGCGTACCGTAAGGGACGCATACCCACTTCCTCATCCGGGTAGGATATTAGGTCAATTACCCAAAGCTAAATATCTTAGCACTATTGATCTTTCTGAAGCTTTCTTACAGATTCCTCTCGAAGGACCCTTGCGACGGTACACTGCTTTTAGTATACAAGGCAAAGGCATGTTCCAGTTTACTCGCCTGCCCTTTGGCTTGGTAAATAGTCCGGCGACACTGTCCCGTCTTATGGACCAAGTCTTAGGGCACGGTGAACTGGAACCCCGCGTATTTGTCTATCTTGATGACATAGTAATCGTGAGCGAGACCTTTGACGAGCATGTCAAACTTCTCAAGGAGGTAGCATGCCGCTTGCGAGCGGCAAACCTCGCAATAAATTTAGAAAAATCAAAATTCGGGGTAGACGAATTACCATTTTTAGGTTATTTGCTATCCACTGAAGGCATAAGACCAAATCCAGAAAAAATAAGGGCAGTCGTGGATTATGAACGCCCGACAACTATCACAAAATTACGCCGATGTTTAGGAATGAGTAACTACTATCGTAGATTTATTCAGGATTTTAGTGGCGTTACTGCTCCCCTTTCAGATCTTTTAAAAACCAAAAGTAAGGTCTTGGGATGGAATGAGCAAGCCGAAGATGCTTTTTGTAGCATTAAAGAAAAGCTCATATCTGCCCCAATTCTGGTGAGTCCAGATTTTGGAAAGGAATTTTGCATACAAACCGATGCAAGCGATGTTGCCGTGGCAGGTAGTCTTACGCAAGAACAAGATGGCTCTGAGCGGGTCATCGCTTATTTCTCGCATAAATTAACGACCCCACAACGCAACTACCATGCATGCGAAAAAGAAACTTTAGCGGCGCTTTTGTCTATCGAAGCATTTCGAGGGTATGTCGAAGGAGCCCACTTTACTTTGATAACAGATTCGTCGGCTTTAACGCATATTATGACCACAAAGTGGAAAACCGCCTCTCGTTGTAGCAGATGGTGTTTAACATTACAGCAATATAACATGACAATCTTGCACAGGAAGGGAAGAGAGAATGTGGTTCCAGACGCGTTGTCTAGAAGTCTAGCTGCTGTTACAACGCGCTCAGCTTCTACCTGGTACGACAAAATCTTAGAAGAAGTCAAAAACAATCCGGACGATTTTGTAGATTTCCGAATCCAAGACGGGAATCTTTTTAAATTTGTTTCCATACCGAATCTTCCCTACGATCATAGATACGAATGGAAATTTGTTCCACCTGTCGCGGATCGAGAAGATATCATACACGAAAATCATGACGGTGCAATGCATCTTGGAGTGGACAAGACGATTGACCGCATACGACAGCGCTACTTCTGGCCAAGGCTAGCTACAGAAGTACGCGAGTACATACAAGATTGTAAGACTTGTAAAGAAGTCAAAGGTGCTTCTGTACCTGTCGGTCCTCTCATGGGTGACCAAAGAATCACAAAACACCCTTGGCAGATAATAGCATTAGATTACATTGGTCCTTTACCACGTAGCAAAAAAGGCTACCAGTATATTCTAGTAGTACTAGATCTATTTAGTAAGTGGATCATGTTAACACCTGTGCGTAAAATTGACAGCTCGTCGTTATGCACTATAATCCGCGATCAATGGTTCTTCAGGAATTCCACTCCTGAAGTAATCATATCTGACAACGCCTCGTGCTTTCTATCCAAGGAGTTTAAGTCTCTTTTAGAACGCTTCAATATACGGCACTGGCTGAATGCCAAGTACCACTCCCAAGCCAACCCCGTAGAAAGGGTGAATCGTACGGTAAATGCGGCTATTAGAACATACGTAAAAGAAGACCAAAGATTATGGGACTCTAAACTGTCTGAAATAGAGACCATTCTAAACTCTTCAGTTCATTCGGTAACTAAGATGACCCCCTTTTTCATAACCCACGGCCACGAACTATTTGTTCAAGGATCTGATCATAAGGATCTTTCATCTGAACAAGATACCTTAGAACAACGTTCCGACAGTCAAAGGAAACTGTTCGACAAAATCTACGATGTTGTAGAAAAGAATCTTAAGGACGCACACGAGTCCGGGAAACTAAGATATAATCTCAGGCATCGTCAACATGCAAAGAGCTTCGAAACAGGTCAGAATATATATTACAAGAACATGAAACAATCAAGTGCAGTCCAGAACTACAATGCTAAATACGGCTCCATGTATCTTCCGGCACGAATAAAGTCGAAATTGGGATCTTCTTCATACGAGATAGAGGACTCGAATGGAAAATCACTGGGAATTTGGCATGCATCGCATTTGAAGCCCGCGTAATGCTGTATGGGCTAAATAGTATCACACTGAGTCGATTTGTCCACAGAATATCGGTATCCTATCTCGCAAATAGTCCTCAAAACACTGAATCATCGTGTCCTATGTTCAACAAATTTCCTCGTCAGATTGATTAGAATCCTCTGGCTCTATGGTCAGCTAAAAGTAAACAATCGAGAACAAGCGTTAGAAGCAAGGGTATGTTCGAAAACCGTGTCACGATTCGCTTTTAAAACGATGGAAATTTCACATTTTGCCTTGTACGGTGAAAATTAGTGTTGTTTTGATCAATCTCGAACGAAATATAACAATTGTCATTATATAGAGAGATTTTATCTTCGATTCGAACATATATTGGCTCACATCTCTCAACTGTGGCTCAATTCGAATTGAGCACAGATTTGGATTTGTTTTTCTAATATAAATCAATTTGATTCTGTTGCGTAAGAAATGATCTCAGTACTCGCTGGAGACCGGAGGAATTATACCGCTAATGGTCAGAAAGGTTAAATTAATACGGAGTCTAAGGATGATGAATGTATATGACTCCGAATGATAGAGATTGCTTTCTAATCGCCAACAATCAAAAATTTTTTTGAATCTAATTAGTCATCGATTGGGTTTCCTTTTAGACGATTGCGTCTATGGTTTCGCTATAATTTGTTAGGATTAAAATAGGGTAGGCTATAATTCGAACTTACATTTTTCTTCCGTGTACAGATAGTGGTAATCTAGGTTAAAGTCGTGTGAATGAATATGAATGAACGAGGATGATTGGATAAATGAAGGGTACCCGCATGAGTGTTAGGTGTATGAAGGAGTGAATGTAGAAATAAATAATGGACCAGCAGTCTTGAATTACATCAGGATTTGTTTTTCCTCTCAAATAGAGGGAGTAATACCTAACGCACTTTGAAGGAGAGACATGTTTTCCCAGAAAAGGGTGAATTGAATGATTATATCGTATCGCAATGAATGACGATTTAAAAACACATGAGTATCACAAATACCTTAAAACAATGGATAATCAGTTAGTCATATGATCCGGACCTACGACATTTAGATGTTAATGATTTTGAATTTGAACGTTAAACTACAGGACGATTGAAGAAAAATTACCCAAAATTGTGTAATTTTTTTCCCGAAGAGGAGGACATTGTAACCTTCGAAGAAGTTTCCATCATAAAATCAGCTCTTTAGTGTGATTTGTATTTCAAGAAAAAGATTATAATTGTTAGTAAATGTAAATTATCATGCAAAAGGGATTATTAGCATTGTTAAATTACACCACGACTACGAATTTGAAATTTAGAACCACATTATTGCAAAATAATTAGACATAAATTCAGATAGGGCATTCGAAACTAGGTAGCGTTAGCACGGCTCACGTTCTCGGCTCATCAAACTAAGACAGACACCTGACTGCACGAAAAATGAGGGGTGAAATATTTCAATATTTAATTATATCATGTGTGCGTGGAACCTATGTATGGCGTGAGGATCATTCGATGAGGAGGGAAATCTACCTAAAGGGGATAAAAACCCATTCCACCCACCGTAAGCTCTCTTATTCCTGGGAAGTAGTAGAAGCATTCGGAGTGTTAATCGACAAGTTATTCGCAAGTTATATTATCCACCAAGTGATTACCCGTTGCAATTTCGGTTCGCTAACCGTCAAGGAGTTTTAATCTCGCGACTGAGTGACGTGGTAAAGACCATTCCAACCGAGTCAAGTGCAGTGTGTTTCCGCGCAATTACGGAACTAACGACACGTGTTGAAGAGTGCTAGTGATAGACCGTCTACAAACTATCGGCACTAGACCTTCCCAGAGTTTCCAACGGGCCGTCCGTTAACATACGGCCATCTCAAGCGCTCCAGACACCCACCAAGGCTGCCAGCCAGCAGCACGTGATCTTCGTTACCTCGGCCATCCGGCAAGGTCCCCGCCAGACCCCTGAAGTAATCCGGGGTGCCTAGGGCCTCATCAGCAGCCCAGCAAGTCATCGAGCATCGTAGAGCATCGTCGAGAACCGTGAGTCAAAGCTGTGCCATAATTTGAATAAAAAGCTAGGTCAGAAAACTAAATTTTGCTTGTGTCGCGTATCTTCTTTTGCATGCACTAAAGAAGTCGGTTGGAGGTGAAACGGATTTGATTAGTCCGAGTGGTCTAAAGGTGAGTTTTCTCTAGTGTGAATTGTCGGCCCTGAGATCGAAAGAGGTGAGCTGGCCCAGGGCGTGCGGACGTCCATGCCACAGACGCGTGGGCGTCATTGGTAGTTACAATGAAGAAAATGCAGGTATCCAAGTTTCTAACGCCAAGCTGATAACGGTTGCCATAGGATTGAAGCTGAACAAATCTCCTGGTCCAGATAGTATTCCTAACGTAGCAATCAGGGCAGCAACCTTGACGTTCCCAGACATATTCAGGACAGTGTTGCAGAAGTGTCTAGCGGAAGGTTGCTTTCCAGACAGATGGAAGGTGCAGAATCAGGTGTTGCTGCCAGAACTGGGTAAACTGCCAGGAGATCCTGCTTTCTATAGACTAATATGCTTGCTGGATACTCTTGGCAAACTTATGGAGCAGGTCATCCTCGGTTAGCTGACGATCCACATGGAAGGCGAGAACGAGTTGTCGAAAAGTCAGTTCAGATTCCGTAAAAGACTTCGACGGTGGATGCTATTCGGACAGTCATCGGGTGCGTGTAGAAAGCGTCCAAGCAGAAGAGGAGAGGCAATCGATACTGCGCAGTGGTATCAAAGCTACTTTCAGAATCGGGTGCTGGTTTACGACACAAACCAGGGACGGATGTCAATTGAAGTAACGACGGGAGTTCCACAGGGATCCATGCTTGGTCCAACACTGTGGAATATGATGTACGATGGAGTGCTAACCTTGTCACTGTCAAATGGAGTCCAGATTGGCGGGTTCGCAGATGCCGTCGTTCTTGCGATAACTGTTGAGACTGCGGAGGAGATGTTGACGGCGGAAACGCTAGACATCATTGAATTGTGGATGACTGGAGTCAAGCTGCAGTTGGCTCATCACAAAACAGAGATGATGATGGTCAGCAACTGCAAGGCGGTTCAGCAGTTTGAGATCAACGTCGGAGGACACGCAATCTCATAGAAATGCTCTCAACTGCACCTTGGAGTAATAGTCGACGACAGGCTAAACTTCAATAGCCACGTAGACTGCCTGTGAAGAAACAGCTATCACTAAAGCTAGGATCATGCCGAACATTGGAGGACCAAGAAGCAGTACGAGACGTCATATGGCGACCGTATCATCGTCCATATTGAGCTTCGGTGTCCCGGCTTGGGCTGAAGCGTTGGGAACCAAAAGTAACCGAGAGAAGCCGGCCGGTACGTTCCGGCTCATGGCTAGAAGCCTAAAACTAACAGCTAGCAACTAGAATCTAAGAGCTAGAAGCTAGGAGCTAGAAGCTAGAAACCAGAAGCTAGATGCTAGAAACTAGAAGCAAGAAGTTAGAAGTTTGAAACTAGAAGCAAGAATCCAGAAGCTAGAATCTAGAAGCTAGAAGCCAGAAGCTAGATCTTAGAAGCTAGAAGCTAGAAGCAAGATGCTAGAAGCCAGGAGCTAGAAGCAAGATGCTAGAAGCTTTATGTCAGAAGCTACAAGCTAGAAGCTACAAGCTACAAGCTAGACGCTAGAAGCTAGAAACTAGAAGCCAGAAGCTAGAAACTAGAAGTAAGAAGCTAGAAGACAGAAGCTAGAAGCTAGAAGCTAGAAGATAGAAGCAAGAAGCCAGAAGCTAGAAACTAGAAGCTGGAAGCTAGAGGACAGAAGCCAGGAGCTAGAAGCTAGAAACTAGGAGCTAGAAGGTAGAAGCTAGAAGCCAGAAGCTAGAAGCAAGAAGCTAGAAGCCAGAAGCTAGAAGCAAGAAGCTAGAAGCTAGAAGCTACAAGCTAGAAGCTACAAGCTAGAAGCTACAAACTAGAAGCTACAAGCTAGATGCTAGAAGCCAGAAGCTAGAAACTAGAAGCAAGAAGCTAGAAGACAGAAGCTAGAAACTAGTAGCTAGAAACTAAAAGTCAGACACAGTTTCATATGGAGAGGATATCTTCGGAATAGTGGATGCAGAATTGATGATAATTTTTCGTTTTAATGCACACCGTGCTATCGTCATCATCATCATGATCAATATCATCACGGGTTCCGAACGGCCATAAAAGTTGCTTCGCCCCTTGTTACCTTGCTTATCCCGTGCGGTTTATTCCTGTGTCATGATGCGATCGGTGGTGGTGGTGGCGGCCGGGGCCTTGTGGGAAATTCGGGAAATTGTTTCGCAAATTTTCCTTTGATGATCGCGCGATTCTCTATGTTGGCGCAGCGAACGAAATCGGGGCTGCTCCATGTGCTTCGGTTTTGTGAATGGTTTCCATTTTCGCCACCAGAATCCGAGCAATCTGCGGAAGGGGTTGGATTTGGCGGGGGAGTGCTTGGGGTGAGAAAATCATGGAAATGCAACACCAACCAACCATCGCACCGCACTGACTGTTGGTAAAGTGAATGCGATTGCCGAGGAGCGACACACGGAAAACAACCAACTCGTGATGGATGAAAATTTATTTTTATTTGCAAAACGAGAATCGCATGACTCAACTACGCTGGCAATAAATCAAATTGTTCGGTTCCGTTGTGGGTGGGTGTTAAGATGTAAAGTGACACCCATATTGAGTTGTCATTTTGGCAGCGAATTGGTTTGGTAGTTTGGATTTGTTTATTTCAATTAAAGAAGGAGCATGGTACTTTTTGTAGACTTTTATTCGATTATTTTAAGTTTTCTTTATACTTATCATTAAAGTGCTGTTCTGAGTAATAGCAGCACCTGACGTTTTTCAAACCAAATGATCAAGTTTGACATGCTCTAGTTTCGTTGTGTTTGAAATATGATCAATCGTAATTACCTTTCGGGGAAGTGGGCTCTTCGGGGAAACGAGAGACTCGGGATATGGTTAAAATCCAATAAGACAACTTTAAGCTTGCATGCTATTTTAGACTTCATAGAACTTTTGTACTGTAGCATTGTTCTCCTGTTATTAATGTAAGTACTAGCTACTTTTTCAACAAGTTTGACAATTCCAGCAAATTTATACTAATGCTTTCATTTTATATAAGTTGTAACGCAAGCACCAAACTTGACCTTAAAAACACGTTTTTGCGAATGTGCAATTCGAATCAATATCAACTAAGTTAAACATTATGATGAATTAAAATCCATTCGGGAGCGCATACTTGCAACTCATTACATTGGGCGTGCACGTTCCGAATTGTGCTGTGATCACAGCAAACTCCTCAATCAAACGGAGTTCACGTTCAATTTTAACGCGTAATTAGGTTAGACTCATATTGTGTTTTCTGGTTCGATTCCTGTCTCGAAAGAAAAAGGTACTTTCTTTCGTCCTCCAAATTCTTCGTCTTCCACAAATCAATTCGAGATATTTTTATCATCGGATCAATAAATCTATTAACCTTCAAGTTGGTTTCCAGTGAATTGAATAATTCATTGCCTTGGGGGAAAGAACCGTTCATCACTTTCGATTTCGTTGGAGGAAGAGTAGAAATTTCTCTACATAGTCTACAATTAGGAAGGAGGAGAATTCGAACTGGTTCTTGGCATCACAAGGACAATGCTTGCTTCTAAGCTTAATGTTTTTTATTAGCACATCCACAGTTATTAATTGAAAGTTTTGTTTGTCTTATTGACATCTTTTGGATGGGTATATCGTGTGTCAGCATTCGTAAAATATTATATCTCAGTTGTTTCTGAAGTGATTTTAAGATTTTACCGCTAATGGAACCGGACACGTCTATTTTAATGGTTTCGGAATTATTCCGGGGTGCAGTGGGGTAGGTTTTTTCCCGGATAATGACCCACTCACAAAATGCTTTAGAAACATAGAATTCGACATGATTTACCGAAATGATGTCTATTTAAACCACTCATGACATTTTCGGTCACTTTGGCCCCATTTCGGTAGTTTTACGGACTCTTGGTTCCCCTGGGGAAGTGGCCATTTATGGACCGGTTATGAAGCAAGGCTTGTTACGTATCGATCTTAAAGATTTTACTGGTCTACTATGTTGAAGACTAGGGGGAGAACCCCCAGTACCGGGCACTTAAGCCACTAAATTCAAAATTAAAATAATATTGGTTGTATGTGTTCCTGTTATCCATTTATGATAAATATTATATTTTTTGTAGCGTAAAAAAATAAGTTTGAAAATCTAAATATTAATTTTGACATTGAATTTTGATGATGATATTCTAGTACCAAATTGGTCGATCATAAAACGTGGCTCCCAATACCGGACACTATCTGGAAATGGCTTAATTTTTGTAAATTCGAACATCATCAAATCTCGTATAACTTGTGATCTTGCCCTAAAAGTCATTGGTGACTGAGTGTGTAGCTTGTTGTTACCGAGCAATCGAATGGATTTATACGTTATTCAACCGTGCCACGATGAAGAGCAGATCCTCCTCTATCTCCCAGTGGTGATAGTTTCCATTCTGATCAATTCATTTGCTTAGAAACAATGGGAACATAAGTATGGAAGAATTTTCAAAATCTGATATCCCGTTCTCAAGCCATTTCGTGACATACAAACACCATTCCATTTTTATTTATATAGAGAGATAGATAGAACAAAACTTAAGGCCCAAGTAAAAATGGTGCAAAAGTCTAAACTGAAAATGCAGTTTTACTTCTTCAAATTGACAAATTGAGAAAAATAAAAACACACAGCTTATTTATTAATAAATAATAGATAAATAAAAGGGCTGTGTATTTTTATTTTTCTTGATTTGCCAATTTGAACGCAGAAAACTGCTTTTTTAGTTTTGCAATTTGCGCCTTTTTGACTTGGACCTTAAGGCGAAGTAGGCCATCGTTGAAATTTGCAAATGAATTATTATAAACGGATAACTATGAAACAAGGCTCGCGTCACATCAGCTTCAAAGATTTTATGGATTTAATATGTTGGTGACTATTTCAAACACTACCCACATTCCGGAAGTTGTTTGGGTAACCGATTTCCCTCGTGAAAGTAGCCACAAACAGAACAATGATGATATAAGATTTTATGATTCAATTATCTTGGAAATTATGTTAAGAATGTTTAGTCATTTTTGTTAGTTCTCCAGGCACCTTGGGATAGTGACTATGAACGGATATGCGGAACATAAATCTTTAAAATTTTATAAATCAAGGATTGATAAAATATCGGCAACGCAGTCTTTTTTTGTACAGGGGAAATCCCTTAAAGAAGACGCCATACCTGTGTCAAAATGTCGGGTTAAATAATAAAACTCGTTTTTAACAAAAAAAAAAAAAAAACTGCGTTGCCGATATTTCATCAATCATTGGAAATACAGTCAAACTCTCAGCAGAGAATTTATAAATCAAGTATGGTGAGACATATTCGATCACATGGACTATATGCCGAAGGTCTTCCAGCCAATCTTGATGATTAATCCAATTGATGATTGACTTGTAACAAACACAGTTTTGTTTTATAACTGATTCGTTTTATATATTTTTCCGATTGTGCTACTTTTCCCCGAATGTCGTTTCCCCGAATGTCGGTTCCCCGAACGCCAGTTCCCCGAATGCCCCGTTTCCCCGAATACCATTTCCCCGAATGACCCGTTTCCCCGAAAAGTGTAGCAGTTCAAATAGGTGCTATAAAAGTTTTCAGTGGCAGGATGGTGAATTAGAAAGAATGATAAGCAATCAAAAGAAGGAGGTATTTAGTCATTCTCGACTAAACACATGTTGCCAATAATGCTGAGGACGGTAAAACTCGTAAGAACCGCCAATAAAATAAAGAAGGGTGCATATCAGATGACCAGTGCATTCACCCCCCTGAAATGTATACGTTTGTCAAATATGAGTGTCAAAAACTTTTCGGGGAAGTGGGCTATTCGGGGAAACGGGATATTCGGGGAACTGGCATTCGGGGAACTGGCGTTCGGGGAAACGACATTCGGGGAAAAGTAGCACAACCTTTTTTCCTGAGCAAATCAGATGCTTCTAAGGCTTCCAGAATATGGCAAATGTGACCGAAAGAGTCTCCTATATATGTGATCCATATCCATATCCAAACCTTGTAACATAACTGTTCCGTTCATGGCCACTTTTTCAGACGAACCAAGTGTTCGAAAGACTTCAGGAATATGGCCAATGTTGTAAAAAATGCTTGAAATGGTTTTCAACTGAGAGAGACTCGCGAAGAGGAAAAATATCAACGTCATATGCAGCCCAGATTCCCCTCTCACGTAACGTCAAATGCAGCCCACCGTTTTTATGGCTGAAAAAGAGAAAAGTATTGTGTTCAAAGTAAATTGTTATTGAAAACCTCAGTCAGCGGAGCAGTTTTTTCCAAAGTTGCTGATAAATCTAAACAGAAGGTTAATTATTTCTAATGTCTGCTACGTTTGCTGGTATGAAATTTCACTCAAACGGCTATTTATGATTCGATGTGATGCAAACTCAATCATTTTTTGCGAGGATTTGAACAGCTTGCGCATAATTGGTATAAACACAAAGTGGAACAAGAAAAAACTGAGCAATCACAGAAAAAGAAGACCGTCTTCGCGAGTCTCGTCTCAGGTTTTCAATATCGCGAACATATTCTTGTTTTCATGACATACTTTCTCGAGAAAATTCGGTGGACGACCAAAAAACATTCGGATTGTGGGTGTATGAAACAGTCACCAACACATTAGATCTATAAAATCTTGGAAATTCGCGGGCATTGTTTCAGAGTTGATCGTTTATAATTATGTTCCCGAGGGACCCAGGAAACTGGAAGCCTTCGAAATGTGACCAATATTATAAAAAAAAACAAAGCTTGAAATAGTCTCTCACATTTTTGATTGATAATATCTTGAAGACTGATATGTCGCAAGTCCTATTCCACAGCTGTTAAGTTTCTGGCATGCGACCAAAATATTTATGTGTTGCTTCACAATTGTCTGTCCATTAAAAATCACTTTCTTGAGGGAATCAGGTGCTCAGAAGACTTCCGGAATATGGCCAACGTGACCAAAAATGATTGAAATACAGTCGACTCTCCACATCTCAATGTTCTATATCTCGATATCTCTTCCTATGTTGATGATTTCTTCGGTCCCTTCAGTCTGCCTACATTTTCTCTCTTCATATCTCGATATCCTCCTTATCTCGATATCTCCATATCTCGATCTCGATCTCCTGTTGATTTTTTGTTCCAAATTTTCTCTCCGTTTTCCGTTTTCTTTGATATGACCATAATCAAAGGTGACTAGACTAGATTTTAGGGATTCAAACCAATTTCAGAAGGCGAGACGACGTCTGCATGTATATTATTTCCTGGTAGCGGAGTGATTTTCAATCTAGTGTTCATTAAAAAAGTGTTCTTTGTCTCGATCTCGCCGTATCTCGAGTGTCCCTTCGATATCGAGATTTGGAAAGGCGACTGTAGTTGCCAGCAAACTTGATTCGTAATGACTTGAAGATTGATATGTCACAAGCCCTGCTTTATAAACGGTCCATAATGGCAACTTTCCCAGGGGAATTTAATGTCCAGAAGACTACTGAAATGCGGTCAAAGTGATCAAATATGTCCTGAGTGGTTTACCTCATTTCAATAGATTTTGAAAAATAACATTTCGAAGTCTATTTTTCTAAAACAACGTATCAAGAGATTATAAGAACTAACTTACCACCAATACACACCCGCATGATCTCGTGTGTCTTTGTATATACGGTCTACATAGGACGAAATAAAATGCAACATTAATTCCTCCCCCTTCCCCTCATTGTTTGGCAACCTGTCATGGCAATCGCCATTGTTGACTAAAACTAGAAGATCTCAAGCACATTCACACTGCCTGTCGGTCCCATACAATTACAGTCGACTCTCCACATATCGATGTTTACATCTCGATATCCCTCTTCATACCGATGATTGCTTCGGTCCCTTCATTCTGCATACGCTTTCTCTCTCCATATCTCGATATCTCCATATCTCGATAAGTTCCTGTTGATTTTTTGTTCCCAATTTTCTCTCCATATGTCGAGATGAACATTATCAAAGGTTACTAGACCAGATTTAAGTGAATTTGAACAATTTGGAAACTCGAAATTAAGCATCTTTTGTTCATTGTTTTCTTAGTAACGGAGTGATTATCAATCCAGTGTTCCTTAAATTAATGTGACTGTATTATCAAAATGTGTAACTCTTCGGTAATTGAACAATAACAAAAAATATTGTAACCTTTTCTTTCTTTTTTTTAGGTGAGTTCTTTATATTGTAACCGGTATGGAAATGTGTGAAGCAAAAGGTATGTGTAATTAGTATATATTTTTTAAACATTCAATGCATAAGTTCAGTTGCCCGAACTTGGAATCTTGGTATCTAAATAATCTACTGATGGATATGAGTTATTGTATCATGGTAGACCGCAGCGAAAATAACCATTATGCAACTTCTTATCGTAAAAGGCTGCTTTTAACACGTCTATCTGTCATGAAACTGCTTACTTTCCAGCACTAAGTTATGCTGTGTCGTAAGGATCATAACCCAATTTATGTCTGTACACGTTTTTACAGTATTCGTCGTAATCATCTATCTGCTAACCTTGTTGGATAAATGTACGATACGTGCTGTAGAATTAATTTTTCTGCAATTAGTTTCTTGTTGTGGTTGTGTTTTTTTTTGCCTTTGGCGAGTTCACCATTGAATTTTAATTGATAGCTTAATCAACTTTACAAAAAGCTACAAATCAATCCAATTTTGAGTTATTTTTTTAATTTTTTTATTAGTATCATTCCAAACATTACATTCATTTCATATATCTATGTGTTCTGCATTAGACAATACTATCATCCTAATTTGGTAAAACAAATTTAACATTCTTTTAACATTTTTTTAACAACACATTACATTTCATTTGCCGTAGTTCAGATTTTTGTACATGTGAGTTGATTTCACCTGCTTATAAGAGGAAAATAAAACGCTTTCGATTCACTTAACTTAATTAACTTAACCTAAATATACAACGCATTAGTCGTGGCAATAGAAGAATCTAACGATTTTTGCCGGAAATTATTTATTATTTTAATTGACATGTGTTCCAATGTTTCAACATTGGATATTCTATGTAACTCATTGGTACTATACTAAGGAGTAGGCTCCAGAATCATTTGAATTCTCTACAAAGCTTTCTTCCTGGTATTACAACAGCTAGTCCATATTGGTACAGCATACAACATGGCTGGCCTGAAAATTTGTTTGAATATCAAAAGCTTGTTTTGACGACAAAGGGGATAGCGACATAAGGGGATAGCGACATTTTACATATTTGTCACATTTGACTTGAATGCCCTTACCCAAATTTTGACCTATTTTGACTCAATTCAGCTCTTCCGTGTGATAACTTAATTTTGGGTTATCTGACATATAGCTAGCATAGTTTTCGTTTGACAACTGCAAAACAAACAGCCCAGTTAAAAAAAAAATCTACACAGCGTTAGCTTTTGAAGTCTCCGTAGTGGGTTAAAACAACTTAAAATTAGGTAAACTCGAAAGAACCCGAATTTGGCTGAGCCGATGTGTCTCTTTCTGTTTTTGACAACATTGCGAGAGAGGTAAAACAACCCAGCCGCGAGTAAAAACTAAGTGCAGTTTACCCAAATTTGAGTTCAAAGAACTATTTTTTTTTTGGGTAGTCTGATTTATCCGTGTACTACACGATTAGTTAAAAATTATGAAGGTTTGGAATGAAGGTTTCGTACAAACTTCTAGAGATATGCTTAATTCACAAAAAAGAAGGAAAAAGTGCCCCTAGACATCATTATGGTAGAAAAAGAGACATTAGAGACTTTTAAGTGAAAGTACAGGGTGTTCAATAAGTTCGAATAAAACCTTTCATCGTTGTGTCAGTACGCACCATGCGCATTATGTCGACTTGCTCTCATTTGTTGTTTGTTTACCGCGCATGATTAAAGAGTACTGCGACGTCGCAGTAAAGCTCTACTCTGTTACTGCATAAGGGCCTAACTGACATAAGCAGTCTTCATCGATCCTCTTTTTCGCTAATAACTTCGCTAAATTAGATTAATCTAGATTAATCTGTAATGATGGGCCCAGATAGCCGTAGCGGTAAACGCGCAGCTATTCAGCATGACCAAGCTGAGGGTCGTGGGTTCGAATCCCACCGGTCGAGGATCTTTTCGGGTTGGAAATTTTCTCGACTTCCCAGGGCATAGAGTATCTTCGTACCTGCCACACGATATACACATGCAAAAATGGTCATTGGCATAGTAAGCTCTCAGTTAATAACTGTGGAAGTGCTCATAAGAACACTAAGCTGAGAAGCAGGCTCTGTCCCAGTGGGGACGTAACGCCAGAAAGAAGAAGAAGAATCTGTAATGATTCTTGTTAATGAAGCAAGATATAGTGAATCTTCATCCTACATCGCGAAAATATGTTACAAAAAAATAATAGTTTTCTGAAACAACGCAAAGAGAGCAACGATGAGGAGAAATCGACGAATATAGACAAGCCCGACGTTCGCCAGCATCCCTCCGTTTCTCATAAACATCTTGCGGTTCCAAAACGCCGTGTCGATGATGGTTTGGAGGGCCGTATCTCGGCATGTGAAGCTCTCACTGATGTTTATCGAGTAAAACGTCAACGCAGCATTATAAGATCGAGATTCTGGAGATGGTTGCGGCCCCGTCACTTCAGATCCTCTACGGGAAGGATCATTATGTCTTTCAACAGGACGATGCAACGGCCCACACGGTGACTGATTTACTCGATAGGATTTTGTAGCCCCCCAGCTCACCGGAGCTTAATCCCCTGGACCTTTATGTATGGTCGTACATGCTGGCCAAGCAGAGCGAACACCAAGTGAGCACTATGAACCAATTTAAGAAGCTCATTCCAAAGATCTGGAACGAGATACCAATGGACCATGTTAGTGCCGCGTGCCATTCTTTTGTGAAACGTCCCAAGCTCGTCATTCAGCACAAAGGGCGGTGCTCCCAGCTAATATGCCCTAAAGGTTAACAATAAACATTGCTTTATTATAAATTGACTTAAGAATATCTCGTATTTTCATTTTATAACACATGTTTAAAGTGCATTCAAATTTATTGAATACCCTGTAGAGACTTGCAATACAGTTCAACCACATTTCACTTGCCCAAGCTGTTTACCTACTTCTTTGATCCTCTAGAGTATTTTCTCCTCGACGGTTATTGTCGAAATTCTATAACCTACAGAGGGAAGGTAATTAAATTAGCTTCCATCAGTGGATCGAATCCTTATTATAACTATTTTTCCTAACCTCCAAACCTGCCGATGCTCTTTATTAGTGTTAACCTGCAATAAGTGGCAAATATCCGCAAAGAATCTTGCTAATTAAAATTGTCCTAACTACTTGCAGCATTGTTATCATTTCCGAGCCGCAAATTATGCCTTCTCCGTTACGTCAACGTTGTTCCACAGTGTAACTTCGTAATCCTTTGTTATCAATGTCAGGGAAGGTACTCTCGTTCCCTCTTGCCGTCGTCGCCGTAGGCACGTATTTTGGAAGAGCCAATGTTGTTGACGAGAGGCAGGAACTTTTCTAATTAACGTGCTCATCATACTTTCTGGTCGATTCATGTGGGAAGGATACAACTTGTTTAGATACTGTGACTTTGAGTGAAGAGTAGGGTGCACTGTACCGAACTCAATATTAGTATATTATTTTAGCTATGAAAATATGATATATTTATAAGGGAAAACTATGAAAAGACTTCTTGATGTATCCTTATGCCACTAATTGGGAACGGTATTTCAAAATTGCTTAATATTGTTTACATAATTCATGATGAAAAAATCGGTTAAAGATTGTTTTCTAACATGTTTTTTACCTACAGGAAACAAAATGCAGTACGAGGTCCCAGAGATTCATGCCATTTTTTGCTTAAAAATAAGAAAACTTTGCATTTTTTACATATTAAATGACACCTTTAAGAAATGTCAAATTGTGTAAATCACACAGTTGAAAATGGATATCGCGAAATTCGGCAAATTATACATGTTTTTTTTAAAAAGTATTAGTAAACAACTTAAAAAAAAAAAAATTGGGCATTCTGTAGACGTCATTTTTCACAGTTTCTCAAAGGTAGAGCACTCAAGTTTTCTGACAGAGTGAATTTTTGGGACACTCTAGTGAAGTTTGATTGAGGGCGTGTATCAATTGAGTAAAACAGATTTGCCTAAGTTTTTTTAATCATTCATAAAATCTATGGAAACAAAGCATAGCACGTGTCATAAAGAATAGTTTTTCAGGATATCATGATCAACTGATTCCAGTAGTTGTGCTTGCAGACCAGTGTATCTGAAAGCCGCACCGTTCTGCATCCATCGTAGGAAAAAGGCTTTCCCAACTCGAGCATCCAACCACATGCTCATTATTTTTGCATGTTTTCTCCGTTTCTCGCCATCAGCGCTGTCGGATCGTTGTGGGTTCGATTCGTTGCATAACGGAGACACCCACAACAACCCCTCCCCCCACTAGATAACACGAACGTTATGCTCCTGCAGTTGATGATGGCCAAGTGGCTGCATTTGGCTGCCACAGGCACTTGAGTTGACATCGATCCCACTTCAGCCGGAAGAGCAAGGAGTTGCGAAAGGCAGAAGTGCAGGCAACAACAATGGCGGCGTAGTTCATTGTGTTCTGCTCCCGGATCCTTGACCTGATTGGTTGTGTAGCTGGCCGAAGTTGTTTGTGTTGGGCCATCGTCAGCTGGGTCAGACGAGGAGAGGGCACTTGCATCGGTGGGTCATAATGAGCCTCTGTTGGTGCCGAGTTTGACGCCGTAATGAGGTTTTGTTCAGTTGATATACGGGGAAACAAATGCAGTGCAAGGGCTCGGAAATGTGGGATGTTTTTCGAACCGATTTTCATCAATCATTTGTCAGCTCACTGTGACAATCGCGTGTGCATTAAAGCAGGGTTAATTAATGTTTTGTGGTTCTTTGTTCATCAAACATAAAAAATTGAAATTTTACTGCATGACAAATGTCATCAGTTCGCATACAATTATGCAACAGCACACCTTTTTTAATTTGTTTTTATTAGTATCATTAAACACTTTACTGTTTTGACTCATATTCGGCACACTTTAGGCCAGCGGTGACTTCAAATGCTTGAATAGGCTGATATTTGTAAAAATCTCAATTTATTCACAAAGTCTAACTGTTAACTGTTGGGTGTGCCGATAATAATGTTGATTTAATTGATTTTAGTATTGTTTTTACGTAAAAGTATGGAATTCCATTTTGTTTCAAATGCCGAACACTCTGTTCATTCTGTCTCATATTCCGAACGGCACGAAAAAATCGTATTCAAATGAGTAATTTAGAAAATAAATTTATCTGAGCTAGTTTTACTGGTGTGAAACCAGAGAATCATCACCAATCCCGAGATATAAAATAGATTGGAAGACGTTAAAATTGAATTGCAATTGACTGCCATTTTCTTGTTGTTAGATGACATATTTCAGCGAAACATTTCAACCAAATCGCGATACAAAAACCGAGTGTTCGGAATTTGAGACAAAACGATATTTATTATATCTAGGGGATTTGTGTTAGGCAACACTATCACATTACAACATTATTGGTAAAACTAAATTAAGCTCTTATTAATATTTTATTCAACATAGACAATCTCCAAATGATAGCTGAAAATGTTGTTACGAATGTTCAATAAAAAATGAGATTTTATCAGTCAGATAGTGATTTTTCTTCAACGAATTCAGTTGTTTTAATTAAAAACATGATGTTTATTCTTCCAATGAATATTGGAGAAGGCGCCACAAGAGCGCTGAACGGCACTGACGTATGTTTTCCGGATACAATACCTGACCCTCGTGGTCAACTGTTTCGTATCTTTTGCCCGCTAAGTATGTTTGTATACTTATTTTTTTATTTACTTATTTGGGCACTGAAGGTGCCAAAAAATCCTCACTGATAGTAACACTTAACCCCAACAATCCTCGTCTCATGGCCCCCGGATAATTTAGTTGACGGTTTCGACTCCTTCAACATGACACTATCCAACAGACATCTTCATAATCTCAACAGAGTTTTGGATCTTATCTTCTTCACTTGCGGAAACGTCAACCTTCAGAGAGCTGACTTTCTTTATAACCTACCGATTCACATCGCTCTCCATCAGATATTTCCATAACTGCTGCAATCTTCGCCCTAGGTATTTGCATTGTTCTTTAACGATGTTGCCTTTCTTCAGCAGGCGCATTTAGATATGCCGATGATTTGAAATTTGCTCTTGCTGGTAAATCTTTTGAGGGCTGTATACGGCTTCATGGTCTGATAAACACTTTTGCTGGCTGACATAGACTGAACAAGTTATTGATAAGCTTTTCTAAAAACGTGGTTATAAAATATTCCATCGATCGAAACATCTCATCATATTTGGTTATTGCATTGAAGGCAACGTACTTGAACGAACCTATTTATTTATTTATTTATTTATTTATTTATTTATTTATTTGATCAACATCTTAGACGGAAACCATTCACACTGATCAAATGTTTATAATTCTTTTTTTTTTAATTATCCTACTTATACAAAAAATTAAACAAATTCTAAACTCCGTTGAATTATCTGCAACATCTATTCAAAGCGTTATTATATCCATTTGCGGTTCGATGTGCAGGAGTCCATGAAAAGTTAGTGCTGCGCAGTTGCCAGAGGGAAGCATGAATATTAATTTTCTGAAGCATGCAAATGATGATTTGTCATGTCAAATATGAACAATCTCTGAAGTTCGGCGTTTTGACAGTGTTTCCAGTGCAATAAACGCACATCTGCAGTCGTATGTTGGTAATATCTGGATTGGCCCAGGGCAGACGTAGCAAGGAAAATCGAACAAAACGTTTTTGGATTCGTTCGATACTTAATTCGTGGACTTCGTACAGTAGTACAATGTCTTCAGTGCGAAAACGTCGTCGAAATTTGCGGTGTTGCGGCACTGGAAACCGAGCATGGAACTTAGAAGATAAATACAATTTCAACCAGTTTACAATCCACGGGGGAAGTCCAAGGTGGTTCAACTTAGCTTTATAATGGTCGTGAGCAACCTAATTGAAAGCTTTGGAGAGATCTACATAAACTGCATCAACTTTCTGACACTTCTCAACGTTCTCAAGAACGGAGCTGGTGAAGGTCATAATATTGGAAAGTGTCGACCTTTTTTGATGAAGCCATGTTAAAATTTCAAGATCATCGGTTAAACAGCTGGGTTTAACAAGTCTAGCAACCGTTTTTCGAAAACCTTGGACAAAAAAATTATTGGACAAAAAAATTATTCAGGATGGAGATTAGTCGGTAGTTGTCCATGTGAGCTATAGAATCCGCTGCGTCGGAGAGTTTCCATAGAATTGATCACAGCAAACTGGTTGGCATCTCTGAATGATCTCACTACTGTCACTTGCGAACCGACACTTGCCTGGGTAAGTTGTACAAGCATCGCGTGGAGGGTGATTCCTTTCCGGTGATTATCCAAACTCCACAGTCCACTCTGTGCATATTTCCGGACTTGAATATTGGTGTGATGGATCCAAGCTTCTTGGAACGATTGGTTGAAAATACATCTACATGCTGCATAATGTTTGATGAAAGCCAGTGGAATACAATCTGGACCAGGGCCTGTCGATACGTCGCGTCGACAGAGTGTAGCGCTTCGTAAACAGTGTCATGGCTGAACTCTGGCTGAGGTAGACGAATGTTGAAGCTTGGTAGCTAATCGACATATTGCTGTGTTTCAGTGGTTTCGAATACACTTTGGAAGAACTCAGAAAGAGGTTAACAGAAGTGGTATCGGCGGAGGATCACAGTAATTAAAGCAATTAAAGTAAAGAACGTACATTTTTTTCTCCTCGAGAGAATTTTTACTATATGACTGAAAAAATTCTCAATTTTTATGAAACACCCGTTAGTACGACCAATACTCAAAAATGCTTCGATGATATGGACGTCCTATCATCCTTCATGGAATATCAGAGAATGCAGTGCAGCTTCACTCGTATTACGCTACGAAATCTGCCCTGGCGAGATCCATAAGACCTACCATCGTAAATATAACGAGCGATACCGGCTTCTTGGAATCGTTCATTGCAGCAGGTGATTTGTCTGTGCTCTGCAAGACAAATCCAAGACCGTCGCAGTGATAATAAAAACCATCAATTGTATCAGATTTAGCAAATTTGGAACATTCGCGTGCTTAAAGAACAAGAGAAATCCACGCCTACTTAAATTTTGACGCTGCGTTTGAATTGCGTGCATACTATCTGCGCGTTACCGCCGCCGCTGGAAGTTTGAAATGAGCGCCGTAAAACCCAGCAATATACTTTCGTAGCTAAGCTTCTGAATAGCGGGATCGATGCACCTGCGCTGCTGACTCGTATTAACTTCCATACAATGGACAGGCAATTGAGGTCTTCGAGTAGGTATAATGACAACTAGATTTCACCGCAGTTCTTATGGCTGTTACGAGGCATTGACTGAATTTTTTCGTACCTGGTGAAGAGGTGAAGAGCTGTTTGAGTTTGGTGAGACTTTCGGATCCCTTAAAAGGAAGAGTGGCCATGGGTTGAATTTTGAGAAAATAAAGAGTATTTCTCACTTATTGCTCTCCGCAGCGCATCATGAAAGTCTGTTTATCATCTTCTGCTACAGCTCTGATTAGATCTGGGTGATAACAGTGGACATGAAAAAAAGCTATCTAAATAAGCTTCACACTTGGAGGACAGTATTGCTATCGGATGTTTTGGGATTGTTTATAACGCCTGTAAAACAAAACACCTACACTGCCCATAAATGCATACCAGTCTCACTAGCAAAACAGCGCACCTAAGAAAAACGCGATGGAAGTCGTGAATACTTTCATGCTTTATTCACTCCAATTAAATTGAAAATGCGATGTTTTCGCAGCCGAATTTGCACTCCAATGGTGCAATGAACTATTAATTACAGTATTACATACATTTTGTTCAATAATTTTCTCAAATAATTAGTTATTATACGGGAAAATGTACGCGTGACTGATATGCGTTTATTTGCTCTTGAATGTACGAGAATAAACGCATAACAGTATCCGTGCCTACTATGATGCATCAGTCTTAACATGTGAATTATTGTTGTTTTGAAAGTTTGGTGCCCTCATTCAAAGTCGCGAAAATGTCTGCTCTCGATTATTTGAAGAGTTATGGTACTTCTGATAGTTCCGAGGATGAGTGCAGGAATTTGGCCGATGGCGACCCGTTGGACAATGACGCGGGATCTGAAGACAACTTCGCTGGCTTTGATGATAAGGACGGCTGTGACGGCAATGCTGGCGGCGACGGCAGCTTTCTGTTTCCACCGAAGACGTACCCCGAGCATTGGGTAAGTTATTTGAAATCGCTGGAGAACACTGAATATGCGACGGGGAGTGATGAAATGGACTCAGTTATACGGCCGTAGATGAATTCGCCAAAAAACGCAATAGAACGAAAAAAGAATTGAAAGCGAGATACAACGCTAAGAAGCGCCGTTTATTGCACCAAGTAAAGCTTGTCGATTGTGGGTGTAAATTGAACTGCGGGATTTAAATCTCGAAGGAAGACCGTATTCGTCATAACACGGTGTTCTGGGCATTGGATTCACGAGAGCAAACCAGCTATATTCGCCAGAGCGTGCAACGCGTGGATGTTCAAAGACGGCGTCGCTACAAGTACGAGGAAGATGATCCAAAGAAATTCAATAGCTTTGTGTTTCATCTGGCTGAATCGAACGGTTCTTCGGTCAAAGTGTGTCGGAGATTTTTTCTGAACACTCTGGGTTACGGCAACAATTGTGGGTAAGTATATTTCCCTTACTTGGCTTATAAACACAATTTGAGATTTTTTTACTTGTTTAGCAACATAATTTATCGGTGTGTTGAACAAGATCCCCCAAAAACATCACAACGCGGAAAGTATAAGCGAAGCACGGAGAAGCGTGATGCAATCCAAAAGCACATAATGTCGTACGGTCCAACGGTTTCCCATTACCGCAGAGCGCACGCGCCCAACCGATTGTACCTGCCATCTGATCTATCCGAAAAAAATATGCATCAAAACTTCCTGGACACGCACGACATTACAGCAACGTACGCTCTTTACTGCAGAAAAATGCGAGAAATGAAAATCTCGTTAGTAGGGGGGTCTGTAGCCTTGAGGTAACGCTTTCGCTTCATAAGCGGAAGGTCATGGGTTCGATTCCCAGCCCCTCCACGAAAAACCCGTCCAGGCACCAGAAGACGCCTCACGGAGGACCGTGCTTTGGGGAGCACATCCATCCTCTGTCAGTATCAGATGGTGACTGAGACAAACTGATCCTCTTCGCAGGCAGCTAGCAGTGTTGCCACATTTTTATCTGTACCGAAGGCTCAAAAATCTTTTTTATCTGTACCATAGATTCTAGAAATCTGTACCCAAAATCTGTACCACATTCAATAGAAATTGTTGAAAAATTTCTTAAAATCCTTATGAACTTAGAAGTTTAATATAGTTTTTAGTGAAAAAATTTCACTTGTAATATAATTATTATTCAATTCTATGGAAATGGTATCCTTCAATTATAGTTTTGCGAAAATTAGTTACAAATTTCACGATTTTTTTTGGATTTTGTGTTACAAAATTACCAATTCCAAAAATCTGTACCAATCTGTACTTTTTCGTGAAAATCTGTAATCTGTACCATACAGAATCTGTACCAAAAACTATCAAAAAATCTGTACCTTTCCAGATAAATCTGTACTTGTGGCAACACTGGCAGCTAGCCTCACTAATAGCAGAGCTCTCTCCTACCTGCTCGGTGTGAGAGTAAAAGAGTAGGAGAGAGTGAAACTAGATGTAAATATAGATAAGTTGAAAATAGATCTGTATCGATAAAGAAGCTACAGATCAACTGAGTCCGGCACAGTAGTGGCCACGAGCACGGAGTGCCTATAAAAAAAAATCTCGTTAGTAAAACTGGGAAAGGAAGAATGTGAAGTTTGTGTTTCTGCACTTCAGCATCGCAAAACCTCATCCCATCCTGAAACGATCAGCACAGACCCTTGTTCCACATGTACACGCTACGACAAACATTTGCGAATTGCTAAAATCTCTCGCGAAGCAGTAATTGAGGATACCTTGGAATTGGCAGTGGATCTCCAAAAGGTAACGTTAAATAAAAATATAAGCCAGTAGTATTAAATAAATCTATTTTTTTTTTTAATTTTCATCTCCTAGGTCATTCAGCTGCCCAGACTCGATGGTCTCAAATCCATTATGTTTTCTCAACGGCTTCTGGCATTTAATCAAACATTCGCTCCCGATGCGAAATATGCAAAATCGTTTCCAGTTATGGCGTGTACATGGGACGAGTCTACGGCTGGACGTTCGGCGAACGATATAGCAAGCACTTTTCATAAAGTAATCCTGCGATGCTTGGTGCCAAAAGTGGGGTCATGGTACAAAAAAGTGTCGCATGGATGCTAAATGCATGATTTGCGGAGGTTCTTCTCACGCCAAAGACGTCTGTCCAGTGAAGGAGGATACCACCAAATTCATATGCTGTAATTGCGGGGCTAACCATAAGTCCAATTTTTGGAATTGTCCTTCACGCAAAAGGGTCATTGAGGCTCGTGCCAGGCAGATGAAAGATAATATCCGTTACGATAACGGTCGTTTCCGGAATTTGCCTGGTAGAGTATCGAACAATGCTCATTTTTCAGTTAACGATCGCTTGATCATGAATCATACCCAGCAGGAAGATCATAATCATACTCATTCACAAACTAATTTTAATCCGTCGGGTAGCCGTTCGAATCTTTCAATTTCGAATGTATCTACCCACGGTAAATCCTTTGCCGATATCGTAGCAGGAAATTCGAACTCCTCCCCTGTTCGATCCATGGGTACTTGTTTCAAATCAAATGGAAAAAACCCTACCGCCACAGGTAACTCCGCTTCTTCGTCTACCGGAAATTCCAATGGGAAATCACATGACATGTCTGCCTCTGATTTTAATTTTCTAACTGAACAATTGAATCTAATGATTGATGCAATGTTCAAAGCCACCACTATGACTGAAGCAGTCCAAGTTGGTGTAAAATTTACAAATCAAATTGTTATTGGATTACGTTTTTCTAATGGATCCAAATAATAATTTAAATATTTTAAATTGGAATGCTCGTTCTCTGAATGGTAAAGAGGACGAGCTGTTTAATTTTCTTACGGTTAATAACGTGCATATAGCAGTTATTACCGAAACGTATTTAAAACCTGGATCTAAACTCAAAAGAAATCCTAACTTTTTTGTTTATCGTAATGATCGACTTGATGGTGCATGTGGGGGAGTTGCAATCATCATTCATAGGCGTATAAAACATCAACTGTTTTCATCATTTGAAACTAAAGTTTTTGAAACTTTAGGTGTTTCTGTTGAAACACAGTTTGGTAAATATACTTTCATAGCTGCCTATTTGCTTTTTCAATGCTCTGGGCAGCAAGTTAATTTGCTCCAAACTGACTTGCGTAAATTGACTCGCAATAAGTCAAAATTTTTTGTCATTGGTGACTTTAATGCCAAACATCGGTCATGGAATAATTCTCAAAGTAATTCCAACGGCAGAATTTTATTTGATGAGTGTTCTTCAGGATATTTCTCAATTCAATACCCTGATAGCCCCACATGTTTTTCCTCTTCTAGAAATCCATCTACGATTGATTTGGTCTTAACCGACTCTAGTCATCTTTGTAGCCAACTGATTACTCATGCTGATTTTGATTCTGATCATGTCCCTGTTACATTTCAAATATCCCAAGAAGCGATTCTCAATCCTATCAGCTCCACTTTCAATTATTTACGAGCCGACTGGAATATATATAAAACGTATGTTGACTCTAATCTTGATGTTAACATTTCTTTAGAAACTAAACTTGATATTGACAATGCTCTTGAAACTTTAACAAATTCCATTGTTGAAGCCCGGAGCATTGCAATTCCAAAATGTGAAGTAAAATTTGAATCCGTGATTATAGACGATGATCTTAAACTCTTGATCCGTCTTAAAAACGTGAGGAGAAGGCAATTTCAACGCACTCGCGATTATGCTATGAAAATTATATGGCAGGATTTGCAGAAAGAAATCAAGAAACGTTTTGCTCAATTAAGAAACAAAAATTTTGAAAATAAAATTTCTCAATTGGACCCTGGCTCTAAGCCCTTTTGGAAATTATCGAAAATCTTGAAAAAACCTCAGAAGCCAATACCGGCATTGAAAGAGGAAAACAAATTTTTACTAACTAATTGCGAAAAAGCTCAAAAACTTGCTATGCAGTTTGAAAGTGCGCACAATTTTAATTTAGGACTTACTAGTCCAATTGAAAATCAAGTTACTCAGGAGTTCGAAAATATTTTCAATCAAGAGAACGTTTTCGAAAATGCCTGGGAGACTGATTTGGAAGAAGTGAGAACTATTATTAAAAAATTCAAAAACATGAAAGCTCCTGGCGATGATGGAATTTTCTACATCCTCATCAAGAAACTTCCAGAAAGTAGCTTATCATTTTTAGTTGATATATTTAACAAATGTTTTCAATTAGCATATTTTCCTGACAAATGGAAAAATGCTAAGGTTGTTCCAATTTTAAAACCAGACAAAAATCCTGCAGAAGCTTCTAGCTATCGTCCAATCAGTTTGCTTTCCTCCATCAGTAAACTTTTTGAAAAGGTTATTTTGAACAGAATGATGGCCCACATCAACGAAAATTCAATTTTTGCCAATGAACAGTTCGGATTCCGCCATGGACATTCGACCACTCATCAACTTTTACGTGTAACAAATTTGATCCGTTCCAACAAATCTGAAGGCTATTCTACTGGTCTTGCTCTTCTAGACATAGAAAAAGCATTCGACAGTGTTTGGCATGAAGGTTTGATTGTAAAATTAAAAAACTTTAGTTTTCCAACATACATTGTTAGAATAATTCAAAGTTATCTGTCAAATCGTACACTTCAGGTTAATTATCAGAACTCCAGATCTGAAAGACTTCCTGTAAGAGCTGGTGTTCCTCAAGGCAGCATTTTGGGACCAATATTATACAATATTTTCACATCTGACTTACCTGAGCTACCTCAGGGATGTCAAAAATCTTTGTTTGCGGATGACACAGGCCTCTCCGCCAAAGGTCGAAGCCTGCGTGTCATCTGTAGTCGATTGGAAAAAAAGGTTGGATATTTTTTCTTCATACTTGCAAAAATGGAAGATTTCTCCTAATGCTTCCAAAACTCAACTAATAATATTCCCACATAAACCAAAAGCTCTTTATTTGAAACCTTCAAGTAGACATGTTGTCACGATGAAGTTAAGTATCTAGGGCTCATGCTAGATAAGAATTTAACTTTCAAAAATCACATTGAGGGCATTCAAGCCAAATGTAATAAATATGTAAAATGTCTCTATCCCCTTATTAATAGAAAATCAAAACTTTGTCTTAAGAACAAGCTTTTGATATTCAAACAAATTTTCAGGCCAGCCATGTTGTATGCTGTACCAATATGGACTAGCTGTTGTAATACCAGGAAGAAAGCTCTGCAGAGAATTCAAATTAAAATTTTGAAAATGATTCTGAGGCTTCCTTCCTGGTATAGTACCAATGAGTTACATAGAATATCCAATGTTGAAACATTGGAACAAATGTCAAATAAAATAATCAATAATTTCAGGCAAAAATCGTTACAATCTTCTATTGCCACGATTAATGCGTTATATGTTTAGGTTAAGTTAGGTAAAGTATATTAAAAACGTTTTTTTTTTCTCTTATAAGCAGGTGAAATCAACTCACCTGTAAAAAAACTGAACTGCTACGGCAAATGAAATGTAATATGTTGTTAATAAAATGTTAATTAAATCTTTAATTTAATTTACCAAATTAGGATGATAGTGTTGTCTAATAACACAGAACACCTAGATATAAGAAATGAATGTAATGTTTGGAATGATACTAATAAAGATATTTAAAAAAAAAAAAAGAAAGGCAATTGTGCCTACCAAAATAAAAATTGGGGTTTGTTCCTACATCTGATACTTTTGGTCAACTCCAAATATACTCAAGTGCAGGAGCTCACCCTAAAGTTTTTTGAATCGGGACATACATTTATGGCGGCGGATAGCTACCATGCAGCTGTTGAGAAAAAAATGAAAAGTAAGCCACCGGTAACTTTCCACGACTTCAAGGATATGTTGCTTTTTGCCGAGAAGAAGGTAGAGGTACTTGAAATGCAACCGCAGGTTTTTTTTTGAGTCACAACTGCAAATCTCGCAATATACACTCAACAACCTGAATCCCCGGCCATACATGGAAAATATTAAACAGGTTGTGATTCGAAAAGGAAGCTTCGTGTTGAACTACGCTGAAACGTTGGACTCGGATGCAGTATTGCATAGTGCCATGCTGTTCTCGAAAAAACAGCTTAAAATGGTAACATTGACCAATTTCGATCTGGTTGCTGGTCTAAAATTTAAGCAAGAACCCCGAGGAATTGAGCCAGAACGAAAAACAGCTCTTCTGAAAGTAATTCTCCCAGTAATTAACGACGAAAAGAAGGAATTTTGGCGCACCTTAGCAGAGAAGGCGATTTTGAATGACTCTGATAATGATGATGATGATGAATATGATACATTGTAGAAATTCTTCGAATCTTTATATAATGAAATCGACGTAAATCAATAAAACTTCCTTTAAATTTCTTTGCTTGTGAACTGCGACACTAATCTAGTAGCAATTCATTTTTTTTTCGTTGTATTAAATATACATCTTGAGTCGCGAGACTGACATGCGTTTATTAGTAACGTGGGACAGACCAAGTTCGATGTTGTTTTCAACATTTCTAGAACAAACGTATTTTTTTCTCATAATATCATGAAAGTGCATGCAATTTAATGAA
Source organism: Aedes aegypti (assembly GCF_002204515.2). Taxonomy (NCBI): domain Eukaryota; kingdom Metazoa; phylum Arthropoda; class Insecta; order Diptera; family Culicidae; genus Aedes; species Aedes aegypti. The sequence continues at coordinate 102,570,806 of NC_035109.1, read as the reverse complement.
GTTTCCTGTAATTAACCAAAAATTGACGAAAATTCACGTGGGACTGTTATGCATTTATGGGCAGTACACTCCCGTGCAAAAGTTTGGGTTCACCTACTCAAAAACATACAAAAGTGTTCTGTCCATATCTCTGTGATTACACGTCCAATTGAAACTCTTTAAGTCGCATTCGAAAGGCAGAAAGTTATTCTTACTTCGTATGTATTTTTCCAAAAACATTTTTTTATATTGTATACTAAATTTATACTTAGAGTTGTGACATTTTTCAAAAAAACACACTGAAAAATCATATCTAATTTTCTCAGCATTGGGTCGACCGAAATTTTGAATCAAAGTGTCATTAGAATCATAATCTTATATTCTTGAGACCCCACGAAATTTTGGCGGAAAAATCCGGAAAGTATTCAAAATCAATGAAACAGTCAGTCAAGTCATCGTGCAAAAGTTTGGGTTCACCAGAGCCACACGCACATCATTTTTGTCAATAGGGAGCCGGATCCTTTTCTTGGCACTTCTGATTCACTTCGGCAGTGGGGTTTTTTGAAAGCTACGAAGCTCATATTTGGCCACAAGATGCGTCGTATTGAAGCGCTTCTTATTGTAAAGTTTCAGACAATTCGGCCGAGAAAAACAACCGATGCCAAAGTGAATCATGGAAGTGCCCAAGTAGCTCTGTACCCTATCTCTGCCATTTTTCAACCGATTTTAATAGTTTAAAGCTTTTTCGAGCGCAAATAATGGGGCGTACATGGATGGTTTGAGATTTCACAGATTTAAGTAAGTTCAGGTGAACCCAAACTTTTGCACGATACACCATACTGAGGGGTGAACCCAAACTTTTGCACGATGACTTGACTGACTGTTTCATTGATTTTGAATACTTTCCGGATTTTTCCGCCAAAATTTCTTGGGGTCTCTTCAAAGAATATAAGATTACGATTCTAATGACACTTTGATTTAAAATTTTGGTCGACTCAATGCTGAGGAAATTAGTAATGTTTTTTCAGTGTGTTATTTGAAAAATGTCACAACTTCAAGTAGAAATTTAGTATACAAAGTTTAAAGAATGTTTTTGGAAAAATACATACGAAGTAAGAATAACTCTTTGCCTTTCGAATGCGGCTTAAAGAGGACATGTAATCACAGAGATATGGACTGAACACTTTTGCATGTTTTTTAGGAGGTGAACCCAAACTTATGCACGGGAGTGTACCTTCAATGTTAAATAAGCAAAGAAATGAGTTTTATCATCGCTTACTCTCTCTTTATGGCTCTCGTTTGCTGCTGTTATTTAGCAAACTTGTAACAACTGATTATGGAATGATACAGATGTGATGTGTTTCTTCGCTTGCTTTGATCTAGCTTCAAAGCATAGCTGCAAAATCTCGACACCACTTTGTGACGGTGAATTTTAATACTTCTTGCAATTTCTCGTCGTAATAGGCTGTTTTTCATCATGCCAATCTGTCATGAAACGGCCTACTTTCCTGCACTGAAGTATGCAGTGCGGGAATAGTCATTACGCAACTGAATCCAGTGCTGTAATGATTCAATACGCAACGCTTTCTCATTACGAAACTGTTTTGAGTTGCGTAATGAATCATAACACAAAAATTTTTCAGAAATTGTAAAATAGTGGTGAATGTATTCCAATATAATGTCTGATACCCTCAAGTGCTCTTCAACGAAATTGCAAAAAATGTTGTACGTATCTCGTTGCAGAACTCGATTTTTACAGCACTCGTCGTAATTATCCTACTCAGCAAGCCTCGTAGAATAAATTTACGATTCGTGCTGTAAAAATCATCATTCTGCAACTTGTTCCGTAAACTACGATTTCATTTTCCACGTTCCTTCTGATTGTACCGTGTGTCTTTTCAACCTTTATTAACGTCGTTACTCAGTCGGTCGTTCAGACAGCTGAGGTTGCAATCGAGGAGCGGCATCCGTTACTGCGTGGTTGTCACTCTGGATGTGAAGAATGCGTTCAACAGCGTTGGGAAGCGATAGCCCACGCACTTCATCGCCTCAAGATACCGGTGCAGTTGTGTAAGCCTCTAGAAAGCTATTTTGATGGTACCGCGGGAGTACCTCAGGGTTCAATCCTGGGCTCGATGTTGTGGGGTGTTCAAATTGTTGGCTTCGCCGACGACATCACCCTTGGTCTATGGCGAATCGGTGAAGGCAGTAGAGTTGACAGCAGTACACTAAATCTCCATAGTCGATGAATAGATGAGGTCTAGGACACTAGGACTGTCTCGTTACAAGAGTGAGGTAGTGGTGCTCAATGACCGCAAGTCCGAGCAACGGGCGCTTGTCTCGGTAGGTGATTGAATCATAGAGTCTAGCGATCCCTTAGGCATCTTGGGGTAATGATGTATGTCAAGCTCAGCTTCGCTAGCCACGTTAAAAATGCCTGAAAAAGGGCATCTATGGCTATAACGGCGCTTCGAGGATGATGTTTAACAGCTCTGCTGTAATTGCCAGCAAACACAAGCTCCTGGCAGGCGTGGCTCTATCCATACTGAGGTATGGAGGACCGATTTGGTCAAAAGCGCTTAGAACGAGAAGAAACCTAAAGCGGTTGGAAAGCACGTATAAGATCATATGCTTAAGAGTAGCAAGTGCATACCGAACGGTTTCTAAACGCCCATCGGGCTCATCATGAAGGAAGATCTAAAATGCATCAACCAAAGAGGTACTAGAGAAGTCCGCAACGCGTCTAAAGAGACAGCGCTTAGAGGTTGACAGCAGAAATGGAATAACTCCACTAAAGGTAGATGGTCCCATCGGCTAATACAAAATGTGTTAGATTGGTTAGTACCTGCATGGGTTCGGACACTCAGAACCTCCTGCGTGCCCCAATTATGCTGGTGTGGAAGAAACAAAGAAGCATGTCGTGTTTGATAGCTCGCGTTTCATTGTTGTGAGAGATCGCATGCTCGTTCCCTGACAATATACACAAGAGTATGTGTGCGGATGCCGAGTGCTGGAATGCAGTAACTACGGCTGTCACTCACATTATGCTAGAGTTGCAGCGCCTATGGCGCGCCAACAACAAGTTGGATGTAGAGCATTAGCCCTTTCAAGGCGGGTCTCCTGTAACATTGTTTAAGCCGGCTAGGAGGAGCAGTTTGTTGTGCTTCAGCTACATGTGTTAAGTGCTATATGCGCTGTAAGGTAGTTCCAGGGATATAAAGGTCCTAGGTCAAGGGTAATATCTGTGCATTCTGTACACCACTTGAGCAATTCAGCGAGAATAATACAAAATTGGTTATGATACAAGTTGAAGTGTAGGCTCCAGTTGGAACGAAGAACAATACGATGTATTTCTTTCTTTTGAAATGCCTCAACTTGTTATAAAAATATTAAGGGAGAACAATACATGTTTCTGACATTCCATGACAAGAACATATTCAAAATAAATTCGAAGTCAATAACTGTTGACTTCCAACACGAAACTCAACACCCCATGGTGCCAAATCCCCGGCAACAGGCGACACCGAACCGCGCCAAACTTATCGGAAGCCACAGTTTCAATTAACGGGAATTTGCCAAAACCGCCCCCGGTTGGCTGTGGTTTTCATGCTCATTTCCCCTCGTGTGTCACATTTATGCTCAAGCGGAGCTCTCGAAATGGGTTGCGAAACACGAAATTAAACTCTGCCATCATGTTTCATTTTGTGGGTGTCGCCAATTTTGAACTTTCGTTCTGTGTGAATGGTTTCAATGGTAAGCTGGAGTGACAGGCATGTTTCGAAAAACTTTTACAATCAAATGGCAATGTGGGCACTGGACAATGGTTGTGGCTCAGAAGTATTGAAATAAGTTACAAGTTTGTCACTTTGGATATGGCGGAAATGCTGCACTTAATGTTTCAAATGGGTGTCAGTTTGAGATATTGGAATGCACAAGCGGAGCTATCGAAGAATCTATGAAAAATTATACATGATCTCGTGAGAAAATTTGATTATTCAATGTTTATCACTTTAGCTTACAAAAAACGAAGAATTTGTTTTCCTAAGAATTAGATATTTGTATTACTCATAAAGGGTTATTTACATACATGAAAAATAATAGATTGTTCTATCAACTAAAATTGGGGTCAAACTCGACAAGCTCGTTTGTTTCCTCAAGACTAACAAAAATGTTTGTTGAATTAGACCCAAAATGTACAATCGTGATAATTGTCACTTAGTTCGACATGTTATTATTTAAAATTTTAGTTAAATTAACAATCTTTATCCAGTCCAGTTTATTGTTTTTTTTTTGTTGAAAAGCCAATGTGTTTTCTATTTTGATTTTTAACCAGATTCTAAACAGTTCGACAAAGAGCTGTTTAAACAAACAGAGGAGTGAGTTGAACCAATTGTTTAACTCAACAATAAATTTTGTGGATTAAATCATGCAATAACCTTGCGTGCGTGAAATAATCTTATTCCTTATTAGTCTGTTACATATTCAATACACCTACTAAATTAATCCGTTACCATTCATGGTTAAAAACACTTTCCCTGAAAGTTTTTTTCCTGCATTCTATTCAACCTCTAACAATTTATCACTACCAGCATGCAAGAGTGTCTCCGGAAAGATAAGCGATTGTCACTCAGTGCTTTCAGGCGTGTCACCATTCCTCAACAATAACAACATGAAAAATTGCACTATTTTTCACGAGTGCACATAGGTACCCTGTTGCTGCCGTTGCCTATATTCCTGGTGGAAATTGTTGGAAAAAGCTCGTTAACACGTGTGTATGCCAATCTCGTCCTGCCACCCGTGACGTGCTGGATGTTATTATTTCACGCTTTCAACCTTCCATCTTTCCATCACATAAGAATAAAGCTCGAGTCAAGTAGAACCTAAGTTATACCGGCATCAGCCTTTTCCGTAAAGGTGTAGTGCTAAATTTCCAAAGAAATAATTTTTCGCTTTTACAATTTTTAGCGCTCTAATGCAAATGAAACCTTTTTTTATTGTTCATACATACTTGTCAACTTTGGTGGGTAAGATCTCAGTTATTTATGGACCGATTTGAATGAAATTTTCACAGATGGTAGAAAATGACTTCGAAATGCGTTAACTCGTGTAATTAAGTAAGGGATGGTTAAGCAAGATATGTCATGCTGATTTAAACTTTTTTGAACCTCCTCCCTACTTTGCCACACTTTTTGTATGAATCGTCCGAATTTTTTGTAAGGCTTGTCACCTTTGGCACGACCACCTCCACCTCCTCTTGGAGCGTGACGTAATCTTTGTATGACTCCTAACAACAATTTGGCTGAAGTGAAACTTTTAACGATAAAATATTTATAGATTATCCTAACTGCCCATAACTATATCAATACTGTAGTATATATGAGATGCAAGGATGTGGATTATGAAAGGGGTCTGCGTGATCTGTGGGGATTTGAATTTGAAACTTGTAACCAATAACTGAGTTATTGAGTCACCAAGTGGCGCAGTAGCTTAGCTAGTTAAGCGCTCGTCTAGCAAATAAAGAGTCTTTTATTCGAATCCCTGCCGAGCACGTGGATTTTTTTACAACATCACCCATAATTTATCCATCTTGACCACGCGTTATGAGTTAATTAATTTGCCCTTAATTGCATGTATGACACATTCGACATTATCGACATTTCGAGTTAATACCGTGCAGAGTCATGAAATGATAAACACTTTCGATCAACTTACTGAAAACTGTGAGATTGTTCTAGAAAATTCGAAAAAATACTACGTTGTTTTGGCACATTGGTAATTGCAATCTCATAACAGTCACATTGAGACAGAATTGGTCGGTGTTCAGACAGACCGTGGTATTTTGCCTTGCAAATGTTAGCCAAAAACTCAAATAGTTCTGATCTATCCAATGCAATTTTGATACAGATGTGTCATCAAATCCATAAGTTATAATATAGCGGCAAATAATGTAAATATTTTGTTATACCGAATGCTAGAGGTACGTTTGGCTGAAATCATGAAGAAGCATATGGTCGACAAATGTCGCATTGTAAAAAAAATACTATTGATAATCGTTAATCATTGTGCCTAATAAAATGTGGCTAAATTATATAGCAATTACAGAAATTAAATGAAATAATACGCATTTAACACCAGAATGATAGGTAAAATACGAATGTCGCATTCCAAAACTAGTGTGTCTCGTGCCTAAAACGGTATTGTTGGACGAGCTGTCAAATCAGCACCTTCTTCAGCACCAAATATTTGGCTTCACTCCAGTTATTCGCAGATGACAGCCCTTTCAGCCCTGTGAGCTCACTGACAGTTGGCATGTTTTCTTTTGGTCAACATCATATTCATTTCTTGTTGTTCGTTATGAAAAAGGATATGAATATATAAAACCAATAGCAGTTTGGCAACACACAACCAAAAATGTGAAAACATCGAAAAACAGCTTTAAATTTTAATTACGTTTACTTGAATGCTGACGGTTTTTCACGCTCTGCCCTTCGAATGTGCGGGTTTTCCAGTGGCAGTTGGTGACAGGTTCCCTTGACTTTGGGAGCTCGGAATCTCTCTCTCAGGTAGCTAGCACCAAGCTATGGGCAACTGCACAGTGGGACGAATTGGGGTTTTAGAAGGAAAGATGGAACTCATGCCTTCAATTGCGATTTTACGTAAAAATTATGTTCTAATTATGTTCCTATTATAAAAACATTTCTTTTGGTCGGAACGAAAGTTAGAGTGACCCTCGGTTAAAAAAGATAATTACTAAAACTTTTTATTTCAAGGAATAGGGGAACTAGGGTAAAATGAACACCCTAAGAAATTTTCATTTTTCTTTGCTTATGAAGCTGTCAGTTTTTTTTCAATTGCTCAGAATTGAAGAAGGATGTTTATGCAATGTAACAAGTTGAAATATTGTGATGGAAATAGCATTTTATCAACATTAGGCTGATACAAATATTAATTTTCTTTTATGTCACCCCCCCCCCTTCAAAAATCCGAAAATTTTGAAGGGGAGAAAAAAAAAAGATTCATCATTTTTTTGACATCAGATAGGTTTTTTTTATGTTTAAAGTAAAAAATAAGTGAAATAATGATCCAAAGGACGTTTGAAAAAAATGTTTAGCAATTATCGTTAAAAATAATATTCGAAAAAAAAAACTTTTTTTTTCATTTGTATTTTTTTGTTCCTTATTTATTTTTATCCCCCCCCTCGTACCTTCCAAGTGGTCTCGGACATAAAAGAAATTTAATATTTGTATCAGCCTTACTATAATTTTAAAAAAATCTTTCCACAGAGTCAATGTTTTAAACATGTAGGTAAAATGAACATGTAACAAGGGTAATATGACCATACAATGGGGGTAAAATGAACACATGCTGGTTGTAAAATGAACATGTAGTGGGGGTGAAATAAATACCATTCAAATTAAACGGGTTGCGGCATGATTCTCGACATCTGGTACATGATCAATGCATATCTCACAGACATTCCGGAATCGAAGCCGCGACCATTTGGATGGCTGTCCATGTCGGTCTTTATATTTTCTCTGGAAAACTCTCGGCATATGAAATAAAATCCGGTAGTATTCGCCCTGCCATGGTGTTCATATTACCCCCATCTCAAGTGGTTCATTTTACCCCTAAAGAATCAACATCTTCAAATCATTTGTTCTAAGAAATTAGAAGATAAAAATACTTTCAATTTACGTCTACTTATCATGAATACTATCAAGATATGATGTGCTACGCAGATGAATAGATTTTTGATGGTATTAGTCATAAAATCCTTAAATTCCAGGAGTGAAAATTTACATCATGTGAGAAAACGGAGAGGTGTACTTTGTTTTTGTTTACTTTTCTAACTTTTGACAGTTCTAGATCGCGCTAGAGTTGTTGAAATAGTTCTTTAATCTGAGGATTAAGGATGGTGCAATGTTTTGTATAGATTTATAGCATAATAACCGTAAAAAACAAACCTGTTCATTTTACCCACAATTCACATATTGGTTAAACTTCAACAATGTTAAAGATCAGAAAATTTTAAGCTGTTTGGACAAAAAAAAAATCTACCTCAAAATTGATCGTTTTAGGGCATTTTTCGCTTTTGATGTAGGGTGGCCCTTCAAAAATAGATTTTTGTGTTTTATTTTTTATTTGAAGTTTCTCAGCAAAATTGCATTCCAATCTCCTATAGAACCGATTGAAACGCATATTTTAAGGCCTGTTTAATTTTTCCGGTAAATAGTTTTTAACATTTGTCATGAAAAACAAATATTTTTTCACATGTGGATGTAGTTGGGGCAAACGAAAAGATATTTTTGCATGATAATAATTTTCTTTCGGCTTTAAATGTGAATAAAAAAGTATTTTTTTCATATTCATAAAAAAGTACTACTGAATATATTCAAGCGAGTTCTGGCAACACTGGCAGTATTCCTGCTGCATCGGCCACAATACACATTGAAGTCAATATGGTATAAGAACGAAGGTGGAAAGAAGATATGTGATCAAAACAAACGAAAATTTCGATGATATAAGTCAGTGGAAGTTGTTAGAATAGTGATTGGAATTTATCGGTTTGCTTGATTGTAATATTGTTTAGACACAAATTGTTAATAAGTAACTATTGTACACAGCATACAGTAAGCAATCGTGAAAGGCACAGACAATCATCGACATACGCGAGCGAAAGAAGGTGCACAGTTGCATAATACGTAGCAGAGATGATGTATATTAAAATTGATTAGAAGAATTGTAAGCTCAAAAATTATTGAGAATTTAATAGAGTAAACAGTTATACGATAATAAAATTAGGTAGGAATATTAGAAAAGCTGGGATTCGAAGCTCGAGAAGAAAGGGTCAGGACAGGAGAAGAGCAAACTAAGACTGTAAGTTGAATAATTGAACATTTTGATTGTATAAAGTTTTTCACATGAGTTTGCTCGAAATTTACAGCACACCCTTCAATAAAAGGTTGATTTACAAAGATCGTTTGCACCGTTTGATCCAAACAGCCAGCCTCATTGGGAAACACACTGATTAAAAGAAACGAATGCTTAATTACCCCAAATCCGTTTACAAGTAATTTGTGGGCCGTAGGTGAAAAAGCGTATCTGCAACGGTTGATTGTTAGAGTATGATTTCTGATTATGATGCTGACTTTGAAACCTAGATTAAAGAAAATAACTGTACACATTATTCGATCACGTATAGATGTTTTGATTAATTAAGGCTATAGTTTATAGATGCCTTGCCAGAAATTGAACCTTGTAGTAAATTTGTGAGGTGCTTAAAAAAGCCTATTATTAACGGTTATAAACATATGATCCAGTCATATCATTGAAAACAGATCCGCCGAAGAAGAATACGATTTTTATTCATATTTTAAGCTGATAGACGCTATTTTATGCCAACAAAAATATTTTTGTTTCCCCGAATATATAAACATATAAAAATGTTATATTTTTGTTATTAAAACTGTAATTCTTCATTAGAAAAGATGGTTTCAATATTATTTTTATTGGCTTCTCAGGTTATGTTTCTTAAGAGCCCTCCTACAGTTATTATCTGAGATCTTTCTTTGCCATTTGCATTGTCGTTTTGCATTCGTGTATCGTATGTATTGATATCGATGACACTTTATGTCGAAGAAAGTAAATGAAAAATGAAACATTTCATTACGAAAAGATTCTTGTATCTATTCGTTTCAATAAACTCTAAAAGTTGGCTACTCTTCTGAGAAATATGAAAGAATAAAAATAAAATTGAAAAACCTATTTTTGAAGGGCCACCCTACATCAGCTTAGCTTAGCTTAGCTTAGCTTAGACTGACTACACATATCAATGGTTGCTATTCTGTGATTGACCGAAGTCAGTGAAAATGCACAAAGAATCAACTAGAAGTTCGGCTGGGATTGGCCATAATCTTCTTCAGTGTGTATAGTTCAATGCCTTTATTTATACAGGGTCAATAATGGCGCCGGCCACGTCCTTGCAGTCAGGTGCGATTGGGGGAAGGAATGTTAGTGTGTAACCTAACAGTGACAGTGTTTGCCTCTGCATCTCCACAAAGGTTACAGGGAGGGATGTTTGTTAATGGGGAGGATCGTTGGGTCACAAGATTCATTTTGATAAGCAATTAGACCATGATAAATAATTATTTGTGAGATTAAAAAAAATATATTTTCATTTAATATGAACAATTTCTATGTAGAGGAAAATTACGCCGACACTTGAGGTGACGAACCATTACAAGTTTGTTGAACAAATATCTAAATGTAACATTTCTAACACTCTTCCCAGTAAACCACATATCGTATAAGAAAGTGCGCCAAAAATCTCATATTCATACGTCAAAAATCAGATTCGCATAATATACCAAATCAAAACGAATAAATGTTAACACAAATTGTATATAATTCTCCACTACGATGCATTGTCGACATACTTTGTTGACAACAAACCATGCCGTAAATAGTATAATCTAGAATCGCGTCAAGTCGTATAAACTGACAGATCATATATCAATGCAGACTAACATCAAATGAAATCGCAATAACTTAGCAAAATTTGCCACCCGAGGTTGGTATCTTCCGGCGGTGGGCTTCAAAGAACAACAAAGCGTATGTGCAGTATAGCAAACTTTCTTTAATATTGGCAAATAATCACCACTCGTTCACGAAGCAAATTGTGGTGAAGTGGTATGTTTCTGGGTTGGGGATCCAAAAGGTCCAGTGTTCGAGTCTCGCTGGAAACTTTATTTTTATTTTTATCGGAATTTTGTGCCGTCGTATTGCCGACCACGGAAAGTCAGAAAAAGTCGTGGGAAGTGCGTATATGGCCTCCACTTTGGTTTGTATATAGCGTTTTCATGCATTTTATACGAGTGACTTGATTCATATAGAATGATGTATGTTGACTGGGTTATTCTTATGCCGACATTTACAGTGGCAAACCATTCAAAGTTCGTTGAATAAAGTGAACCTTTTGCAAGTTTTCACTTGTAGTATCGAATCATTCAAAGTTTTTATTTTAATTACAAAAATAAAGGTTAAAAGAAAGGGGTGTTTTGAAAAAAAAAGGTAAACATTAATAATTCATGAATCAGAGTTTATGTCGACACTCACAGTGACGAACCATTCATAGTTTGTTGAAAAATCATATTTACGTCCCACCATTGTAACGATTAAAGGTGCAGTCATACATTTTTTATAGATTAGAAATAGTAACATGAAACGAGCTCACCAATTGATCCGTCATCCTTGACTGAGCAGCAACGATCCACTATCAGCTTCACTCGTTTGCTCGTCTATATAAAACCACTCAGAGAAAACAGGCGCGCGACCCGAGAGTGCAAACAACTGACGACTGCTCGGACTTTCTTGTCGCACTGCCCAGGAGCAAGCGAAGGATAAAAAAGAACCAATCGATCGCAACACTTTTTCATTTTACTCTTCCGACGCGCGACATGTTTGATCCTGCCCTCATTGCCCACCCCCGCAGGAGCAAGCGTCAAGGTCGAAGGATCAAACACTACTCTTTTTGAAGGGCCACCCTACATCAGCAGCGAAACATGTTTTGAAACGGTCAATTTTTGAGCAAGGAAAAAAAACTGTTTTTTGGAAACTCAGTTTTAAATTTTCTGATCTTTAACTTTGTTGAATAAACTATACTATAAACTATAAACTATAAACTATTCCATGAAATAAAAAAGTTTTGGTGATTATATTTTTTTACCATCATCTACTGGATGTACTGTTTCCCATATTACATTCAATTCAAATGCACCAGCTCATGGAACGACCAACTGAACTGAAATTTTCAGAAAGTCTTCCTCTAACCCCAAACAATAATCCTGGAAGAATTATACAACTATTTTTTTTTTTTTTTTCATCCGGACTGAGCTGGGCCAGCCATAGTATGACTTTATCTTTTGGAATAAGTTTTCCTACCATGAGATCATCATCGTTATCCATGTTAGCTTTAACCATAGCTGAAACAACCTCTATTGAAACATCTGAACGAATTCTAGACAGGTATTTTGGGTCTTCGGTTCTGCAAACTAGTACAGATATGACATTGTCCAAAGACTGTTTACTTCCAACTCAACAGTTTTTTAAGGCTCAGACCGGTACAATTGTCTCAAGCGGTCTCTTTGTGGCTCTACGTTAAGTTATAATTTGCCAGATAGCAGCAGGAGAAAATGGAACGTTAGGTTTCGAATTTATCTTCTTTATCTCTGTGATCGAGGTGGAAATTGTTTGGCTTTGTCCGGTATTGGGTGGTACTGGGGGATCTCCCCCTATACGATATATCAAGTTAGGAGGAGATACTGTTGTTTTCAAGTTACTCTTCCTGGAGTTTTCATCCGATCTTCCAGATTATTTTTCGATAAATTCTCTATGGATTCAGAACAAAACTGCCACTTCAACAGTTGGACTTAGCATCAATAGTTATTGGTTACAATTTCGGACATATGTCTTATAGTAAAACTAATATGGACAAATAAATCCTAATTTGATCATTCTACAGGCATTGCACTACACAGCTCAGAGATTTAATGTTACAAAAATGATGTGCAATTGAATCGTAGGTAAACAAAAATAAAAAAAATCGTAAAATTATTGTTGCGGAAAGTCATGAGGAACATCTAACAGAGATTCTGTAGAAAAAATTAACAGAAATCATTAGATAAACTGTGCAGCAATTTACAGTGGAGTTCTTTAAGTATTCAGTGCAAGTACTTTTTGAAAGAATGCGGAGAGGCATTTCTGGTAGCATTTTTGTCGAAATATCCTTCGGAACATATGTCAATGTGCCGTGAGGGTTGTCGAATATTCTGGTGGAAGAAGAAGAACCAGTGTATATTCATTTCATCCTACGCCAACGACAGCAACCCACAACATTAATATGCAACGAGGAGGTAACAGCAGATTGCGTTGACTTCCGCTGAGCTGCAACGCTCTGGAATGCTCCGACAAATATGGTGCAGAAGTGAAAATCATATCTCCCGGTCAAAAGCGTCAAACAATAGCACACTTTTTTCGTTGTGCATTTCACTGGGGGAGTGAAAAAATTGTCGCCAGCAACAGCAGTACCAAACGGAGAAATAATGTCCCGGGAAATTTTTCACATGACTGCAGAAAGGCGTGGCAAATACCACATCATGGCTTTAACATTAAATATCGCAGTATATTCTTCATATAGTGGTAATTATAGTCCAAATTCCAAAATTCAATACCATCAATTTCAATTTATAACACCTGCACAGTGACAAACTGAATTATTTTAACATTGAGTACCGTAAATTCGGGTGAAATTGATCAGTTTCCACCGTTTTTCTGATCTGTTTTCTATAACGTTGTCAATTTCAATCAACTGAAAGCAGGAAAACAAGTACAACGGTGAGCCTTATTGGCTCATGTAACGAAATTTTCTAACAAAAGTGATTTTGGTGCTAAAAATTATCTTTAAAATACAAAATCGGGGGATCCCATTTCGGGGTGAAATTGATCACTTATCAAAGCGATTATTGTTAGTTTTGAAAACAACTCTACTTACTAAATTTAGGCTCCCTGAATCCGAATATGCTTGCCAAATTATTAACAATGCAATTTTAACGGAGATAATTCATAATTAAATTTCAAAAGTACCGCGTAAAACGCCTAAATGTAGGCAATTTCTAAAGGAATTTCGAACTAACTAACAGAAATTCTATTATTTTAACCAAATGAGCGAATTGGTACGAATTTCGATTAAAAAATCAGTTTTGGGGAAATATTTTAAGCATCCTCAAAAACTTTTACGCTGACACCATGTTCGTATCCTTGTTTAGAATTAGAAGTTTATGGAAGTCTGTCAATACCACACCTTACATGATTCTGCATTTTCAGATTATTTTCATAGAAATAAGCATTCTTCAACTCATAAAACTTCACAACACACTATTTGACCATTGCTAAGACTAACAACGTTCGTTTACTACAGTTAACATTGATATCGGTGCTCTATTAGTAAGAAATAAAATCGTGTAACACGGTGATCAATTTCACCCTACCGATCAATTTCACCCGAATTTACGGTACATAATAAAACGTTGTAAAACGTTTTGCAGTTACCATTAAGTTGTTCTGTTATGATAGCATAACATGGTCTTCATGAGGTCTCTATACTTTTCCATACAGTAGAAAGTTTAAAAATAAGTTAAGCTATTATAGTTCACTCTGGTATGTGATCATCATAAGTTTGCTGTTTCCTTCTGGTCGGGTGTAACTGTGACACAGATTTCGCCTGTCATCGAGTTGATGCACTTCAGGATTGCATATGTGAAATAATTGTCATATCACCGAGGGGAATGTTTGTCACATTGAAGTTTGATGAGTTTTCCTCGTGGTTAATATGCGGTGAAAGCGATGCTGCAACCCAGATCTGTTGCCACACACGGGGATGAATCAAACATCGCATCTGGGAGAGAACTCAATTCTGTCCATTAACGATCCCTTCACGTGTCTTGACTAGTGATTGAGACGAACTGATTGAGTAGGTTGCAATAAGATGCAAGTACGCTGCACTAGTTGATGAGGTCGTTAATTATGCATTCGATTTCAGATCGTGTGATTCAATCGTAAGTAAATATTTAGTATGTTTGTTATACATTATCTACTATTTCTGTTCTTCATACAGTCTTCCATCATTATACCTTACATGATTGCAGACGTTCATGTTTATTTGGCAAATTCTTGAGATCGGTTTTATAATTAAATACATTTTTTACAGATTTTTCTGTTTTCTTTACTAAATCATTGTCTACTAGAATAAAACATACCTTTCAGCTGTTGTGATCTACTTTTTCACCACCCCGGTTGTTCGTGTATCATTTACCTTATGTTCCTGGACATTCGATAAAATTTTCATTGCGAAAAAATCCTGAACCGTCCGGAATGGAACTTTAAAATTTTCAGCATGGCTTTGCATATAGCCGCCGGAAGCATTTCTGAAGATGAATCAATTCAACGTAAAACGTATAATAAATTTAATAAAAAATATCATTCCTGTTTGTTACGCAGAATACAAACTCGTGGGTGATGTTAAAAGGATACCCACATAAACGTTGTCTACAGTATAAGCAGCACCGTAGTATCGCACCGCCATCCCGAGTTTTTTGTCCATATGCCTCAGAGTGTCGGCAAGAATTGATAACCATTGAATTCAATTACAAAGAGTCGTTTTTTTCCACGGGAGTATGATTGTTGAGTTTTTCAACAAGGGATGCCTAGATGGATTCGGTGGAAAAACATCCTTCGGGTAGCACTCCTATCGACGGTATGGGATTGAAAACAAATGGCAGGTTTATCAGCAATTTGAAACGATTAATTCCCATTTGAAGCACGTATCGAATTTGTTCCTGGATCCACAGAAACTTTTTCGCCATGCTGTGCGTTTCCGATGCCTGCAAACGACCGACGACCGACGAGAGCAATCACAGCTCGCATGAAATTCGAGGAATTTCCATATCAGCAAATCGCTGCGCTGACAAGTGTCTGTTTCGATTTAATATCATTCGCATCGAATGATGATGATGATAGTAATCATGCGGTTTATGTAGGCGGTGAGCATCGGGCTGTGAAAGGTGATTGCGATGTATATGAGCCGACAGTATGCGGGATCCCACAGTGCAAAGGGTAATCATACCATGATGGAACCGGAGACGGATATGGCGAGTAAGCACACATCATATCACTTGTGAATTTGGTTCATGCAAATGATGTGGTTTCTCTGTCTCTTGCAGTCTGGGAAAAAGTTGTTGGATTGAGATTGTGCACTTAGGGGCCGTCCATAAATGACGTAGCATTTTTTCACTGATTTTTTACACCCCCCTCCCCCCTCGTAGCTTTTCGTCACAAATGCTGGTACTCCCTCCTGGAAAATACGTAGCATATCGAGCACCCCCCCCCCCTATATTTTTTTATTTGTTTTCCTTTGTGACTGGGTTGAAACAAAAAATTGGGATTGAGAAGTTCAATACAAAGTTTGATATTAATAACTGACTGAAATGAAAGGATAATCTATTCTAACAGTTTGACATACAGTAGCGCTCAAAAGTAATTTGGAAAAGTTTTAAATAAACATTTTCCTTGGTTTTGGTTTCCAGTTTCTTATAGACTAAATTATATTACTATTGCTGTTCTTACCATAAAAAAAAACAAGTTTACTATAACAAATGTGAAAAAAATGATTGGATTGATGAAGCTCGTTACTGTCGAGTTATGGTCCAATATATTTTATAATATATTGAACAAAAATTTCGTTATGTTAGAGGATGGTTTTTTTTAAATTATTCGTTGTTAGGAAATAGATTTCAATGAAGATGTTCAAGAAAATAGATTAATTTGAAATGAAACATCGTTAATATTATTCAATTTCAAATCATTTTAGCAAATAGTGTCCAGATACATAAAAGATTACACTTGAAATATTTGGAATGTTTGGAAAATTAAACAAATACAATAACCTCTATTAATATTTCAGTTGATTTTCATTATCGTTTCCATAGTGAAATAATCTTACACAACCTATAATGAAACCGTTAAATAATAAAAATTCTTCAAATTACCGAGTTATTAACAAAATTTAAAGATAGGGAAATTTTGTTAACACTCGAATCTATTATCCTCATTAATATTCAGGCTATTCCATCAAGAGCATTGATATATCAAAACAAACGATAAGTTGATTGGGTGGAGATCTCCTGTAACATTGAAGGCATAATTCACGGAATAAATATCTTGCTATAAATGTAATATTTGCCAAGAAGAGCATATTTCATTTTCTTGAAGAAATAAAGCCCCAACAGAAAATATGGATAAAACTAAAACGGCTGACTTTATGTCATGTTAACAAATGGCTAAAAAAATGTACTCCAAGTAGTTAGAGCATTGATTTTTATTCAATTCATTAAACTTATTTTGTTTATTTATAAATTTATTAATTTGGACGCAAATATAATATAATATTCACATAATTATTTAAAGCTTCAAAACATCTGTTTGATTGCATTTATCAAGAAAATCTAAAGTTTCATAGATATTTTTTCAATCTTGTCATATGAATGTTTTGAAGCTTAATCATAATTTTATAACCCAAGTTTATAAGCAAAAAAAGAAGGTTTCATAAAAAATAATTGTATGCCATTTTTTTTTCAGCGCCTTTCTTTTTACGGACTTGATTTAAAATGCTACGTCCACTAGCTAGGACCCCTCCCTCCCCCTCGTCACACTTCGTCACAAATTCGTGAAGACCCCCCTCCCCCCTAAAAAGCTACGTCATTTATGGACGACCCCTTACGGGTTTGTGTTTGAAGTTTTCATTCTCGATTTATTTAAAAGATTCAAGCTTTACAAGAAGACAAAAAGACAAGTAGTCAAGAAGACAAGAAGACAAGAAGACAAGAAGACAAGAAGACAAGAAGACAAGAAGACAAGAAGACAAGAAGACAAGAAGACAAGAAGACAAGAAGACAAGAAGACAAGAAGACAAGAAGACAAGAAGACAAGAAGACAAGAAGACAAGAAGACAAGAAGACAAGAAGACAAGAAGACAAGAAGACAAGAAGACAAGAAGACAAGAAGACAAGAAGACAAGAGACAAGAAGACAAGAAGACAAGAAGACAAGAAGACAAGAAGACAAGAAGACAAGAAGACAAGAAGACAAGAAGACAAGAAGACAAGAAGACAAGAAGACAAGAAGACAAGAAGACAAGAAGACAAGAAGACAAGAAGACAAGAAGACAAGAAGACAAGAAGACAAGAAGAAGACAAGAAGACAAGAAGACAAGAAGACAAGAAGACAAGAAGACAAGAAGACAAGAAGACAAGAAGACAAGAAGACAAGAAGACAAGAAGACAAGAAGACAAGAAGACAAGAAGACAAGAAGACAAGAAGACAGAAGACAAGAAGACAAGAAGACAAGAAGACAAGAAGACAAGAAGACAAGAACAGAAGACAAGAAGACAAGAAGACAAGAAGACAAGAAGACAGAAGACAAGAAGACAAGAAGACAAGAAGACAAGAAGACAAGAAGACAAGAAGACAAGAAGACAAGAAGACAAGAAGACAAGAAGACAAGAAGACAAGAAACAAGAAGACAAGAAGACAAGAAGACAAGAAGACAAGAAGACAAGAAGACAAGAAGACAAGAAGACAAGAAGACAAGAAGACAAGAAGACAAGAAGACAAGAAGACAAGAAGACAAGAAGACAAGAAGACAGAGACAAGAAGACAAGAAGACAGAAGACAAGAAGACAAGAAGACAAGAAGACAAGAAGACAAGAAGACAAGAAGACAAGAAGACAAGAAGACAAGAAGAGGACAAGAGACAAGAGACAAGAAGACAAGAAGACAAGAAACAAGAAGACAAGAAGACAAGAAGACAAGAAGACAAGAAGACAAGAAGACAAGAAGACAAGAAGACAAGAAGACAAGAAGACAAGAAGGGGACAAGGATTGATTGTGTCATTTATTATTTTCCGTAGAGTTTGTTGAAATGTGGGATATTAAAATCAACATCTCAATGGAAGGGAATGTTTTGGATTTATCCGAAAGTATGTCTCCGAAATGCTCCAACTACAGTTGTTCCCCATTGCTGGGTGAATAAACCCCGCTCCTCCGAATCATTTAATTACATTCCCAAAACAATTACCCGTCATTTAGCAGCGTTTAACAATTTAATTAAAACGCGCAATAACTTGAGCTTCTCCCTCGGAGAAAAAAAGGGGCTGGCACCAGAATAAACATCGGATCTGATTGTTATTCATTCGCCCTTTTTGGGACCCAGCCCGCTTACCATTTCGTCGCAGTCGTCCTTCGACACGTCAGCGAAATATTTTGTCTTGCGAAGCATTTAGTCTCTCATTTTCAGCTCGGTGCCAAACATACAGGTTTTGTTCGTTTGCCAGCTCGACTCAACTGGTGGTGCCTTTGCCATCCCGAGCAGAAGAATATTGCTGCAGAATATCAAGATGAGGTATTCCATTCCAGATAATTTTCAATGTTACCACATTAATTATGAAAGAACCCCGCATAAGAAGTAAATTACTTCAAATTATATATCTCATGCATATTCTACAAACAAGAAATTGATATCAGGATCAGGTATTGAAAGACCTCAACAATACATGCTGAATTTTCATAGTCAAGAAGTCCTCAGAAGCTTTCCAATACATCAATGATGTATTTTTAATTGTTTGTAACAGTATTTTCAAAACCTTAATAAAATAAATTGAGGCGTGCACTATTCCTGTACTACTGAATAATACCTAATTGAGGTATTATACCAAGATATAATGTGCAACGATAGGTATCAGTTATTCGTTCCTGCTCGGGTCGCTCGAGCATGGTACTATATGCTTTCTCCGTTTCGGTGGGCAAGTAGTTACTCCGCTGTCGACGTCGATCCCAAATGGATAATAAACTCGGTTAATTTTATTTTATATTTCCATTATTACAGGGTACATTGCTTGCACTTGGTCCCCTATGGCATTTACCAAATCAACTGGATGCGTTCACAGTGATTTTCGGTTCGTGACTTTAGTTTCACTCCAATGTCATTTCAGCAGATAGGCGTTTGTATAGACATTTTGGTTTTCTGTAACTTCGTCAGCAAGATCTTCTCAACATAGTGCTAACGGATACAACGGAAAGCCATGCTGAAGATGTATAGGTTCGATTCCCGGTCGGTCCTGCATCGTTTTAATTTAAATGACACAAGAAGACTGTAAAGTTTGAGCCAAACATACTATGATTCAGAGATGGTGCAAGTGACTTAAATGTGAATTTTAATGTTATAAAACATGACTTCCAGTAAAGTCTTCATTACTTTGTTATTTTCTAACCAATTTTGAACTTTTAAAAAAAGCTTCAAGAAAAATAGGATTGTTCAAAATTTAATACATGAAAAGTTTGTGATACATCAAATTTGTCTTAAATTCTTAAGGTGAAGATGAATCGAAGCCAAAGCCATATTTTCAAGAGCACAGATCTAGAGAACCAAACATCCATTTGAGCTGAAAACCTAATCGATTGGTCACCACCAGCTAGTGACCAATCGATTAGGTTTGCAGCTTAAACGGATGTTTGGTTCTCCAGATCCGTGTTCTTGAAAATTTGAACTTTGGCTTCGATTCATTCATTCATTTATTTAGTTAACATCTACACAGATAACACTGAATCAACAATTTCACGCCACAATACTCGGTTCGTGGCCGCATCTCTCCATCCTCGGTTCTGCCCCACGCTCGCCAAATCGATACGCACTTGATCCGCCCACCTAGCTCGCTGCGCTCCACGCCTTCTTGTACCAACCGGATCCGAAGCGAACACCATCTTTGCAGGGTTGCTGTCCGGCATTCTTGCAACATGCCCTGCCCATCGTATCCTTCCAGCTTTGGCCACCTTCTGGATACTGGGTTCGCCGTAGAGTTGGGCGAGCTCGTGGTTCATCCTTCGCCGCCACACACCGTTCTCCTGCACACCGCCGAAGATCGTCATAAGCACCCGACGTTCGAAGACTCCAAGTGCTTGCAAGTCCTCCTAGAGCATCGTCCACGTTTCATGCCCGTAGAGGACTACCGGCCTTATGAGCGTTTTGTACATGGTACATTTGGTGTGGGCGTGAATCTTTTTTGACCGCAGCTTCTTCTGGAGACCATAGTAGGCCCGACTTCCACTGATGATGCACCTCCGTATTTCACGGCTAATGTTATTGTCAGCCGTCAGCAAGGATCCAAGGTAGACGAACTCGTCGACCACCTCGAACGTATCCCCGTCTATCGTAACACTGCTACCTAGGCGAGCCCTGTCGCGCTCGGCCCCTGCCCGGCGGGTGTACAGGTCTGTCACCTTTTCAAATGTTCGACCGACGATGTCCATATCATCCGCGAAGCAAACAAATTGACTGGATCTCGTAAAAATCGTACCCCGGCTGTTAAGCCCGGCTCTCCGCATAACACCTTCTAGCGCAATATTGAACAACAGGCACGAAAGCCCATCACCTTGTCGTAGTCCCCGGTGGGATCCAAACGAACTGGAGTGTTCGCCTGAAACCTTCACACAATTTTGCACACCTTCCATCGTTGCTCTTATCAGTCTCGTGAGCTTCCCGGAAAAGCTGTTATCGTCCATGATTTTCCATAGCTCTACGCGGTCGATACTGTCGTATGCCGCCTTGAAATCGATGAAAAGGTGATGCGTTGGGACCTGGTATTCACGACATTTTTGGAGGATTTGCCGTACAGTAAAGATCTGGTCCGTTGTCGATCGGCCGTCAACGAAGCCGGCTTGATAACTTCCCACGAACTCGTTTACTACAGGTGATAGACGACGGAAGATGATCTGGGATAATACTTTGTAGGCCGCATTTAGAATGGTGATCGCTCGAAAGTTCTCACAATCTAACTTGTCGCCTTTCTTGTAGATAAGGCAGATTACCCCTTCCTTCCACTCCTCCGGTAGCTGTTCTGTTTCCCAGATTGTGCCTATCAGCCGGTGCAGACAAATGGCCAGCCTTTCCGGACCCATCTTTATGAGTTCAGCTCCGATACCATCCTTACCAGCAGCTTTATTGTTCTTGAGCTGGTGAATGGCATCCTTAACCTCCCTCAAAGTGGGGGCTGGTTGGTTTCCATCTTCCGCAGTTCTGACGAAGGCATTTCCTCCGTTGTCCCGTCCTTCATTGCCTGTGCTCTCAGCACCATTCAGGTGCTCGTCGAAGTGCTGCTTCCACCTTTCGATCACCTCACGCTCGTCCGTCAGAATGCTCCCATCCTTATCCCTGCTCATCTCGGCTCGCGGCACGAAGCCGTTGCGGGATGCGTTGAGCTTCTGATAGAACCTACGCGTTTCCTGAGACCGGCACAGCTGTTCCATCTCCTCGCACTCCGTCTCCTCCAGGCGGCGTTTTTTCTCCCTAAAGAGGCGGGTCTGCTGTTGCCGTTTCCGTTTATAGCGTTCCACGTTCTGCCGGGTCCCTTGCTGCAGCATGACCGCCCGCGCTGCATTCTTCTCCTTCAAAACCTCCTGGCACTCCTCGTCGAACCAATCGTTCCATCGACTCCGTTCTACGTACCCGACGTTGCTCTCAGCTGCATCGTTGATGGCTGCTTTTACTGTTCTCCAGCAGTCCTCAAGAGGGGCTTCGTCCAGCTCACCCTCTTCCGGTAATGCAGCCTCGAGTTGCTGCGCGTATGCCGCTGCGACATCCGGTTGCTTGAGCCGCTCTAGGTCATACCGGGGCGGCCGTCGGTACCGTACGTTGTTAACGACGGAGAGTTTTGGGCGCAGTTTGACCATCACCAGATAGTGGTCAGAGTCGATGTTAGCGCCACGATAGGTCCTGACGTCGATAATGTCGGAGAAGTGCCGACCATCAATCAGAACGTGGTCGATTTGCGATTCTGTCTGCTGTGGTGATCTCCAGGTGTATCTGTACGGAAGGCTGTGCTGGAAGTAGGTGCTACGAATGGCCATATTTTTGGAGGCGGCAAAATCAATTAGTCGTAGGCCGTTTTCGTTCGTCAGCCGGTGGGCGCTTCGATTCACCTTCACCTTAAAAGGTAGTCTGTGTTAAAGGTAGTTTTCTACAAATGTTACCTCTTTTTATTAAACATGATCTCTCTGTTCGACTTCATGAATGCTCAACTAATTTTAAATCTTATTGCATTCTTTTGTAGCAAATATAGTTGTTTCTAAACTGTGTACACAATACATTTAATTAAAAAATGTTTTGATTTAGTTATTCAATAAGATACTGTCGATGCGAAACGATAGTGGATTTGTTCAAGGTATCTAGAAGGGAGGTAGTTCAATATGTCAGAATGTTGAGTTCGCCATTTCGAAATACCAGGTGACAGCAGGCGAGTTAGACGTACCTCCAGACATTTTTCAAAGCCACACTCCGTCTCGTTTCGTTCGTCTTGTTAATTCACCACTGCCATGGATGAAATTTATCATCCTAATAGCTTCTCCTGACTGAAAAGATTTGTTCTATCAGTGAATTTCCGAATCTTTTGAATGTGCGCAATATTCGCGAGTTTCTTGGTTTAGCCAATTACTTTCGTTGGTTCGTGAAAGAATTTAGTATCATCACCGAATCATTGACACAACTTACGAAGAAAGATGAACCGTTCGCGTGGGAAGAAGAACAAGAAACGGTTTTTGGGAAGTTGAAAGAAGCTCTTGTGAATCAGCCGGTCATAGTTATGTACGACTTCATTCGAAACCTTGCGGTCCATACGGACGCCTGTTCGCACGGACCGTCCAAAATACTATTACAGCAAATGGACGATGGCATGCATCCCATAAGCTACTTTAGCCGAAAAACTTCGCCAGTTGAATGCCTGAAGTATAGATACGAACTAGAGGCACTCGCGGTTATTGATTCAGTGGAAAGATACCTTCAATACTTGCTGGGAAGACACTTTGGGGTTGTGACGGATTGCGAAGCCGTGAAAAAAAAAATAAAACGATAGCGAAGAAAGTGATGTTACCGGTAGTTGACAAGTGGTTGCTAAAATTTCAAGAGTACGATTTTGATTTAGTCCACTGAGAGGGGGAAAAGATGCAGCATGCCGATTGCCTTAGCCGAATCCCCGTTCTTGAACCGGAATCCGAAGAACCGGAGCCGGTGATAGCTCATGTGATGGAAGTGAGCATCAAAGAAAACGAATGGTTGAAGTTACTGCAAAGAGAACATCCTAAACTGTTCGAAATGATCAAGATTTTATCAAAGAACCGGGAAAAGCATATCGATGAGGAATACGTTCTGAAGGACGAGGGTGTGATGAGAAAATGCATCGATGGGCTGAAGTGGGTGGTGCCAACAAGGGCGCGTTGGCGAATCGCTCGCAATTATCACGGCGATTTTGGACATAAACGAGTGGAGAAAGTGTTAGGCAGGGCTCATGGATATATGAATAAAAAAAAAAATTGAGAAAAATTCAGGGTCGCCTATTTTTCCGGAAAACTCAGGTGGAAATTTTTTGTTTTCCCTTGACACTACTTACTTTGAAAAATCATAACTCTACGAAGCATCGTAGAAACAAAGTTTTTATTTGAAAATATAAGCAAACTTTCTCAGAAATCCAAAAAAATATGAACTGGAAAAAGTTTTCCACAAAATTTTCCACCGTTGGGAAAATTCGTAAAGAAAAGCCGGAAAAAACTATGCTCGAACTCGTGGAAAATTTTCAAAAAAATATTTTCGTGAAGGTAATTTTATAAGCTTTAATCACTGAAATTTTTGGAATGCACTTTTTTTCGTTTTTGAGTTATGGCCAATTTTATGAAAAATGTCCAGATGTGCCATATAAGACTTTTCTTTGAAAAATCATAACTCAAGAACGAAACATTGTAGAAACAAAGTTTTTATATGAAAATTTAAGCAAATTTTCTCAGAAATAAAAAAAAATATGAACTGGAAAAAGTTTTCCACAAAATTTTCCACCGTTGGGAAAATTCATAAAGAAAAGCTGGAAAATCTATGCCCGAACTCGCGGAAGCACTTCACGCAAATTTTCATCTTTTCCGTAATCCACCAAACTCCATTCGAATGAAGCTTACTGATGAGGCCTTGGCTGATCGATCGTAGATTTGTCCTTACTGATTTGTGGCCGTCCAGTCCGAAGGGGTTACAGCATAAAGAATTGTATTCGTAATATTGAACTTTGTCCATTTCAACAGCTTCGGGAAAACTTTTTTCACTTTCCAAAAATTAATAACGAGGAATATACAGCTGATAGACAACACTTGCACTTTCTCACTGCTCTTTGTTAGTTTTTGGTAAACTTATGATTCTCAAGCCATTTCAACGCTTTAAACTTGAATTGGTAAATACCTATTTGTCATATTGTCTACCCATTTATTTAACTGTCAATTTTATAGTTACCTAACAGGAAAAAATTGCCTACATTCTGATTGAAGAAAACTTTGTTTTTATGTAGTTTCGTTCTTAAGAAATTTTGTTTATGAACTTATAAATTTGTAAATATATAATTCAAACAGCTCATCCTAGCAATATTTGATCATGTTTTAGGAACGAAAAATGAGCGTATTGAAAAATATTGTAGGATTGGATCTTATTGATCGCTCTTTTCAAATATACTTTGTTTGAAAGCTGGAATAGCTAATCGAGTTTTCATTATTTGTTTTCATAAACAGTGAAAAATGTCCTGGGAAACTGATTCCATTTCAAAAATTTCATATTTTTGAGATAATTTGAGTCCGGTTCGACAAGTCATGATGAGTCTTGAGTCATGATTTTTAAACGAAAAGGCATGTATGGCAAATCTTTGCATTTTTCACAAAATTGACTATAGATCAGGAACTAAAGAAAAGTACATCCTAAAAGTTACCAGGATTGAAGCTTATAAAGTTTCTTTCTTAAAAATATTTCATTAAAAAATTTCCGCGAGTTCGGGCATAGATTTTCCAGCTTTTCTTTATGAATTTCCCCAACGGTGGAAAATTTTGTGGAAAACTTTTTCCAGTTCATATTTTTTTGGATTTCTGAGAAAATTTGCTTAAATTTTCATATAAAAACTTTGTTTCTACAATGTTTCGTCCTTGAGTTATGATTTTTCAAAGAAAAGTCTTATATGGCACATCTGGACATTTTTCACAAAATTGGCCATAACTCAAAAACGAAAAAAAAGTGCATTCCAAAAATTTCAGTGATTTGATTACCTTCACGAAAATATTTTTTTGAAAATTTTCCACGAGTTCGGGCATAGTTTTTCCGGCTTTTCTTTACGAATTTTCCCAACGGTGGAAAATTTTGTGGAAAACTTTTTCCAGTTCATATTTTTTTTGGATTTCTGAGAAAATTTGCTTAAACTTTCATATAAAAACTTTGTTTCTACGATGCTTCATTCTTGAGTTATGATTTTTCAAAGTTAAAAGTGTCAAGGGAAAACAAAAAATTTCCACTTGAGTTTTCCGGAAAAATAAGCGACCCTGAATTTTTCTCAATTTTTTTTATTCATATATCCAAAAGCCCTGCCTGTGGAAAAAGTTTCATGAAAATCTGAGACCCTTCGGCCCAAACCCGTACGGTAATAAAAAAAAATCCCCAGAACAGGGTTTCTCAACCGGTGGTCCATGGACCCTTAGGGGGGCGCGACGAGCTTTCATGGGGTCCGTGAAGCCATTGAGAATAAGTGTCATTTCTCTTGATGAGAGGAATCTGTTCCAGGGTAATAAATTTCCAATTTTAGCATTACGTAATCGATGGACGCTGTCTTATTAGGGCTCATTCATTTATTTCATAACGCTGAAATTGGCCTTTTTGGACACCCACCCACCCCCTTGTAACGCTTTTTGTATGAATATTATTGAATTTTTGCATGGACCGTAACATCGTTGGGACACCCACCCACCCCCTCTAGCGTTATGAAATTTGTGAATGGGCCCTTACCCAGTTGCAAATTTTGCGTCACTGGCTGAGGGAAGGTTGTGCATTTTTAACGTGGTACTCAAATAGTGAAAAAATGTGGAATTATCAAAGTAAAATCGACGAAAAATACATATCCGAACGTAGAAAAGAGCAAAGTCGCGAGTGCAAGTTGAATTTCAGTTGGAAAAATGGATTAAAAGTTAATAATTTAGAATTTCAAAAGTGGAATTTATGTGAAAAAAAAAATGATTGACATGCTGTCGTCGCGGGGGAAGCGGTTAGTGTATGAGTGAACGCGGTCTCAATAGTAGTGGTGGTGAAAGATAGGACGGGTGGATGTGGTGTGGTGTGAGAGGTGAACGTGTGGAGAATTTTTGCTTGCGAGGATTACCCACACCAACTGACTAAAGTGATCTTTCGGAAGCGAGAAAGAGAAGCGGATATGAGCAAGATGACGGTATGATTAGAAAACTGGGCATGTACAGTGGTGTTCAATTGGAGTGTTGCAAATTTAATACAGTGCCCGTTTGATTTTGGCAACTTTACCGTTCGATCTTCATTTGGAGATGCCCAGCAAGCGGG
This sequence comes from Aedes aegypti, assembly GCF_002204515.2. Classification (NCBI taxonomy): domain Eukaryota; kingdom Metazoa; phylum Arthropoda; class Insecta; order Diptera; family Culicidae; genus Aedes; species Aedes aegypti. The sequence goes on along the minus strand of NC_035109.1, from coordinate 102,543,812 downwards.
TACAGTTTTCGCATAGCAGAAGTGTTTTTTTGGCTTTCGGTTTGTCGGAATGGAAGTTTTTTTTTCGGTTTTCGGGCAGTGCAGTTCGAGAAGCCCAACAAGTGGATTTGATTTTCATATCGCTTTATCGGAGGAGTGGAAGTTTGTTTTTTTTTCTCGGTTTTCGAACAGTTACGCATGAATGATACTTTATAGCTAACGGTGAAATAGTTCGACGACATCGTTGTGACGACCAGCTTCAAAATACTACAAGGATAAAAAAAACCGGTGAGATCTTTTCATGATGAATTGTGTTATTTGATTATATTTCCAATGTTATATGCATTTTGGGTTGGGTGGGACCATCAGGGCACCCGATTGAAGCGAGATGGATAGGAAGAGTGAAACTGTCAACTTCCTATCGCTAACATTTCGTGGAAAAAGGGCGGGCTCTTCTTCCCATCTATTGGGTCTTTCTGACAAGCAAGGGCTTGATTGTACGACTGTTCGTGTGAACTTACTTTTGGAAGGAGATTCTTTTTCCTTGCGGATTTCGCGTAAGTGTCTCTGCTTACGGGTCCGTCATTCATTGTTGGTCCTTCAGACAGGAGTATGATTGAATACGAATAGTCATACGATCTTGAACAAATTGTTTTGTTAGATTAGGCCATTGCTACCGGTGGATACCTTGCTACAATAGATGGCAGCCTATATCATCATCATCATTACCCAGTTGCAAATTTTGCGTCATTAAAATATTTTTAGGCCGTAACCTTTTTTGTTTCTTTCAATTGTGATAATACTGGGAAATTACCTTCAATGTCATTCTGTCGGTTTACATAGCAAGCATTCAGTTCCGGTTCAATTCAGTGTGATCTTGAAAATAGTTCAATTCTTGGCGGATTCTGCCAGCTTTCTGGCAAGATCCTCCAAAAATTTCTCAGAACTTTGTTGGTTATTGGAAGTAGGGAAGAAAGCAAATTTTTAACAGGTTTTAGAAAAACCATTCGCGGAAGTCTTGTAAATTTTTGATTAAGTTTTCAAGTAAAATTTTCGATCGATTTTTGTCGCAGTGATCTTTGGTAGATTTCTGCGAAGATTCCTCACGAATATCTGACAAAGTTTTGGGTGGATGTAAAAATGACCACTTTTGAAATAATGAAATTTGTGAATAAACCCAATAAAATGACTTCCAGACCGACATCCAGTGAACGAACGTTCACCCTATGAACATAGAGTGGATAAATGCGAAATAATGAACGATTGTTTGTAAACACGGTTTTTTTCCCTCTAGAAGTAGTAGCGTGACGTCATTGTAAATTAGTTCCCGTGAGATCAGCTCGTCTCGACTCACAGAATAAGCCTGTATGAAAAAAGCAGCATGAAACGTTAAAAACGCAAGGAAGTCGTCACGATGGTAAGTGAATTTCTTACAGCTCTTCTTAAAGCTACAAAATGCTACTCTCGACAATAATCAGAATAAACGTTAAACTTGGTTTCCATTCTATTTAGATTCGACCAAATTTCCTTTCGACGAAATGTCAGGACGACCAAATTTCATATGCTTACTATTGCGATCAATCTTTTTCGGGCATATGTCCATTCGACGAAACTTACTTTCGAGTTACCGGCATTCGACTAAATGTCATAAATTCAAATGAACAAATAATTTGTCTTTGTATGTTATTGCAAAAGGAGTATGGCATGGGTTTAGACTGCCGAGAATACGAAAATTTCTCTATTAACCGTGTAATTTCTCTAGAAAAGCATCTCTTTTCAATTTTTTCTTCTTCTTAATATTGATCATACTTAACTTCTGCTTGTTCAAGCAAACGTAACTTTTAAGTGAATATTGAAACTAGCCTAGATGGAAAGTATTGCTATTGGATGTTTTGGGATGGTTTATTTTTTACTACCTCCAATAAAAAATAAGCGATAGAAATGAGTTTTATCATCGCTATCTTTTTAGGGCTCTGCTGGGGTTCGATGCTGTTATTTATCAAGCTTGTTACAACTTGCGAAACATTGCTGATTATGGACCGATACAGATGTGATGTTTTTCTTCGCTTTCTTTGGTCTTGCTTCGAAATCATGCCTGCTCTATACTTTTCATGCCATGCCAGTGAAATCGGAAAAAATGCAAATGTGACAAATATGCAGTAGTTATTATCAGTAGAACCAAGGTATCTAGAAGGGAGGTAGTCCAATGTGTCAGATTTCCCATTCCGCCATTTTGAAATGCCAAGTGACAGCTGGCGAGTTTGTTTTGGTTGTTTGGATATCAGATGCATGGCGTGACAAAGTAGGTATATAATGTTTTTTTTTTTACACCCACATCTGTGTGGCATACGCGGCAAAGTATCTGAATCTGCATTGATAGTAGGATGACTTAACTTACGAGATAAAGTTACAAGAATACAACCGCCATCGTCAGACGGCGACACCGTGACGCATCCTCTCTTTCATCGGTAGACCATCGGTAGTGGGTGGCTCTCACCCGCTGCACTATTCGAAATTTCCACATTTACATGCATTACATGCAATTGTAATACAATGTTTCAAGTAATCTGCTTTTCCTCAACACAAAACACCGGAACACTATATTAAAGACGAATATTTGATTTGCGACAAAATGCTGGAGAAAATGTTCACTTCACTGTGTTAATGTTTGTTGGACTAAACATTCCCTAACAACCCCGTAGAAACGGTTGAGCTAGCTAGCGGCTAAAATATTAACGTCCCATAAAAAAATATAAAATTTCCATAAAAAATGCAAAATTTGCCAGTAAATAATCAAGGGTAAAATCAACAGAAAAGTTAAAAATTTCCATAAAAAAATAAAGAATTGCATAGAAAAAACAAAATTTTCCATAAATAAAAAAAAATTGAGCAATAAATAGATTCAAAAGTGCAGTAGAATCGACAATAATCTCACTAAAAAATATCGAATTTTACATTTAAAAACCTCAAAATGTCCCTATTTTCTTCACAAAAAGCAAGAAATAATTATAAATTTTCCACAAAAAAAGCCAAAATTTGCAATAAATAAATAATAATTCGCCCACAATAAATCAAAAATTTCCATTCAAAAAATCAAAAAGAGCAATAGCAGCAAAGGCAAAGTTGCAATAAACAAACCCAACTGAGCAATTCAAAATGACAATCAATACATGAAAATGTTATAGAAAATTCCAATATTTAAGTAAAACTTTCCATTAAAATAACGTAATTTTCCAATAATGAGTAATAATGTGTGTAATGGATTTCATAAATTTTCAGTCAAACTGAAGCATTGTTTTCACAATTGGAGCTAATTAGTCGTCGTATGTAGATGTAGTAATTGCATTTTAGAGTTCGATAATTAATTACGTAAGAATTTAGGGGAGGGGAGAGCGCGGAGATTGGCAGGGTTTGAGAAAATATTTCTTGCCATATAGAAAAAATAATGTTTCATACAAAAAATCATACATGGAGGGGAGGCGAGGTTTCGAAAAATCACAAAAATTGTCGATTCTACTGCACTTTTGAAACTATTTATTGCTCAAATTTTTTTTATTTATGGAAAATTTTGTTTTTTTTCTATGCACTTCTTTATTTTTTTATGGGAATTTTTAACTTTTCTGTTGATTTTTCCCTTGTTTCTTTACTGGCAGATTTTGCATTTTTTATGGAAATTTTATATTTTTTTATGGAACGATTAATTGTCTGCCGCTAGCTAGCCAACTCACCAGCTGTCACTTCCGCCTTCCCCGCATCTAACCACACCGCGCACCCACTGACTGCTAAGATCGGTAAGCCTGTCATTATAATAATCTTGAGTAGAACCAAAGACAAATTAAAGACCTCCATGTGCCTTGGAGTTGCCCAAAATTTTATGGGTCATAAGGTAATCTAGAATGCCATGAAAAGTGTTCTGCAATCTGTCAAACTTGGGTACCTTTTGCACTACCGAGGGACCAAATGCAGTACTAGAAGTGGTACCCAATCTGAGCCCGAGTGGGACGGACCAGGTAGGACGCTATTCTACCATTCGGGAACTGTGTCGCAAAACTGTACGAATTAGCTGTTCTATTCTCTCAGGTATTGTGTGCTCCGACAATTGTGACAAAATTATCATAGTTCACAGTTAAGAAGGTCGTCAGTTTTAGAATTACATTAGCACATTGCTTGTCTAATGAACTGGCCAGACATCCTACAAAACCTTCATGACAACTTATCTAATTTAATTGTCCTTCCTCTCGTATCGTTGTCCTCGTCCAAGTAGTATGTATGGCCAAGCTGCCGTCAATAGAGCTCAGCATTTGTTATCCTACCGACACATATTTTTTTTTTCTCAACCGTCTGCTCTTGACCACTTCCGGTCGTCGATAGAAGAACCTCACTTACAATCGTATACCCGCAGGGCATATACCACGACCACAGGGTTGCCACTTTAAAATCTGCATTTTTCCTTGAGTTATCTGCATTTTACTACATCTGTATATTCAACCCTTTAGAACCCTTTAGATTGAGATAGAAACGATAATTACTCAAGAAATTCAAGGAAACACATTTGTCACAACATCTGTACTTGTCCGAAATATCTGCAATCTTGGTCACACAACATTCGAGGAAATTTGTTAAATACAGATATGGATATCTGTATATGTGACAACCCTGCACGACAATCCAAGGATGCCATGAATGAATCCTCATCGGATGACACAGTGAATGGGAGGCGTTCAAGCATGGCCGACTTTTGCCACGAACCCAGAAGAACGGACGAGCATTTTCCTCCTGATGATGACGATAGGTCATCCATTCCCGCGCCCGCCCACCACCCATTGTACTGTCGTCCTAGCTATTGTCAACCGAAGCGAAATGCAAGTTAATGGACGGATCAAGTTACATAGGCAGGAAAAAGTTTCATCGCCTATGGTTTCAACCAGCACACTTGATGTGAGCATCAATAGGGGCTGGCTCCGACTACACGCTTAATATGCTTCACACGACTGCTACAGAGAAGCCATTTTTTATGTGTCATTTACAACAGATAAAACTCCTTTTTATTTTTGAAGCTGCAGTTTTGCTCCAATTTTACTAGGGCCTTTTGATTGAGGGGGTTGGTGGTCTAATGGCTACCGCTTCTGTTTCAACACCAGAAGGTCATGGGTTCAATCCCAGGCATTTCATCGTACTTTGCAGTTGTAGCACAGACAAATTAAAGACCTTCATGTCCCTTGCAGTTACCCAAAATTTTATGGCTCATGAGGAATGCCGTGAAAAGTGTACTGCGATCTGTCAAACTTGGGTACCTTTTGCACTACCGAAGGACCAAATGCAGTACTAGAAGCGGTACCCAATCTGAGCCCGAGTAGGACGGATCTGGTTGAAGCTTTCACTTACATTTTTCGAAGAATACCACGATGTTATTGCACTTCAGTATCTTAATGTTGACATTATAAATGATTAAAAAAGATTAAAATCCGTCGACTCATTAACATTTCAAACTTACATTATGACAGCTCGTTCCGAAGTAAAATTCACCGAAAGTGATTTCCATACTTTTTTCAAACGTGTTTCAAAAATAGCTCCAGTTCACGAAAAATTGTGAAACTTTGGATTCTAGTTCAATTGTTAACTTAGATTCAGAATATGTAAGAAACTGGAAACCCCAAAACAAGCCAATTGCATTAAGACATGAATGTTCTGTACTTCTGCTAATGTGTTATCTTTTTCTAGCGTGTTGGGCACTGCCATTTCTCTCGTCGCAGCCTCTATGTCAGCTGATGATACGACAATGATAATGATGAGGAGGCTAACCAGAAAACTGAAACTTTGATCATTCTGTGCCGCATTTGTAACGAAAGCATGTGGGATCTTCTCTTTTCGATTCAAATTGTAACGAATGTTGGATGCGTTTCAAACGGCAAGTGGTGTACTGTGGATGTGGAAGTGAGTTATTTGAATTTTAACGAGCCTTTGATAGAGGTTTGGAGCACTTTATAGCACAGAGTCGTACAAACATTTTGAAAAGCGTTAGTTTGTTTGTCGATATTTTGGTTGATAATTAAACTATTCTAAGCAAATTGTTTCATCCTTCATATTTCTAGCGTTACAGAACCTACCTCTCAGTTAAGTGTACTTATTAGCACTAATAAGCAGGTAATAAAAATAACAATATTGTTTGTACTTAAAACATTCTTTGTCATTGTATCTTCAACTTTGTAGAACAATACTCCCATAAAGGTTTTCCTAAGTGAGCTATGACAGAACGCCTCACTTATCCCGGATTCTCCCCGCAGTACCTTAATATATCAAGAATTTATTTTGATTAGCCTTTCAGCGTTTTTGCAGTAACTTTCCAGTTTTTTCGTAATATATTTTTCTGGTTCCTCAATCTATACTAAAAGATTCTTCATAGAGTACCTATCTCTTACAACAATTTCGCCAAAGAATTTCTCAGAAGGTTCCTGATAAAATGCTTTCAGAGATTGCTCCCAAAAATCTTCCAGAGATAATACTTAATCCTTCTGGGGATCCCTTTATATTCCTTTATATTGCTGTTTGCGTTTGACGTGCAAATCCTGTCCAACAGAGCCTCAAATGCGGTAACACAAAGTAACCGAAGGATTCTTAGCAACCATGATCCATATCACCGCCAACCTAGCAAAGAAAATTGAGCTTTGACTTCGCATTCCTTGTTGAAAATCTTACCGCGTTTGGTGTTCCCGCATTTGATATTTGCGTTTCAAACGCACACAGCAATATTCATCAAAGATTTGTTCTTTGTCGCAATCTCTCCCTATCTCGATGGTCCCTTCGAGTTGTGGAGAGGCGACTGTAAATTATAAGATAACCTTGGAATAATAAGATAGAGTTTTTTGAAGTCAATAAAGATAATTTCCTTATCAACTTTTGGTAATAATTTTTATAGATATTTTTTTTAGAAATAATTGAGATTTTCAAGCGGAGTCTCTGAAAATATTCCAAAAATATTACGTTCAGTTTTCAAATAAGTACTTAAAAGATTAACTTTCAGTTGTTCTGCTGGGCATATGCTTAGTTATTCATGATGAACTTTTGAAGGATTCTCAACTAGATCTGATGAAGATTCTCGACGAAACCAGTATATTATATATCAAACAGGATACCCAATTGAAGCAATATGGATGAGGAGAGTGGAATTGCCAACTCCTTATCACTAACATATTGTTGATAGAGGGATTGTCCTCCCACTCATTGACACATCCTTTAATCAGACATCATGTATACGCGCTTTATATCAAGAGCTTGAGATCATCTTGCCATGAGCGCACAAAAATAATCGCGCGCTTGAGCACGTGCTATGGTGAGACACATTTTTTTAGATCTCATGTAGCAATGTACTAGCTCAAACGATCACATCTGCACTGGCTCATGCGCCGTCTCATGAGAAAATCTCAATGTGAAAGTGCATTTCAGAAGCAAGAAAAGGGATTAAACTATGGATCAATCTGCCCGTAAGCACTTTCAAAGAACTGACGTGGTTCAACGCGGTTGACATTCTAGAATTTGAATTGAAAAACTTTGGCTGGCCAAAGTTATAAGCATAAGCATAAGCATAGACCGAAGTCGTATGCTTCCGTGGGGTTATTGTACTAGGCAAACATAACTGCATAAAAGTACTCCTAGTAAGCGCATGTGACGAGCCTCACGAGATGTCTCATGAGACTCGCTCACTAAGATATATTTTGTACGTATCCGCATCTCGTGTCTCACATAATCTGCGAGCTGCGATATGAAATATCGCATGGCACCAGGCATTACAATCTCATCTGATCGAAGAGATCATCTTTATATGGTGGAAAGATATTATCTTTAATCCAAGAGCGCATTGGAAGGATTCCATCTTTCAATCATATACATCTAGAGATTATCTTGACAACTCTTTACTATGCAAATCAATTCACTGATGCATAATTATTCAATACAGTAATTTGTTGTAATTGTTATTCTTCTGACTAAATTTGCCATAGATAAAATGATGCCTTGTAGATGCTAACGAATTTCAAAGCCAAAAATAGTGAAATAAAGAACTGGAATACAGCTAAATTAAATTGTTATGGTTGTTTTTGTTATAAAGAGAAGTGAACACTTATATTGTGCTTTCCGTAAAACGGGTCAAATGAGGACTTTTACTTAATGGGGTTTGTGCTAACGTACAAATCTTTGCCGCGTGATTTATGACCACGTTGGGTCTTATGAGTAATGCAAATGAAGGAATAAACCGGAATCTGTGAAATTTTAATTTTTGGTAATTTAGGCTACCAAAGTGTTCAGCTGATGAGATTCCAGTGAAAATTTGCCGGAATTTTTTAAACAAATTTAGTGAATTAATTTGCCAAACAGTGCTTAAAATACTCCTCCATTCCGTTACTCGAAATACTGGAATAGTTTTCCAGAGCCTTACAAGTTTATTGGCATGTATGCGGGAGATATAAGCAAATATGATATTGCAGATTTGGACTTCTAAATAATATTTTATTAGAACATAGCTTCAATCCATATAAAAAAACGAACCACAAAGAATAGAGTTTAAAAATAAATATATTCAGAATGTCCAGCTGAGGGTCCCTAGAACTGGCTTCCATTTAATTTTAAGTAGAACGCGCAACTTTGGTGCTACCCACTGTTGTAACTTTGGTGTACTGTTGTAACATGCTGGAAAACCTATAAGAAATATAAATAAAGAACTGCTTTTCTTAAAAATGTGTTTCTTCCACTTACTTTCGTTTGCCGTTTGCCCTTCAAAGCCATTGCCAAACGGTGGCATTGTCAAAATGGTTTTCCATAACCGCATGGATTACTGTGTTTGGAAGATTTCATCGAGCATCAAATGAGTCAAAGATATTGATCAAAGATCGATCAAAGAGCTCTAAGATGATATTGCATTATTCGATCCATATCTTTCTCAGATGATCAAATGATGAGATGAAATGCAATGCCTGCATGGCACACTAGCTCATTCAGGTATACATGAGAAATACGACACTCTGCCTTTAATATGATGAAATGACTGGTAGATCGGTGACCAGTATCTGGGTTATATATTTTGGAATGCCTTAAGTAAACCTTAAATAATAGCAAAAAACTGAAACAATCAACTGGATAACATCATATAAAACAGACAGTGTACTGGCTAACGGCTGTGCCATACAACAATGAGTGGGTTACTCTTACATACATACATACATACAGAACTATAGTTTCAATAAACTGCACGATTTCAAAAAGAAGTTTCTCATGACGCAACTATTCCATTAAAATGCAGAAGAAAATCTTCGGTAAAAAAAAAACAAAGTACCATTTTTTTCTTATTGGCATATGACCCGAAGTGTATTTAAATCAGCGATTTAGGATGAAAAAAAAAACGTGAACTGCAAAAAATCTATCGATTTCATTGTTCACAAGTTCACAAGTGGTTTTCACAAGAATTTCTTACAGGGTCATCTATAGATTTTTTTTGGATGTTTCTCTGAAATCTATTGTAAGAGTTTTTCAAGAATACCTTTATATGCTTGTTTTAAAGATTTTTTCTTTTGAATTTTCATAGTTTTTCTTCCAAATTCATTTCTCCAGTAATTATTTTAAGAATGTTTACGACATTTACTTAAGGTTTGCTTCAAACAGATTCCTTCTGAAGTATTTAAAATGTTCAAAGTATGCTGCTGAAAGGATTATCTAGAATTCAATTCATTGATGTATATTCCTGCAGATATTATTTGAAGCACAGTCAAACAAATTTTTTAATGTTCCTGAGTATTTAAAAAAAATCTGGATGACAGAGGAATTCAAAAATATAATTAGTGGAATCACTTAGATTTCAAGAGAAATTTTTCTAGGCATCCCTTTATGATTACTTGGAGAATTTAAGGAATGATACTAGCGAGCATTACTAGAAGAACTTCTCCTTAAATCCCTGTGAGAGTTCATGGAAGAAAATTTGAAGAAATCGTAGAAAGAATTTTTGGATGAATATCTTAAGCGGTTGATGGAGTTTTTTTTTTGTGGAATGAGGGGAGAGATAACCAAGAATCTTCTAAAAGGGATTCAATTTAGGAAATATTTGTCTTCACAAATTCTGAAATGTCTTCCAAATATCTTTCAAATAGAACATATGTCTTCCTACCTGGAAACCCTGGTACAGTCGCCTTTCCACATCTCAATATCGAAGGGACCACCGAGGTAGGGAGAAATCGAGACAAAGAACAATTTTTTTATGAATACTAGATTGAAAAACACTCCGTTGCTATGAAAGTAATACACAAACAGACATCAGTTTTCGCTTCTAATTTGTTTTGAATCCCTTAACTTTGGTCTAGTAATCTTCGATATTGGTCATATCGACATACGGAGAGAAAATTGAGAACGAAAAATCAACAGAAACACATCGAGAAATGGAAATATCGAGATAAGGAGGATATCGAGATATGGAGAGTGAAAATGTATGCAGACTGAAGGGATTTATGATATCATCGACATAGGGAGAGATATCGAGATGCAGACATTGAGATGTGGAGAGTCGACTGTAGTTAGTGATATTTTACAACACAAATCACAGCAACAACTACGTGTTCGCGTTCCAAAACTAAAAACTTGTGAAAAACCCATTTCAGTTAAGAAACCACCTCTCTACGATAAGGTTAATAACTTCAGATAATCATTTTTTTATGATCGCTCTCGAAAGCACTGTGAGAAGTGTGGGAGGGTAGAGCGGAAAGTAAAGGGTGAAGTGAAGTGCCATAATAGAGGCCATTTACAGTACCCTCAAGCAACTATGTCCTTAAGCTATAATTGGGTTGGATTCCACTTTGTAGAAAATGATTTTTTTTTTGCGGCGCGAACGCGATCAATAGGTTTCTAGCTCACAAATAGATTGTCAAAGAAATTTGGCAATGGTTTTTGCAAGATTTCTGCTAGTGAGTCTTTCACAGAGACCACAGCGTAATCTGCAAGCTGTCTAAGCGTGCATGTTGTTTTCAAACAGTTGTTAATATCTTCAACGTAAAAATTATAAAGCAAAGGACTTGAACATGAGCCTTAGGGAAGATGAAGAAGAACGCAATGGACTCTCGCCAGTCCAAACGATTCATTGAACCAGATGCCTATCAAACACAGAGGTTATTAAACCTCAATAAACACGATCTAAGTACTTACACTGGCTTATTAACAGGCCACTGCCCCAGCAAACGTTACCTTAAAATTATAGGTAAATTGCAAGAAGATATGTGTCGTTTCTGTAAATTAGAAAGTGAGAGCACTGAACATTTGTTGTGCAAGTGTATTGCACTATACCACAAGCGTTGCAAACATTTAGATAAAGGCCTGCTAGAGCCTAATGAAATTCGAATCAACCATCCAAAACAGGTACTAAATATTAACCGAAATGTAGTACCTGATTGGGATGCACGCCAATAGCTGTGGAGATAGTTACTTCATATAGTAATATATTTCTACAGTACGGCAAAAACAAAGAGAATAACACCACAATAGATCAAATTAATGGTCGCAGTGGTATCATGTCCCCACAAAGGAAAAAAAAGGGAAGATGAAAGTAGCTTGTTATTCTTAATTTATAAATGCAACAAATGTTTTAGTTGGTATACATTCCTAAAAAATGGAAAAATGGCTGTACCAATTTTGAACTGGATAAAGGCTGTCATAGCCTTTAGTTATCGGCCAATCAGCTTGCTTACTTTATCTGGTAAAATCTTTGGAAAAGTTATTTTGAACAGAATGATGGTTCCAATCAATAAAAATTTAAATTTTTCCAATGAATAGTTCGGATTCTGACATGGACTTTTAACCATTCATTAATTTTTACGTGTAAGAAAATTGATTCGTTCCACCAAATCTGAAAGCTTTACAACTAGTTTTGCTCTTCCTGACATAGAAAAAGCAATTCACATTGTTTGGAACGATGGTTCGATTGTTGTATAGAAATACTATGATTTTCTGTATTACACCATTAGAATCTTTTCAAGTTATTTGTCAAATTGATAATCCGAAGTTAAACCATCCAAGTATATGACATTTGCAACAATTTTTATAAATGCATAAGAAAATTTCACATTTCAATTTTTTTAAATTCTAGCCCAAATCGTTATTTAACCTGCCACGAACGAGAGAAATAAATTTCTTTCAGATAACCGAATTGCTTTCTCTCGCATGACGGCAGCATATGCCACCCGTAACAGTACTGGACAAAGGTCCACCCGGAAAATGTCACGATGATGGCACTTGAAGCTCATTATTGATGAGGTTCCCTCCGCCCTCAGCCCGACTCTGCGCACGACGTCGAAAGGCAGATCCGCACCCTTATAAGGGGGTTAGTTATGAGCTATTTTTTCAACTTGATTAACGAGTGGACCGCAAGTTTCTCGGGTTTTTGCGATGAAGCGGTAAAGCTTCTGGACATGGATCTTTTTTTTTTTCTTTTTGGATAGAAGAGACCCTTGTTGGCTTTGTGATTTGCTTGCTCGCTTCGTGGTTGATTGGCAGTTGAAGTGGGTTGGATGGTCGGACTACGGAACGATGACCGGCAGCTGTAATGCATATATGGATTGGGAAGTTCTCAACAGGGAAAAATTGACTCGTTTCCATATTGATTTTTACTTTATACGAGGGAAAAATATCTCATGCCAATTATATCATCTTTCTGGACCATCACGGTGCATAAAGGAAATCCATCCGTTATATCACCATGTATAGAAGGCAAGAATAAAGCGAACAAATTGAATTTACGACAGCGGAAAAAAGACGATTCGATGTATAGGAACAAAAGATAAAATAACGAAAGGAAAAAAATGTTGTAGGGACTTACGTTGTCCACCGGAGAGTGTGGATAAATAGAAAAGCTGTGCTAGTTCTATCAAAAGCTCAACGTTTCTCATAAAGGTTTCATTATTGAGTAGCATCTTGAGATTCTTGACGGAAGGATTATCGGATGGTGGAAACAGCGCTTCGATGGACACCTGAATAGCGCTGAAAGCGCAGTCAGGTAACCCTAAGCCAGAGAATGAAATGTTTATGACAGTTAAGCGAATGATGCAAACCCTGCAGCTTCCCCTACGAGGGAAGTCCTAAATAACATTGAACATCAAATGATTTTTTTAGTGAAATTTTGAAAAAAAAAATCCTTGCTATAACCATAACATAGTGATCAAAGGCGTCGAAAAATTCCTCCAAAGATTTCCTGCTGAAATTTTTGTACAGGTTCCTTAGGAATTTCTGCAGAGACTCTTCGAAGCAGACCTCTAAGAATTTCACTAAATATTCTAGAACAGCTATTGTCCTAGAAATTTTCCTAGCAGAGGTTCACCTAAGATTTTGTTTCCACGATTTGTCTACGATTCTGTTATTACTTATGAAATCGTGGGGTTAGCAATATCTGCTAGAAACATTGGACAATTTTTTGAAGAGACCGAGGAAAAATATACTTGTAGGAATCTTCATTCTGGCGTTAAGCTTAATTGGCCGCCCGTGGTTGTTACTCCAGATTCGCCAGAACAGCTGCACTTACACAAGGCATAAACCAAATAACAGTTTGGGACCAACAGACACCATCAATGTATAAGTACTGGTGATCTACTATTTTGTTTAGGCAAAAATGGTGCCTGCCACGTCAGAATGCATACCAATAAGGGAAGGGGGAGGAATTGATGATGCATTGAACTGGTTCCCACAGAAGACCGGATGTACCCCTGCATCTACGCCAGTTTATGCGGGAAGGTGTAGGGGCGGTAAATTTATGGCAGAGGGGCTTGCTGCTAGGTTAGAAGAATGCCTATGTATCACGCGTAAGGAAAAGCGTGCTAAATGATGGAAGAATGAAAGCGTACGGAAACGTTTTTCTAGACCGTCTCTGGTTCTAGCAAATGCTATGAACTGTGATAGATTAAGAATGCTACTTCAAAGTACGAGGAAAGGGGCGGGCCTGGTATTTAATCCATGGACTTCTGATTATGAAATAGAAGCGGTTGCCATTGGACCACTAACCCCGTCAGTATGAATCTTCATTCTGGCATTATGTTCTAACTGGGACACTAGCTTTTAAGATTTTAACTAGCTTTTACTATCTAAAAGATAAACCACAAATTTATTATATTCACCATAATTTAACACATAACTTTTTTTTTCAAGAATACACGGTGCGCACTACTATTATCTGTGATAGTCACGAGCAGAAAGAAGTAAATTTTCCCTGGAATTTTTTGCTTGGACATTAGTCATCAGAAAAGACCAGAAGTTTGGCAACTCACCTGAAGTGAGGCCAATCAGATTTAGGTTGGAAACATTGCCGCGCAGGGATTCAGAGAGGCCGACTTTCGAGAAAACGTAACGTGTGTTACTATAATAACGCCTTTGGCTCTGCAATGACAGCAAAAGGTCCCGCCAGTGAGGCTGTCATTTTAATTTTTGAATTTATGATTTGGAATAGTAATTGGGAACCCACTAGAAGGCGGGTTTAATGTAGTGGGATGCTTTAGGAGGAGCCTACAAACTATAAAATTTTGAGCCATCGGGTACAATAGCTTGATGAATAGCAATTGATGTTGTCTCTTTTTCAGAGCTGTCATTTGACAGGATACATCAGAAACTATAAAAGGAAACCCTTTTTCTGGATTCCTGACTAAATCTGTGGTGAAGAACATTGAGAAGTTTGCAAGAGTATGTGTCAGTCCATAAGAGGAAGTGCGTGGAGATTTTTTTTGCGGAAATCTCTTGGAGAATATTTGGGAAAACTCTTTAGAGTTGTCTGGAGAACTTCTCAAATTAATTTTGAGAGAATATATTTTAAAGAAAACTAAAAAATAGATACTACAACTTCGCGCATGCAAAAGCTCTCATTTAATATATATGGAAGTGATCTTAGAACACTGTGGCGAGAAGGAAGCCCTGTCTCAACTGTCCTAACACTAAAATGAAGAAGAAGATGATACTCTCACTCATGAATCTTTGCGGAAATTCTTCAAGAAACTCTATGACTGGTTTCTTCAAAGAACTATTGCAGGAATTGAGAAATTTACAAAAGAATCCCTGCTGTGTTTACTGGAGGAACTTTTAGATAAACTACGAAAGAATTTGCTAGATGAAGCCATAGAAAAACCCCAGATGAAATGGTGAAGCTTCGTACTAGAAATTCATGTGTAGCTCGATCTACAGTAATCTCTGGATAAACTTCTGATAAATTCTCAAAAGTATTTTTTGAAATTATATACGTAATGATTTAGAGAGGAATCCCTTAACTCATTCCTAGATTCTCAAGTTTTGTCTGAACTTATATTTTCAGGTAAATTCCCCGTACAATTGAAAAAATCTCGAAAGCTTGGTTGTTTCTTTGAGGGATGTCTGAGAATAATAATAATGTAATATAACATTTTTGTTTAAATTTGATTTAACTGTCAAACTGTTTAGAAACAAAATCTAATTACAAGAAATCAATGTTGGTCTTCCTTAAAATGTTGCTCTAAATCGTAAAATGCTTCTGATAAGCATTACGCATAAATAAATAAATAAACTTCTTCATGCGCCAGCAATGCAGTTACTGTGATGAACTATGCTGAGTAAGCGATCCCACATATGAAAAATGCAATAAATCTTCTTCAATTTTCCAACATGACGAGCCAAATAACGTCATAATCCATCCCTCAGATGGGTATGGAGAATATCATTTTCATATTTTCCTGGTTAAATAATCCGTTATCCACAAATCGGAGAACGGTACGGATGAGAAGTCAGGTCGTGACCCTTACTGTAAAGAAAATTCGTGATATACTCTCGAAGAAATCATCATCATCTGTGATTGACCTATCCTATACATTAAAGTTCGTTGAAGTATTAATGGTCATTGGCACAATTATTATTATTATGGGAGAGGGAGGTTCATAAATTATACCAGTATTCCAATTATATATCAGAAACTACAGTAATATTCTTATCGATATGCCCGATTGCTAATAGAAGTACGGAGTAAGTATTTACCTGTCAAGATGTCAGCAGGAAATCAAAATACGGGGAACCAATGTTGTAATTGCATAAAATGAAGCCATAAATTATGGTAGATGCTCCAGATATGAATGACATATAAATTATTCAAATCTTTTCAAGCGCCAGTAATGCAGTAATTGTGAAGGAACATGCTGAAAATGTGTTCCCTCAAATAATCCGAAAAATGCAATAAATCTTCTTCAATTTACCCACATGACGAGTCAAATCAATTTCTCACATGGTTATAAGGAATTCTACTTCTATCACTTCTTGGTTCAACCCGTTATCCACAAATTGGAGAACGAGAATGATATGGAGCCAGCCTTCGACCCTATCGAAGGTACGACAATCCATCTCTACTGCACCCCAAGATGCTTGGGAAATTGAAATTCTATATCGCCAGCTTCCTACATCATATGTGATGTCTTCACGGTAACGAATGGTTCTCAATTCATATTTGCATGCTGGGGTTCCTGACTCAACCACCAGCTGTCTTCGAGAACCATGCCGAGCGGAAGGAAATATCTAAGGCTAAGGCAATGGTATCTAAATCGAGACGAAATTCGTCTGTTTGAGCCGTCAGGACACAAGCGACTCAAAATCGGCTCGGCATCCTTCTTCGATATGGTGCCCGAGCAAAAGAAAATAACTGTAGAATATCAAACGACACCAGGTAATGATTTATACTTTTCTCCTGAATGAGGTATGAATATGCCCTGTTAGAGAAGTAAGCACTTCAAATAATATCTCATCTTCAAAAAAATCTCAAATCAATCAAAAATACCTTGGTAATAAATAGGAAAAATAATAAATTAGGAAAGACTGCTTGAGGTATTGCACTACTATCGCAAAATTTCACTTTTGTATGAAAATCCGTCATGCAATTTTGTGGTATTGCACTACCTAATCCAATTATCAGTTTGGTGTTATAAGAATATGTTTAAGATATTATTACCTAGTTCAGGTGGTAGATATTTTAAATTTTCTGATGTAGAATACCGTAGTTTTCTTTGGCTCGGGGAGTTATCCGTTCCGGCTCGGGACGTCAATATCGAGCGAGACGAACCTTCCGTACCTTCCGGAATCATTGAGGCGTGAATGTGAAGTGAAATATTAAAACGGCATCAAGGATCATAGAGAGCTGGCTGGTTTGCTCGTCGTGTCAAGCACAGTTGCTAATGAATATTTGACAAGGACAAATAGTTTCTCGAGGGAAATTGGTACCGAGACAAGGAATCCGGCGATGATTGTCTTTCGTTTCGGGTCTGAATATGGATGTTTGTTGAGAAGTATGAGCAATTTGGAAGACTCTTAACTCAACTCACTAGAAGGACTAAAAGATACACATTTCCTCGCTTCGAAGCCCTTGGGTCTATGAGGCTCTTAAACATGTTGATACAATATATAAATTGTGTTTGAACTTTTTATTTTTCCGGTACTTCATCAAACCATCAAAATTTATAAATGCTTGCCAAATCAAGAAAGGCTTTTCTTAAAGCAGTCCACGAGCAAACATCTTAAACTGTTCGTTGACTGAATAGAGTGAAAATTTCAATTTAGTGGTTACCCACACCTAGGGAGACAATCCTCTTCACAGACTGACGAACTTTTTGTGGAAGTAGATAAACCACGTTGTGTGAAAAAAGAGGGAAGCTTGTCGCCAGTTTTGAGTTACATGTAGTCACTTGCCGGTCTCACTAAGGGGAATAAAACAGCAATTTATCTGTCTCACCTAGGCGTGCAAGTGGTTTCTTGTCTGTTCTTTTTGCCAAGTCTGTCACTGCCTTCAAGTTTGTGGCATGGTCTGACACCACACAATGTACAATGATTTTCATTGTTCGTGAGAGATTTAGTAGCATTGAAAAGCAATTGTTTGGAAAGGATTATGTATTAAGGTTTGTATGAAGTTGGAAATTACTGTACAGGTAGAAGTAAAGAAATTATACACTAAAGTCTTTTTTACACGTTTATTTTTTTGCACGCTTTATTTTTACACGGCTTTTTTACACGCCTTTCGGAATTACAACGGTACTTTTATGCACGGAATTCTGAATTAACACGGTATTTTTTACTTATTTACATGGATTTCGGAATTAACACGGCTTTTTTCTCATTTACATGGATTTCAGAATTAACACGGTACTTTTTCCACGGATTCCAGTATTAACACGGTTCATTTTTACACAAATTCCAGAATTGGCACGGTTTTTTTGCACGGATTTTTTTTACACGGCACGGGGGACCGTGTAAAAAAAACCTTAGTGTATTTATGTGAAGATATCATTATGAGTCTACAATGAAAATAAAATTGATTTATAAATGTCAAAAAATATTGTAATAAAAATAAGAAATTATTCTGTAAAATCACTCAACAAAATGCATTAAGAATTTAAGCAAACAATCTATATCCCATTTAAATCCAAATCCAAATCCAAATTCAAATTCAAATCAAAATATCACCAATTGGAGTATCTGCCTGTAGTTGATTGAACAGACAAAACAATTGTTAATTTTGGTACACAACTAATACATACCTGGGATCGAATCCCATCCCTGAGATAGTCACAAAAAAAATTAGTGACGACTTCCTTCGGAAGGGAAGTAAAGCCGTTGGTCCCGAGATGAACTAGCCCAGGGCTAAAAATCTCGTTAATAAAGATAGAAAAAAAAATACAAGACACCTGGTACGTTTGGTGCGCTTTTTCTGATTGTAGAAAATTAATCTTAACCACAAACGTATTACTCTACAAATTTCCTTTTACACATCCGCCCAAATATGGAAGCAGATATCCCCCTGGAAGAGCAAGGAAATCCCATTTTCCAAATCCGGAATTACCCTTTTATGTTCTCTCCCCCCGATAGATGATGGTGTCCGTTCGTTGTTCCTGAATCAGATTTAATCCTATTCTTATGCAAATACAAGAGGGATTCTCCGCTCGCCCGATCTGAGGGTGTCCTCTAAACCCCAGCCGCACGTGTACGGTGGCAAACGCAAAGTCATCTACTCTTTCTTCGTTTTTTTGGAAGTTGTGTCGTTTCATACAATTTCAATCCAATCTGTCTTTTCTGTATCGTTAAATGGAGTAACATAGATCAGTTTTTGGATGTTTCTTCATTTTTTTTTTTTTTTGAAGATGCAGTTGTTGCTGGTTTAATATTTTTAAAACAAATACTGGCACCAACCGCTCGTAATTACATACTGTATTTCGTTCTCTGAAACTTTTATGAAAGTTTCATAGTATGTTTTGAAAAGAGAATTCGTGAACATACTTACCTTTCGGGAGTGACTCATCCATCCATACCCCTACCCACTTTTGTTTATTTCGAAAAATCTTGGCTTTTAGTGTTTTTTTTCCATGGCAATTTTATTTACCACGATGAAAACAAAAATACTGGCAGTTTTTATTGTCCTCCAAACTGGTCCAAATGATTAACTTGGCCAACCTAGGCATTTAGGACCATTATGGTCCTCCTGCAAGAGGACACCGGTAAACCTGGAGTTATATACGAGTGTTCAGCAGGCAACTTCTTCTTCTTCTTGGAATTAACGTCCTCACTGGGACAGAGCCTGCATCTCAGCTTAGTGTTCTTATAAGCACTTCCACAGTTATCAACTGAGAGCTTTCTTTGCCAAAGTTGCCATTTTCGCATTCGTATATCGTGTGGCAGGTACCATTATACTCTATGCCCAGGGAAGTCAAAGACATTTCCATTACGAAAAGATCCTGGACCGACCGGGAATCGAACCCAGACACCTTCAGCATGGCTTTGCTTTGTAGCCGCGGACGCTAACCACTCGGCTAAGGAAGGCAGACAACTTATTATGTTTATTATGTTTATTATGATACAGAAAGTTGAAGCTTCACTACTTACCTATCCCCCTACGTGTTTAGCTTGTAATTGTACTTTTAGCGAGTATCAGCAAAGCAGAATTATTTCCTGGCTTACAATCTGGTCCATCTGGAACTGATCTAGGCCGCAGTGAATTCGGATGTATTTAGAAGTGCTTATACAGATAACTTATTTTTTGTCATAAGATCAAATACAACTTTTTATCGTTGTGTAGGTGCGCATTCTGTGCATTCTGTGTACTGGTATTGGTGTCTGCTTTAGCCTTGTATATAGGATAACCGACGCGCATGATGTCGATATGCTGTCTTTGTTGCTATTTTACCGCACACGATGAAAAAGTACCGCGACATCGTAGAAATGATAATAAATCTTCGAGCTATTTAGTGGAATACCTACATATAGGTAGATTAAAGGCCAGATTCAGTACTATACCATTCAATCCCACTAGAGTTTGTATCCTTTGAGAGATACGCGAATTTCGATCCAACTGTAAGGCCGTCTTCAGTGTCATGTACCAGACTCGACTTTCAGTATTGTGTGCACTAATTAAGAGGTCCACATCGGTGGATCCTTTAAACTCTAAATCACCAGCAATCACCCGCGTTGAACTTATTATACTGCCTGCTATGTGCAGAGAATCCTCTCGATTCGGCGACCACGGAATAATGTGCTGTATGTGACCAACCGATTTTACGCACGAGCCCGAACTGATCTTTGTCAGTAGCACGACTTGTTGCTCCACTCCGATGTATCTTCTTCTTCTTTCTGGCGTTACGTCCCCACTGGGACAGAGCCTGCTTTTCAGCTTAGTGTTCTTATGAGCACTTACACAGTTATTCACTGAGAGCTTACTATGCCAATGACCATTTTTGCATGTGTATATCGTGTGGCAGGTACGAAGATACTCTATGCCCTGGGAAGTCGAGAAAATTTCCAACCCGAAAAGATCCTCGACCGGTGGGATTCGAACCCACGACCCTCAGCTTGGTCATGCTGAATAGCTGCGCGTTTACCGCTACGGCTATCTGGGCCCCAATGTATCTGCAAGTTACGAATAACGGCGTGAGTGCTGCCGACTGTAGAAATAGAAATTATAATCCATAGAAAAATAATGTCGCTGGTGTTCCCTTTGTTCCCTTTGACAAATTTACTTTAAAAAATCCTGGATAACCGATTTTGTTATTGATGGAATATGTTTGTAACGTAAACAGTGTTTATTATTTTCCCAGGTTCATGTCTGCTTTAGGGTTACGAAAATCAAACACAAATTTAGAATATAGAAATCGGTAGAATCTGTAGTAGAACAATAATATATTTTCACTAAAGGAATGGATCCGAAAAAAACATGTACCGTTTTGATTCATATTACGGACACTTAAGGCCCCTGTGAAGTATAAAAGATCGAAAAGGATATACAGTATTGGACAAAACATTTGCAACTTTTTCGATTTTCCATACAAAATGACCAACATTGGTAGGCTAGATCTCAGTTATTTATGGACCGATTCGAATGAAATTTTCACAGAATATCAGATATCACATGAATTTTACCATGTATTTTTGAATATTTTATTTAATCACGAGTTCATAAGTAATAACAGTTTAACTAAAGTGTAATTTTCGACGAAAAATTCAAAACTATTTATCTCGAATTCTGATATCCCTACACAAAAACAGTCTTCAGCAAACTTGTTCATGTCGTTAAAATCTACAACTTTGCTGAAGATACCATGAAGCTATCCCTTCAATTTGTTTAGTTATGTCATTTATAAAAAATCGACAAAAAATTCACTTTAATCAAACCGTTACTGCTTTTGAACTTGTGATTGAAAAAAAATCAAAAATATATGTTGAAATTCAAGTTATGTCTGATGTTCTGCCAAAATTTCATTCAAATCGGTCCATAAATAACCGAGATATAGCTTACCAACATTGGTCATTTTGTATGGGAAATCGAAAAAGTTGCAAATGTTTTGTCCAATACTGTAAATAAACATTATGTATGATACCTGTGCGTTATCAAGCTACTAAAACACTTTACTTTCGAATGGTGGGTAAATATTTGGATTCCTCTGCTTGGATTACCTAAAATAAACAGAAATTAGTGATCTTTCCATGATACTTTTTCCGGACGCAACCTCACTTTTGCTTCATATTACGGACACTTTGTTTTGAACTCCGGACAGCTCACGAAAAGCAAAACTAAAATAATTAAATTACTAATTAGGATTCCCAGCCGTGAGAGCAACGTCAAAACTAGTTGTAAATTTATAAATTTTCATGGATTCTATGGAAAATGCTTATTAAAACGCGCCTGGAAGTTGAGAACTTTTAAACGAAAAATTTTGAAACATTTCGAGTGAAATCTTTCTCATACAAAGTAGAGTGTCCGAAATTTGAAGCTGCCCGGGATTCGAATCAAAACGGAATTAACAAAAATGCATTAAAAAAATAAGGGAAATTGCGAAATAGTAACAACAACGCAAATGGTCCAAGATAGTTTGTAAAGTGAGGAAACTACATATCTTGTAATAGTTTTGGAATTCGTTTACTCAGACATACACAAATTCAAGATATTCCTTCAGTGCCATATAATAACTTAAATCTGATGATTGGATAGGGAATAAAGTGTTGCATATGGATAATAATTGTTGTGTGTTCAATTTCTAATGCTGCAATCTGTGAAAAATTAAGAATTTTAGCTTTGTGCTAATGATTTTGTGCAGTAGCGTAGCTAGGGGGGTGCGGTGGGTGCGGTCCGCACCGGGCCCCGAGCTGCTAGGGGCCCCGAAATCACGCTAAGAATTTATCATAGAAATAAAAATTTGAAATGGATTATAGAAAACATTCTAAGACCCTAAAATCAAAATAGACATGGCAAGAATACGTTTTGTAAGAGTCCTAAATCGATGATACACAGGGGCCCCTTGATTATCCCTTATGTCATAAATGGGCTAGATTTAAAGTTGGCCTAGGGCCCCGTTGAGACCATGGCCTTGGGCCTCCTAATTTTAGGGGTCTTTATAAAAAATAGTTTTGTAAGTTATTTTAATTTAAACTGGTGTTGACTCTTATAGGTAACTGCGGCCTTTAGATGGACTCATGTTCAAATGTTGAAGATGTAGAGTCTTATCTATGGTCTTGGATTATTAAATGTTTGAGCATGAGCATGAGCATGATTGACCGCCCGCAGTTGCTACTCCGTTATTGCAAGAACAGCTGTACTTACACAGGGAATCAACAGATGCTACTCAGCATCTTCAATGTGTAAGTACTGGTGCTCTTATTATTATAACAAACAATACCGGCGCCGGTTGCGTCTGAATGCAGGTCAATTTGGGAATGGGATGGAAGTGTTGACGTTTTACTTGCTTTATGGAAGCCGGGGAGTCCTCTGCACTTCCACAAGAAAACACTGGGAGTTTGGATATGGGAAAGGATTCGTTTTGGTAAACGATAAAGATATAATTTTAAATGAATACGTGAACATATACACGGATGATCGATACCGATAGTGCGGTTACTATGCGAATCGGACACGACCCGGATTCCGTCGCTCGCCCTCAAAAGAGCATGCAACAGATTCAACGGATCAAACACTACTCGGTCTTGGTTCCAAAAATTTACCCACGATTGTAGGCCTCACTTTATCATACAATCTGAACCAAGCTTCAATTTTAGCCTTTGAGATAGTTTCAAGAGCACGAATTTTGCTTTTTTTTATCTACTATTCATCTAAAAATGAATCCTTTAGAGATAACTCCAAGTGATTCCTCCATGAAATTTCTCAGAAATTGATTTTATTAAGTTATTTGAATCATTTAATTATTCTTACCATCATTTATCCAAATTTATACTCGAGTGACCTACAGAACCTAATCAAGATATTTCTTCTGTCATTTATTTGAGATGTTGTCATGGATTTTGCCAAACATTTGTGATTAAATATATCCAAAATTTCGTTGAAGAAACGCTAAAACACTCCCAATAATTGTTCTAGGAGTTATCACCGAAAATTTTACGGGATATATTTTAGTTTTCACATTATCAATTATTCAAGGGAATTTGAATGTAAAGCATTTTTTCTAGTAATTCCTCAAAGATTATTTTGGACGAAAAAGCGTGTTAATAAACCTAATAACCAAGCGGAAGTAGATTGCTAAGTAATTTCAAATATGTTATTGGCTTATTACCATGTTGGAACTTGGTTGAATTGAGTTATAATAACAGAGAATAATGCCAAAAAGTTGCTCCTGTTTATTCAAGGGCAAATTTCTGCAATTATAACTCTGAAATCACCTACGTAAACAACTAGTTTAGTCATTCAGTTATTCACATTCACTCGGAAATTTTAGCAGAGATTCAGAACTTTTTTATAACGCAATCTAAATTTTGTTTCAAGGATTCTTCAAGAATTTCTACAGGCAATATTCCAGAAACTTTTCAAAGGTTGAACCAAGAATCCCTCTGAGGAGATCTCCACACATAGTTCCCCATATGGTACGCAAAGAAATCCTGTCGGGAGTTTTCTTAACTATTCCTTTACAAACAACTCCAGGGATTCTCTTATGATTTTTTGTTGTTTTTTTTTTTTTAATATACCCCTTGAGTTTCCTTACAGTCTAGCATGGTATTTATTTTAGTAGTTTGCGATGCTTCCTCTGATCATTGGCAATCCTTTTGGATTCCTCCTTTATTTTTCTTGGATTCGCCCTGAAATTAATTCAGGCATTGCTAGAAGCAGTTTTTTCAAGCGGTGTTTGCAGTAATTTCTTCAGATTCTTCTCAGTGATTCCATCAGATTTGTTTGCAGAATCTATCTATATAAATAAAATGGAGTGATGTTTGTATGTCACGGAATAACTTGAGAACGGATCGACGTATTTGAATGATTCTTTCTCAGTTTGTTTGTCAAGGGTTCCGAAGTGTTTGAGTGTATAAAAATCATAGGATCTTCACCGGGAAAGTTGAAAAAAGTAGCGCGAATGAAACTGTCATTTTATATGGGACGATCAAAAGCGTTTTTCAACAGCCTACTTGATGGCGAGACGAAGTTTGCCGGGACCACTAGTTCCTAATAAAATAAAATCAACTATTCTTTCAAACATTTTATCTTTGTTTTTAGGTAGAATTGTATAAAAACACAACAATGTTTTTTTTAGTAAAATAGAAAATCAGGAATTTATCGAGCGAATTGGCCAAAAATTTTCCTTTGAATTGTTTAAAGATTATTTCACGACTTTTCCAAGAGTACAACGAGGTATTACTGACATACTTCTATAAATGTTTCAAGGTATTCTAATCGTATGAGAACTTCTGAAGAAGTTGATCCACATTTTTTTTTCTTGATTCCACAAAATATCGCTCCAGAAATGCTTCGTATGAGTGAGCTCTTGCTAGCCAAATGTAAATCGTTTTCAACAAAATATTGAAGGTATACTGATTTAAAACTAATAGATATATTTAATTTCATTAACTTCAGGTTTCTCAGCACAGAGACTATGCATTAGTAAAGTAAGCCTCCCTTATCTTATTGTGTAGCTAATTTTTACGATACCACGGCAGCGATCACTCTATTTCGGGGGCCCCATTATTTTTCTCCGCACCGGGCCCCAAGAACTCTAGCTACGCCACTGATTTTGTGTGTAGCTGTAGCCAAGACAGAACCCCTTAATGAGTTATGATGGTACTGGAATGAATAATAATTAACCGATTCTAGGTAAAGACATTTCACGGATATCTCAAATCACTGATAGTTATTAAATGAAATTATCACACGTTATGAATCAACTTGAAACCCAACATAAAATACAACACAACTACACGTTTTCAGAAAAAAATTAAATGCTTAAAAAAAAGGATGTCGTCGCACGCTATGTCTGAACCAGACGATTATAAATATCGAATGTACATCGGATTTTTTCTCGCCAGGGATCTGTATTTGGTCCTATATTTTCATAATCGGAAGGTTTTAAAATATTCTATCGGTGATTTTTTTTCCATACATTTTGTATGGGAGGAAAATGCGTCGAAAACTTGATTTTCATGGGATTTACTATGAAAAATGGCTCATAAGTGAAAAAAAAATCAATATTTCACCGATGGAATATTTTAAAACTTTTTGATTTTGAAAATATAACCCGAATACTATATTCAAGCGAGAATAAATCCGATGTACATTCGATTTTAATAATCGTCTAGTTCAGACATAGCGTGCGTCGGTATTATACTAGAAGTAAAAATAAAGACTTATTTAACTGAACATTGAGATTTAGAATATGAATGTCTCGAGACTGTAGTGATTACAAAACGCATCTCATACAGGCGATCGACTTATTAGATATTGCTAAGGACGCTGCTTTGGAGTTTTGTTTCAATTAACACTTTTAACGATACATAGTTGTACTAATTTCGCAAACTATTTGCTTAATATCGTAAGCCGTGAAGTCATATTCTATGCTGAGGATAAACAGATGCAAATTCTAAATGTTTCCAGTGTCAGGAGTTTGGCCGATAATATTTGTTGAAGATGAGATACAAGTAGCATGGCGAAGTTTGGATTCGTCCGACACTGCAGTATATATATAATTCGATGGCAGAACAGAGAACTTTGAGTGATATATAATACGGTTTAGGGCAGCATCGCGGCTTCGGCGGGGAAATGGGTCACACAAGGACGTTGCAGGCACTACCGGACTTGGTACGGTTTTCAGAACTGGGCATCAAAAAAATCACCAGTGAAACTCAATCTTTTAACACTTCAACTTTATTTGAACTTTGCAGTTACCTCGATAATGGATTGGGTTTACTGACTGAATTTTATTTCAAATAACCCCCTTTTTGTACCCTATGTTGTGTGAAACCTTTCAGACGGGGTTGGTGGTCTGATGGCTACCGCTTCTGCTTCATATGCAGAAGGTCATGGGTTCAATCCCATGTCCGTCCCTTTCCTCGTACTTTGTTAGTTGTATATCTCTCACTTGCTTCTATCTTCCATTCTAAACATATCACACCTCAAACTATATTCGTTCAATAGCAAACGCTAGAACCAGAGACGGACAAGAAACCGTTTCCCTAACGCTTCCACGCGCACGCCTTTCTGACGCCTGATACATAGGCAGTCTGCTAACCACAAAAGCAAACCTCTCTGCCATGCCTTTCCCCCCAATCCATACACTCCCGCATGAACTGGCGTGGATGCAGTGGAATATACGGTCTACGTGGGAGCCAGTTTCAACGCATCATCAATTCCTCGCCCTTCCCCTCATTGGTCTGCATTCTGACGTGGCAGGTGCCATTGTTGCCTAAAAAATAGAAAATCACCAGCACTTATACACTGAGGATGCCTGTTAGTCCCAAGCAGTCCATTCGGTTGGTTCCTTGTGTAAGTGCAGCTGATCTGGCGATACTGGAGTGCATCCACGGGCGGCCAATCAAGCTCAAGCTCAAGCTCCCCTATGTTGTGTGAAACCTTTTGTTTAACGAATTATTACTAGCTATGAAAAAACTCCCAGCATTTCAGTGGTATACCTGCATGTTGGGCCACGATTGACTTGAGAACTGTCATACGGTAAATACTTGTCTTGTTGATTGCTTCTGGTCTTGAAAACCGAATTGACCACATCCCCCGGGGCACATGGAACCTACTATAAAGTGGTCATGGCAGCCGGTGATGCTGGAAATGCTTCGGAAAGCATAACCTTTGAAAATCATGAAGTTTGATGCCCATATTGATATGGTTCCGGATATGTTCCTAATTGACCACTTCCCCCAGGGCACCTGGAACCTTCTATAGAGTGGTCTGTGCATCTAATGTTCTGAATACGCTGCACGGAAACATCATTTTTAAGGTTTGATGTCCACTTGGATATAGCTCCCGGATAATATTTACATGATTGGAAATACAAACATGACTGACCATGCTTTCCCGGAACCAGTTTTACGGAAATGGTCATATTTCTGAAGATTTCCAACGAATCTTAATGCGTCCGGTGGCATTCAACTTCCTATTAGTTCTAGTTTCTAGGAAAATTGCAAACATCTATCGAACTTTACACCGCACAAACATACAAGCGACAGAAAAAATGACATTTGGACATGACCTCAGAAAATCCGGAACATCTCCGGTGTCCATTGGCCAATATGCATGGCCAAGGAGGTTCCTAAAACTGTACCAATTTTGCCGTCGACTGCTTCAGATGCATCAAATTTCATCCATTTTTCTTAAAGTTATAAGCATTTGAATTTGGGCAAAATTTTGCCTATCGCAATCATTTTGCCTATCCCCTGTATATTAGAGTGTATTGCCTCTCTGTAGTAATCCTGTCGGCTCTTGAATGCAAAACGACACGTTGATATAATAGGCAAACAGTTTCAACTCTAAATAAATCGCTCTGCGCGCGCGGTGTGTGCATGAGATAAATCTCGCGTTGAGTATCATACAGGCGTATCTGCAGTGATCGATTTTCTCTTCGTCGATTTTCTCTTTGCATTATCGCACGAAATTCAAAAGATTTTTGAAGCATTTTACGATTCAGTACGATGAAGGATGATGAATACTTTCTACTGAGTCAAAAATGGGAGTCGAAAACAATCGCCCGGCCAAGTAATTAGCTAAAGAGAAAATCGATGAAGAGAAATCGATCACTGCAGTTACGCCCTTATGATACTGAACGCGAGAAATGGACATGGGTTGTGAGAAGGGTCTAAGTGATCTGTGTTTTTGGGTCACCAAGTGTTTCGGTAGTTTAGTCAGTCGGTGTTCCCAGTCGAGCAAGTGGATTATTTCATTATTTCATTCATAATTTGTCCACTTTACCACGCGTAAATGAGCAAGTTTAATTAAAAAAAAACCATGCAGATTGGATTACCGAACAACTCAATATAAGTGAGATAGATTTTGAGGATATTCAATAATGAATCATTGCATTCTAATCCTAGAAAGGTCATCAGAATTCTAAAACTTCAATCTAGAAACCTGAAAGGAATTTTGAAATGTTTATGAAATTGTCGTAATAGTTGTGGTAGGTTTATTAATATTTATATATAATTTCTTTGATTTCAATATTATTATCACATTTAGAGTATTACACCAGGTTACTTGACAATTTCACCTATTTTTAGTTTTCGGTTTGATACTGATCATTACTTTAGCGTCCAATACTTATATTCAAATGGTATATTATGGGGGACGATTCCCAAAAAATATAACCCCAAAGAGGCAAAAGTAAAAAATGTTTTGGATACACTGTTTTAGAGGATTCCACTGGTATTTGATTTTAATTCTCTTAGATTATTGCCAACGTTTAGATACAATTGTTTTGATCATTTTTTAGAGATCGATTGTAATCAATTTGACTATTTACGTGTAAGTTTATACAGAGGATGTCTTTAATTTTATAGTTTGACACTGCACTGGCCTAATTAATCACCAGCACCTCCATTGGATGTTAGGTGGGTGTGTATTGTGATTTATGTAGAATACCTCAACCGTTCATGCCGTATTCGGCATGAATTCCGTATTCTTTGAAAAGATATCTCTAATATAATGTTACCCCGTTGATCAAAGATACCCGGCTTACGGCACTTTCTTCTTTTGACCCAGATAATATAGCATTGATAGGGTTCACATCGACCGCATAACCACATTCATGTAAGACGTATTCACAGACTCTCCCGCAGCCGAGAAATGTAGATAAGTACCAACTCGGCCTTGAGTCATTGAATAACCTTTAAGGAAATGAGAAACGATAAATATTCATGGAACAGAGTTGATTTGCTACCTCCCGGCAAAGTGTCACCCTCTTGGAGCGGAAGGATGTCTCTGGTTGGCATAATGTAGTGTTACTAATGTCGGATGTGTGAATCATGTCGAGAGGTGTAACTTTCAGCAGCCAGTATAAATCATTCAGAAACGGATTAATTATGAATTTCACTGTTCATTTCTCATGGTGGGGATGAGTAACATCCCATGCACGTTTCAATTAGTTTAGAAATTTCATGGCAAATAAGTTGAGGGAAAAATACTCAGTCTAATTCGTTTGGACTTGTGCAACGCTCCAAGGCATAATCATCGGTGGGCGAAGGTCAGTATCAGTCTTCGGGTTGTGGAATGGGCAAAATGATACCAGGGAGGGAGCAAAATTAATTAAACAAAAAGTTTTGAACCCTCAGAGAAGGATCGTGCTGTTGCTAAATGGAGTGGAGTGTGTTTGGCTTAGCTTTGGTGCTTTTTTGGGGCAACAAGTTGTGATTGAAAAACTGTGAGTTGTGTGTTTGCTGTGTCTGAGTGTGAAAAAGGAACTGCTTCGAATAGATAGGGTAAATAGCCTGGACACTTGAATTTTAATTCAGTGTCCTATGAAGGGTTAGTAAAATAAGGATGTATGTAAATAACATAATTCGTTATCTAAATTAACCTGAGCATGTTTTTTGTAACAATTTATTTTAATACGCAATTTTATGAATAACAGTTTGTGATTTTTCGTAGTTTTTGTTATTGAACCTTAAATTCCTTTCATTTTACTTGAAGCCTCTTTTGGTTTCAGATTTTTAAGAATGATAATAGTTTCAGTTTTTAAGGAACATTCAAAATATGTTTTTTTTATTTTGTTTGTCAAACCATATTATATATTTGGTGTTACTTTCGGAAAACGAGTTGTAGAGAATATTTTTATCTGTGATAATAGATTGATTGAAAAAAATGTTCTATGATCAAAAATTTGTAGTTTACTCTTAATATGGCTCAGTCATTAGTAGGTTTGAAAACAATTTTCATTTTCCAGAGATTCCACAGATTTTTAAACAGATAAATGTTAGTAAACGAAAAATCGAATTTAGTACAATACCGTTTAATTCCACTAGAGTTTGTATCCTTTGACAGATACGCATATATCGACCTCAACTGTAAGGCCGTCTTAGTGTCGTGTACTAGACTCGACTTAATAAAATTGTATTTTTCCTTGGGGTGTTCCAAATATTTCCAGTGAAAATTTGGTTTGATAAAACAACCTCTTACTTTAAGATCTTTTGATTTTAGACAATCAATTCTTATTAAGCCAGCACAGACCCTTCCTTTGTGTTGGTACTTTACTAGTTATGAATGTTTCTATCAAAATCTTTCGATGTAGTGTGTCACAACTTTTTTGTACGAAATTACATTTGGAAAATTTTTGACAAAATAATAAAATTAAAAATAAATCACTAGTTTTTCCTCATATAATATAATTTCGACATGATACCCTTATTGGTATTTTCAATATAAGTTACTTTTTAAATTGCATATACTTAATATTTTCCATTAAAATAAGTGATGAATTGATCAGCTATCGTATCAGCAATGACAAATACATATTTTCAGAATTTTAATGTACGTACGTTATGACCTAGCACAAATTTCGTACAACATAGTCACTCAGATATAACGCGATTAGCATAGCATATACTGACTGTACATGTCAATGGTTGCTACTCCTTAATTGATCGGAACTGGTAAGAATTGCACTAGGATCCAAAAGAATAAGGAATGGGATTTTCCGCTTACTCTCGAAGTGCAATTTAAGCAAATCTAATATTATTGATCAATAACGGCGCCGGACAAGTCCTTACAGTCAGTTGAGATGGGGAAGGAATATTAGGGTGTAACGATTGTTGCTTCTAGAGACCGAGAATACCTCTGCATCTCCACAATTACCACGGGAAGGGTGTTTATTAGTGAGGGAGGAAGAGATTTGAAAATCACCTTTGGTCGGTGATGCGATCCTTGGACAAGGGGAAAACATACGACTTATACTTAAAGCAAGTTTTGTATTTTTGTCTCGAAAAGTTTTTGGTAGATGATTTAAAAAAATACGTCAACATCTGCAATGTCGAACCATTCAAAAAAAAGTTTATTAATGGCGAAAACAGAAAAATATATGTATATATTTTAAATTCTATGAAAAGGGACTTATGCCGATACTTGTAGTGACGAACCATACATAGTTTGTTTGAAAATTACATATGAGTATTACCGTGCATTTTTGTCTCAAGATAAAATGTTTTGGTGGAAGGTAGAAGTTTTTTTTTTAATACGTCAACAATTATAACGTCGAACAATTCAAAAGATATTTTTAGTAATGTAAAAAAGAGAAAAATATATGTTTCTTGATGCCGATACTTGTAATGACGAACCATACAAATTTTGTTTGAATATTACATAAAAGTAATGCTTTCTTGAAAAAATATGTTATCGTAAGCATGAAACGAGCTCACCAGTTGGTAATCCGTCCTCGAATGAACACGAATATATTTTCACACTCACACAGCGCGAACTGAAAAACTTCTTGGCGTCCCAAAAACGAACTGTTTTGCATGGGCTTTTCGAAGCACTGCAAGACGCGCGAAATGAAAAGCAAACTCCTGGTAACCTGAAAACGAACCGTCTTGCTTGGGCCTTCCAAAACACTGCCAGAGAGAAAAAAAAATCATTCCGGCGACACACAAACTGAACTCGCTTTCTTGAACTTACGGAAGCACACTGCCCAGCGAATCGAAAACTAAGAAAAAATTCATCCCGCGATGCACACACCGAACTCGCTTGTTCGGGCTTTCTGAAGCACACTCCTAATGAAGATTCTATCTGTAAACTAAATGACTTTCTCAAGTCGCTCAGATTTAACGCGATTTGTGCAAAAGTTATAATAAGAGCTTCTAGAAATGCAACACCATCAACAAACAGTTTGCGAAAAAAATCGCTCAAAATTCAAAATCTGCTCATGATAAATGCAAGAATAAAATGTGTGAAAATCTGATTTTCATCTGCACTTGTCTTGAAATGGCAGTATGGTAAAGCCATGCTCATTTTTGGGACACCCCAAACGTTGGCCGGAAAATTTAAGAAAAATATCTCATGGTGTATTCCGTGTAAAAGCGTAGTTGGGTATTATAAGGATAATGGAATCAACGTATGCGTTACTCTAAATACACAAAATTTTAAATAGCAGAATGGAATGGGTACAAAGGGCTTGTGGGCGCGCTGGAAGCGGCTGAAAACCGAGAACGGAACACCCAGAGAAGGCATGGAAGATAAGGCAGTACTTTAAGAATAACCTTTCCATCTTTTGTCCAGCAAACCATGAAACGGGCTGGGCAACGTGTTTTTAAGGTCATGAAGGCGCCAAACCGGACTGACGGCAAAACACGGTGGCCAAATTGCGTGCGCGGAAGCTGTACCGCGAATGGCTGGTCAAGTCAGGCACCAAAAAAAAATCCCCGACCTCGAGTTTTTTGTCGGTACGTCCAGCATGGAGATTCCGAAAAAGTTCTGGAAGAGAAAGATGGACAAACTAGCGAAGAAGTACCTGTTGTGGCAGGCGATCTGCGAGTGCGGACGGTACAGAAAGTCGTTCGTTACAACCGGTACAATAAACGGGCAGATTCATCGAGAGAAATGCTTGCAGAAGCGAGGAGGAATGCTTTCTTCGCTCTCATCGTGGTCTTACGCTGGCCGGATCACGCTCTGTGCAATCATGCCAAACCTGTAATGGATTGCTACGAAACGAAGGGCATTGATGAGATCCCGAAGGAGGCGAACGTGCCAAATAAAAATATATACAAAATTCCAAAGTGTACCCCATCTAAAAGCGGGGTTGGGTATTACAGGGTTAATCCCTGAAAATTTAATTTAAAATGAATTTTTAGTGATCATTTTTGAGAGTCTCATTTTTTCCGAGTCCAGTTTTAACATACAGAGTCATTGAACGTGATCATTATATTGATTTCAAGGAAGTACTAAAAGAATCCTGCAAAGAATTCCTACAGGAAACCCTTGAGCAATTCATGCCGGAATTCTTTAGGCACTTCCTACAGAATTCTGAAGATTCCTTTGAGGAGTTCTTACAGGAATCCTTTTAAAAATTTAACAGCAATTGCTTCTGGAAACTTTCTACACGAACTTATACAAGTTGAATTCGTTTAGATATTTCTTTAGAAATCCTTTGAGTAATTCCTATAAAAATCTCTTGAGGAATTCATAGATGCATTCTTTCGAAAACTTTAAAGGAATCCCTTGAAGAAATCTTACAGAAATTCCTCTAAGAGTGTCTGAAGAAATCCTTACCAAAATTCCTACAGTAAACACAACAGAGATTTCTCCAGAAACTCACAAAAGGATCATTACAGAAATTCCTTCATAAATCTATGTAGGGATTCCTACTGGAACCTCTTAATCAATCTTTTCAGGAATTTCTATAGAAATTTGCCTAAGAATTTCCACAAGAAGGTCATCATTTTTTAAAATGAATTCTCACCATGAATTCCTACAGAAATACCGTCAGGACTTCCCATAGAAAAATGCGCTAGGAATTCCTTCATGAGTTCTGTCGGGAATACGCTCTGGTTCATTTGAATCTTTCCAGAAATGATCCCTAAGATAATTACAGCAATTCCTCACATGAATTTCTTCATTGCTTTCCTTATTAAACACAAACAAACTTTTAGCAGAAAGTTTTATCAGGATTTCTCTTGTAACTGCTTATTAAATTACTGCTTCCACTCTTCCAGTCATTTGCCGAAGTAATCTTTCATGGATGTCGGAAAGAAACAACTATGGATTTTGCAAGAGATGACTGCAGATATTTTTTTCGAGGATTTCGGGAGGCGTTCCTCAAATCTTCTCTTTTCTTATGCGGAGGTACACTATGAGCGATCTTTACCTTAAGATGTCTCCTTGAATTGAACTTGCACAAAGTGTATTCAGAACATTCTAATAAAATCTTAAAATAATTCCTACCTTGCTTAATTGTCTGTTTGAGATTTTAAAAAGCTAATTGCCGCAGGAATTCTTCCAAAAAAATCTCAAGAGTTCTGTAGGATTTCGTTGACAAATTATGTAAGAAATTGTTTTTTTTTAGATTTTTATAGGAATTCCTTCAAAATTCATCTTAAAGATACTCCAGCAAATCATTACAATGGGTTTCTTTTTCTGTTATTTCTTCTTATACATTTTTCAGCAATGTCATTGTGGCTTGCCACAAAAAATGCTGAAATGCTGCAGGAATTGCGCAAGAAATACTTTTAGTAGTTGCTCCTGAGTTTTTTTTCTTATTATTTTTCTATAAATTTTGCTAAGACTTACATCAGACATGTTTCTAAATATTGTTCCCAGAGATATCTCCAGGTTATCTGGTGTGGTTGAGTTTCTGGAGAAATCTTAGAAGATTTTTTACAGGATCTCGAAATCCCTCATGGGGTCATTCCTTTGGAGCAAACCCTTTAGGATTATTTTTTGGAAAATTCCAAGATTAATTTTTAGTGCAAATTCTAAAATTCTTTTCAAAATACTTGAAGAAATACATGGAAATATTCCGAGTAAAATTGCAAAACTTTGGCTTTTAGTCAAAAT
Organism: Aedes aegypti; assembly: GCF_002204515.2. Lineage (NCBI taxonomy): Eukaryota > Metazoa > Arthropoda > Insecta > Diptera > Culicidae > Aedes > Aedes aegypti. The sequence continues at coordinate 102,508,588 of NC_035109.1, read as the reverse complement.
CTCGGAAAAAAACCTTCAAAATTCAAATAATAATCAGGCGTTGCAGAATTCGCTCTCATTTGAGAATGAAGCACGATCAAAGTAAGCAAAGAAAAACATCCCATCTGTTGCGGTCCACGATCGTCATTGTATCGCAAGGTGTAACAAGTCTGATAAATGGAAGCAGCGAGCAAGAGCCCCAACGAGAGAGCGATGATAAAATCCATTTTTCTCGCTTGTTTACCGTTGGGGATAGGTGTTTTTCTTTACTGGCACGATAAACAATCCACGAACTTCCAATAACAACAGTGTCCCCCAGGCTTGGAGCATGTTTAGAGGGGTTTTACCATGCACTACTATCCCCCCAATCTGATCAAACTTGTAGCAGTATACGATAAACAGTCTCTCATAATGTGCAGCATGTTATGATAGTTACAGAGAGCAATACGTGAGAGATTCTCTCAATTTTCTCAGGATTCAATCCCTGATAATAATCGAATGTAATTCGAAAGAAGAAAGAATTTTTGAGATTCTAAATAAATTTCAGAAAGTCCCGAGTTTTCTTTTCATAAAATGTACTATTCTTGATTCTTCAAGATTATCGAATTTCTATTGGAAATATTCCTTGAAGCATCCACGGAGAAATTCTCGAAGAAATCAGAAGCGATTCTTGAAGACATTATGAAGTGGTTGTGGTCAGTTGACAGCCTTTGCTCATAGCCTTCGGACGTATTTTCACCTTGCTCCCGTGCTTCGTACTCCGTAATGGCTTCCGTGCTTTTTTTAACACTAGTGGTCCCAGCAACCATCGCCTTGCCATTAAGTAGGCTATTGCAAAATGCCATGGAACCTCCCATACAAAATGACTCATTAGTCATCTCCCGTTACCCCGATTATTCCGAAGACTTTCCCAAACTTTTTCCTCGCACGATCACGTCGCATCCCTTATAGAGTGCAACAGGTAAACTGGTAAACTTACGTTAATCCGTTCATTCGTTCTTAAGCCATTTCGTGACAAACAAACACCGTTCCATTTTTATTCATATAGATACATTTCAGGTTTGTGTATGAATCGGTTATATGATATGCACTCTTTTACCGCCGTTGGCATCTTTAGCAATATTTGTTTGGTCGAGAATGGTAAAATATCGCTTTCTTTTGATTGCTCATCGTTCGATATAGTTCACCACACCATCACTGTAGACAATGGGTTCCCAATCTTTCCGGATTCATGATCCACCTAGCCGGCAAGTTCATTTATCGTGACCCACAAGAGAAATGCAGTTAGAAAAAAGAGTCTTCTAAATCAAGGCTATGGTTTTCAATTTATCTAAATTTTCAAAGTTTGACAATTGTTTAGCATAACGTTCTTAAAAACATAAAAAACTAGATAGATGCACATCACATAGAGCTGACTTACACTGTATATTTTAATATTGATCATGTTTAGGTAATTAAAATGTTTTTCGATGAAAACTGACAATTAACTGAAGAATATTTCTGCCAACTTTGATATAATTGTTTGGAAAATGTTGGAAATTCTTCGCGTATTATTTTGAATATTTGTAAATCCTTAGGATTTCTTTGAGAATAATCTTCTTATGAACATTTTGTCAATATCATGATGATTTTGTTTTTGGTTTAAAATCCCTTTCCGTTTACCTTTGTTTTTGTAATTGAAGGAATACTTTGGATGATTCGACACTATGAGTGTAGATTTGCAAAAGTTTTGCTTTGTTCGACAAATTTTGAATGGTTTGCCACTGCAAGTGTCGACATTATTTTCTTCTACTTGGAAATTGTTCATATCACTTGTAAATATTATATTCTAAGGCATGTCTATATCTCTTAAATAATTGTTTAACATGATCCTCTTAATTAACAAACATCCCTCCTAGTAACCTTCGTGGAGATGCAGAGGCAAACATGGTCTCCAAATAGCAAAGGTTACGCGCTAACATTCCTTCCCCCAATCCCACCTGACTGCAAGGACGTGGCTGGCGCCGTTATTGACCCTGTATTAGTAGAGGCACTGAATTATGTACACTGAAGAAGTTTATGGCCAATCCCAGCCGAACTTCTAGTTGATTCTTTGTGCATCTTCACTGACCTCGGTCAATCACGGAATAGCAATCATTGATTTGTGTAGTCAGTCTAAGCTAAGCTCAGCTAAGCTAAGTACACCTATATTTTTGAATAGTTCACCCAACTTGATTGCGTGTACTCATTGAGACTTCTTTTTGTTTATGTTGAATAATCGATTACAATTAAGGATTGTGTTTACTGTTGGGTTTGTTTGAATATTTTTCTGATTGATAGATGGAAATTGTTAAAATCCTTGCTACTCTTTTTAGAATCTTTCGTATTCCACTTTAACGGTTAGAATTCGAAAATTGGGAGAGCCAAAGTCCAGCAAAAAGATTTCAGACAAGTGTTCAAACTTGATTACAGCGGGGCCTCAAAACTTTCGCCGTCTTCCTTTGAGCTTTAGTAACCCGTGTTTGAAATTATTGTCTTTGGAACTATTGTGAAACAGTTGATAGGTTTCTGAGAAATATTATAGAAATAATATATAGGGTCGGTGTTCCCTCAGTGGACGGTCCCCTATAGTCGCACTAGTGGCTTTTTACGGCCGTTTCGCTGGTAATCGTAGCAAAATAATTTTTGACATGAAGATCAGTAGCTATTTATCTAAGTACCATTGACACACAGCTCGGTTTTCTTTAAAAAATGATCGAAATAAATAGTTTTGCTTAAAATTTTAGCTCCCTTCCCAAGCAGCACGCATTGTAACAAGCAAGTAACAGCAACGACTGCTTAACATATTCAATAGTTACAATAGGAAACATTGTAACATGGAAACATACTGCTATGTAACCGAAAAAGAGCAAAAAGTCGAGCCTTATGTAACTTGTTGGTCGTTACATAAGAAGTTTACTGGCGACGGATATGCAATTTGTTGATTACGCATGGGTTTTCCTGCGACAAAATAATAGGAACGGCGTTGAACTTATTGTTTCATTCTGACAGTTTTGAAACCGAACAACCATTTTAGAATTGAATGTCAACAAATATTATGCCTATTATCTTGGAACGTGTAATTATTCACAAGTATATATTAAATTTAACAAGCAGATTTAAATTTGTGGTGAAATCAATCATTTTACTTGCTCAAAATTGACGCGCTCATGAAATATCTTATAATTTTAAATTGAATAATACATGATTCGTGAATTGCTTAGATAATATGCCATTGTAAATGCCATAAAAAATGGAAATTTACACTGTTACTCAAATCAATAGTGTTTCTCATTTGTATTTCATTGTTTGTGATTCCAAAATCACGTTTTTTCGTATCCCGATATTGGATTTTCTTGATTGCCTATCATAAACCGCCATTTAATTTCATCTGGCAGCATATACACTTCCGAATAACTGTTTGAAGACAGCCAATCTAAAATGATGACAACTATTAAAAAGTTGTTAGAAAAGCTGCGTATTGTGAATCCAACAATTTTAATTCATTACTGGAAAAATATCTATGAAAAAAATAACTGGTCATAAACTAGTCAAGCTCTTATATTAAAATTCACGATACGTATGAACATTTTTGGTCTGTAGTGTTGACCACTGTCAGCAAGTTACTCGTTTGTTACACATCAGTTACCCAGAAATCTTATGTTATTTTGAAACTGATGTGTAACTATACTGAAACTGCCATTAAATTACACTGCTGTCAATAGGGGAAGGGGTGTTAAAATGAACACCTTAAGGATATCGTCTTGCTTCTAATGGGAAAATGATGCATTTGCGATAAATCACTAAATAAAGTGCAAATATCCCCAAGCCAATTGACTGGAACCTTAGAAAGGTATGAAAATTAAATGCTCCATCCAAGAAAGCACATGGTTTGTGACGTGCTCAAATAGCTCGAAAGAAGGCAAAATAAAGCGTGTGCTAGAAAAAGGGCGCCAGTCTAATGATCGATTTCTCTTCATCGATCCTCTCTTCTGTGAATAAAGGTGACAAGATGCGGTTTTGTTAGCAATTTTTCACTTTAGCGTTACGTAATAAATGGACGCTGCCTCAGAAGCAAGACGGTTAGTGGTGCAGTAAACGTACGCACTCGATCATGCTTGCATATATAATGCAGGCGTTTGTGATTGTTTGTGATGTTATTGTTAAATAATGCTGATGCAAAAAATGTACGTTTGTAAGGTTCCAATTTGTGCGTTACTTCAGCGTAGCATTATGTTTGGTAGAGTTCGAATTCAACAGCGGTTTTGGTGTTATAAAATAGGGGGTGGGGGTTTAGCCCCCACGAATTGATTAATGTTTAGCTCCTTCGATAAGTTTTTTAAGGACAAATTTTACACATATTTTGCACGTAATACAAACTATGACAGTGCACAAATGGACCTATCATAAATTTTAACAACGAAGACAACAACTAATCTACTGTCGACTAAAAGTCATCGAGCTTAACAAAATACAATCATTTACGGGATTGACTAGAGGACCCAAACATTTTAACGTTCAAGAATCCGTCATCGTCATCATCGAAAGTTCAACAGCAATTTTTCTGTTCAAAACTGCAATCTACTCGTCGAAAATGTGATCACTGTGTTTTGGTGGGAGAAAATCCTGAAAATCCTGAAAATTATCATGTTGATGACGGATCCTGCCCCCGTAAACGAAACCTCGTCATCCCGTGGGGCTCAAAAATTGACGTTACCCACAAAAGTAGTAGAAAGAACATTACAAATGTACCTCAATGTTCTGTGATATGTCTACTCGCGAAATTTTCCCTAATTTATTAATTTGTTCATTTATTATATTTAGTTCTATCGCACAATATCAAAATTAGAGATGTTTATTAACGCAACGACATGAATTAAGACTAAGATAGATGAGCTTTCACATATTTTTATCGTCATAAAAATCATTGAAATTTGTTTTTCATGCGTAACAGGGTCGGTGTTCATTTCACCACCCTGTTCATTTAGAACTATTTTGAGAAACTGTTGAAGGAGTATTCACTAACAAAAAAAAAAACAAAGCATTTCTTTGAGAATTCCTGTGATATATTTTGTTTTACTTTCTAGGAGATTCTTTGAAGGAATTTTAGGAGAAATGTCAACAAGCTCTTTTGAAGAAATGCTTTGTGGAACACTTGAAGATCAACTTGAAAAGAGAATTAAAAATATAAAATAATAGTATTGTAGCTAAGACAAACAGATGTGCCAACTAGAATAATAATCTAAAAACACAGCATTGCGAACAATTGTGCTACTTTTCCCTGAACTCCAATGCCCCGATTGACGCTTTTCACCGAATGACATTTTCCCGAATGACCCGTTTTGCCGAAAAGTTATACAGTTATATAAAGTATATAAAATACTCTTCAGTGATAGGGCGGTGAACTAAAAAGAACGATAAGCAATCAAGAGAGGTTGATATTGGTTCACTCACGCCCAAACACATTTTGAAAAAGAAAAAAAACCATCACATAAAGAAAGGTGCATAGCAGGTGATCATTGACTCAATCATCTTGTGATGTATGAAGTTCTGACAATTATAAATACCAAAACCTTTTGTGGAAAATGGCTTTTTCAGGGAAATAAGGTATTCTGGGAAGTGGCTTTCGGGGAACAGGTGTTCAGAGAAACTTTCGGGGAACAGTAGCACAACCAATGCAAACATTAATGCCTCATATTTAAAATATTTTGATTGCTAAGCGGGATACTCTGCTCTACGATCATTATTTGATGAAGTTAAAATTAGTTCGTCACTAAATATTGATAGCCTACTTATAGTGTTCTCAATTCTCTTAGTGAAAAGCAGTTGTCAGAATTGGGGCCATTTTTGTAGTTGAGATCAGAAATGCAACGCCGTGTATGATTCACAGAATTCATACTATTTTGTTCAAAATAAACTTATTTATATTAAAAAAAAAAAACAGATTTATTTTCAATAGATATCTATTCAGATATATAATTTTATATCATTATTTTCAACTTATAATGGCGTTTGTCATGTTTGTTTCACTGAAAACATTTTTAAGGGTGATTTTTTCTATAAATGTTGAACTCAAATTAATGAAATCTAATATACCTTCTCTATTACTATTTTCCAAATCCAGTTCTAATAGATGTCAAACAGCAGTTTTATTGTGGATTTACATGTGTTTATCTACCCATTATCAAAGCTACTCCATAAACGAAAATCGACTTTCAATTGTATGATAAATCATAGGTGCATTCAAAACGAATTGTTATGACATTTTTCAACTGCAATTGATTACTGAGGTACCAGTACTTGTTTTAAAAATATAAAATAAAAATCCTGAAATAAGTATGTCTGTTTGTCTGTGATGAGTGTATTCGAATAATTTCTTCCTAAAAACAACCCGTTTTGGTGGAATTGCTGATCAGATCTTAAGGGTATTTATTCGTAACAAATCCTTGAAATGGTATTTTATGAGATCTTTGACAAAAGACGGCTTGAGTAACCTACTTGTTACCATTAAGGCATATCAACTAAACATGAAGCTCTTGACATAACATGGTAATCTGCCTCAATCATAGCATGAGTACTACTTGATTGATTTTTTTTCCTGGAATTATTCATGATCTAAATATTACGAAGAGACCATCGCATAGTTTTCTACTTTGATAATAAAAACCGAATATGGTACTCATTACAGAGCAGTTCATTGTAGAAAATATCCTGCCAGTAATGTTACGCTTCTACCTGCTTCTGCCACTTCTGATAATGCCAGCACTTATTACGTGATATATCTGTCGACATATATCCAAAAACTGGAAGGCATTAAACATTGCCCTGTGTTTGCACATAGAGCTTCTAAGGTGCACGTGTTTCTAAACAGTGGAAATGCTTAGAACTGTCTGCATGTGTCATCTTTTTATAAAGTGCATAGTTTTTGCTAATGCTAATTTAGTCTAATTATGTTATCGTATTGTTACTTTGGTGGGTCAAAATTAGATCTCCAGCTTAAACATATTGCTCCCCTGGAAGATGATCTAGATTCAACAAAGCCAACCCACATTCAGATAACAACTCCCGGTGACAGTCTTCCCCGCAAGCAACTGTCACCGTACGTCACTCTTTATTGTCCTAATCCTAAGCTCGAAAGAGTCATCTCCGCCCTGGACGTTGATTTAATTTGGGACTTTTCCACCCGAAGCAAACTCCTGGCAGACTGACTTTCTCTGTGACAGACAGGCCAGTCTGCCATCGCATAGGGGGAGATCTCCTGGTAATGGACATCAAAAATTGGACGAATCGTGGTTTAATAAAGATTCGACAGTATTTGGCATGAAGGTCTGATTGTGAAATAAAAAAAAACATTAATTTTCCAACATACATTGTTAGAATAATCCAAAGTTATCTGTCAAATCGTACTTTTCAGGTTTATTTTCAGAACTCCAAGTCTGAAAGACTTCCTGTGAGTGCTGTTGTTCCTCAAGGCAGCATTTTGGGACCAATTTTATACAATATTTTCATAACTGACTTACCTGAGTTAGCCTCTCCGTCAAATGACAATGCCTACATGTCATCTGTAGTAGATTACAAAAGAGTTTGAGTATTTTTTCATCATACTTGCACAAAAGCAAGATTTCTCCTAATGCTGGCAAAACTCAACTAACAATATTCTCACATAAACGAAGAGCTCTTAATTTGAAACCTTTAATTAGAAATCACGTTAAGAGGGATTCCAATAAGTTGTCAGATGAAGTTTAGTATCTAGTGCTCATGCTAGATACAAATTTGACTTTAAAAAATCACGCCAAGTGTTATAAATGGGTAACAAGATCATAATGAATCATTTTTTAAATAACGAATTTATTGGCTTAGGTGTTCGATACCGGCGGATCTCCCCCTATTCCTTTTTTGACTGGTCCACATCAACTTTTCAAACAAAAAGTCATATCACTATCGCAATCTACCCGCTCACTGGCAGCGGGTTTGGTCGAGTGCGGGATAAGTTTTAATTGAAAAACAGGATTAAGGCGAGTGGACACCTACCGAAATCCCGAGATGCTGGAGAGTGGCGCGGAAGGCGGTTAGAATAAAATTCACATTCTAATGGGTGAACTATGCTGAACTAATTCAGAGCGAGAGTTGGGGGACGGTATTTTATTTTCGGAAAGTATCCATAAAATATGAAACTGAGCGAAACGAGCCACTTAAGCGCTCGGAACAATATGCTTGGGTTTGTAAAACGACGAAAGCGAACAGGTTACCTTCATTAAGTTTCGCTCGTCGCATCTGGGTATTAGGGCGTACCGGGAAAAATCTCTTCGAAAAGTTAATTGAATGTTTTCAAAGACTAACACAAAAATAATAAAAATTGAAAGAGGAGGCTTCTACACAAAACGTATGTCATTTTTGTATAAATAAAATATTTTTTCATAAATTTATCCGGAAGAACTTTTCAACCTTTTTCAACGATTCGATTAAATGTTAAACATAAATGAGCGAGCATATATATCATTCTAGGGTTGAGTACCATGATTTGCAGAACATTTACTTTTCTGGGTCATCCTACTGGCCATTCTCGGATGGGGTTGCTCATCAAAAACACGAATCTTCTACATTGATTGAAATCATTTCGTCCATTATGTCGGAGCAAGCAAATTGAAAGGTGCCATCTCATATTTCAATCTGGGCCCCATGGGATACCGAAATCTACTCTACCTTTTGCCAGCAAACTGCTTGGAAAGTTCTCAAAAGGACGTGACCATTTATAATGTCGTTTGTGGAGCAAATGGAGATTTTTGCTGCTTGGTTGTGCTTTCGGTGGCGCTACAGGATGGGGGAGAAAAGACGGTGAGGGTTTTGAAAAATCGAACCGATTATCTGTGGAGTTAGCACATGTGTTGAACAGACAACATGCTGCTCTTGTGAGGTAAGTGTAGATGGAAACAGCTTTTCTTAGACAAAGCTTTTACCGGGTTTTAGTTTTTCGCTTTCAATATGTGATGACGGGAATCTGTTATCGAAATGTGTCATTTAGGGTTTCATTTTATTATGGTTTGTGCAAAAGATCCAAGATGTTACACATCATAAAATAAATTGTAATATTGTGTACAATAACATCCTTAAAGCTGAGACTGCTGAAAATCGTGACGTAGTAATCGATTGAATCGATGAGAAGCCTACGGAAAATGTGTGAAACTTTGACCGGGATTTGAACCCTGCTCTAGAGATTGATAATTGCGTCTGATGGCGCTCGACCAACTTACTACGCAGAGTGAAGTGAGTTCGATTTGCTACAAGTTTGGTGTTGTTGTTTGAAATGTATTTCTTGGTTTTTAATCAATCGAATCCGATTACGTTTTGAGCGCAATATTGTTGTAAAATGAAAAATGAGCTCACTTACGTCAATACATAGCCAAGCATTGCTATGTATTGACGTAAGTGAGTAAGCATCGGTCTATATTGATTTATATTTGTTTCTGTGTAGAGGAAGTGGTGTTTTTAATGGAATAACGATGAAATTGTACAGTTCTATTACACAAAGTAAACAATAGATAGGGGAACTTACGTATTCTCGGCAGCTTAAGCCGATGCCGCGCTTCTTTTGTAATAGTCTCGGACATCAGCAGATAAATTCCGTGTTTGACTGTTTACATTTATGCGTTGCTCAATCCTCTATCGATTCACACCGACAGACTTGTCAAAATGCTTTTGGAAACGTTTTTACAACGCTGCGAACATCCCTTGTCAGTGTGACTATTGTCGGCAGCCGCATTCTGTTCGGCAACTTTCCCATAAGAACTGCTGGTGAATCACTTCGGCAGCTCCAAATCAGCCGCATTTTGAGGCGTGTTCAGGGAAGCGGACAAAACAAAGAATCATCTGAATGTTTTCATTAACGTGTTTTGATAGAATAATACTGTGAATTTGGCGTTTGAAATTTGGTTGCCGATAATAGTCGAATGGTGCCGAAGCCGTTATGTTATTTAACGCAGCGATACGAATTCAGACTAACGTGAAAAAAGTTCACATATATATATCGTCACCAAAAAAAAATAAATTTAAATGTTCATTTTACCTGCACTATGGTAAAATGAAAGTCATATAAAATATGAAAATAATGTATCGCATTTCTGAAAAGGCATTTTTAAATAATTGTAACTCATTCGAAAAAAGATCAGGTGTCAGTTTTCACATCATATCGTAACGATATTCATTACACTTAAAATCATCAAAGATCATTTTTAGGGCATTGGTCACCAAGAATTTGAAGAATAGTTGAAAATATTCTCTAAGATTGAAATTTTCCCATTTTGTAAAAACCTGGTTCACAACTAAGTCACTGGAGTTGTCATCAAGGGGGCCAATATCCTTCAAATTATTTCCCCCCGACCATGTCTGAATTATCTTTTGCAAATGATGAAGTTTAACAATCCAAATTTGACGGATAGGAAGAAAAATAAAATTGAACTATTCTCAGCCGGTTCCGAAGATGTCCCATCAATAACCGGAAAAATCCAAGGCCAAAGCTGGCACTCATGACTAATAAGTTCTCTCATGACGTCCGTAGTCAAAAATTTTAAAACTAAATCAAGTTTAGTTGGAGTCAGATTTTCGTTACAATAAATGTTTGTTGAATGTTGGTCCATTTGCGTTAAATCACTAAACAATGTGTAAAAGGCCCTTTTCCAAATTGACTGGAACCTTACAAAGGTAATAAACAAATTAAATGCTCCAAGAGAGCACATGGTTTGTGACCGTGTTCAAATAGCCCGAAAGAAGGCAAAATATAGGACTTGATTAATTGGTGCATATTATTACTTCCCGACCCCAGACATCAACTTGTTAATGTCAAACGTAGGAGATGGAATCCTTGACGAAATTCAGCTATGAGGACAGAACTTGTACCACTGTGGACTTAAGGCCCTAGTAAAATGTGCACATTTAAAAAAAAATCAATGATGATTGAAAAACTATCGTCCGGACGATCTCATTTGCAATCCGACAAGAATTGACTTTTTTATTCCATTTGCTGGGCGATATGAGTTAAGAACATTGCAGAATCTTATGGTAAAATTCGTGATGTAAGATTTTACTGAATTAAATCTTGAGTGAATTTTTTACACTAATTTGAATTTTTTTTATAGAATACTAGATGAACTTTCAGCAAATCACGAACGTACGTATAAGAATCTGCAACTATTCCAAATTCTGGAGTATCCTTGAATTCATTAAATTCCAACTTTCAAAGAAACCACCAAGTTGTCCCAAATAGCTGGAGTTGGATCTATTGGGAGGCATGGACATTAGCTACAATCACATACAAGTAGTAGAAACAATGGTGTATCGAACGTCAGCAGTCAAACGTATGGTCCCAGGCAGTTGATGTTGTTAACGCAAATGTTATGCCATTTGGAAACCAGAATGGGCTAAATTTCGTTTCTGATTCATTCGTACACTTCCGGTAATACCAGATATAGTTCTTCGTTTCGGACTAGCAGCATCAATATATGCCTCTTGAAGAAAAGCAATACCAATCCCCCCCTGATTGAGATGAATAATCGATTCATTCCGTTTCTCGCGGAGTTCTACAACCGCATACATTCCATGACGCCATCTTTAGATGACAATCGGCATCGATACTTAAATCCCGGCTGCACTATTGGGACCATTGTTTCCGACTGCATTGTTTGAAAACGGCATGGCAAAAGAATGATGACTGGGCTGAAGGATCAATGGAAAAGGCGGATTGAGTAGATGGGAAGTTGTCCGTTGTGCTGACATTAGATGTAGGATTGCAGATAGATGACAGGGACGGAAGGTGATCTGTAGGAATGTTGGGGTTTGCTTCAGGTTTATTGGCACTAGTCTCATTCTCCGTTTCCACTACTATCTCATGGTTTTCCGCCGATAGAACGGACGATCGCTGGGAAGACAAAGCAGCAGTGTACGAGGATTTGATTGCGGTACTGTCGTCGTTGGTAAAGATCACGGGAGGACAAGAAAGCGAAAGACGGTTGTCAGCAAAGCAGAAAGCCTACCTCTGGCTCATCGACCATAGCAAGGCTTCTCGGGTGTTTCCACTCATCGTCTTCTTAATCGGTTGGCTTGAAGAAAAGTTGAACGAGATCAGTCGTTTGGACGGAGATTTGTCTACTGTGTCACTATCAATGGTAGGAGTGCAAGGGCGCGACAGGAACGAAGGGCAGTTTTGGACAGTAATGGGGCCCTCTCCGGTTCACAGGAGAGAGACTTAACTTCTCGAGCCGTTTCCGAGGTCGGTGCAACTGGTAATTGTGGGTGATATAGAAGCACACTGGATGATATGAACTGAGGAAGGGTTGAGGAATGGTGAGGTTGACTTCAGATCCCGTAGAATAGGAAGCTTTTCGTAATTCGATAATCTTCGGTGGAGATGACGGGTAGGAGATGCAGGAGATCATGAAAGAATGGCTCTGGACCCACATAAACCCTCAATGGAGATATGGCGCCATCAAAGCATTTGGGAGATATGGTAAGCTCTGCAGCGACTCCTCGAGAATGGTCAAAATCCTACAGTTGATGGCGACAATAGCGTCATCCTGGCTTATGCCCACTGATGGAGGACAGATTGATAAACGGCAGTTTGTCCATAGAATGGTTTCACCTTAAGCAACATGTTGAGTCATGGGAATGTCAACAGATCCGGAGGGTTTTTTGTTATCGCAACTAGATAAAAACGTGACACTATCGTAGTGTGAACCGGTGTAGAATATAGAAACTTTCCGGCCACAGGGGCTCCATTTGAGTATTCCCGGAAAACGATCGATGCGCTCATCCCAAACCGTGATACTGATATTGTACAGTTCACATGCAACGGATAGACACTCCTCACCTCCCAAGAATAGGTTATCAGCCAGCAGGTCTAAATACTGCTAAACACGATCGTTTTCGTCCACGAATCCGTGCTCAACGAAATCCTCAGCGAACGGTATCAAATAATCGAAATACCGCGCAAAGTTTTTCCGCAGATGGTCCACAATCAAGGCACGCACATGCAGCGTCGTGGAGGCAAAAACCTCAGGATGAATGCCCAGAACCTGGTGGACAATTCTAGCCGAAGAGACAGGTAAATGGTAGACCCGGGATGGGTTTGAAACCACAAATCGTACCCGCAAACTTGACGACGAACTAGACGAAATACTTATTGTGGTCCATTTTCGTAAGGCGCGGATGGCGTTTAAGCAAAGACTGAAACTGAGCAGAAGTATACAAATCTTGTGCTTTGCAGCAAAAGTTATTTCTATTCCTACATTGTGCCTAAACACCATTTGTATATTATGTGTTTCTCCCTCTAAAATCTGTAAGTGTCTGTCTGTCTATTGTTTATTTGTATGTAGTAAAAATCAGTATATTCGGCTTTGTTTTGTGCATTGAACTGAGTAGAAATTCGCGAAATACTTAATAATGCCAACGCAGTAAATATGACCAAACTTCCTTATTTCAATGGCCGGGTTCTAAAATATTAAATTATAAACATTTAAACTTTTTCCGATGACCTTCGAGGGATCGGTTCTGTTTTGTTAACTGAGCAGAAACACAAGAAACGTTTAAACTTAGTACAAAGACAATAATCAAAAAAAGCAAGTCTTTCTTATTTTGATAGCCGGGATTCAAAATAATTCAATCACAAACACTTAAACAACAACTGCCATGGGTCAATCGCCAGCTTATCAGGCGAATCCTAACCTAACACCCATCCCAACCCCCACCTCCGTATCACTTATGAGGGCGTCACTGAGTCGGTGGCCTCTCATTAAGTAAGTGATACATCAACATTTCCTTCCCCAATCCCAAGTTACGGTAAAGATGGGCGTGGCCGGGTATAGTTATATTCATGCTTTTGGTTTTCTTGGTCATGATTGGATCATGGTTTATTCCTCAACCATATTCCTGAAGGCAGTCTGATCGAGATAATCAAAAAAAAAAAACGAAACAAAACATGAGTATTACTAGTATCCAATCTACGAAGTATACCGTAACTACGCTAACGCTATCTGTCGGGGTGTATGTAGGCCTACCAACCAAACGCTTTCGATTCCAGGTAGAATTCCAATCGCCCTTCCTGCGATCTAATGGGTTTGATGTGGACTGTATGAGGATACACAGTCCGACACTGGCGAATTTTCCACAAAACCGGCTCTTCCTTTCTCAAGATTAAATATAACTTCACACGCGACGTACAGCAATTACACCATTTATTTGGACGGAAACAACACTCTACAGTTCACTTTTATTGCAACTTAAACTCTAACATTGAAACTTACGACTAACAGTTTAAAACTTAGACTCTAACATCGAGTTTATGTGACCTGACCGCGCGATCGGACTATAAGGAGCTAACTGATCTGCCTTATGCATCTCTCATCAACCAACTAACCCATTTGTTCGATCTCTGAACCTAACTCCGACACCCGAACTTTTACCTGACGTCATCGATTCGAAACGGTTCAGGTACCGAAGTAGTCATCTCCCAGTTTTCTCCCAATTTCTCTAATTCGTAGGTTCGAAGATCTCACCAAGCAGAGCCAGTTCCATAGGTGTAGCTAGGGGTCTTATTCCTCGTAAACATGCTCGCCCATCCTGAAAGCACGGTGATTTCTGAAAATATAAGAAACTCTTCGACCAGAATCGCTGCGAGTTACGTGTGGAGTTCATGGTTGGACTACAACATCTTGATTTGGTAACGGGAGCAGGCAAATCCTTTCAACAGGACGTTTCAAATGTCCATTGCTAGTCTTAAGAGTGACTACCCTCACGACCCCATCATCACCAGGGTGAAGCTGATGAATCCTAGCCATCTTCCAACGTAATGGGGGTTGGTTATCATCTTGGATAATGACTAGTTTCCCAGTCTCGATCTCTACAGGTGGTTTCCACCTTTTCATCCTGCCTTGCAATTGTGCTAAATACTCCCTCTTCCATCTTATCCAGAAATGTTGAAATTTTTGTTGGACAGCGTGCCATTGTTTAAGTCGGTTAAAGGGGATTTCAGTGTAGTCATACTCGGGAAGGCCTTGTAGTGATGACCCAACGAGGAAATGGGCTGGCGTTAAAGGAGTTAAATCTTCAGGATCTTCGGTTAACTGTGTTAAAGGCCGTGAGTTCAAGCAACTCTCTATTTGAACAATGAGAGTATTCATATCCTCGAAGGTCAAAACGTTTTCGCCAAGCACCTTGAGCAGATGTTTTTTCGCAGAACGTACTGCGGCTTCCCAGAGGCCGCCAAAATGTGGCCCACTGGGGGGACTAAAATGCCACTGTATACCCTCTGCGTTACATTCCTTGGATATCTTCTCGTGGCAGTCTCTATTTTTCAGCAAAGCCATCAATTCGGTCAGCTGATTTCTCGCTCCAACGAAATTGGTTCCGTTATCGGAGAAAATGTCGCTTGGTTTCCCTCTGCGTGAAATAAATCGTCTCAAGGCCTGGAGAAACCTCTCCGTGGACAAATCTGTCACCAATTCCATATGGATGGCCTTGGTGCAAAAACATACAAAAAGAGCCACGTATGCCTTTACAGCGGTTCGCCTTGGACCAAGTCTTACATAGACAGGACCAAAATAGTCCACTCCAACCCGAGAAAATGGTCTCGATACAGTCACCCTTGACGATGGTAAATCTCCCATAAATTGTTGGACAGTCGATGGTTGCGACCGATAGCATCTAAGGCATTTATGTACCAACTGACGAGCAAGACTTCTTCCACCTAAAGGCCAATAATTAAGCCTTACTGTTGCTAACAACAACTGTGGCCCAGCGTGCAAAAGTCTCTCATGGAACGATTGGAGAAGTTTCCGAGTGAATATATGACGGGCTGGAAGAATTGGTGGGTGCTTCTTATTTTCAGGCTCTTGTGAATGATTGAGCCTTCCTCCAATGCGCAGAAGTCCATCCTCTTTGGAGATGTAGGGGTGGAACCATCTTAACGGTGATTTAACAGACACAGACGACCCTTTCGACAACGCCTTCCATTCTTCTGGAAACGCTTCCATTTGAACACGACGAATGAGAACCTGTTCGGCCCTTCTCCTTTCGACGATAGTCAAAAACTCCTCGTTTTTCCTCTGATCTTTCGGTTGCTTGAGTAATTCCATCATTCTCAACCAATAAGCGGTACGCCGAATCAAATCGTCGTACGAATCAAACTTAGCAATGTACCACTGGTTGAACTCATCACACGTTGACACGGTATTAGCTGTAGCACATCGACGTCGTTCTTCCTCTCCTTCTTCGTTGGTTCCCGCATCTCTTACCGGCCACTGTTCCTGGGAATGTTGAAGCCAGAAAGGTCCCGACCACCACAGAGCGTTATCGATGATATTGGAGGCGTTCAGCCCGCGGGAAATCAGGTCCGCAGGATTCTCGGTACCCTTCACATGTCCCCAATGACATCCATCAGATAGACCTTGAATTTTGGACACCCTATTAGCCACAAATGTTGTCCATATCGCCGGAGTTGCGGCTATCCAGCGCAAAACACATGTTGAGTCGGTCCAAAGAAAATCTCTCCTTTGAAACGAATTGCTTCACGCACCTTCTGACAGAGTTGAGTTCCAAGTAGCGCCCCACAAAGTTCTAACCTTGGTAGAGATTGGGTTTTTAAAGGTGCCACCTTGGAACGTGATGCCAACAGCCGTACAAGAATATTTCCTGACGAATCTTGACTCCGCAAATATATGCAAGCCCCATAAGCCTTCATTGAAGCGTCGGAAAAACAATGAACCTCTACAATGACTGCAGCTGGGATGATTACACACCGATGGACTTCGACCTCTTGCAACCGTGGTAGATGTTCATAGAATTTGCACCATTCCTCGCCCACCTTCGGCGGTACCGGCTGATCCCAATCCAGTCGTTGACCATCTTCACCTTCTATCGTCCATAAACGCTGCATGAATATTTTTGCTTCTACGATCACAGCTCCTATGAGTCCAGTGGGATCGAAAAGTGTGGCGATCGTAGACAGTATTTTCCGTTTTGTCAACAATTCTGCTGGATTAAGTTGTGGAACTTGGAATTTGAATCTTAATTTGTCCGTTCCTGGCACCCACACCAGGCCAAGTGTAGTAATCGATGGATTCGACTCGAGAGTGATTTCTTCGGTGTTGGGAATAGCCAAATTTTCGACGGGGACGCCCTCTAACACCTTTGAACAATTGGACGCCCATTTTCGGAGATGAAAACCACCTGCTTCCATCATATCTTGTAGTTCGCAACGCAATCTTGTTGCATCCTCCACGTTATCCGCTCCAGTGATTACATCGTCCATGTAAGTGTCTTCTCTCACAGCGACTGCTGCCGATGGAAACCGACGACCTTCGTCGGTGGCAAGTTGCTGTAGAGTCCTCGTAGCTAGAAATGGAGCAGGTTTGGTTCCGTAGGTAACCGTATTTAGCTCATAGGTTTTGACGTCTTCCATGGGTGAAGAACGCCAAAGAATGCATTGAAGATGCCTATCTTCCGGACGTATCCAAATTTGGCGGAACATCTTCTCCACGTCTGCCACAACCATGATCTGCCGAGTTCGCCCACGAATGATGATCGCTCGTAAATCCTCCTGAATAACCGGACCAGCATAGAGCGCATCGTTGAGTGATATGCCATTGGACGTCCTACAGGATGCGTCAAACACGACCCGTACCTTGGTTGTCGTGGACGCCTCCTTCACTACAGGATGGTGTGGTAGGTAACACCGTTTGCTACCTTCGCTTGCTATTTCCTGAACCTCCTTCATATGTCGTAGCTGAAGGTATTCGTCCATGAATGCTACATATTGCTGACGTAAATTGGAATCCCTATCCAATCTTCGTTCCGTACTGTAGAAACGACGCAAGGCGATGTCCCTTGACTCGCCAAGTCGCTGCAGTTTAACACCGTCCATGGGAAGACCAACGATGTATCTACCGTCTTCAGCTCTTTTGACTGATTCCTGATATTGTTCCTCGCAAAGCGTCTCTTCAGGTGAAGATTTGATTTGATCTGCGACCTCTTCGCATTCCCAAAACCGTGTGAGTAAGTTTTCAAGACGATCCTTCACCGAAAGATTACAGTTGACCTGGGATATCGCCTTGGGCATTGCCATGGTGCCGCACACCACCCAACCAAACACCGAATCGATCAACGTGGGCATATTGTCTCCGAGCGATATTTTGCGATCGATATCGAACAAGCTAAAGAAGAGTTCAATACCTAGAACCATGTCTACTCCACTTGATTTGAAGAAACCTGGGTCCGCTAGCCGTACGCCTTCAGGAATGACCAATTCCCGAGTATCCACCGTAGTAGTAGGAAGGTTGACGGTTACCTTCGGTAAAACCAGAAAATTCACCGACCGAGCGAATGATGAAACCCTTGATCGAACCTTGATCTGAACCTGATGTTTCACCAGTGATGTAGTTTGACCGATTCCTTGTACCCTGACGTCAGTCTTTGATCGAACCACCTTGAGAAGCTGACAAAGCCTTTCCGAAACAAAGTTGCATTCGGATCCAGAGTCCAAAAGCGCACGCGCTCCGTATTGGTTGCCTTCGTTGTCCTCGACAAGTATTAACGTTGTAGCCAAGAAAACTTGCGATGCTGCCCCTGCCGCATTGCATACAGATATCTCCGAAGTCGCCACGCTCGCTACTGTATTCGTTCCAGGACATGATGGCTCTCCGTTATCTGGAGGACAATTTGAAGCACTATTTCCAACCGTAGAAACAGTGTCCGCATTTTGCTTGAAGCAAACGAGTGTATGATGTCGCCCCTTACATGTTCGACAGGAGTACTTCGACCGACAATCCTTTCCTTGGTGTCCAAATCTGAAGCAGTTTCGGCATAACGAGTGCTTCCGTAGCACACCCTCGCGATCCCTAACTGACAGTCCTTGGAATGCCGGACAGCTATACAAGAAATGGTTCTCCGAACAGCATACGCAACTGGTAGATGATTGTGACGTAGAATTGAAGCTAGCCTTCACCACGGCCCTCTGCCGTGATGCATTGGTTGATGAAACCTTGGAGTCCGATGATCGTGCCGGTATCGATGCCAATACTTGTATACGACGTTGCAAGAAATCAACCAAATCCTTGAACGTATCCTTGTCCTTTGTAGAAGACTGTTCCTCCCATGACCGACGAGTAATAGGGTCTAATCGACTAGACAGCATGTTGACCAAAAGTAAATCCTTGTATTCCGCTACCTCAACAACCTGGTCAAGGGTCTGGACAATCCTCTCAAAACCTTCGACTAAAGTTTGCAGTTCCGAAACCGATTCCTTGGCAATATAGGGCATATTCAAAAGAGCTTGGACTTGTCGTTTCCTAAGTTGCTTGCTGTTATCGTAACGTTTAGTGATCAGGTTCCAAGCAACGTTGTAATTGGCTGCGGTAATTGCTAGAGGGTCGATTAATCCTTTGGGTTCACCCATCAAGCACCCCTTCAAATAATGTAATTTCTCGACATCAGGTAAATCCGTACGAGAATGAATGAGCGAAATGAATAAATCTCGAAAACTAATCCATTCGTCTATATCTCCCTTGAAGGTTTGCAATTTGATCTGCGGTAACCTAACGTGTTCCGATATGTTCAACGTAGAGCTGTCATGGACATTAGTTGAATGGTCCATTGCCGCTCGTTGGATCTGCTCTAATTTCTCCAAAAGGAATGCCTTAATGTTATAATACTGAGCGCTAAACTGCTGTCTTTCCTTAGCATACCACAACTCATCTACCTTGCTTAATCTAACCTGAATCTGAACTGCGCTAGTATCTGCTCTATATTTAGAGACGAAATGCTGAATATCATTGAACATCAGCAGGACCTCCTTGAACTTGAGCTGCAATGCTCGTAGGCTCGGTGACTTCCCAGCTCCAAGCATGATGATTGTTGGTTCTCACACGTTCGGGGAAAATCGAAAAAGATTCAGGTGTAGTAGCAAAATAAATGTCTAGCCTCGGCTAGACATATACTCAGTAAGACTGACCTGACGGAACAGTCACTTCGACCAAAAGGTTTCGAAATGCTGAAGAAAATCCAAGTCCAATTCCAAAATATATCCAAATCGCATTAGCAGTCCAACCGATCGATCAAGTGTCGCATCCACGGTGACGACTCGAACAGCAGTGATCAAAGAGTGCAAAATAAGCAATGTAGTATCCAAAATAAACCTAACTTCGGCAGGCCATATACTGTAGCACAAACCTTCACAAAAGCTACGGTGCGCTGTTGGCCTTCTCACGAAGTATAGTGCAGCAGTACGGTAGGTAAAATCAGTCCAAATTCAATACAATCTCGATCAAGCAAACATGTGTAAGGGGAAGATTCATGTAGTATCAAAATGAGTCGGCCTCGGCTGGCCATATACTGCAGTAACTAACCTTACAGGAAAGTTGTCTGCAAAATAGCAGAATAGGTACCGAATCTCAATCCAGACGTAAACAAGTTTTCGATCCAGACGTAAACAAGTTCTTTGTTCTCAGGGCTCATGCAGTGTGCAAACGGTCAACAACAATACCGGTCGAAGAGGATTATATAATTAAAATGTGTATATAGTCTGCAATGTCCAGGCTGGCTGAACACATACTATTGTTCACTAACCTGACAGACCATTTACGCTGGCCTCCTCTTCGATCGATGTGTTGTGCAGGCCTTCCGTATGGTGTTTCACTCGCCCGACACCAATAGCAAGCGATATCTCGATAGTCCGACGAAGCCGTTGCCGATGTAGATGATATGCCAGAGAGCCTCTCTCGGTGACCACGTTGTAATGATGACGTCGTAGCAAACGCACGTGCTCGATGTCCCGAAGTAGTCGAATGTTGTTGCCTTCGATGACGAATGATGAATATGCAAGGGTATCCCCGATGACGTAATCCTTGTTGCTTCCAGTGGTTCTCAACGCATAGGAAAATCGAAGTGTGGTGTTAGTACTTGCGCGAATTGCTCCGGCTGGACATATACATAGTACATTCATGCAGTTACCTTAGAAAATGTTACTGCCAACAGGTCCAGCGCAAGTCCGAAGTCCAATGATGTCTTCAAAGCGGTCGAATGTGAACCTTCCAATCCGAAAGAGTGTGTTCCAGGGCATAGGGTTGTTTCCAATCCAATGAATATTCCAGGGGATTTCCAGGTGCTTGTACGTCGTTGTCGTTGGATTCCGTATTACCAATAGAGAATAGTGTTAGAAGGAGTCCGGAATGTCCAGCTTCGGCAGGACATATATAGTAGCTATACTGACCTACACAATAGCCAACGGTGCTGATGTCCAAGCCAGATGTAGCGTCCAAGATGGTGACACCCTCCTATGTTCCTTACAGATGATGGCGTTATCCTTTGTATCCAACGACAATAGGCGACAATTGATGCGACAATTTGGCGGTTGCAAATGGCGTTCCAGCGGATGGCGTTTTGGTGATAATGAGCGGGTTTGTGGGTTCCAAGTCCTACCGGGGGTCCCTGATCCGGCTCGAAGGACCAACATGTCGGGGTGTATGTAGGCCTACCAACCAAACGCTTTCGATTCCAGGTAGAATTCCAATCGCCCTTCCTGCGATCTAATGGGTTTGATGTGGACTGTATGAGGATACACAGTCCCGACACTGGCGAATTTTCCACAAAACCGGCTCTTCCTTTCTCAAGATTAAATATAACTTCACACGCGACGTACAGCAATTACACCATTTATTTGGACGGAAACAACACTCTACAGTTCACTTTTATTGCAACTTAAACTCTAACATTGAAACTTACGACTAACAGTTTAAAACTTAGACTCTAACATCGAGTTTATGTGACCGCGCGATCGGACTATAAGGAGCTAACTGATCTGCCTATGCATCTCTCATCAACCAACTAACCCATTTGTTCGATCTCTGAACCTAACTCCGACACCCGAACTATCTACCTGACGTCATCGATTCGAAACGGTTCAGGTACCGAAGTAGTCATCTCCCAGTTTTCTCCCAATTTCTCTAATTCGTAGGTTCGAAGATCTCACCAAGCAGAGCCAGTTCCATAGGTGTAGCTAGGGGTCTTATTCCTCGTAAACACTATCCTTGAATTCATTAAATTCTTGCTCCTTTGGAGTATGAAAAGATTGTTACACGAAGTTCAAGCAAGTGCCATGCTAAGGAAAAACAAACAATAAAATATTGATGCAGGTGGATGGACAACGGAATGACGAAAAATAAGTGATTATTTATAGATGAATGGTTACAAACTTTAAATGTTCCACTGCCATAGACAATTATTATCAATTATAATTTTGAGAAAGCTGTTATGGTGCATCCACTTGTACACCATAAATGCAATAGAACTACTATTTTTTGACAAATAACTTTAGTTCAATTATCCACTTTGCACTTTTTTTTTATCGAAATCTCATGAGCGAACGCGATCCAAGCGATATGCTTAGCGATCAACTGAGTCAATCCACTTTACGACAAATTTCTTCCCGCTGCCCTGTGTGACTTACTTTTCCGGGCACTTATTTACACTATGGAAAACCTTCGTACTTCTTCACTGAAGGATTTCATTTCAATCACACACCGTAGAACTTCTTTTTTTTTTAATAAAATTTTCTGAAATTCCCAACGATCGCATATACTTGACAACGTAAACAAAGTTCAATCCGTCGCACTGAGAAAAAAAATTGTGCGCATCAATGTGTGCGCTATGTTTGGCGTCAGGTTAACTTCTGCGTTCATGAGTCCTCTCATGGCGTAGTGGTAACGCGCCCTAACTAGAGATCAGGGAGTCGTGAGTTCGATTCTCACTGAGAAGACGTGTAACTTTTTCGCAAATCTTCACATCAATTTGTCCATCTAATCCAATTGCAAATTATATGTGATGTTTAGCTTTTCGGTAGTTCTTATCACCTTGATAGGGAGCCGGATCTTATTCTTGGCACTTTTGATTCACGTCGGCAGTGGATTTTTTTGAAAGCTACTGAGCTCATATTTGGCCATAATTTGCGTCGCATTGAAGTGCTTCTTATGGCAAAGTTTTAGACAATTCGACCTAGAAAACCCCCCATGCCAAAGTGAATCATGGACGTGCCAAAAATTATCCTTGATATCTAGCAGATTCCTAAGAATTCTGCCAGAAAGTCTCTATGAATTTCACCCAGGAATTGCACAAGAATAACGCAACTGAAAACAGTTGCGTAATGAGAAAGCGTTGCGTAATGAATCATTACATCATTGGTTTCAGTTGCGTAATGAGTGCAAAATATTTTGTTTTACTTCTATATTTATAATCATCTAAAATCTTGGGAGGGCTACCCAGGGGGGCTTCTATGGTAAGTTCATAGAAGAATGGTAGTCGAGAACTGTCAAAACGTATGGATAACGATTGAAAACGTAATTTGACGTAAACGTAAAATTAAGAAACTTTATAAAAAAAGTAATGAATAGAAATGAAGCGTAAAGTGAATAGATAACCACATTTAAAATAACAATGTAATTTTGAATTGATTTCCATGTACATTTTTGGAGCACGAAACTAAACGCAATATTGAGTCGTGCTTTATTTAATTTACACGACTTGAAAAAAAAAGTCAGGACGTGTAATTTTGAACGACACTACATTTTGCGCGGACAGCAACGAATCTTCAAATTGTTTCCTTTCCACTTGTTCTCACTTCTTCGGATCAATTTCTGCGGAAAAAAGTATATTATATATAGTATATATTAGTTGAAGTATGACTCAACATAGAACATACAAAATAAAACATTCTGTATGATTTCTCAGCGTTATCGAGCATCAGAAATCCGTAACTTTCGAATGATAAGTAAAGAATACGCTTCCACAACTTGAATAATTTTAAATAAATCGAAATTTGTGGCCTTTTCATGATTCTTATTTCGGACGTTTCCTCACTTTTCCGGACACTTTGATTCAAATTCCGAACAGCTCATGGAAATCATTAATAGAAAAGTGAAATCATCAGACGTCTATGGCAGTTGGACATTAAAAGTTTGCATAGATTTTTATGGAAAAAGCTTATTGAAACGAGCCTCGATAGTGAGAACTTTTGAACTGCAAAAATTGAAACATTTCGTGTGAAATGAGAGAGAGAGAGAGAGAGAGAGAGAGAGAGAGAGAGAGAGAGAGAGAGAGAGAGAGAGAGAGAGAGAGAGAGAGAGAGAGAGAGAGAGAGAGGGGAGACAGCTTGCTTAGATTGCGAGCTCCTAAAAGTTAAGGGAACCTGTCACCAACTGTCACTGGAAAACCACACATCCGAAAGGCAGAGCGTGAAAAACCTTCAAAATTCAAGTAAACTTAATTAAATTTTTGAGGTGTTTTCCGATAATTTCACATCTTAAAAAGTTGAATTCTTAAATATAGTTGTGTGTTAGCCAACTTTTGTTTTTTTTTTTAATTCATATCCTTTTTCATGGAAAACAACAAGAAGTGAATATGCTTTTAACCATATCAGTTCCATGAGCATGAGCATGAGCATTAGTGTGGGACAAAATTTAGATTCTCGCTCCAGTCCACTTTTTGGATTGCATTTAGGTCCCATAACAACTGTGCAAAATTTCAGCTCGATCGGAAAAACTATATTTTAGCGCCAGCCGTTCAAAGTTTGCGTGGGATTTACTATGGGAAAACTTACTTTTGCAAAGAAAAATCGCCAGAGGTCGCCCATTGACCTCTAAAAAAAATCTGAACACAGACCTCGATAGGTGTTTTTACGATGAAGAATATTGCCGAAGACCGCGAAACAATCCGACTCTTGTGAAAAAAGTTATTCAATGAAAACCTTTTGGCAAGGCGACGTTGATTAACACGTAAAGGAATAACAATAATAACAAAATCGATCAAAATTTCCGAATAGTCTATGCTTAATAACATTTTTCACAAGTATCGGATTGCTTTGCGGTCTTCGGCAATGTTGTTCATCGTAGAAATAACTATCGAGATCTGTGTTCAGAATTTTTATAGATGACAATGGGCGATCTCTGGCGATTTTTCTTTATAAAAGTAAGTTTTCCCATAGTAAATCCCATACAAACTTTGAGCGGCTGGCGCTAAAATATAGTTTCTCCGATCTAGGTGAAATTTTGCACAGTTGTTATGGGACCTAAATGCAATCCAAAAAGTAAACTGGAGCGACAATCTAAATTTTTCATATAACCGTGTCCCAGGCTAATGAGCATATATGACCGTACAATTCGTAGTTGCTACTCCGTGATTGACTAGAGCAATCGAAGTTGCACAGGGAATCAATGAATGGGGCTTGGGATTAGCTAACCATTCTTCAATGTGCACAAATCGAGAGCTCAAATTTTAAAAGTCAATAACAGCGCCGGCCAAGTCCTTACGGTCATCGGGGAAGGGAAGGAATGTTAGCTAGACAACCGTTGTTACTAGAGACCGAAGAATCTTCTGCATCTCCACAGTTGTCATGGAAAGGATATTGGGTTAGTGGGATAAGGTAAAGATCTGGGAGTCACCAGCGATTGGTGATGCGATCCATGATACATTCACGCCTAACCCGTTTAACGCCACTATTTATTCATGCCGCGCGAGCGATGCGCAACACGATTGATCCTGCTCACATCACCCGCCCCCGCAGGAACAAGCGACACGAGCAAAGGATCAAACACTATTCTTATAAGAACCATATCAGTTCCATTTCGTTGTGCACAAACCAAGAATTAAAGAAAGAAGTCTAAGAAGACAAGAAAACTGTCAGTGAGTAGTCTCCTCTCTCTCAGCTTTCGAGTATCCGCTATTCCAGCACTTAAAGCATATTTGATTAACACCATTTGATAACTGAATTTAATTTTTCTTTCTTTTCAGGTAACTGAATGTAAAACTCCTCCTTCAATCAACTGCTTTATACAAAGTATGTAAGATATATAACCGCACTACTATCAAGTACTAAACGTTCAGAAAACAATAACCTACCGAAATATATTCCTACAAATCCTACTCAATCTTCTACCATTAAAACATT
The DNA here is from genome assembly GCF_002204515.2 of Aedes aegypti. Taxonomy (NCBI): domain Eukaryota; kingdom Metazoa; phylum Arthropoda; class Insecta; order Diptera; family Culicidae; genus Aedes; species Aedes aegypti. The sequence goes on along the minus strand of NC_035109.1, from coordinate 102,482,613 downwards.
GAGGTAAACAAAGAAAATAAAACACTTACCAGGAGCATTGGATTCGGGATATCCGTATTCCCAGATGATGTTCTGGTTCTTTTGGGCAGTTTATCATAGACAATCAGACCACGTCTAGTTTTTGCAGATCTTAGCTGCTAAAAATGCAGATTGTTTCAATGCGTACAAGTTTACCAGCATTTATGGCGATTTATTTGCTTGATTTGTTGCAAAATTCAAACTTTGTGTGTCCAGCATGATAAGTATTGTTTATAAAATTTTCAATGCTCAGAAGTTATTTTTAATGATTTAGAAGAGTAATGCATTTTGCCTTATAAAAGAAAAGTTTAGACTTGAGATTATAAGTATGTTTGCGAAAAAGTAGATTTATTCTTTATTTAATCGTCCGATTTGAACCAAATTATATCCTTCATAAAAGTTGAAGTCCTATTTTGCATGCGTGATGTTTTATATCATGTTAAATTTCATGTGAACATTAATAAATCCAGTATTTTACACAACTTGATAGATCTGTAGCTCAAAATTGGACGTTATGGAACATGTCTGCGAGCGTCATCAGATTCAGATTGCTCAAATTTACTAGAGACTTATACAGTTAAACCTCCATGAGTCGATGTTCCATAACTCGATATTGACTCATGGAACCATATTAAAAATCAAATTTCATGGTTACTATGATGGTCCCCTCAAACGGCTTTCCATAGCATTGCTGTTCCATGACTCGATATTTCCTTGAGTCGATGGTCCCTTCAATATCGACTCAATTAGGGTTGACTGTAATTTGATTTTTAAGATTTGCCAAATGTTAATGGGGTCCTAAAGCCCTGTCTTAACTTTAGTGCCAAAGCTTAAGTAAGGCCAAAAACACATGTTTACTCAATCGTTTAATGTTTTTCGTTTGTTTAAGTTCTGAAAACATTGTTTTAGTTTTTTTTTGGGTTTTGTCACACCCATTGGCTTAAACTCAAATTTTGGGTGTATTTTACTTTCCGTGTTTCTTCCGAAATGTCAGATAGGAACAACCTCAGTGTTAAAACTAAAACCCCTGTGGTGTTTTTGTCGAATAACCGAACGTCAAACATGATCTAAAGTGTAAAGGTTCATTTATGGACCCAATTTTTAAAATAAAGTTTAAATGTAATACAGCGGTTATTTGAGCGGAAAAAATTTCTGAATTAGTTGCAGTAACATGCTGTTTCATTAATCATTTTAGGACCCTATTGTTAAATGTTAATACCAAAAAAGAACTATCTACGTGTAAGGCGGCATCCACAAATTACGTAACGCTCGAAGGGGGGGAGGTGGTAGGCTCGAGCGTTACGACTCATACAAAATTTTAAAAATTCCATACAAAAAGCGTTACGGAGGGGGGGAGGGGGTCGAAAATTTCCAATTTTAGCGTTACGTAATAAATGGATGCCGCTTAAGATTGTTCTTCATATAAGGTTATGTAAATTTCAATATCAGAATATGATTGATTTAGTCAAGAAATTGATTGATAAGACAAACTTATTTTGTGCATCGCGATTTTAATGGCTTTACCCTTTACCAAAACATGAACAGTTGTAGAATTTAACCCTTTTTTATAACTAAATGACATGGGGACGGACCTTGTGTAGTGGTTAGAACACACGCCTCTCACGCCGAGGACCTGGGATCGAATCCCATCCCCGAGATAGTCACTGACAAAAAAGTTGTAGTGACGACTTCCTTCGAATGGGAAGTAAAGCCGTTGGTCCCGGGATAAACTAGCCTAGGGCTAAAAATCTCGTCAATAAATATAAAAAAAAACTAAATGACATAAACTTCGTTTGCAGTTGGAAAGCATTCTGTGAAATAACCTAAAGGATATATTTTAAATAATTATTGTTTTACGTCAATGTCTGTTTATCTGTGGCTAACCGACGAAAGTGCGGAAGATAAACATGATTGATGGTGAGGCATGATGCATTTTACTCGTCCTTCCAGCTTCCAGCTATCGATGTCCCACGTGTGTGGGACTTTTCCAGGATTATTGAAGACGTCACTCCTGGAGTGTTCCGCTTGCTTCTAGGTTTGCCGTTAGCGCAAAACAAACATCGAAATCAATACCCCACAATAGCGCGCAAAGATGGGAAGTTCCCACGAGAGAGAAGATTCCTCCACTAGATCAATAGACTGAGGAAGTCCAAACGGTAAGACGGCGACGTGGTAAACTCAAGAATGCCTCACTACTGCAAGCAGTCGGCAGAAAGTTTTTTCATTTCGCCTCTCGTCTCAAGTGGCAATGGGAATTGATGGAAAAGAATTTCTTCAGTATGGACTTGCCCATCGCAGCCATTCATCTTTGTGCAGAATCCTGGTCCTGGGTGAATTTCCTGAAGGATTTTCCGCTGCGTTTTACATCATTCGAATGACTAAGTTGACGACGACGGCGACGACGGTGGTTGAATTCGCAAGGGCGCACAGAGGAGAAATTTGAGTCAATCATGGTTAAAATTATTGTCAGCCTATAATGGTCCAATTGCCTTAATATGAACATTCAATTTGTCGTAGCGGTTCAGAATTTGTACAAGTGAAATGAATTCACTTGATTATAAGAGAAATCGCTTTCTAATGAACTTCACTTAAATATCTAAAGCATTTATCGTGACGATAGAAGATTGGCAAGATTTTTGTCAAAACATATTTCAACATGGGAAATTATATGTAACTCGGGAAGAGGGCTCAGAATCAGTGTTGTTCAGACTCATTTCCCCAAAAATAACATTTTCCGAACTACGAAGCCACGAGCTACTACAACCATGCTCTATCCTCCTAAGATAGAAAAGCAGATGGTTAAGCTTGAGTACTGCACACAAAATTGATCAATTTTGATCCCAGAGAGCCACAATTCAAGTTTCGGTGAAATGAAATGAGTGAGTGAGTGAGTGCGAATCGTTTCACCGAAACTTGAATTGCGGCCCACCGAGATCGAAACTGTCGGATCCCATGTGCAACACTCAAGCACAACCACCTCCCCCTCCATCTCAGGAATACAACGCACAGTTATAACAGTTCATGGCTTCACAATTCGAATTTCGGGGAAATGAGTCTGGTCAACACTGCTCAGAATATTTTCCAAAATTTTGTTTTGAATCTTCTGCAGAGCTTTTTGCCTTGTATTATAACATCTAGTCCATATTAGTACAGTATTCAACATGGCCAGCTCGAAAATTTGTTTGAAGATCAAAAGCTTCCTTTAAATGCAATGCTTCGATTTTGATAAGTGGATATAGGTATTTTAAATATATAAGATAGCTTTTCGAAATTGAAGATGTTCAAAACGAATAAACAAAATGTTAGTTTAGATCGTCTTGGACAAGTAAAACCTTCTTTTCGGAAAATACTGTGCAAAAACAATTCATTTGCTTGTAAACAAAAAAGGTTGGTAAAACGTTAGAAAATTCATAAAGCGGCTCTGTTTATTTTTTTCCTAATTTAAAAATTTAAAATTATGGCCATGAAATTGTACTAGTTGCTCCTGTGTAGGAAGAAGACACAAAGTCTCAGTCGAGCATAACTGCCCAAGTAGCACGCGAAACATCTTCCGAAGAGATACTTTTCTAAAATGGTTTCAATCGCGTATCAATAAAAGCATCTGTAACTTACCTGGTTCTAGTTCGGTTGCATATCAATATTAAGGCTCATAAAGTTTTATTGTCGTTCCAATGAATATGCATCTCACTCCTTGTTTGACGTTCAACATTTTTGAAACGACAAGATTTGCTGTAATTTTCCTTTGCAAATAGCAATGAAGTCAAATTTATCAAGATGTTTTCAGCAACTTTTCAAACAAACTCTTGAAACTTCTCCCAAAATGCCGGTTTTAATGTTATGTTTCAAATTACTTTCATTAACAGCATCCGCAACTTGCATTCAATTTTCGTTTCCATACCCACAACTCAAGAAGATTCATTCCAGTTGCGAAAAAGTTGTACTAAACTACGTGTATGACAGCTAGAAGTTTGTTTGTTTCTATCCAGTTGCAATATGGTTGAGCTGCACCTGACGTATCATCTAACAACGATAACATGGTCTAGCAACAGTTTGTTTGTTTCAAAGGTGTGTTTCATGTGTTGCGCGGAAGTTTTTGTGAAAAGTTTAGATTATTTCAGGCGTGGCCTAATTTCACCGGTAATGAACTTGTATTCCGAAGGGTGCAGTCAAGTTATAAGCAACAAGCTTTCATAAATGGGCCATGTGGTCGCTTTTATATTGCATTGGCGAATCAATTGTTCGAAGAGCTGGTGGAGTAGTGAGTAGAGGAGAGGCTTGGTGATCTTGAGGTTGGAAGTTCGATTCTCGTTCATATTTTTGTTTTCGTTTTTTTTTCTTTCAAGTATTTTGCAACAAATAAGCAATTTCGATATTAATTAAATATGTTGCAAACAGACTGCGCCTCTTGCGCTTTTTGCGTTGCTATTCAGCGCAATTATAAGTCATGTTTTCAACAATTGACAACTCTGATAAGTTTCAAGAGATAATTTTTTTCTTGAGTTGAAACAAACTGTGCTGCTTGGGTGAGAATAGCTGCTGGAGGAAGTAAAGTTTTCCTCCTTTTTTTCCCTCCTCGCAATCGCAATTCATCTTTAACACCACACCCGCACGACACAAGGCGCCACCATCTCGCAGTCAAAAGGTGGAAGTACCTACCTAGTTGCAGCTGCTTCTAGTATAGTGGCAAGGTAGCATTGCACAGAAAAGTGTCATTTGCACAAGCATTTGCACCTCTCCACAGGGGGAACTTTGTCACTACAAAGGCGCTTCCGAGAATGGCGGTGATTGAAGATTGGACGGGAATCTGGTGGAAAGTTGTCCTTTGAGCACGGGTGAACTTGAGCACGACTGATCATCATAGACGGATGAAGATGGTGTGCTAATGGGAAGCAGTCAAGCTGACACGTTTCTGATTATTTTCACGCCGTTAAGATTTGCGAGAGTTTTGATTTAGAATAAATGCAGTGCAATTGATGCCCATTAGGAAACAAATGTATCGAATTGCTTCTGGCGAAGCGAGGGTAAACGCTTCCTTAGTGGAAGTAGTGCGTTGCGAGTTTGGTCACATGAGAATTCCATAAATAACGCCATTATTTTTTTTTAGGGGAGATTTTCAGCCAAAGGCTGGTTCATCTATGCCCTCACGCCATTAAAGGCCCACACGCTACAACATACCTCAATTAAAGGAACAGTGTTCCTATCATTGATGCTGGGGTTGTTGAAAAGCAATTTTAAATTGAATTAATCGTGCGTTTCACACATATGAATGATTGAAGGATTTAAAATCTTTCGACAGATACTTTAAACTCTCATTTTTCATGATTTTATCAGCATATTTTCGCTGTTCAATTTGGTGCTCCACTAATGGTACATTTGTCCTACACTCTCGGCAACACTCGGCAACTTCGTTCTCGATACCTTCTGTCGCAGAACTGTGCAAAAAAGAACAAGACGAAGAAACTTATAAGTCCATTAGTCTTGACTGCATAACTAGTTTGTCGCTTATTGCGAGAGTTTTCAATTTTCCGTAATAGACCAGTTACAATTTTGAGCTGAAGTTTTGAGCTAATTTTTCTTCAGAATAGGGCTGAACTTACTGAAAGGTGGGGGTTGGGAGTTTAGTGACAGTGAAGCAAAAGTTCGTGCAGCCGATCTGAGACACGGTCATTGCTGGGATGTTGAATGAATTGAAATTAGCTTTCGCAAATCAAAGCATGCTGGGGCAGCTGAAAAAGTAAAATTTAGATTTTTTTTATTTTAGACAAGTGTGGGATCTTTGCAAGAAATCTAAACTCCTTTGAAAATAGACTACATTTAGGCGTTTTCGGTATTAGGCTATCGCACCCTTCTCTTTCCAGCAATGTGTATAGATAAACGACTTTTCACGTAAACCGTTATGCGACTGCTGGTTGTCTGGGTATACATTCAATACCACACAATGTTCGGGCAGTGCAACTATGCACCCTCCATGTTAATGACACTGCACGGTACTGTCAGTTTGTGTGACTTCAGACATATCTATGAGGAAAACTAATTCATTATTTTATGTCACGATTCGAAAACAAAACCACAGAATCGAATGATCTTCTGCCGGATTCGTCTCCTCTTTTGTGGACAATGTTAAAAAGAATAGACAAGGTTCTTCCATCTTAGACTACTAATCGCTATATAAGAAATGAATTTGTTGACTTAAGTATAACCTACAACATTGATGCTTTTAAAAATATTTTCCACTAGCAACACAATTTTAAAGGATTGCTTCCTTGTGATCATCTTATATCTTAGTTTTTCAACGTATTTTTGGCATGTGTTCCGATTTTCAGTCAGTTTACGTGATTTTTTGGTAAAACATTGTGTCTATTTGCAAAATATTTGTAAATAAGAGGAACTACAGGGTAAAAATTAACATGAACCTTTTGTTTGACTAAATAAATGTATGAATAACTCAAAATTATGTCCCTAATTAGTATACTAATAATATAATTAATGTTTCCAGCAATTACATTTGAAAAGACTATTGAAATATCGAATTTTTGAATGAGATTTACAGATACCGCAATAATAAGCAAAAAGCTATTTTCATTGTCCTATTATTGCGGTATATGCTTTTTCTCAAAAATATAGAACTTTTATTCAAAATTCAATATCTATCTGGTAACTACATCCATACTGAACTGATATACCCGCTACATATAAATGTTTTAGCTTAGCTTAGCTTAGCTTAGCTTAGCTTAGCTTAGCTTAGCTTAGACTGACTACACATATCAATGGTTGCTATTCCGTGATTGACCGAAGTCAGTGAAAATGCACAAAGAATCAACTAGAAGTTCGGCTGGGATTGGCCATAATCTTCTTCAGTGTGCATAATTCAGTGCCTCTATTTATACAGGGTCAATAACGGCGCCGGCCACGTCCTTGCAGTCAGGTGGGATTGGAGGAAGGAATGTTAGTGTGTAACCTTTGCTATTTGGAGACCGTGTTTGCCTCTGCATCTCCACAAAGGTTACTGGGAGGGATGTTTGTTAATGGGAAGGATCGTTGGGTCACAGGATTCACTTTGATAAGCGATTAGACCATGATAAATAATGATTTGTGAGATATATACATGCTTATTTGTAAATATAATATTTTCATTTGATATGAACAATTTCTATGTAGTGGAAAATAATGCCGACACTTGAGGTGACGAACCATTCAAAGTTTGTTGAACAAATACATAAATGTAATATTCCTATAGCTGTCAGGACGAAAGCATGTGTTATTATATTTTACTTACACAGTACCAAAAAATAATGTGATTTACGTCTTTTGGGATGCACATAAAAGAAGCGAGCCGAATGACGTAAATTTGTGTCGAGTTTCAAATACGTTAGTGTCTGATTCGGCAAATGTCGATCACAGTTCCATCGTTTTCGTGTCCTTTAACATTTAAAATTACATTTTTTTGTTCAATACATCTTCAAGGACACGTTTTTGTGCCGTTCCATCACTTACATCATGTGTGATTCAGTCATAACCAGAATTACGTCCAGAGTAATTTTCATTATTTTTAAGAGTGTATTTGAAAAGAAACAAAAAACTTGATTGGTTGGAACATCATAGAACACTCTTATTCTTATGCCGACACTTACAGTGGCGAACCATCCAAAGTTTGTTGAATAAAGTGAACTTTTCGCAAGTCTACACTTGTAGTGTCGAACCATTCCAAGTTTTTTTTTTAATTACAAAAATAAAGGTAAAAAGGGGTGTTCTGAAAATAAAAAAATGTGAAACATAAATAATTCATGAATCAGAGTTTGTGTCGACACTCACAGTGACGAACAATTCATAGTTTGTTGAAAATTCATAATTACGTCCCACAATTGTAACGATTAAATGTGCAGTCATACATATTTTAAAGATTAGAAATAGTAGCATGAAACGAGCTCACCAATTGATCCTTTATCCTTCACTGTGCAGCTACAATCCACTCTCAGCCTCACTCGTTTGCTCGGCTATATAAAAGCACTCAGAAAAAAAAGGCGCGCGACCCGAAAAGGAAAAAAATTGGCTTTCTTGACGCACTGCCCAGCAGCAAGCGTCAAGGTCAAAGGATCAAAACGAACTAACCGATCACGCCACTTTTTCACTTACTAGACCGACGCGCGACATGTTTGATCCTGCCTCCGTCGCTCGCCCCCGTAGGAGCAAGCGTCAAGGTCGATATATCAAACAGAACTAACCGATCGCGACACTTTTTACTTACTCTAACCGAACTAACCGATCACGCCACTTTTTTCACTTACTAGACCGACGCGCGACATGTTTGATCCTGCCTCCGTCGCTCGCCCCTGTAGGAGCAAGCGTCAAGGTCGAAAGATCAAACAGAACTCCATAACGGAGATTTTTAATCAAGTATGGATATGTTAAAAACATTTTATTTCAATAATAAATTAAGTTGCGTATAGAAATTGATGCCCACAACTTCAGTAAGTTCTGAAGACCTTTAAATTATTAATATTCATAGTAGTATACTTTTTGAGCCATATGAAGCTTTATGGATAGGAACGAGAAAGTTTGAAGAGAATTGGGTTACTATAGACTGTAGTTGATTTGGTAGATCATAAGGACCTGAATTCCAGGATGATTCGGATGACCTCCAATATCCAATTTCTTGTCGAAATTTGTGGACACGTCTGTTAAGGCTTAGTGATTGCCGTAAACCAACAAACGTAGGCATCAATCGCAAAAAAATAACATATGAACCTGTGTTGATTATGGCAAAATTCCTGATTATTCTGGAGGCTTGAGTCTTACTTTAGGTTAATTATGAATTTCAAAAATATCCTGAGCTTTCGCAACTTATTACAAATAACGGCCTATTCACATTTTGTATGAAAACATTTCGTTTCCAAATGATAAATGAGTTCTAAAAGGAAGTTTATGTGATTTTTACCCGACCTTACCCAGAGATGTTCTGGAATAACTTTGTCCACAATATTCTGGAGCTATACTTTCCCATCACTCATGAAACTGCAACTAATAATAAAGCAATCCTCAAAATTTCATTTAAAAATATGGAGTTATGCCCAAATACGAGCATTTTGAATTTTGTAGAGAGTAGTGTTTGATCCTTCGACCTTGACGCTTGCTCCTGCTGGGGCGGGCGATGGGGGCAGGATCAAACTTGTCGCGCGTCGTTCGCTCAGAGAAATGAAAAAGCGCCGCGGATCGCTAGCACTGCGGTACACGTTTTTGTCTCCAGCACCAAAATACCGCTATTCACTTAATTAAGGGTTGCTGAATCCATTGCCGTTTTCAGAAATATCATAGCACGTCTAGTTTTTGAGATATCGAGTGTTGAAAATGCAAAAAATGACTATTTCAGCCAACTTGCATGCAAGTTTGCCAGCTTGTAAGGTAATATATTGGCTTAATTTGCCACAGAATTCAAACTTTATGTGTATAACAATACTTATCATTAAAGTTTGTAATACTTTCGATACGGAAAAGTTATTTTTTGATGGTTTAGAGAATTGTTGTATTTTACCATATAGAAGAAACGAAGAATTTTGTATGGAGACTGCAAGCATGTTGAAAAAATCGATTTAATCGAAATTTAATCGCGCAATATCAATCAAATTATGTGTGAAATGAAAGTTCATGTTCTATTTTGCATGTTTGGAGGATTAGATTACAAAAAAGTTTGATAAATTGTACGTTAAATTTCATGTAAACATTAATAAAACCAGTGTTTTATACAACTTTGGCGACCTGTAGTTAAAAATTGTGACGTGCTGGAACTTTTCTGAGAATGGCACCAGATTCAGCAACCCCAAATTTACTAGAGACACATAATTTGATCCTTGAGACACGCAAAAATGTCAATTTTGTTACGCTGTGTAGTAGTGTTTGATCTATTGATCGCGTCGCTTGCTCTTGCGTGGGCGAGTGACGAACACTTGTTCGGCGTTTAATGCGATTATCGAATTATTTCGCGAATCCGGTTAGGCGTGATTATATCATGGATCGCATCACCAAACATTGGTGACTCCCAGATCTTTACCTTATCCCACTAACCCAATATCCTCTCCATGACAACCGTGAAGATGCAGAGGTGATCTCGGTCTCTAGTAACAACGGTAGTCACACTAACATTCCTTCCCTTCCCCGATGACCGTAAGGACGTGGCCGGCGCCGTTATTGACTTTTAAATTTGAGCTCTCGATTTGTGCACATTGAAGAATGGTAAGCTAATCCCAAGCCCCATTCATTAATTCCCTGTGCAACTTCGATTGTTCTGGTCGATCACGGAGTAGCAACTACGAATTGTACGGTCATCTATGCTTATGCTTATGCTTATGCTTAATACGAGCATTTTGAATTTTGTATGTCAGCCCCGTAGCCTACGGGTTAATGATCTATTGGTCCATGTTTCTTTTTAAAGATTTATCCAAGAATTGATTTAGAGATTTTATTGGAAATTTTTCGTGGAATCTGACGTGGTTTTTTTCTCAGAGTATCCCTACAGATTTGTTCAGAGAATATCTCTGCAATTAATAAGAAGAATCCTTCTTTAGTTACTATCCACAAATATCTTCAAATATTACATCAGAAATCTCTCTTTTCATTACTCTAGTAATTGAAGGGGTTAAGAGCAGAAGAGAGTAAGTGACAAATCCCTAGATTCAAAAAAAAAAGAATACATAAAAAAATGACTTTGAAGTTTGTTCAGAAGTTTTTCATTTCATACAAATTGTACCGGAGACACAAATACAAGCTAATTTTCTACCAATAATGTATTTTTTCTTGTTGGACGAAAAACTCTTTAAAAAATACCATCGGGGAGGGAAAGGAATGTTAGTGTGACGTTTATTGCTACAGAGACCGAGATTACCTCTGCATCTCCCAGGATTTCAGAGAAGTTTTGTTAGTGGGAGGGTTCAAAAGCTTCATCAGGATCTACCTTGGTAGATGATGCGGTTCATGTAGCCTCAATTTAAAAAAAAGTTATCTATCAGTACGTCGACAATTTTAATGTCGAACTTTTCAAAGGTGATTTTTTTCAGAAATTGTTACAAATTTATGAAAGAAAATGTAAGTGTAACTCAAAATTTCTATAATACAGAGCTCATGCCAACACTTACAGTGACGAACCATCCATAGTTTATCCAATTTAATAAATATCCATAGTTTATGCAATTAAATAAATGCAAATATTGCCAAGTTACAAATTTGTGTATTCACAAGCATGAAACGAACTCATCAGTTAGTAATCCATTCGTAACTGAAGTCGGCAAAAAATTAGGTTTTATAGCAGCACATTTAAGTGCCGCTGACATCAAACGTCACTTTTGCTGAGATGCCAGAAAATTTGCACAGCTGAGATCGGCATTCTGATTTAAGTGTGTACATCGAAACTACCCAACTGGTCGTTGGGAATCTGAAGTCAACCTCCACCGGAACAGCAGGATCGACCTTTACATCGGTTCGTGAAATCTCCTATAACCAAATTGTTCTTCAGAGTAGTAAGATAGATTCATCGTTAATAACTGTTTTAAGAGTACGTATTGTATTACCGGTTTGAATTGTCAGTCTGCCGGCAGCTAACATCCACCCAGAATATTATTGGAAGCTATGACAAGTTGTATCGTTAATGATGAACTGCAGGCTTTCGGTCACTAATCTGCTCGAAGATCAAAATGAGCCTCGCATTGGAGCCAAAAGAAACCAACAAGCACAGGAGCACACAGCATTGCGGATGAATACTTACACCTCATACAGATTATGCATACATGTCTACCACCGAATTCCATTCACCAATAAACATGGACCATCATAAAACTGGCAATGGTTGTAAAATTGTCAAATAGCTCATATCGTTAAAAGCTTTTCGTCGTAATGGCTCTCAATTGATGTTTGATGGGATTAATGATGAATTTTTATTGATTCTTCGCTTACCAAACTCTTGAGCACATTTCCCATGTTTCGAAATCCTTCAAAAATCTAATCATCCATCTGAAATGGCACCTCTTACAATCCGATAACTCTTCGAATCCGATGCTCTTCATTTCATTCCGGTACATTGTGCTTTCTATTTTAAGACTCGCTGATCCCGAAAGCCTGAAAAGCCCAACAACCATTACCATCACGGTTCGCTAAGCCGAAAATTTCATCAGCTAAAAATAACCAGCCATCATTAAGAAACCGCCATCGCTTGCTTCTTCTCCGGTAAATTCCACCGTCAAGGCCACCGTGCGACACAATCGAAGCAGGGAGCGTTTATTTAATCACTTCTGCCGCCGTGGAATTCGAGAAGTTCTCTCCTTCGCAGGAGCAGCCAGTGGAGCGAGCATCCGCCTATAAATAGGTTAATGAGTTCTAGGACATTCTACCATCCAAAGGGCGGTGTAGGTGAGACCACTTTTTATTGCCATTATTTCATTGTCAATTTAATTGCATATCATATGAAAATCCTGTGAGAAATTTTCCGTCTCTTAGCAAACGTGACAATACACATAAGGTGTATAGTGGAAGAAATTAATGTATCATAGGATCAAATTCATTGTAGTATACTCAAATCATAATGCAAAACTCATTTATAGTGGAAGTCTGAGGCCTTCCTTAGCGAGCAAGCAACGTGTCTGGGTTCAATTTTAAGCCAGTTCGGTTTCCGTGATAAAAAACTACCCTGGCTTCCCTGGACATAAAGGTTCATCATATCTTCCACACCATAAACGAAGGCAAAAAAGGGAACTTGGGCAAAGAAAACTCTTAGATAAAAACCATTGAAGTGCTCCAAGCTGAGTTCTTTCTCAGTGGGAACGTGATGTCAAGAGGAAAAAGAAGAAGGTATTGACTGCTCAAAGGGCAATAATTATCTCTGAAAGTCAGCTTGTGTTGAAAAGAAGTGAAAGTAGCTGATGATTCCGGTAAGAGTCACTTTTTGTGGAATACACCCAACTCTACATAACTCGATATTAAAGGGACCATCGAGTTAGGGAGGTATCGAGTTACAGAATACAAAACGAGTGCAACTGTGATCCTTGGGACCATCGAGGTAGCCATGAAAACCAATTTTTATCATGGTTAGGGAGAGTTGACTGTAAATATTTTTCTAAATAGAGTATTCCCAGACAACATTCTCTATCCTTTCCTATTATTTTCTTATTATATTCACCTATATGGATTCGCATAATGCGTTTTACACAGTGTATTCTGTGCTCTTTCGCCTTCGGTGACTTTCATCAAAAACCGATCTGGTTTTTTCGTTGTAGGTCTTTTTCTTGCTGAGATTGTAAAAAGCTTAATCCTGCCTAGTATGATGGGTAGTGGCTACGGTTAGGATAGCTCACATCAATCTACAGCAACGATCAATCTTTGCAGACTCATGCAAAATTGTACAACCCAAGTTGCGCTAGTTCAAGAACCTTACTTGTGTAAGGGAAACTTCTATCTAGGTAACCTTGTGGACCCAGTTTTTGCTCCTTTCAGTAAAAGTAAAATGGCGAACTCGCGTGTCATGCTGCGTGCTCGTTAATAAAGCAATCGTTGCTACGCTCATTTCTGAGTTAACAACCAGAGATGTATGTGCTGTCACAATTGATCTATCTGTTAATGATCTCAATAGGAAATACGTATCTTGATCGGTTTATTTACCACATGATGAATAATCCCCGACGGATGATTTCAAACAAGTTGTTGTATACCGTGTAGCAAAAGGCCATCTGCTGATTGTGAGCAGTGATACAAATGCTCATCACATCATCTGGGGCAGCTCAGATATCAATTTGAGAGGCTCCAGTCTGATGGAACATTTAAGTAGTACAGATCTTGGATTACTCAATATAGGCAATCGCCCAACCTTCATGGTATCTACTAGATAAAAAGTGATACAAAACGTTATGCTCGAATAGAATCAGTCAAAAATTGACGAATAAGCATGTATCAGATGAGGAATTATTATCTGATCATCGCTACATCTTCTTTGAACATTCAAATGTAACTTTGCAAATTTTGCGTTTTAGTAATCCCTGGCCAACAAACTGGATTGGTTGGGTTTGCGTTGGTTGCGACCAAGTTTCATGGATATTCTCCGTCCATTGAAAATCAAAGTGATTTAGATGATGCCGTTGATACTACAACATCCTACATTATGGAAGCTTTCGAAGAAGGATGTCCTCTGCGGTCTGTGAAGACTACAAGAAGTACCTCATGGTGGAAGTCCGATCTGACTAGACTCAGGAAACAATGTAGAAGGAGTTGAAACAGATGAAGTTCAGCTGGATCAGAGTCATTCAAGTCGGCTCGCAAGGCTTACAAGAAGGCTCTTCGTTCTGCTGAACGATCCGGCTGGAAAAAAAAATCCTTTGTGCAAATGTTTCCAGATTGAGTGAAGTCAGTCGACTGAGCAGAATCCTTGCGAAATCTAAGGATTTCCACGTGAACGAAATTCGTTTACCTAATGGGTGTCCGACCATTTGTCCGAACGCCGTTTGGCCGAATGCCGTTTGGCCGAATGACGAAACAATCAATTTGCTATAACGCTGATGTGAAGGATTCATAAATGTGGCCCAATAACTAAATTAATTGTTGATTTGTATGATGTGGCGGGACGATAATGATAAAATTTAACCATCTATTCAGGACGAAGTTGGTAAGCTCCACACATCGTGCAAGGCTCTAAGCTGATTCGTCTCTGGGTCGTCAATGGTGTACTCAGGTTTAAATCACAGACAAACAGACGTCACACTCTCATCATTGTTCATCGATCACCTTTTTAACGGTCGTCACAAATATCCCTTTCGGGACGAACCAGCACAATTGTGCTGTTCGGCACCCTTGACATTGAATGATTATTTCAGCCAATAAATCATTGTTTTACTAAACTTTTTTAAATTCGATTATTGAATTATCATTGATACTTGTAATCAAGCACTACAGCTTTTGTTTGCATCGTGTTTAGAAAACACCAGCTCAGTGTAAACAAAAAGTAAACAAACACCGTAAGAATTGAAAAAGTTTTATCTGTCGCAACTTTTCAACTATTCGTTTTTTCTAGGTATGCACTGGTACGAATCGAGAGTGAAAGAGTCATTCTTTGATATGGTGAAGACCAAATGAAAATTTATTCAAACAGCAAAGATTTCTGCAGGGGCAAAGTGGGACCAGCACAATTGTGCTGGTGCCGGCACTTACCCGGTCGATGTTCGTTGTGGACTACCAATTTTCATTTTCAGTATTTTGATCGAATTAAGTGGCTGAATCTGGTTCTAATGTCCACAATAGTGCATAATATTGCATTAAAACAGAAATGAGTGATTTCATACGAATCATAAGGATGATGTACCGTTCGAAAACTATGTAACAGAAACTCATAGCTTTGGTTGAAAAACTTTAATTTTTTATACGTATATTTGAAATAAATTGGAAATCACATTTAATGTTTTAAATCTCCTATAGCAAAGTTTAAGACAAAGTAAAAGTTTAGGGGAACGTTCGAAAATTACGTTAATCATTTAGGGGAGTGGAGGTGTATGAAAGTGCGACAGTGTATGTGGGAAAATGCGTAATAGTGGACATGGGGAGGATTTAGATTGACTTAAAAACAATGGACGTAATTTTTGAATTTCCCCTTGCTTTGATAATCGATCAATGTCCATTTTGATGTTCTACAATGTATGCCGGTTCACTATCTGCCATAATATTTATGAAATTTTACAACTGAAGCTGAAAACCTTTACTTACTATTTGCTTCCGAACCACAGAGTCCCTTAAATTGCATACTATTGATGTATGCAGCCCATGCTGGTCTACTTCTTCTTCTTCTTGGCATTACATCCTCTCTGGGACAGAGCCTGCTTCTCAGCTTAGTGTTCAATGAGCACTTCCATAGTTATTACCTGAGAGTACGATGACACTCTATGCCCAGGGAAGTCAAAGAAATTTCCATTACGAAAAGATCCTGGACTGACCGGGAATCGAACCCAGACACCTTCAGCATGGCTTTGCTTTTTAGTCGTGGACTCTAACCACTCGGCTAAGGAAGGCCCCTACTGGTATTACTCGCAAATATGTTGTTTATGATGTATGAAATGCGTTTGAAATACTCTACTTAACTATTAAACAATGCATGAAGTTATGGAGTCTAGATTATCCGCTCATATAAAAAATATCGTTTCATTTCTTTTACGTTTAAAATTATATTGAGACTTAGATAAGCTGATATATTAAAAATAAAAATCTGTACTTTATTGCCGTGCGTATAGTGTTGCAAAGTAACCAGCAGTATCGATCAAAGAAGTTTAGGTCCAATTCCTGCTGCAGTATTTTTTTCGTCAGATACGTATTACGATTGTGCCATTTGGCGTTGCATGCTAGTCCGTTGATTCGTGTGATGCTCCCTTTAAAGGCCATAATCGTACATAATGCTTTCCAGGAAACTTTCCACGGTAGGATTGACAGCTAAAAATGTACATGCAACCGAAACGAAAGGGAAAACAAAACTTACGAGTATGGCCGAGCTTAACATTTTCCTTAGTAATCTAACGGTCACACCGATTGTGAAACTTTAAAAGCGCATGGGTAACCAAAAAGTCTACTGTTTGCAGCTGTCTTCTGTATTGTCTTATTAGAAGCATTGTCAGTGTCTTTATTTTCAAATCAGGTAGTTTCCAAATATTTGAATACATTAAAAAAAATTGATTGTTCTATGTAATTTTTAAATTAGCTGGAATAGATGTATGCAACAATTTCAAAAATCAAATTCATTCTTTAATATGGTTATTGACCTGATTTTGTCAATCCCTTTTAAATTGGTTTTTGAATTCCCTGTTATATGTAAACTATCCATCATAGTTCTTTCAATCCTACACACTACTAAAAACTAATACAGTACTGACCCAATTTTGTCAGCCCCGATTTTGTCAGCTTATCTTGAATATATCCAAAAATTGTCTTCGTCATGTAGTACTCGTTTACATTAATACTGATGATGATGTTCGATGTCATGCACGCATGGGCGTAGCCAGAGGGGGCAATGGCAATCCTCCTTCCCTCTGTACAAACTCTGTACAATTTTACTATGAGAACTAATCTTGTGTTTGAATTCTTCAAAGATTGTCTCCAGCACCCGTATTTATACAGTAGTTACGTCATGGTAGATTATAAAACTTAAAAAGTCTTCCAAACATCAGACTTTTTGAAAACATCTTCGAAGGTTTTATCAACAGTCCGCAATGGAGATATGCTCAGCTGAGTAGTCGACAAACGAATTACATACATTCTCGAGTATCAGTAAATCGTGATTCGTTACTTGGCAACCTGGCAATTATTTGTTAAAAATGAAAAACCGAAAAACACAGCCGAGTCCACGAAAAAAAAAATTGGTATGTAGGTTCATTCATGAATTCCTCTAAGAATTTCTCTAAAGGTCCATCGAAGCCAACCCCGAATTTTCAAGAGCGCAAATCTAGAGAACCAGGCAACCTTTTTACTGGAAATTTAACTCATTGGTTACATTTTGTTACATTCTTTCAGGGCTTTTTCAAAGTAATATCTCGAAGATTTCCTTTAAAATTTGCTCCTAATGTTTTATTGGTTTTCTGCCTTGAATAACTGTATAAGCTCTTGAAAGTATCCCTTCAAAACTACATTTTGATGAAATTTGCTCATAGTATTCTTAATGTAGTTTGGCCTAGGACTCATCAATAGTTTCAAAATTCCTCTTAAAACTGTCCTTCAGAAATTCCTCTAATATCACTTCTATTTTTTTGCAAAATTGTTACAATTATGAAGGATTCTTACTAGAATCATCTCACGAGATTTTTCAATAATTTCACGAATAATAATCAATATATTCAAGCATTTAATCATCCCATAGGTATAGAAATAATTTCAGATATTTATTCACGACTTAATCGAACGTCATTTTTAAATACCTCTAAGAACACAAAAAATCGCAAACTAAAGAAAGTTTCTTAAAATATTATTTTTTTAATTTTCATACTGGAAACAATTTTTTTACAACAATTCCAGGTCAAATTCTTGATGAAATTCCTGCGAAACTTTTAAAACAATTCTATAAAAATCTTAAAAACAGCTCTGCATGAATTTAAAAATATTTTAAAATTTACATACAAATCTCCAGTTGAAATATTCTATGAATTATACTTAAAGGAATTGCAAGAAGAGCTTCGAGGCAATTACTGATGCCATTTTAAAAGAAATTCTGGAAAAAAACCTAAAGAAATTTTCGTTTGATTATTCTTAGGAATTCCGGTGTCCTAAGAAAAATTCTTAGATAATTCATCGGTTAGGTAGAACTAAGATTCAGATTGATGCCGGTTGTCTTACAAGCCAGAACAAAATTGCCGATCAAAGGGATTCTTTGGTGCGAAATTTGAAAATGAAATTGTGAGGGCCGCTTTTCTCCCCCTGATAAACAATAAAAAACCAGACTACGCCCATGTCCCTCAACCCCTTTAAAGGCTATGTAGGTCGTAAACGTAGTTCATAAGCAAATATTAACACGTTAAAATTTGAAAAACAGAAACAAAAAATATGTCCCGATTTTGTCAGGTTCCCCATTTTGTCAGCCTAAAATTCATCGGGGGGCTGACAAAATCGGATCTCTACTGTATTACAATGACTTAAATTCCATTTTAAGCAAATAGACTCGATTTAAAAAAATAAAATAAAGTAAATTTCATATTGGGAGCCAGATAGCCATAACCGTAAACGCGCAGATACTAAGCAAGATCATGCTGAGGGTCGTAGGTTAGAGTCCAGCCGGTCGAGCATCTTTTCGTAAAGGGAATTTTCTCGACTACCCTGAGCGTAGAGTATGATCGTACCTGTCACACGATATACACATGCAACATTGGTCGATTGACAAAGAGAGCTGTTAGTTAATATCTGTGGAAGTGCTCATGAGAAGTTGAGAAGAAGGCTTCTTTAGCGTCAGAAATAAGAAGAAGAAATTTGGTGGTAATTATTTGCACTTAAAAATGCGCCATTCTTGTTAATTGACGTCCAAGCTGTCGAGCACGTAAATTTACATGAATTTTTAGGGAAGCTGCTTACGCAGACTGAATATTTTCACGTTTTCATTTTAGCTCTAGGAATAAAATGAATGATTCCAGTTATCTATATAAATAAAAATGGAATGGTGTTTGTATGTCACGAAATGGCTTACGAACGGGTCAACGGATCTGAATGATTCTTACTCAGTTTTGTTCGTCAAGGGTTCCGACGTGTTTGTGTGTATAAAAATCCCAGAATATTCACCGGGAAAGTTGAAAAACAAGCGCGAACGAAACTGTCATTTTATATGGGACGATCAAAAGCGTTTTTCAACAGCCTACTTGATGGAAAGACGAAGTTTGCCGGGACCACTAGTTTAAAATAAATTAGTTCCATGTTACCAACCTTAACAAAAACATCGTTCAAGCATCATTTGAAGGAGGGCTATGTGATTTCAAAAGTGATAGTGTATATGTTAGGTAAAGTGAGTGAAAGAGGTTGGAGGGAGTCTCTAAAAAAATAATTTAATTTTCGAGTCTAGTACACGACTCTGACAACGGCCTTATAGTGGAGGTCAAATTATGCGTAACTGTCAAAGGATAGAAACTGTAGTGGAATAAAATGATATAGTTCTCATTTCAGTTTTCATTTATTTGTAGGTATTCCACTAAACAATTCGAAGGTTGAATATTATTTTCAATTTTAATTTTTATTGCATAATTATTTTTGAGGAAAAATCCCTACATAATTTAGGAGGATATAAACAAGCAAAACCAAGACGTTTTGATTGAGACAATTAGTTTTCAAGTTATTCACACATGTATGTTTACCCATTTTTATATGACGTAGACTAGTTCTTGAATAATATCGATAAACGTCATCGTCAGGTGATGCCATGAATCTTAGAGAGAATATGAAGTATTTTTATCTCTCGTACATTGTTTTCGTTCCATTTTAAAAAAAATCATATAAATTAAAGTATACTATTTTTATTTTTATTTTAATGTACATTAAAAAAACATAATTATTTCTGAATTTTTGGGTCACCCTATCTCACGAAAGAGCACCCTAATGACGAAATAAAATAAATACTTGTCCAAATTTTTTTAAAGAGGCATGACTTGAACAATTTTCTAAAAAAACACCGATTTTAGCATGGGCGTACATGTCATCGTGACTATGATTTTGATCGAGATTTGTTCTAAGTGTTACGTCTGTATGTCTGTTTAAAGTGTCTGTAATGATTTCATTATAATTTTATCCTTCTTTTAAACTTAGGCTTTCTTTCGATACTGGTTTCATTCATATTGGCAATAATTTAGCTTATATTTTCATATGGAATTTTATCTTCTTCAAATCATCGGCAGTTCTTTGTAGTTATACTGATATAACGAATATCTGTAATGCGTAACTTAACTTACATAAGAGATTCTTCTTTTGATCATAGGCCATTCTTTTCACATTGAAGTATTTTTCATAGTTATTGGAATTGAGGCTTATTTATAGAGTTTTTTTTTTTTCAAAATGTTTTTAAGTACAATGGGTAACTAAGGTAAGATGTCTTTCTCCTCCAAGTTTGAGATTGCAACGTGTGAACTGAACTCTGTACCGCTGCTTGCGTAAACCAGTAAACCGAACGACACAAAGAACACTTACGGCGAAGAAGCTCACTGGTTCTCCGTTGTGAAAAAAAGAAACAAAGGCTCGTGGTTGCTAGAACTATGACATATTTTACTTAGTACGATTCGAGAGATCGAAGTAACCAGATCCAGCAGAAGGACGATTAAGTTGTGAACCGTTTTAGATACTGTCAGAGGCCTACAAGACTACAAACGCGATGCGAAAACCTCTGCTGGCAGCTCTTACCCCGAGCAGACAAGTGAATGATTGCTTACATTAAGGACGTTCTACTTTCAGCATAGACTGTTTCTTAAACTAACACTAAAAAGCTAATTATTCGTATATCAATGATGATTAATCTTTCTTTAAGAATAAGCAGAATAATTTCTTTGGAATTCATTACAAATCCATGCTAAGTGTAGTTCACTATTATTTTCAATTTCGGCCAAACAGCATTCGGCCAAATGGCATTCGGCCAAATGGCATTCGGCCAAATGACCCGGAACCGAAATATACGATCAGTTGCCAGGCTTCAAAATGTTTTAAACAAATAAGTTTGAAAAATAAATTGCAGTAACCTGATCCTGGAAACCAGATTTGTTACAAGAAATCTTTGGTTCCAACTGATCCAAGGACTGGATGCCAAGTTCCTCCGCCACATTTGTCTCGTTATTTGTTACGATATAATGTAACAATCAAAAATTTCAAGAGATACATTTTTTTTGACATGTCAAGTTTTCAGAAAATTTGGAAATATTGCACGATTATTTGCAATCTTCCTGTATTTCATGTATCTGGGATACTCTAGTATGTAGTAATAAACGATCTTCAGTAAGCCACGTTGAAATATGCATTACTATTTCCGGTTGAAATGTAGAACCCCGAGAATTTAGAGCAAAGCAAGAATAAAACACAGAATAGGGTGCCGGTACCAATGGTTGTAATGTACCAGTAGATTGGACTATGGAATAAAACGAACATTTTTCGATAAAAACGACATGTGCTGTTTTTGGTGGATAGATCGTCTCTAGTTTAGTCGATTTGCCAAATTTCAGCTTTTTATTTTATCAAAAAGTCATATAAATAATTAAGTTTATGCAAAAAAATTGCTCCCTTGCCGTCGTGTTCCAGTAGTGGATCAACGGATGGAAGCAGTTCTTAAAATGGATGTATACAAATGAAGAAAAGCCCTAGAGATGATCTTTATGCTTCATTCGAAAGATATTAATTGCTGTTCCGAGGGAAAAATGTTAAACCTATGTAAAAATTTGCCATTTTGTTTAAAATTCCTTATATCATTCCCGAACGTCTACTACTGGAGCACTAGCGCAACTACTGGAACGCGTGTACCAATAGTGGCTCAAGCGATTTTATGTTGAAAAATTAGTTTTATCACTCTTTTTATACTTTTTCCATATAGTAGAGGTTGAAATCTTTCTGTTGACATCAAAAGATCTCTGTTAAGGCTTTTCGTTATTTTGTTATGATTTTTTATAGCTTAGGTAGTCCACTAATGGCACCGGCACCCTAATTGTCCATTGTCGCTAGATAAAGAGCATGCACGCATGAAGAATTGTGGTCGCCATCAGTTGAAGGACTGTCTTGAGGGAGGTGTTGAGAAAAAATCGGTTCCCCCCACTGCACTGCAAGGCCACGTAACAGCCTTAAGACTGAGTAGGTATATACATACATTGTAGGGAGTTTCATCCCCATGAAGATAGTCACAATTCCGGAACGGTGCCGCCAGTGCAGCGGCCGGGGTAAAGCTCGTTCTGGAAACATAGCTACCAGATTTATATACCACAGGGTTTCACTTCGAAACGAGCCATTCCTTTCCGGTTACGCTTCCATACCGCGAAGCTTTCTAGTTCGCCTGCCATTATCGTTACTGGATGATGTTGTGGGTATATCGACGCATAGTGTTCCCAAGCAGGCCGGAAGTAAAAAAAATATAATTGTTACATTATTTCATTAATATTTTTTTTAAATTGTACGATTTATTTTATGTTATATTTATATTTATTTATATAAGTTATCTATCAAAACATTGGATTATTTTAAATATTTTAGTTGGAAAACTATTTTTTTTTAAATTACAATCAAGTTTTCATGCCAAACACTGTCGAATGCTTTCTCAAGACCAAGCAAGACCAGTAGAATAGCCTTCAGATTTGTTGGAACAAATCAATTTTGTTACACGTAAAAGTTGATGAGTGGTCGAATGTCCATGTAAGAATCCAAACTGTTCATTGGCAAAAGAATCATTTTCCTTTATTGCTGACCATCATTCTATTCAAAATGACCTCAAAAAGTTTACTGATGGAGGAAAGCTGATTGAATGATAGCTAAAAGCTTCAGCAGTATTTTTGTACGGTTTCAAAATTAATACAACCTTGACATTTTTCCATTTATCAGAAAAATATACCAACTGAAAACATTTGTAAAATATATCTATCAAAAGTAATAAGCTACTCTCTGGAAGTTTTCCAATGAGTAAGTAAAAATTTCATCTTCGCTAGGGGCTTTAATATTATTTTAAGATTAGTTCTCACTTCTTTCAAATCAATCTCACAGGAATTTCCGAAAACGTTATGTTGATTAAGAATGTGAAATTTTTTGAAATATCACATGGTTTGCCATCATCAGAAAATTCAGAAACCATAAATATTAACGTCGATTAATTAGCATTTGTACTTTTGACCAACATTTGTATGGAATTTGACCACTGTTCGACGACATGTGAAGCAAGTCCCTCTATATGTGCTCCCACGATTTTGCAAGAACCAACGGTTGCGATCGGGACGTGTTTTTCCCGATGCGATGGGGCGGAGATTTATGAACACGCCACACAGCTTCGAGACCAACCTTGTTGCGGCGGTGGGCGAACCAAATGGGATGGATGATGAATGTAAATTTATACCAAGTGTCGAGTGCGGTTTTTATGGGTATGGGAAGCTGGAAAGAGGTGTAAATGGGTTCTTAAAATGCGAACGTTCCTTGGGTTGGTGCGCGGACGGATGACGGTGCAAGATGATGGTTTCGTCCTTGGCTGTGCATCCTATGGCACGAGGCGGGGGAGTAATTGAGATCGTAAAGGCCACTATCGATCCATTTGATGGTTGTTCTGCGCTGATTGACTGAAGCCGGATGTGATTATCGGCTCTTATGGATTTCAAGGCAAGATCCATGAGTGGCATTGAAGTCATTTGTAATATTTCTTCTATGTTTGCATTTCTCAATCTCTGGATATTCAAATTCAAATATTCTCAAAAAATGTTCGAAACCCGTAACATCAATCCATATTTTTTAATTCCTTCACTAGTATCATTTCAAACATTTAATTATTTTTGTATATTTGTGTAAGGCAACATTATCAAATAAAAATTCTAAATTTGGTAAAACTAAATGTGGTTTTTATTTATAACAATTTCTCATTGACGCAGCCAAAAATAAGTTTATAACTCTTATCACAACAACACCGGATTCTAAGGAAATATATTTTTCCAAGTTTTGTCTTCAATAATTGATGACGGTTATCTAAAAACTTCTTTGAGAATAGGCCTTCGTGTCTACAAATGTTACCAAAGATCATTCGGAAATTTAGGAGTAATGTTTATACTGAGCAATTCTCGCTGACATTGTCACTGAACGCTAGTTTTCGGTTTTCTCAAAATGGTGGACCCCTCGTACGCCAGCTAGTTGAACAGTTTGCGAAAAAAACCGTTTTTGGATAAATATTGGGAATTTCTTCACGTGATATGTCTCATATTTTGCTTGGAACACATAGCAAATTTAGTGGCATCGTATAAAGAAAAGATATAGCTTTCATTTGAAGTTAAAAAATGTGTGGCGGCCATTTTAAATTTGGCAGCCATCTTGAATTTCGTGAGAAAATTTTTTTTTTCACCATTAGCGCACCGCTAAATTTAAATTCTGAGGAAAAATTGCGTAAGATAGGCTACAAAAACATGGTCATTGCTGTATTTACCCTATGAAATGAACGATTTTCTAAATCATGTTCTACGATTCAAAATCGTCAAATACGTCAAACGTACATGGCAAGTTAAATGCAAATCATTGGTGTATTATTCGAGTCAAATGAAGAACAGGGGTATTATTTTGAGTTAAAAAATCTGGCGTCCATTTTAGATTTTGACGCCATCTTGGTTTTAAGTATTAAAATGAGTTTTCACCTTGATAGCACCCAACATGTTGAATTTTGATGCTACCAACTATCAAAAACTACAAAACTATCAACAAATACCGTGTTTAATAGTTTGGAATGGTGTTGCATTGATGAATTGCGGGCGGCCATAAAGTGCACCAAATTTATGAAGTCTCTTGAGTTCAATATCTTAAGATAGAGTACCTGTTTTAAGAACCATTAAGTGTGGATGCATTTTGTTTGTTTGTCCAATAGCGTTTGGGTTCATTGCTGTAAGAATTATTAAAGTCGCTCCACTAAGCTACGTATGCATTATAAAAGTCAGAATTTGTTTTTTTTTTCATCACATACACTACACATATTGAATTTACAGATAAACGGAATGAAGATTAGAGGTTTCTCGTAGGTTTTTTAATCAAAGATGTGTAACCAAAAATATATATTTTTGCTCAAGCATGCTCACTGTTCTTGTACAATTTAATATATGCAGAAAAAACTACATGTTAACTTAATTAACTCATTACGCGTGGTAAAGATGGATATATTATGGGTGAAAATATGAAAAAAAAAATCCAAGTGCTCGGCTGGGATTCGAGCCCAGGACTCTTGTATGCTAGACGAGCGCTTCATCAACTAAGCTACCGAGCCATTTGTAGTGCCTCGTTGAGGCTGCTTGAAATATTTTTATAAAATACATTTGTTATTTTTGGTATTACTAATGATTATTGAAGTCGAAGAAATTTGAAATAATAACTGTTTCGGTAAGATCTGAGAAGACTCTCACACAGTTTGTTAACAAAAAATGTGTTGTTCTAAAGGGTTTAAGTCACCGTCGATTGTTATATTTGAAGATTGTTGATATTTTTCGGTGATTACTACACACTGAAACACGATTATAACGTTTCGGCTTACTGATTTTCAGCCATCATCAGATCTACAATATATTAAAAAAATGAATTTGTTTACAATTTTCGATAGCTTTTCATCAAATTTTTCTTCCACCCACTTGTTCAAATCGATCGTTCACCACCAGTGTGGTTTTATTACTAACCCCCTTTCCTGCTATACATCTAACATTCTTCGCATTGGTCACTGTACGTCATCCATCTCTTCTTGTTTGTGTGTGTGTTGGTAGCGATCGGATTTTACCCACTAGACCGTTGTATGTAGAGTCTATACTTCCACACTCACGCTGCATATTGACTACTCTGTTGTCACCTAGTAGCTTGATGTGGAAGGCCTCTGCTATGGTTCTGCTTGCCTGGTTCTCGATCCTTTCCAGAATTTCCGTTTTGTCGAAATTGAAGTTATGTCCTTCCTCTAGATGATGTTGCGTTAAACCTGTTTTTGCTTCCTTCTTCCTCATGTTGTTACGGTGTTCATTAATTCTTGTCTCCAGCATTCTTCCCGTTTGTCCAACGTATATTTTTCCATCGTCCGTGCCGCATGGTACTGCATACACTACATGTTTCGTTTTCTGTTTTGGGATTGTATCCTTCAGTTTGCTGAAAACTGTGTTCTTTATTTTGTTTCGTGGTTGATGTGCTAGTGTAATGTTATGCTTGACGAGGATCTTCGACAGTTTTTCGCTTAGGCATGGTGTATAGGGAGCTGAAACGTATTTTGTTTCCTTCTTTTCGGCTTCTTTCCGTAAGCTGTTGTAGTGTTGGTCGGTCCTACTCTTTATCAACCTGTTAACAAACCAAAACGGGTACCGTAAACTGGGGGGAAGTTGATCACTTTTGAGCGATTCTGTGCTATAATTCCTAGCGGGATGCATGTATTATCATCCAAATATTTTTAAAACCTGTACTAGTTGAATGTTTAACGAATTATATAAACGAAATTATGACGAATTATTATCATAATAACAAAAACATTTTTGGATATCAAAATGTGGTGTTTTTGATTCCGGGGTGAAGTTGATCAACTACGGCGATAGGTTTCCGAAAATAAAGAAGTATGCTTTTCACTAAATTTGGGGTCTCTGATTCTGAATCAAGACTCAAAAATCTTACAACTTATTGATAAATCGGTTAATTTTTTAATTGAAAGTTGTGAATTACAGATTACATCACATTAAACGCCTAAAGGTAGGCAATTTTCTTTGAAATTAGCAGCCCTCTTGCAAAAAGATCATTTTTTCTCTAAAAAAAGAAATTGTATCCTAAATACAAATTCATAACTGGGTACACAGAACATATCTGGAATGTATGAAACAGTTTATTAAAATTGTAGCTTTGTATAGCCGTGGAAATAGTCGATTGTTTGGAGAAGAACCCTTTAACAGTTCATCAAACATTTCTTAAAAAATCCGTTTTTCCATGAAATAATTACCTTGAATGTCAAACCGAATTTATGAAAATCAAGAGTAGCTATCAGGTAATGCCACAACTCAGAAACTGTGATAATTGAAATCGGGTGATAGATTTTATAACAGTCTAAACATGTGGGTACAGGAATGATCAACTTCTCCCCGCTGATCAACTACACCCCGAATTACGGTAGTGATTTTTTTTGCAGAATATTCCTCACTAATGTTATTGCTTTTGGTCTATCTGCGGCATCAGTGAGTTTGATCGCGCGATCTATGAGTGCGATCGCCGTGTTCCTTTTATGCTGAAATGGGTTCTCTGCATTGAAATCGAGATATCTTCCGTTCGATTGTTTGGGTGTCCAAATCTTCGAGATTTTACCGTCCTTTCTTAAGAGAGTTATGTCAAGGAATTTGAGTTTGTCATTTTCCTCTCGTTCTACTGTGAATTGCAATTTGTCATGAAATTCATTGAAGACGGTCACAATTGTGTCAACGTCTCTTTCATTTGCAATGCAAAAACAATCATCTACATAGCGACGATAGACTCTGATCGGTATTTGTTTCTCCTCTAACGTGCGCATGCTCTCTTGTTCTAGTCGTTCCATGACTAGATTTGCTACGACAGGTGATAACGGAGAACCCATAGGAACCCCAAATGTTTGTTTGTAGAAGACTCCTCTATACACAAAAAACGTGGAGCCCAACACAAGTTCAACAGCAGATACGAAGCTATTTCTGTCGATTGGTGTGTGATCCTCGATTTCATTCCAGCGTCGACTAATACACTCTAGTGCGTATTCTATCGGTACGTTCGTGTATAATGGTATTTCAGTCGCAAACGTGAAGCTGTTGATCACATGGTTTTCCGTTTTTCCGACGATTTTCCCAAGGATATTGGAAAGATATTGCGCTAGTTTGTATGTTGTGGAACCGATGGTCGACACCACTGGGCGTAATGGCCTTCCTTGTTTGTGGACCTTTGGAAGTCCATATATGCGGGGTGGGTTGCAGTTCGACTCATTCAGTTTTCGGTGGGTTTTAGTGTCGATGTACCTTTTGTCCTTCCACGTATTCAAGATCGTTTTTATTTTTCGGGAAACTCTTGCTGTTGGATCGTAGTTAATTTTCTGGTAAGTGTCGGCGTCTTCAAGCATCATTCTCATTTTATCTTCGTACTCCTCTGCCGACAGCACCACTGTCATATTTCCCTTGTCCGCTTTTGTAATCAACA
This sequence comes from Aedes aegypti, assembly GCF_002204515.2. Lineage (NCBI taxonomy): Eukaryota > Metazoa > Arthropoda > Insecta > Diptera > Culicidae > Aedes > Aedes aegypti. Next base: position 102,454,260 of record NC_035109.1, on the reverse strand, counting down.
TGTTCGGGTTTTCCTTAAGGAACTTTCTGCTTCTTCCTACATCTTTGGCAATCCATTCCTGTTGGTGATGGCGTGGTTGGTTGTTGTAGCAACCGTTTCAATGCAGGGAATTTTACCACGATTTGGCACGTTGTAGTTAGGTCCTAGCATCAATGTTCGCTCAAGGTAGTCCGGTAACGGTGTGTTGGTAGTGTTCTCGACCCAACTCGTTTCGTAGCTCATCTCCGCAACTCTCCTCCGCTTCAATCTCTCAATTTTCTTCATTTTCTTCTCCTTCGTGGTCAAATATACTCTCGCAGTTCGAATTTCCACCATTTTTGTCGTCCTTTCGAAGTCTTCTCTCTCTAGCATTCTCTCCAGCTTGCTTCTCAGGTCGGCTTTCATCTTCTTTCATCCTCGTTGACGTCCTTTTGCTATCGGCTACCATTATGCTTAACATTTTATTTTTTTTTTTAATTTCTTTATTAGTATCATTCCAAACATTACATTCATTTCTTATATCTAGGTGTTCTGTGTTATTTGACAACACTATCATCCTAATTTGGTAAAACAAATTTAAGATTTAATTAACATTTTGTTAACAACATATTACATTTCATTTGCCGTAGCAGTTCAGTTTTTTTTACAGGTGAGTTGATTTCACCTGCTTATAAGAGAAAAAAAACGTTTTTAATATACTTAACCTAACTTAACCTAAACATATAACGCATTAATCGTGGCAATAGAAGATTGTAACGATTTTTGCCTGAAATTATTAATGATTGTATTTGACATTTGTTCCAATGTTTCAACATTGGATATTCTATGTAACTCATTGGTACTATACCAGGGAGGGAGCCTCAGAATCATTTTCAAAATTTTATTTTGAATTCTCTGCAGAGCTTTCTTCCTAGTATTACAACAGTTAGTCCATATCAGACATCATGTATACGCGCTTCATATTAAGAGCTTGAGATCAGCTTGCCATGAGCGCACAAAAACTATCGCGCGCTTGAGCACGTGCTATGTTGAGACACATTTTTTTAGATCACATGTAGCAATGTACTAGCTCAAACGTTCACATCTGCACTGGCTCATGCGCCGTCTCATGAGAAAATCTCAATGTGACAGTGCATTTGAGCCTCGCAGGCGAAGGTTTCAGAAGCATGGAAAAGGGATTCAACTATGAAAAAACTGCCCGTATCCAGTTTGAAAGGACTGACGTGGTTCAAATAGGTTGAGGCTCTAGCATTTGAATTGAAAAACTTGTGCTGGCCACCGAAGAAGCATAGGTATAGAACGAAGTCGTATGCTTCCGTGGGGTTATTGTAATAGGCAAACATATCTGCATAGAAGTACTCCTAGTAAGCGCATGTGACGAGCCTCACGAGATGTCTCATGAGACTCGCTCACTAAGATATATTTTGTACGTATGCGCATCTCGTGTCACACATATTCTGTGAGCTGCGATATGAAATGTCGCATGGCACACTAGCAGAGTGTCGTGTTTCTCATGTATACCTGAATGAGCTAGTGTGCCATGTGACATTTCATATCGCAGCTCACAGAATATGTGTGACACGAGATGCGCATACGTACAAAATATATCTTAGTGAGCGAGTCTCATGAGACATCTCGTGAGGCTCGTCACATGCGCTTACTAGGAGTACTTCTATGCAGATATGTTTGCCTATTACAATAACCCCACGGAAGCATACGACTTCGTTCTATACCTATGCTTCTTCGGTGGCCAGCACAAGTTTTTCAATTCAAATGCATAGCACGTGCTCAAGCGCGCGATAGTTTTTGTGCGCTCATGGCAAGCTGATCTCAAGCTCTTAATATGAAGCGCGTATACATGATGTCTGCACACTAGCTCATTCAGGTATACATGAGAAACACGACACTCTGGTCCATATTGGTACAGCATACAACATGGCTGGCCTGAAAATTTGTTTGAATATCAACAGCTTGTTCTTAAGACAAAGTTTTGATTTTCTATTAATAAGGGGATAGAGACATTTTACATATTTATTACATTTGGCTTGAATGCCCTCAATGTGATTTTTGAAAGTTAAATTCTTATCAAGCATGAGCCCTAGATACTTAACTTCATCTGACCAATTTATTGGAACCCCTCTCATCGTGACAACATGTCAACTTGAAGGTTTCAAATAAAGAGCTTTTGGTTTATGTGGGAATATTATTAGTTGAGTTTTGGAAGCATTAGGAGAAATCTTCCATTTTTGCAAGTATGAAGAAAAAATATCCAAACTTTTTTGCAATCGACTACAGATGACACGCAGGCTTCGTCCTTTGGCGGAGAGGCCTGTGTCATCCGCAAACAAAGATTTTTGACATCCCTGAGGTAGCTCAGGTAAGTCAGATGTGAAAATATTGTATAATATTGGTCCCAAAATGCTGCCTTGATGAACACCAGCTCTTACAGGAAGTCTTTCAGATCTGGAGTTCTGATAATTAACCTGAAGTGTATGATTTGACAGATAACTTTGAATTATTCTAACAATGTATGTTGGAAAATTAAAGTTTTTTAATTTTACAATCAAACCTTCATGCCAAACACTGTCGAATACTTTTTCTATGTCTAGAAGAGCAAGACCAGTAGAATAGCCTTCAGATTTGTTGGAACGGATCAAATTTGTTACACGTAAAAGTTGATGAGTGGTCGAATGTCCATGGCGGAATCCGAACTGTTCATTGGCAAAAATTGAATTTTCGTTGATGTGGGCCATCATTCTGTTCAAAATAACCTTTTCAAAAAGTTTACTGATGGAGGAAAGCAAACTGATTGGACGATAGCTAGAAGCTTCTGCAGGATTTTTGTCTGGTTTTAAAATTGGAACAACCTTAGCATTTTTCCATTTGTCAGGAAAATATGCTAATTAAAAACATTTGTTAAATATATCAACTAAAAATGATAAGCTACTTTCTGGAAGTTTCTTGATGAGGATGTAGAAAATTCCATCATCGCCAGGAGCTTTCATGTTTTTGATTTTTTTAATAATAGTTCTCACTTCTTCCAAATCAGTATCCGAGGCATTTTCGAAAACGTTCTCTTGATAAAGAATATTTTCGAACTCCTGAGAAACTTCATTTTCAATTGGACTAGTAAGTCCTAAATTAAAATTGTGCGCACTTTCAAACTGCATAGCAAGTTTTTGAGCTTTTTCGCAATTAGTTAGTAATAATTTGTTTTCCTCTTTCAATGCCGGTATTGGCTTCTGAGGTTTTTTCAAGATTTTCGATAATTTCCAAAAGGGCTTAGAGCCAGGGTCCAATTGAGAAATTTTATTTTCAAAATTTTTGTTTCTTAATTGAGCAAAACGTTTCTTGATTTCTTTCTGCAAATCCTGCCATATAATTTTCATAGCAGGATCGCGAGTGCGTTGAAATTGCCTTCTCCTCACGTTTTTAAGACGGATCAAGAGTTTAAGATCATCGTCTATAATCACGGATTCAAATTTTACTTCACATTTTGGAATTGCAATGCTCCGGGCTTCAACAATGGAATTTGTTAAAGTTTCAAGAGCATTGTCAATATCAAGTTTAGTTTCTAAAGAAATGTTAACATCAAGATTGGAGTCAACATACGTTTTATATATATTCCAGTCGGCTCGTAAATAATTGAAAGTGGAGCTGATAGGATTGAGAATCGCTTCTTGGGATATTCGAAATGTAACAGGGACATGATCAGAATCAAAATCAGCATGAGTAATCAGTTGGCTACAAAGATGACTAGAGTCGGTTAAAACCAAATCAATCGTAGATGGATTTCTAGAAGAGGAAAAACATGTGGGGCTATCAGGGTATTGAATTGAGAAATATCCTGAAGAGCACTCATCATATAAGATTCTGCCGTTGGAATTACTTTGAGAATTATTCCATGACCGATGTTTGGCATTAAAGTCACCAATGACAAAAAAAATTGACTTATTGCGAGTCAATTTACGCAAGTCAGTTTGGAGCAAATTAACTAGCTGCCCAGAGCATTGAAAAGGCAAATAGGCAGCTATAAAAGTATATTTACCAAACTGTGTTTCAACAGAAACACCTAAAGTTTCAAAAACATTAGTTTCAAATGATGAAAACAGTTGATGTTTTATTCGCCTATGAATGATGATTGCAACTCCCCCACATGCCCCATCAAGTCGATCATTACGATAAACAAAAAAGTTAGGATCTCTTTTGAGTTTAGATCCAGGTTTTAAATACGTTTCGGTAATAACTGCTATATGCACGTTATTAACCGTAAGAAAATTAAACAGCTCGTCCTCTTTACCATTCAGAGAACGAGCATTGCAATTTAAAATATTTAAATTATTTTTTGGATCCATTAGAAAAACGTAATCCAATAACAATTTGATTTGTAAATTTTACACCTACTTGAACTGCTTCAGTCATAGTGGTGGCTTTGAACATTGCATCAATCATTAGATTCAATTGTTCAGTAAGAAAATTAAAATCAGAGGCAGACATGTCATGTGATTTCCCATTGGAATTTCCGGTAGACGAAGAAGCGGAGTTACCTGTGGCGGTAGGGTTTTTTCCATTTGATTTGAAACAAGTAGAATGGGTACCCATGGATCGAACAGGGGAGGAGTTCGAATTTCCTGCTACGATATCGGCAAAGGATTTACCGTGGGTAGCTACATTCGAAATAGAAAGATTCGAACGGCTACCCGACGGATTAAAATTAGTTTGTGAATGAGCATGATTATGGTCTTCCTGATGGGTATGATTCATGATCAAGCGATCGTTAACTGAAAAATGAGCATTGTTCGATACTCTACCAGGCAAATTCCGGAAACGACCGTTATCGTAACGGATATTATCTTTCATCTGCCTGGCACGAGCCTCAATGACCTTTTTGCGTGAAGGACAATTCCAAAAATTGGACTTATGGTTAGCCCCGCAATTACAACATATGAATTTGGTGGTATCTTCCTTCACTGGACAGACGTCTTTGGCGTGAGAAGAACCTCCGCAAATCATGCATTTAGCATCCATGCGACAATTTTTTGTACCATGACCCCACTTTTGGCACCGACGGCACTGAGTGGGGTTCTGGTAATTTCCTCCAGGTTTCTGGAAATGTTCCCATGTCACACGGACATCAAACAATAGTTTTGCTTTTTCTAAAGCTTTAACATTATTTAGTTCTTTTTTGTTAAAGTGAATTAAATAAAATTCTTGAGAAAGCCCTTTCCGAACAATGCCAGATTGGGTTCTCTTTTTCATAATGATTACTTGGACTGGGGAAAATCCAAGTAAATCATTTATTCCATTTTTGATCTCTTCAGGTGATTTATAGTCACTTGAGAGACCTTTCAAGACAACTTTGAACAAACGTTCAGTTTTGTCGTCATAAGTAAAACATTTGTGCTTCTTCTCTTCAAGATGTTTGAGAAGAATCTCACGATCTTTAAGAGTTTCCGGCAAAACGCGACAGTCTCCTTTCTTTGCGATTTGGAAGGAAACCTTGATTCCCCTAATGGAGTTCAAGATCTCCTGCCTAAATCCCCCAAATTCGGAACAACTGACCACGATAGGCGGCACTCTTTGCTTCCTCACTTGAATCAAAGAGCCTGGGCTAGAGGCTGCTTCGATTTGGTGTTCGGAAAATTTGTCTAAAGCATCGAACTGATTGCTCATTTCGATGCAATTATGCATTATTCGCATTCCGGGGAAGCGTCCTTTCTTCCATTCTTGCCACGTTTAGTGACAGTTTTAAAACCCACTTTTTTGGAAGGAAGTAGTGAATTCAGAGATTCACCCTTCCTTTTGTTTGTTGTTGATACCATGTTTAATTAATAAACGAAAGAAGACGTGACCTCCGAAAGGTTTTTTCCCAAGACGGTGTCCAAGAAGGATTACCACCGCTAGCTTTCGCCAACGGGTCCAACGAAAAATCGAAGGCACGGGTCCAAACAAGGATCGCAAAGGGATCAATAGTAGAAAAAATAGTACTGAAAAGTACTGTTTTAGTAGCACTGAAAAGTACCGTTTTTAATTTTAGCACTGAAAAGTACTGTTTTTGTAGCACTGAAAAGTACTGTTTTATTGCTTTAGGTAGTTTTTAAGAAAACTTCCAAGAGCAGAGAGAATTCGTGTACGCACAGCACGAAGGTACGATGCGCACTGATGCTTAATATTCTGATTTTTCTGTTTGAACAGCACTCTTTCCAACTGCCGATGTGACTCTTCGTTTCTCAAACTTACATGTACCTTGTAGTTGAGACATACCGGTATCACCTTGCACTTTCTGCAGTTCAGCAGGAACTTGGTTTGATTGCTGGTCTTCGCTAGCGTTATAGACGTTTTTTGGTATTGTCTTAGCAGCTCTCTCACATGGCTGCCATACTTATGTGCAATTTCCCTTTCTAACTGCATCTCCCTTCCTTGATCAAATAGGATTATTCTAAAGGGTTTAAGTCACCGTCGATTGTTATATTTGAAGATTGTTGATATTTTTCGGTGATTACTACACACTGAAACACGATTATAACGTTTCGGCTTACTGATTTTCAGCCATCATCAGATCTACAATATATTAAAAAAATGAATTTGTTTACAATTTTCGATAGCTTTTCATCAAATTTTTCTTCCACCCACTTGTTCAAATCGATCGTTCACCACCAGTGTGGTTTTATTACTAACCCCCTTTCCTGCTATACATCTAACATTCTTCGCATTGGTCACTGTACGTCATCCATCTCTTCTTGTTTGTGTGTGTGTTGGTAGCGATCGGATTTTACCCACTAGACCGTTGTATGTAGAGTCTATACTTCCACACTCACGCTGCATATTGACTACTCTGTTGTCACCTAGTAGCTTGATGTGGAAGGCCTCTGCTATGGTTCTGCTTGCCTGGTTCTCGATCCTTTCCAGAATTTCCGTTTTGTCGAAAGCTGTTGTAGTGTTGGTCGGTCCTACTCTTTATCAACCTGTTAACAAACCAAAACAGGTTGATAAAGAGTAGGACCGACCGAAACAGGAAAGAAGGAAACAAAATACGTTTCAGCTCCCTATACACCATGCCTAAGCGAAAAACTGTCGAAGATCCTCGTCAAGCATAACATTACACTAGCACATCAACCACGAAACAAAATAAAGAACACAGTTTTCAGCAAACTGAAGGATACAATCCCAAAACAGAAAACGAAACATGTAGTGTATGCAGTACCATGCGGCACGGACGATGGAAAAATATACGTTGGACAAACGGGAAGAATGCTGGAGACAAGAATTAATGAACACCGTAACAACATGAGGAAGAAGGAAGCAAAAACAGGTTTAACGCAACATCATCTAGAGGAAGGACATAACTTCAATTTCGACAAAACGGAAATTCTGGAAAGGATCGAGAACCAGGCAAGCAGAACCATAGCAGAGGCCTTCCACATCAAGCTACTAGGTGACAACAGAGTAGTCAATACGCAGCGTGAGTGTGGAAGTATAGACTCTACATACAACGGTCTAGTGGGTAAAATCCGATCGCTACCAACACACACACAAACAAGAAGAGATGGATGACGTACAGTGACCAATGCGAAGAATGTTAGATGTATAGCAGGAAAGGGGGTTAGTAATAAAACCACACTGGTGGTGAACGATCGATTTGAACAAGTGGGTGGAAGAAAAATTTGATGAAAAGCTATCGAAAATTGTAAACAAATTCATTTTTTTAATATATTGTAGATCTGATGATGGCTGAAAATCAGTAAGCCGAAACGTTATAATCGTGTTTCAGTGTGTAGTAATCACCGAAAAATATCAACAATCTTCAAATATAAAAAAATGTGTTGGTTTAATTGCTCTACGGGAAATTTGACCATCCCTAGGAACAGTTTTTCAAACCGTACTAAACTTGAGGATTTGGTCATAAGAAACGTGAAAGAATTTCAAAAATCGGTTGAGCCATCGTGAGATATGACCGAAAATTCTTCTGGTGTTAAATGACACAAATGCAAAATTAGCATGAAACTTCAAGTTGGTTATTCCAGTCAAAAATTGTAGTAATTTTTTAAATTTTGGCGTGGATGGCATATTTTGATGATGACGTAATATTAGTAAAATCCCATTCCAGAAATTACTTTTTCTCTGGAAAGAACCTGGTTTGCAGAATATTATGGGAAATAAAAAAAAAACTAAAGTCATTTAATGTACTTGTTTGCGGAATCATGAAGCCCAATATTTCATGAATAATTAAAAATGATATTTACTTGAAAGAAAAAAGTTAACAGAACTCTTTGGAAAACGGCCAAGCTGCAAGTCTGTTTTAATATTTAACTGAAAAATTGAATGAAAGCGGTACACAAACGTTTTGAAAAATTTCAAATTAGTTGAAAATGACGGAAAAATGTTGAATATCCTCAATTTACGAGTCAAGATAACGAATCATCAGCGAAGTTGGGGTTTTCATCGAGGTGAAATGAATAGAAGCCAAACTTCAAAATTTCAAGAGGACAAATTAATAAAACCAGAAAGGGTAAGTGATCCTTTAGTTGTGGATATTCCAATAGTAGTTGCAGTAGTATCATTTACTCTGATTTCTTTGAATTACAGGACTGACACTGCCATTCGGAACACTAGTTAAAAATATACCGCAACTTAAGTGACAGTGCACCAATAGTTGAGGTATTAAGGACTGTTCGTTTTATAAAGTATAAAGTATAAAGTGCAATATCATCGAAACCGCAATCAGTTTCTGTACATCGTCCGACTAATATTGTACAATATTGTGGTTATGAAAAGCCACCAAAATAATTAAATTTTATACAAATAAGGAACAACGTTTAAAATGGTCGATTTTTGGAGGTTGTCAAATTCAATGATTGTGAGAACTTTGCTAGGAAATTCGACTAAAAAATGAACTCGGAAAAATGCGACACTTTGTAGTGGGTGTAACTTTTTATCGCGTGGGTAAAAATTAATGAAATTTTTAAACTAGTGTTATGTTTATGTGTGCAAAAATTTAGCTCAGATCTGTCTAGTAGTTTTCAAGATGCATTCGAAACATGAAGAGCTACACCAGCAGTCCTGGTCAGTCGCACAGATGGATCGGCAAAAGGCTTGGAATCCACCATTCCACCGTGTTCCGCATTGTGAAGATGTTCCAGAAGACGAAGACCATCGAGCGGCGCGCTGGAAGCGGCCGTAAACCGAAAACGGAATACCCAGAACCTTTCCACCCGAGACGTGGCCAAAAAGGTCAATCCGTCGAAGTGGTTCGTCCAGTAGATCATGAAGCGGGCTGGACTACGTTTTTTAAGGGCAGGAAGGCGCCAAACCGGACTGCTAAGCAAATCACGGTGGCCAAATTGCGTGCGCGGGAATTATACCGTGAGTGGCTGGACAAACCAGTCTGTCTCGTCATGGACGACGAGACATACATTAAGGTGGATACCGAACAAATCCCCAGCCTTGAGTGTTTTTTGTCGGAACGTCCCGCATGGAGGTTTCAGAAAAGTTCTGAAAGAGAAAGATGGACAAATTTGCGAGGTACCTGTTGTGGCAGTCGATCTGCGATTGTGGACAATACAGCAAGCCGTTCGTCCATTTCGTCCGTTGGGTCCATTAACGGGCAAATTTATCGAGAGGAATGCTTGCAGAAGCGCTTGCTGCCCTTCCTCTGCTCTCACCGTGGTCACGTTGTTATGACCGGATCTCGCTTCGTGCAATTACGCCAAGTGTTGTGACGGAGATTCTCTGTGAAACTGGAAACACTGAATAAAATAAATTGTCTGTAGTGTGCAGTAGAGTTGGGATCCGATCGAAAATTTTTGGGCGATGATAAAGAAGAATTTGAAGAAAAGCGGAAAAACATTCAAAACCGATGAAGCTTTGAAGAAAAAAACTGGGAGAATTCACGTAAGAGAGATGAGCAAAGCCTTACCCCAGATCTCATGAGCAGTGTTAAGATAAATGTACGAGCATGGGGAGGAAATAAATTATGCCAAAACATTGCTTATATATTTGAACCCTGAAAATTTGAAAAGTATCTTATTTACAATGAATTTTTGGTGATCCGTTTTGTGAGTCTCATTTTTTCCGAGTCCAGTCTTTACTTGAGAAGATACAGGGGATCCAAACTATCTTCATACACATCATAGGATAGCAAGATTGTGTTAGTAGGGTACAGTGTTTGTGTGTGTATTAGGATTAGCTCACTTCGATACTTGTTTTTAATTATGAATCGCGGTTTACGGCTAACCAGCCTAGTGGAAGTATAACAACTACCGAAAAGCTATGTAATGTTTAGCTTTTCACTTCGATAATTAAGATCATTTGTTAAAAATACAACAATATACAGTCAGTTCTCCATAGCTCAATATTAAAGGAACCATCGCGCTATGGAGCACAAAATCAGTGCAAATGCGTTTCAAAAGACCATCAAAATGGCCATGAAAACCAAAATCTACTATGGGTCCCTAACTTGATATCGAGATATGAAATAGAGATTTAAGGAGAGTTGAATGTATAACAAATAATTGTGAATTTACCTGATAGCTTCTGAAAAAGAACTTGTAATTGGTACTTAAGAGCACAACATATACATTAACAGTAAACACTACATAAGAATGTGTCATTCAGATATATGAAATCTTTCGACAGTATGTTACTTTTGATTTATTTCAATGATACTAATTTTTACTTTGTTTTCTCTTTTCAGGTAAGTTTCACAATTGATGCATACATTCAATAAGCAATCGATAAGTAAGTTGAATAGTTACTTCTCTTTCATGCGAATTTAAAATCAAACCAAGTTTGACCATAAATATATCAACTGAATCCTAAGAAAATAATTATTTAATTAAAAAACTATTATAACGACATATTTTGTCCGATGTTTTGCAATGAGATTTTAATGAATAATTTGCTAACCTTTTTGCAATTTCTTTGACGGATGGTTATATAACATGATTCTGGATAAAATGGTTCGCAAGGACCATGGACATATATATCATGTGGAAACTTCTTTTAGCTTTTATATGAATATTATTTTTAGTTTTTCTGAATTTCTGCTGAGTTACATCCGACAATTTTCGGAAAAAAAATTCGATGCTGGGCCGAAATTCAGCGAAATGGTGTTTGCTTTCGAACCGGTAGGTTTCTGAGAATCACCAACATGAATAAATTCCAGAGAAAGCCATTCAAATCCGTTAAAATAAATCCATTGCAAATATTAAGCACAATACACATCGAAACAGCTCTGACTGATTGCATTGTTGTTCAAAAACCCTCCGAGTTGCATAACTTTCTTCCATTTCATATCTAACCTTCCACTGAACCGTTCTGCAGCGGTTTATGCAACTGGCTGCACACCATAAAGAGCACATCTTCTCACAGCACCTCCATTGAGATGCAACGCGGTGGCGACATTGACATAACCTGGCTGCAACCCAGCGAACTGGAAAGTCTAGATTTGAGTTTTCTCGAAGGAAAGGAAAGCCACCTTCTTGAAGTGTGTACCGCAAACCAAAAGTGTTTGAAGGTGAAACAGCTTTCCAGCCAAAGCATCCCGTTTTTTGCTTTAAATTCAATTGCAGGTTTCGCTTTGTATCTTTAGCGGGATACAGACTGGAGCAAAGAGATGGGTATATTCTGCCCACAAGAAGTGTTTGCATAACGTTAATTTAGTCTTGAAATGGTGGTATTTTGACGATGAAAGGCTAGCGCAAGGAGTGGGAGTTCCTTGCGATATACAGTGGGAATATGATTAAAATGTAGGTACGATTCGTGCTGTGAATGTTAGAAAGGTGGTACAGGCTTCGGAGTGCACGTGGCTTGGCTAGTTGATATACAAATGCCACCGACTATGAGGTAGACAACACAGAGGGAAGAAGGAAGCTACTGATGAATCTCTTAATAATGGCTGCGGTGAACAGAGATAGTGTGCAAATATCCTGGTTTGTAAAAGAAATTAATCTCTATCTGTAGATTAATTTCTTTTACAAACCTGGATATTTGCACACTATATCTATTCACCGCATGAATCATACGTCGCAAAAAAAAATTTCTAATTAAATTGGATCCTTGTGTAATATTTTGGAAATATAATACGAAGAAAAAGCAAACGCCCGGAAAATCCAAATTAAATTTCGCGCCGCCTGTCAATAAATTCATCACCGCTGCTAATGAAGTGAAACATCAATAAAATCATGTTTTTCCTATGTTTACTCGCTCTGTGCTCAAATCATCCAAACTGTTCGTCTACGCATTATTGAATTAACGCTAACCGAGATGGATGGTGATGGGATCGGTTGCGGCCGCCACTCAATTAACAGCACCGTTGTTGGTCGACGTCCAAAACATGCGCCGTGCCACCAGTCTGTGATGATGATTCGCTGTGAAATTGATTCACCATGATTGGTTCATCATGTAGAGGACTCAGGGCTAATTTACACCCCTATGTCAAAACTCTCTTAGTTACCTTATAAGGCATTTGAATGATGAAAAAGTGATAAATCATCCAGTTAGGTGGTTTCCGACGAAAAGTGTTCAAATCCTGTAATATATCCCACCATGACACACATTAGCCCGCACAGCCCTATCATTTAGAATGTCGAATTTGATGTTATGATTTATAGTGTGAACTTGGTTTATTAAATTATCTGTGCTGAATGCGGAAATTATTGGTTTGGTTTGATTTGTTTGAATGGACGGGAGTGCAGTGGATACATGTATGAAAGTAATTTGTAATATAATGCTATACATTAAAACCTATAATATAAGAGGACTAACAATTCACCACAATAATTTTCGCCAGAAAGCCTTTCCCCAGAACTGTTTTTTTTTTTGTGATCTTTCATTTGGGTATTTTGATGATACTCATATTTCATGTATCTTTATCATGTTTAGGGGTCGTCCATGAATTAAGTGATATTTTTTTTCTTGATTTTCAGTACCCCCCGCCCTCCTAAAGGTCTTTTGTCCATACAATTTTTTTGAAATTAAAATGGACCATGATCAATCGCCAGAATACCCTTTCCCCGTAAACGTGGTTAATGAACGACCCCTTATAGACAACTTTAACATTATTTAATTAAGAAAAGCAGAGAACACAGCTACAGTGAAAAAAAAAATATTGATATTACTTTCGCAGCACATCACTCGCACCGTGAAAACCGCGCCAAATAGCATTTGAATCATTGTATAATTAAGAAGTTTCATTCTGAATGAGTCGGCAAAAATAAAAATCGTGCTCGATAATCATCGATTTGGGCTAAATGTTGCACATGTTTTTGATATGGTAGAATAAGTGTTTTCCATAGAAAAATCGATTGTTTTGACTCAAGAATAACTTTTTAAAACAGCCCATAAGTGTTTGCATGCAACTTATTTGAAAAATTCTAACTCAGAAACTGTGGATTTTAAAGACAAATGTTCTATGTAGAAGTTGTAGTGAACCATTTGGACAACAAGAAAAAAAAAAACTAAAAAAATTTCATGTGTTCCTACAATAAAACTTGAACTTTAAAATACGCAAGCATTCCCATTTTTATGGTTTTTTTTTTTTATTTTTACCATGTAATCTTGATAAGAAATAGATATATGAGACAATGTTTCATGATGGAGAAATTTCAAACAAAAAAGCTTTTCTAAGAACAACTTTTCGTTGATTTTCAAATTTTTTGGCAAAATGAATACGTTCTGATGATATAATAAGAATCTTGAAATTATTTTAACCTATCATGATTATTATGATCACTTCTCTTGAAACAGCCATTTTCGAATTATATTAAGTTCAACGCAAAAATACTATTTGATCAATAAAATAGGCCATTTTCATTAGTTATTCGCGACTAACCATCAAGAAAAATAAGTAAATGGAGAAAATTTTGGTTTGTAATCTCGAAAACGTATTGTTCCTGAGAATCGCGAATAACTAATTAAATAGACCTATTTAATTATTTACATTACATTAATTTTTTGCAGTGGACTTGATATAATTAGAAAATAACCACTTTTATAGAAGTGATCATGATAATCATTATGGCTTAGAATAATTTCAAGATTTTTCAAGAGAACATTTACAATACACGACACGAGACTGCACACAACACTTATTGTTCTTACAAACATAAAAAGCATGTAAAATTTACCTTTTCCGTCGACCGGTTTCGGGCTCGATGTTGCCCATCAACAGGACGATGTCCAACTGATTACACGAAGAAAATAACACAGCTTCGTACTTTCTCCAGTACTCGTCAGAAAGAGAAAGCATCAACGAATATTTCGTCTCGTCAAGTGGAAAAGTGGCGAAGTTATTGGAGCATCGTCATCATTCCTCAGTGGTTGTTCTGCAGTGACGATGAACATTGATTCCCAAGCATTAAGGTGAGAAACCTTTTCTGATGCTCTTTTTAAGCTTCGTGTGTTTCCAGTCTATGATGTGGTTAAGCTCTGTAGAGTGTGCTGCCACACTTGATTCATGGACTTTTTCGTTGTCCACGGCGTTTTTATGCTCCCTCAAACGAACTTTAAATTTCCGACGGGTTTGTCCAATGTATACCGATGGACAACTTTTGCAGGGAATCTCGTAGATTCCAGACAATTCGTCTGCTGAAATTTTATCCTTGAGGGCACATAAATATTCCTTCAACGTGTGACCGCTCTTATAAACTGCATGCAGTCCGTGTTGTTTGAGAACAGTTTGCATGGAGTTTGTGATTTTGGGATAGAACGGTAAGCTTATCCGAAGGCAGCGTCCATTTATTACGTAACGCTAAAATTGGAAATTTTTGACCACCTCCCTCCCCTCCGTAACGCTTTTTGTATGAAAAATTTTAAATTTTTGTATGAGCCGTAACGCTTGAGCCTACTCCCCCCCTCCCCCTAGAGCGTTGCGTAATTTATGGACGCCGCCGAACAGCTTTTTCTTTTTGTGGTTGCGTTTTGGCGATGTTTTTTCCGTTCATGTTTCCTGAGGATTTACAAATTCTGCACTGTAACCATTCAAGGTCGCGGCTTCGTGAATTTTCTTCTTCTCCGCCACGAATTCTTGGTTCTCCATAGGAATGTTGATACTTTCTCTTTCTGACGAGTACTGGAGAAAGTAAGAAGCTGTGTTGTTTACTTCGTGTAATCAGTTGGACATCGTCCTGTAGATGGGCAACATCGAGCCCGAAACCGGTCGACGGAAAAGGTAAATTTTAAATCCTTTTTATGTTTGTAAGAACAATAGGTGTTGTGTCCAGTCTCTCGTCGTGTATTGTTAATGTACGATAGTTCTTACGTTAGCACAAACCTAGAATTATGAGTGTTTTCAAGAAAACTTATGAATTTTAACAAAAAAAAAATTGAAAATCGGTTAAAGTTTGCTTCTAGATACAGTGGCCCAATTTCATATTCGTACAGGATACTGTTTCCACATCAAGTTAGTAAAAAACTATTGAATGAAGTATTGAGCTACAAATACTTTATCCACATTGAAGGTAACAGGTGTCATCTATTGTTTGCCAATCACAAAATGTTTCCATTTACATTCATCTTTGGATTAATAGAAAAGTATTGAATTGATGTCTAAAATTCACCCAATTCCATATGCGTACCCTTACCAAAATTCATACGCACAACGTTCAAAACTAAATTTAGAAGCTCTATTTGATAACTGAAATGCATCTGAAATGTTCAGATGTAGTGAAATACATTTGGACAATTTATTAGTGGACATATATGAAATTAAGGTAAAGTTATGAGAAATGCCAGTTTTCCAATGATTTTTGCTGTTAAATCCTATAATTCGAACAATAACGTTTATTTTTGTCATTGGATCCAATCTAGAGATTATACTCGTAAGCTATATAAATATATATAGTTTACAGAAATCATAAACAGTTTTTATCCCTTTTGAGTTCAGAAAATTGTTGTGCCATAAGTTCAAAACTCTTCTAAAATGATATTTTTAATCAATGTAAACCAAATTTTCATTGTAAACAACAGATAAATGTTAATTTTGAATTCGTCTGTAAAAATAATCTGAACTACGAACTTCGTTTTACAATAAAGTACCCTGAACTACGCTGTACATACCTCCACATAATTAATGTCATCGTAATATTCAATTATCTTTGAAATAATATTCAAATTATATTCAATATAGCACCCTATATTGCAATTTATTGGTTTTATAAGAAAAATACAAAATAACTTGAATGAGCAGATAGCATTGATATACTATTTAATAAAATATATCCTGTTGTTTCCATCATTTTAAAAAATGTTTGTGTTGTGGTTATGGCAATAATATTTATTCTTTAAATCTCTATAATCATGTTTGGTAGTAAAATGTAAATTAAAAATGATAATTACGCAATGTTTTGATAGGAACATTAACTATGGATTATGTATATACATTTAGGAGCCAAACATAAAAAAATTGACTAAAATTTTTGGTTTTGGATTTGTTATAAATGTTATACTACCTAAGATTCAAAAGTATAAGTTGTCGATATCCACTCCTAGCTACTCTAAAACTGATTATAATTTTTTGAAACTTGTGCAATATTCACAGTTATCATTCTTAAGAAAGTGATGTTGAAAAAACTGCAATTTATTGTTCGACTTACCGAATATTTTAGCAAAAAACATGGGAAAACTGGTATTTTTCTTAAATTTATTTAAGTTTCAAATATGTCCGCTTTTAAATTTTCCAAATGTATTCTACTGCATCTGAACAACACAACGAAGAGCTTAAGTAATCATCTAGTCCATTAAAAATTAGTTTTGAATGCTGTATATTTCTTTTTTGTTAGGTGTACGAATATGGAATTGGGTCAATTATAGACACAATCTCAATACTTTTACATTATTCCAAAGATTTAAGCAAATGAATACAGTTTGTCATTGCCAAACAATAGATGACACCTATAACCTTCATTATTGATAAAGTATATCGAAGTCCATGCACCATTTAATAGATTTATACCAACTTGATATGAAAACAGTGCCCCGTACGAAAATTAGATTGAGTCACTGTAAAACTTTTTTTTTTTTAATTTCTCCATCATGAAACTTTGTCCGGAACATCAGTATCCTATCAAGATTCTATGGTAAGAATTAGAAAGCAGTATAAAAAATGGCCCCAGCAACACACTTTTTCTAACGGTGTATTATCAACTGATATATGACCAAAACTAATCATATACAAGTTGATAATACACAATTATAACAAGTGTGTTACTCGGGGGCTTTTTGTCTAATTTAAAATATAAGTTTTATTTTTGAATTTCTCATGAAAAAAAATGAGCCATTTACAAAAGCTATTCTTTAGTCAAAATGATCGATTTTCCTGTGGAAAAAACTTATTCTAGTAACCAAAACCATGTGCAAAACTTACTGAAAATCGAAGATAGTCGGGTTCTGTGACTGACGAATATGAATTGGACTCTGGAATACGTCTGGAAAATCTTGGAAAAGTTCTTTAAATTCCGCGAGTGATCAATGCAATTTATACAAAATTTCCCGGGCTTATCGCGGTTTCATACGTTTGAATATATTTACATATATACAGTGAAAATAGCGTTGGTGTGTGTAAATTTTGCGGATTTTCACTAAATATAGTTTTAATTTTACAAATCAAGATGTTTAGATCGATATCAGATTGGCAATAATATAATTACCTTGCATGACATTGTCCCGTGATAATGGAATTCAAAGTAATGCCATTCTAGAAACTGGAACTTGCGGAGATGGTCTCCGGGGGTATTCGGGGTAATGGAATTCAAAGTCAAGAGGTATAATTTTGAAAAGATATATAAAATATGATTAAAACAGAGTTGTTCATGGATTTTACGTAAATTCCAGTTTTGATTACCGGAAAATCGTAAATTGTTCTATGGCTTTGTTGATAACATTGTGAAGTAAAGACTCACCAGTTGCTATGACTCATCACAAACGAAAACAAAAATTATACTTTAGTTTGGAGTTTCATAAAGTTTTCCGAATTGACAAAGACAAACATTTAAAATTAAGCTCTGTAAATGCTACAACTTTGAACTCCATTAAACAAAATAACAAAGGATGTTCTAAACTTTGCATTGTTTTCTTCCATTTTGTATCGCTGCTTTCTACGTTGTTAATTTTATTTTATTCCATACACTGCTACCCATAACCAAAAGCTTAACTCGTCAAGTATTCCTTGGCGTATACTTCGCTTTGATATACAACAGCTAACAATCAATTGCATGTAAAATAATCTGAATCGTGAGCACATGGATTCACCAAGCAAGCCAGAATATTGTTCTGCAAGAACTAATTTGGTTACATTATGAAATTAGCTCCGTAATGCCTTAAAACACTTGAGCCTATGGAAAATCAGTTAATTGTGAAATACTTTGGCGGCATGTAAATGCAATGTGCCATTGAAAACATTTGAATATGCTCAAAGGTATAAGAATGCCTAATTAATCTATTGGAAATTAGTGTTTTCAATGGTTACGTTTCCAAAAGGACGTAACTCCAAATTTCGTCCATCTTCTAATTCAAAACTCCTCCCAGAAGTTGAAAATAACTATATAAACCAACTTTAATTCAAATTTTAATATTATATCTATTCTGATGATCACGGCCAATGAAAACTCGTTTAAATATCTCAGATTTCCTTTGAATTAGTGGACTTACACATTCAAAAGGGCGTAACTTTAAAACGGGCCCTACGATTTTTAAAAAAAATTTGCCCAGACATGCAGCTTAGCTATAGAAATCGACTGGTGAGCACAGTTCTGATGGAGATTTTTTTCTGATAATAACGGTCAGGGGAGCACCGTGCATACGGTTTACACATGGTATACCCACCAAGGTAGGCTATTCCCGCATGTAAAGAACAATTTTGAATCAAAACATGGGTCGTCATTCCTATCGTAAAGCATGAGGCTTGAATGATTGTAAAGGAGAGCAAGCCTTGCTTTCTCTCATACTTGTTCGAGTTAACGATAGGAATGACATCACCACCAAATGTCATTTTTCGGAATATAATACCGTTTTGATTCATATTACGGACACTTAAGGCCTCAGTGAAGTATAACCCAGCTTTAACCATACAAAATAAATCATTCTGTATGATTTTTTAGCGTTATCGAGCGTCGGGAGCCCTTAACTTTCGGATGGTGGGTAAAGAATACGCGTCCGCAACTTGAATAATTTTAAATAAATCAAAACGTGTGGCCTTTTCATGATTCTTATTCCGGACGCTCCCTCATTTTTGCCTCATATTCCGGACGCTTTGATTCGAATTACGGACAGCTCATGATAATAATTAATGGAACAGTCAAATCATCAATTGAAATCGTTCAACCACTAAAGAGACGTCTAAGGTAGTTGGGCATTATAAATTTGCAATGATATTTATGGAAAAAACTTAATAAAATGAGCCTCGAAAATGAGAACTTTTGGACGGCGAAAATTGAAACATTTCGTGTGAAATGTTTCCCATACAAACGAGAGTGTCCGGAATTTGAAGAATGAAAATGAATCAAAACGGTACCTTGTAAATTTTTATCGTGCAGTTTACATAGTACATAGTACCGTAAAACGGGGTAACTTTGATAATGCGGGTAACTTTGATAATGCGAGACTCTCAACATACTAAACGAAATAACAAAGTTCTTGTTAATCTGTTAAGCAAAACGAATGTAAAAGTAAAGAGTATTAGTATGACACTTCATGTTAAAGCTATTTCCATTGGAATCAAGTACATTTGAGGATTAATATGCATATATGGGAAATTTATAAGATTTAAGCAATTTTGAAATGCTATCAAACAATCTGTTCTACGATCACTATTTGATGAAGTCATAATGAATTCGTCACTTATACTTGATAGCCTAGTTATAGTAGAACTCGAATTCGGTCTCAAAACTCTTAGCGAATACTATTTTTATAAACTGGGACCATTTTAGTAATCTAAGTCAGAAATTTGCATATAGCGTTAAACGCCTAAAGATATGCAACGCCCTACAAATGTTCTGTAATTCATTCAATTTTGTTCGAGTGAAACGAAATTCATGAACAAATTAAGTGAAAAAAAATTTACGTGAAACGACTTCATACGGCAAGATTTTAGAGCAGCGTGTCAAAAGCATTCATCCCAAGGCCCAAATTTGATACCGATGATATCATTAAACCCCCATCGGGGATCATTATTAATTTCCAAAAACTGATTTCACAGACGAAACAACAGCGGAACAATCAACAACGGATGGAGCAGGGTGTGGGCAGAGATAAAAGATTGTGCTATGAAATAATAATGAATACCAATTTTAGCAATTGTGATGATGCCTATTCTCTCAGGCCCCAGTGGACGGATTCTAATAGGCGGAATGGGGAGCCGGTGGTGGAAGTCAACAGCTATAGTGATAGAAAGCACCTTCTGGCCGTCTGTATCAGGTTGCTTCCTACTGGAGTGGAATGGATTCATTGAAAAAATAGGGCTGGATCTAGTCAGAGTTCTGTTTTATTATTAATGAAACTTTTTGCTCAAATTTGTTACTACACATTAAGCAATTTTGTTTGTCACTTGTCTCTATGCTCTGAAAAATTGATAAAAAAAATCCATTCCTCGACCGGCGAGATTTGAACCCATAACCCCCAGCTTGGTCTTGCGGAATAGTTGCGCGTTTACCACTACGGCTATTTTGGTGATTATTCTGTAGGTCTAATTCTGGTTAATTCCGAGAAGAGGATCCGACCCTGACAGCATTGTTTCACTTTCGTACGCTCTTTCCTGTTCTGAAAGTTAGAGGGCCTAGCGTATCGTAGCGAGGAAGCATTCCTATCTCCGATCTAAATCGTGTTCGGTCTCCCTCTCTGGCGCTGGAAGGCATGGAAACCCATTCGGACAGCACAAGTCCAGGTTGTGTTTGGGACAGTGGCACAAAAAGCGAGGAATCAACCGTCCCAGAGTCAGCCGGAAAACCGCCAAATGGAGACCGTGCCAACCCGCATTGCCACGAGCAAAGTTTCCCTGAAATGTGGCTTGGATTCTTGGGCTACGGTGCTGATGCTGGAGGAATGTTTTATCACCCAGTTGACTCATTTGCTGATTGCAAATTTTCAGGCTTTGGTTTCGCAAGTTCTCTACGTTGTTGGTGGCTTTCCAAATAGACCATTGCGCCGCTGATTTTGTATTTTCACGCCGTTAATTAATTAAGCTTTAAAAAAATTAGGAACAGTACTTTAACAGATAGATGTAGATTGAGAAATCTTTGAAAGGATTTTTTCTACGGACTCCTCTTTTAATCCATCCAAAGATTCTTCCAAGTATACTTCATGGAATGTTTTTAGGAATTTATCCTGAAATACTTACAAGAATACTTAAATCGATCCTCCAGAATCATCTTAGAAATATATTCAGAAATGCTTACAATATTAATGCCTCATTGAATTGCTCCTAGGACCCCAAAAACGTCTGTATATATGCACTCAAGTAGTCTTTAAAAAATTCCGTTAGGAATTTCTCCATGTATTTAACTAAGGACCTGTCAAAACAAATCCACGGAGTCTTTCAGCAACTCCTAAATATTACAAATGAATCGAATGCCGCCTCAGGCAACAACAACAAAATACTACAAATGGTTCCTTTAATCTCTCCAAAGATTCCTTTAGTTGTTCCGCCACGGATTCTACAAAATATTCCTTGAGGAATATCATTATTTTCGCAGCAGTTCCTACAACATGTCCTTCAGGAATTCATCAAACGAATTGTTCAATGATAATAAATTTTCGTGCTGTTTTGTGGAATACCTATAAGTAATTGAAAACTGAATTAGTACTGTACCATTTAATTCCACCTTTAGTTAGTATCCTTTGACAGATACACATTTTTCGACCTCATCTTTGAGGCCGTCTTCAGTGTCGTGTACTAGAATCGACTCCAGGACACATGTTGAAACTTAATTCAGGTTTTTTTACTTGACCTGTTCAAGTTCCAATCAGAATTTCTCAAGGAGTTTCAACAGAGGTTTCCTCTAAAAATACGTCCAAAAGTGTTGCCAGTAAATTTTCTTCAATTCCTCCGATTTGTAAAGAAATGCCGCATTATTATCCAAGTTTTTTTTTCTCTCGCTAGTTCCTCAAGGAGTTCTTCCATGAGTTCGTCTAGGGGTTTCAGCTGGAATTCTACAAGTTATATGAAGAAATTTCCTGCTTGTAATCAATAAGAACTTTTTTTAACAAGAATTATATAAAAAGGATTTGTTGATTTTCCATTACTTTTATTTTTTTTAAATCAATGTAGAAATATCAGCATAAAAAAAACTAAACTTACCTTCAATAAATTTCAAAATTCCCATAGAGCTACTTTAAGAAATCCATTAATTGGAAGAACAGAAGAAGAATCTATGGATAGTTCATGAAAAAAATCCATTGTATATTCATTGAAGGAATCCCTGGAGGATTTCCTGAAAGACATCTCTCAAAAGAATTCCTTAAGCAATATCTTGTGAAATTCCTAGAGAAACCTAAACTCTGCATTAATTTCTGAATGCATAGCTGGAAAAGTCCTTGGAGAAGTTTCTATTAGAATCATCTTTTGTGTGATTTCCTGACGGAAAGCTTGGACGTTTTTCTGGAGAATCCCTACAGATATCTCTGGATGAAATTCCAGAGCGATAATTAAATTACATCCTGGAGATGCTAGAAGAATTTCTAATGAAATTTTGGAATTAGTATCTAGAAAGGGGGGGGGGGGCAGATAGCCGTAGCAGTAAACGCGCAACTATTCAGCATTTCGTAAAGGAAATTTTCTCGATTCCCAGGGCATAGAGTATCTTCGTACCTGCCACACGATATACACATGCAAAAATGGTCAATCGGCAAAGAAAGCTCTCAGTTAATAACTGTGGAAGTTTTCATAAGAACACTAATCTGAGAAGCAGGCTTTGTCCCAGTTTGGGACCTAACGCCAGAAAGAAGAAGAAGAAGAAGATTTAGAAGAATTCCTGAAAAGACCATTCCTCTATGCATAATGAACACAATTTAATACGCGAATTCTAGAAAAATACCAGAGAAAATTTCAGAAAGATTATCTGAATGAACTCCTTAGGAAGGTTTTGAAAAAGTTCCTGGAGTAATTCCTGAGGATATACCAAGAATTTTTTTTATAACTCGATGGAGGAATTTCTTAACGAATCCAAAGAATAAATCTTGCAGACTTCTTGAAGAACCTCTAGAAGGAATCTATTTAGGACTACCTTTACCTTCCTAATGCACCAAGAAAATTTTACAAATTATGCATTAAGGGTCAAAAACGATTCATGACATTGGAAAGCTCTCAAAAATCTATTTTTGAATCGATTATAGTTCTTTAAGCTTTATATTGTATGTATGGCCAATCTGGACACAAGGGCACAAAAGCACCTGGAAACTGTTTCAGAAGGAACTACAGTCGCCTCTCCACATCTCGATATCAAAGGGACCATCGAGATACGGAAAGATCGAGACAAAGAACACATTTTTAATGAACACTAGATTGAAAATCACTCCGTTACCAGGAAAATAATAAACAAGCAGACGTCATCTAGCGTTCTGAAATTGTTTTTTATCCCTTAATCCTTTGATAATGGCCATATCGACATACGGAGAGAAAATTTGGAACAAACAATCAAGAGATAGGAATTTATTTCGTTGTTCAATGCTTTAAATAAAGATCCTTGCAGGATCCTTTTTAATATGCTGTCTTGAATACTAACCAACTAATGGCTTAAAGTTTGGATGATAAAGATAATAATGGTAGACTATGTCTGAAGATTGTTGTTTTACGAACTTATAAATTCTTTTAATGATTTCTGCAAGAAGTTCAGGAGTTTTCCGAAGAATGTTCCCAGTGTTCCTGCTGGATTTATTTTAGGTATATCTTCATAAGTTCCTTCCATTAGAACTCCTACAAAACATCAATCGATCCAAGACTCCGTTCGAGATTTTTCCAAGGATTCCAAAAACAATGTTTTACTGAATTCTTACAAAGATCTCAATACGCCATACTGAATTCGGAACCCTTCAGAAACTGTTCCAGATTAGGAGATATACGATAGCATAGATAGTAAAACATATTGCGATGTAAAACATAGCCATGTGAATGTTATCTACTAATGCCAAAACTGCTGATTCTGGGAGCAAGGTGTCGATTGTGGACATACTTTATAACTACTTTACATAACATTTGAACTACTTAAGCATTCCATCAGACTGGAGGTTCTCAAATTGATATCTGAGCTGCTCCAGATGATGTGATGAGTATTGGCATCACTGCCCACAATCAACAGAAGGCATTTTCATAGGCAGTGTACGACAATTCGTTTGAAATCATCCATTGGGGATGGAAATATCAATTGTGACAACAGCAACGAGCACGTATGCACGGGGCATGACACGTGAGTTTGCCATTTCATGTTTCTGAAAGTAACAAAAACTAGGTCCACAAGGTTACCTAGAAGAAGTTCCCCTTACGAAAGTAGGGTTCTTGAACTAGCGCCACTTGAGCTGTACCATTTAGCAAGAGTCTACAAATATTGATCGTTGCTGATATTGCGACTTTTGCACCCGTTTAGACTCACCCCAAATTTCTAATTATCACAGTCGAATTTCGCATACAATTTCGTAGTGAAAATGTATACAAGCAAAGTCTGTCGTAGAATAGGTTGTTTCAGCTTTTTGACAGTTGGCCAGTTAGCCTACCTAGTTAAACAGATCTTGCTGTGCGCAACTGTGTAATTTGTGCGCAATAAATCGTACTGCGATAATCGTTGAGTCTAATCGGGGGAAAATATCGCAGCGAAATCATGCTTGGAGGGATGTCAAAATTATCACAGAAAACTAAACACTCGTGAAAGACCCAATATTTTATGCTGAAGATTGATCTACGCTATCCTAAGAGATCGAAGTGTGCCGTGATAGCAAACGGACGCAAAAATTTGGTCTCTGCCGTCAAAAATCTGTAGAATTTTGAATATTTCTATCTTTACACGATGTTTCTATTAAATTGTTATGTAAAAGAAGAATACAGTGAACAAAAGTGAAAGTGTAGTGAGTGATTTGATGTTTGTTTCTGGTGCGGAGGTTCAGCTAGTGTTTAGCTGCCGTATCTAGGACGGAATGTATTTTTGCATTCAGATGAGATAGACGACTGCAATAAATCAATCTGGTGAGTTTTTTCCGATGATGCATGACGAAGTGAAGTTATTTGCTACGCCTTTTTTCGCGTTTTCCGATTGTAATGCGGCTGGTGTGTTAAAAATACGCATTCCAACATGTCAGTTGTCAAGAAGCTGGCTGTGTGTTGTTGTTTCTAGCTCAAATTTTGTTCCAGTGATATTATTTTTTCTTTTTTTTTTCGCTCGTTTTTAGAAATGAAAATGTTGCTCGGTTTGCACGTTCCAGTCGATTTATTGTTAGGCACCTGATAACGCGTTCTGCTTGCACGACTGTTACCCGCATACATATTCAGAACGTGTTTTTTCATTTTGTTTTTTTTTTCAGAATTATCCGATGACCCTAGAGTGATCGGTTCTGCTTTGCATTTTATTGAGCAGAAAACTAATTATCATCACAGTTAATTAAGCATTGTTTTCTCTTTTGATTGCCGGCTTTCAAAAGATTAAATGGAAAAAAAAACATAAACAACAAATGCCCTGGGTCATCGCCAGCTTTTCAGGCGAACCATGACCTTATATCTTTCCCAACCTCCTCCTCCGTAGCACTTATGAGGGCGTCGCTGAGTCGGTGGCCTCTCATTGAGTAAGTGCTACATCAACATTTCCTTCCCCTATCCCAAGTTACGATAAAGAGGGGCGTGGCCAGGAATAGCAATATTCATGCGCTTGATAATATTGTCCAAGATTTGGTCAAGGGTTTTTCCCCAGCCTTGTCTCTGAAAGCGGTCTGGATGAAATTATCAAACGAAACATTAATGTTGCTAGTATGCAATCTACGAAGTATACCGTAACTACGCTAACGCTAACGCTTGTAGTTTACCGTAGCGGTAAATGTGCAGCTATTCAGCATGATCATACTGAGGGTCGTGGGTTCGAATCCCACTGGTCGAGGATCTTTTCATGAAGGAAATTTTCTCGATTCACAGGGCTTCCACACGATGTACACATGCAAAAATGGTCAATCGGCAAAGAAAGCTCTCAGTTAATAACTGTGGTACTGCTCATAAGAACACTAATCTGAGAAGCAGGCTTTGTCCCAGTTGAGACGTAACGCCAAAGAGAAGAAGAAGATCCTAACCGTAGTCACTACTCAAAATAGGCAGGATTAAGCTTTCTGCAATATCAGCACGAAAAAGACCAGCAGCGAAAAAACCAGATCGGTATCTCTTAAAAGTCGCCAAAGGCGAAAAGCACAGAATTTACTATATGAAACGCATTATGCGAAACCATAAGGGTGCTGATATGCCCAAACAGCTGGAAATCAATATTTATCCAGAAATATTATGTTTTATAAATTCCCGTAGAATAACAATGATGTTGGCATGATAGTTTCAATGTAAGTGGTCCTGTAAATTTTCCTATAAATTCTATAATTTAGTCAACGTTCTGCATTTACATTCTCCAATAGAGGTTATAACCGTCCTCAAAAAAAAAAAAAAAAAAAAAAAAAAAAACTGACAGAATAACCTCATTTCACAGTACATTGAAATAGTGTTTCGTCTGTTTCCCTGTGCTTGTACATGACATGGGTCATATTTTCAATGTTTGTAGGTTCATTGTTCTCCGAAAATGCTCGAATGCCGCCTCCATTTAAAAAAAAAATCGGCGCGCAGGTCTATTCCAGGCGGTTTCCAGTGAGTATCCTTTTCGCACGCTCTGCGATAGAAACTGATTGTAAATGTGTGAAAAGCTTGATTTTAAGCGTATACATTTTATCGTTATAGCATATCCTAATGGAATGCAATTCACTGTAAGAAGATCGAATTTGTGTTGTTTGCATCATTATTTGAGCTTTCTCGGAAATTTTAATGGACATCAGCCGATGTAATATTTCCACAAAACCAATTGGACATTCGTTATCAAAAAGAGCTTCCGCTTCAGGCGAGATCGAAATGCTTCTCCCGGTGAACTAACTAATCCAAGTCAGTCAGAAAGCTAGCAGTTATCAAGTGGTGGCAGCAGAAGTCATCAGCAGTGGTTATTCAGTGGGGGAACAAGGTGTAAAATACACCGTCGGTGTAAAACGTGAGTCACAATATTTCCAAGACAAAGATATGTTAGTCAAATTCAATCATTCCATTGTATACCTTTATCAATTTCAACGCCTTTTATGATGATGTGGAGAAAAAATCGCCATTCTCAATTATAACTTAGAAACAGAAACCGTCACTGAAATTCAAATTATGCCTCAAAAACCGTAACTCATATGGGACACCTAACTGCCAATATTAGAATTCGGAAAATATCTCAATTTCACCATAACAATCATTCGGGGCGCATACCACCCCGTCCTCCCTTAATGGACGCGCGGGAGAGAAATGGAACTAAATGAGTGTGATAATTAAAAGCATCCATTAGTGGGAAAAGCTGCGAATGATGGGTCCTCCAGTGCTGGTCACTGGGAACAATGCCATTATTAGTCCGCAAAGACCGTCGTTTACCATCGGAGATGAGGTGAAGGTAGAGCAACGTTATCAAATGAAAATGAATGGATCGTACTTTTCGATCCATTTAACCGATTTAGTTAGGCCTAATGGTGGTTAACGGAGTGCTTCTCTGTTACTTACTCTTTTGTGTCTGATTAGATTGCACCTGGACTTACCTCAGCTAGTTAACGCGCAGTTATCATAAAAAGAAGGTTCCATCATCAAGATTCAAATAATCTGAAGCGGCTGTGAAATTGTAATAATTGTAGAGGATATAAAAAACAAAAAAAAAATGCAATTTTCACTTCTTAAAATACTTTTTCCAGTGTTCTTGCCTGAATGTATTCAAAAATTTTGAAAGGAATTCGTGACTAAGCTTAACTTAGCATAGTTTAGCTTAGACTGACTACACATATCAATTGTTGCTATTCCATGGTTGACCATAGTCAGTGAAGATGCACAAAGATCAATTAGAAGTTTGGCTGAGATTGCCCATAACCTTCTTCAGAGCATCTATTTATGTAGGGTCAATAACGGCGCCGCTAAACGCAACATGCCTACAGCTGTAAGGACGAAAGCATGTGTTATCATATCACTCTTATGCCGACACTTCTGAAACTTCTGCAAACTCTACACTTATAATGTCGAGTCATTCAAAGTTTTTTTAATTACAAAAATAAAAGTAAAAGGAAAGATGTGTTTTGAAAAATAAAACGTAAAACATAAATAATTTTGAATCAAAATTCATGCCGACACTCACGTCACTGTCAACTATTCATAGTTTGTTGATAAATCATATTAACGTCCCTCCGTTGTATTAAATATTTTACAGATTTGAAATAAAAGCATGAAACGAGCTCACCGATTGATCCTTCATCCTTGACTGAACAGCCAAAATCCGCTTTCAACGAAATAATCGATTTATCGATGAAAAAAAAACATTCTACCATATCGAAAACATGTACAAAATTAATCGCAAAGCGAAAGTGGTATAGTCATGCCGAGAAGAAAATCAAAGGTCTTTCATAAATATGGATAGTTTATTCAATTTGAGTAGTTTAGGATTCGCAGTTTTTTAAATTGATTCTCAATGGCGGAAGTGTTTTTCTTTTCTCCCATGACATTCCATGTTGAAACCATACATCAAGAGCGCTTTCAGCATCGTATATTAGCACAAAGTGCAACATTCACACTTTCTCGCTTACAAACATGCTTACTACAGCAGCAGTAGCAGTAGTGGCTGCTCCTTTGAAAGCTTTGAAGTACCCTTCCGTTCCACAACCAGATGAAAAAGATAAAACAGCTTCCGGTGCACTGCCAGTGTTTGGCTGCTGCTGCTTTGATTCTGGCTCGAACGTTCCTCCCAGACTAAGGGTGCAACGTAAACACGAATAGAGGTTGTAAGTGACAAGTGACACATGCATATGGAATGCTTATGACATCCTGGAAGCAGCTACTAATGATGGGCTACAAGAAGTGTTCGTCGAAGTGTTGGAGGAAGTAGTCAGTCAACTCAGGGATGTGGGTTTCACACCACTTATTCCTTTTCATCATCATGGAACAGTGCGCAATATAGATGTAAAAGCATTTAAAAACTTTCAATACATTCGGATTTCAAATCAGATGAACATTAAAATCACGCGTTGAACATAAATACAACCTAGCATTTAATATTGAAAACATCATCAGCTCAATGTTAGAATCCATTTAAGTTTATTGCGTTGGGCTTCCGGTTGCACATGAAATTTGCATACAAGTACAATAGAGAAAAACTTAACCTTTTTCGCAAAACCTCAATCAACTGTAACGCAAAACAATTCGATTCTGAAATACTCGTTCTGATTGCAAAAAGGATACGAAAATATCATGTGCAACATATCTGTGCACCGAAACAATCTATTCTGTTGCATTTGATTATCCCTGTTGAAGTGCATGGCGGAAAATTTGCTCACTGCAGTAGAAATTTCTTGAAAACTCGCCGAGTTGAAAACTTGCAGTGATGTTTGCGCTCTGTTTCATAAGTTGTTCAATGCAAAAGTCGTCTGTTCGCAGAAAGTTGGCATAAAAAACTGTCGCAATCTAGCAGAAAAGTATAGTACAACAAAGATGTGAGAACCGCTACATACAGTATCGGACGTATAAGATGCAATAATGCCGTGTTCCCATAGAAAAATAAAATGGTTAACTACAGATAGCTATGTATCCACCGTTTCTCAAACGATTTTTTCCCTATTGTCGAACTACAAATTATCTTAATTTTGTGTTGACGTACAACTTTCTTAGCATCTCCAAAATGAACGAAATTTCTCAGGCGGATTGCAAGGCGCTATTTTTGAACACGTTTAATGGTTGAATTCATATATGGGTCTGAAAAAAGGGGATTGCAGCGGACAATATCACGTCATTTCATTCATCAGCTTCCATACTATAATGCATTATTCATGTTGCGATGCACTTCACAAATCCTGAAGGGCCGTCTATCCTGGTTCCACGATAATCCCCCACGGGAACTGTTCGTTGACATTCGCCGTACCTATCTATGAATATGTGTCAGTTCGTTTTTCACTATCAATTCTTTCCGGTTGCACTGATCCAAATCCATGTGCATATTTCATACCGTAGACGAGAAACCCGGATTGTCATCATGGCGGAGTACAATAATAGAATTGTCACAACCGATGAAAATGGAAGAGCCATACCCTATCGTTGTGCGTTTGTTATCCACGTCGCCCCAACGGCCGAATGCTTGGATAACTGAAACGTTCTAAAAATAAAACACCACGCAAACCAATTTGGAGCTATGCATCATCGATAGGTAGGGAATATATACAAAGATGGGAAGATAAACCTAGTGGAGACATCACTCAGCCACGTGACAGTACTCGAAAGGGATGCAAAAATAATTGAGTGGATGGAACTGATATCCTCGGTCGTATCATGCGACGGAATGTTCGATCGAATGGGTTGGCTCATGGAAGTAGCAAGGTTTTCCAGCTTGTGTTCATCTTCTACTGAATGCCAAACCTGCGTGTCATTTGTAGTCAGAGCCGTAGCGTCACCTCATGGCGCCCTTGGCGAACCACCATTTGGGCGCCCCCTTGTCGAAGCCATAGTCAAAATTCATCTATTTCTTTTCATGAAACAAGTTTCCGATAAACATACCATAAAAAACCCAAAAGGTTTCTTTTAAAAATTCAAAAACTACCTCTGTGTTTATATGAACTTCACCAAAACATTGAAGAAGTATCATGCTAAAACTTAAGTATTCCCTTATAGGGTGCAGAACCACTTGGGCACTTCCATGATTCACTTTGACATGGGGGGTTTTTCTCGGCCGATTTGTCTGAAACTTTGCAATAAGAAGCGCTTCAGTAAGACGCATATTGTAGCCGAATATGAGATCTGTAGCTGCCGAAGTGAATCAAAAGTGCCAAGAATAGGATCCGGCCCTATTTAATATTACATTGAAATGTTGATAAAATTTGAACAAAATCATATATTTATTTTTGGATGAACTGTCATAGAATTCCATGAAATTGACATGATACAAACCTGCATAAACATCTGATAGTTTTACATTTCGCAAACATTTGCGATTTATATTTTTATCAAATGCATTGACTAAAAATGAAATGTCTGTTGGAGACTCAGCTAGTATTTCAGATTCTTACACACATTCTTCTTGGAATTGTCGATTTTTTTTTCGGAAATTGCTGGGATATTTTTCAGCGAAAATCAACAGTTGATCTCTTAAATGAAACTCTCAGCAAAACATATTTATCTCAGAAAAAATAAATACGCTTTAAATATTTTCAGCATATAGATTCAGCATAGATTCATAACAAATCTAAATATTGAGTTTTTGACTAGTTCGTCAAAATTTGTTATTTATGTTCTATAATTTTTATAAACGTAAAGTTGGTGAAATCATTCTGTTCAGGATTCTGAAGGTGAACCTATCAGGAGATTTTTTTGAAATTTGGTCCCCAGACAATATGATAATCAACTCTTTAATTAATGTTCGAATCCTCTGAGCAGAATCTCAATAGAGAAATTAAAAAGTGGATGGAGTACCGTATACCTTTTAATTCCGCTCCTAAATGCTTATCTTTGACAGATACGCGTTTTTCGACTACCACTTGCAGTCTTCTTCAGTGTCAGTTACTCGATATTGCAGTCAGGATATTCTCAGATTTATGCTCAGTATTTCATCAAAAGTATTCTATTAAAATAACACCATTTCCTATTTATTATGATAGAATTCAGAGATATGTCATTTAATTTCAGTGATACCGGGTTGAATAGGGTATGATATTTTCGACAGCTTTGTTCTTTTTGTCATGTACGGTTTTTAAAACTGTCGAAATTTGTATAAAATTTCTTCACATAAAAATTTATCGTTAAGCTGAATTTCAGAATGTTTGACATCCAACAACCTTTTATTATTTAGGGGGACGGACCTGGTGTAGGGGTTAGAACATACGCCTCTCATGCCGAGGACCTGGGATCGAATCCCATCCCCGTGATAGTCACTAAAAATTTCAGTGACGACTTCCTTCGGAAGGGAAGTAAAGCCGTTGGTCCCGAGATGAACTAGCCCAGGGCTAAAAATCTCGTTAATAAAGATAAAAAAAAAACTTTCATTACTAATAGTAAAAATTGCAGAAAATGCACTGGTTCCACTAAGACTCCAATTGTGTGAGATTCCTATTTGTAGTTCTGCAGAGCATCCTGTATCAATCCTTGTCAAACTTGCTTAAGATAATGTAAGAACTCTACTCAAGATTGTATAACGACAGTACCCAGTTTACGTAGATATTTTTTTCCAGAATTCTGATCCACGAATGTATTAGTTGTATTAGGCGAACTTTGCTGAAGAGTGACAATAGGCTCCTGAAGCCCTGTCCCAATTTTAGTGCCAAACGCTGAAGTTTAGATCAAAAACACATGTTTACTCAATTTTCTAAAGTTTTCCATTTGTTTAAATCCAAAATACATTTTTTTATGTTTTTTTTAGATTTTGTCACACCCCTTGGCTTAAAATCAAATTTTGGGTGAATTTTGTTTTCCGTGTCCCTTCCGAAATGTCAGATAGTAAGAACCCCAGTGTTAAAACTAAAACCCCTCTGGTGTTTTTGTCGACTAAGCGAACGTCAAACATGATCAAAAGTGTCAAGGTTGATTTATGGACCCAATTTTTAAATTAAAGTTCAAACATGATATAGCCGTTATTTGAGCGGGAAAAATTGCTAAGGTAATTGCAATTACATGCTCTTTCGTGTTATTAAATAAAAACAAGATTTCATTAAAAATTTTAGGACCCTATTATTCTTCAACTTTATTAGACATACAGTTTTGCCGGTTTCACAGCTCAAAATGAATAGGAGAGGAAGCGTACCTAATGATGCACATATATTTTGTTCTGATTTATAAAAAGAACCATGTTTGTTCTTAGAACCTTGTTTGTTATTGTTCTGTCTGTTAAACATACTCGTACTCTAAGTTTCAAAAATATAAAAATAGGAAATATATTAAAAAACCTTAAGTAAATTTCAATATAGATACAATTATTTTATATTGATAATTTCATGAAAATATCTCAATAATCTTCAAGTTATGAATAATGCAATCTTCTGAGATGGTTTCAACCTGGGAGGGAGGCACCGATACTACACACGAAATATAGGACAACGTTCTTTTGAACTGCAAGATAACTCCAGTATGCCAACAACAATCAAGGCAGGCTTCGAGAAAATCGGTAGTTTCCTTTTGTTGTGCACCTTCGATCTTTCCTGACAAACATGAAAAAAGGGCCACAGTTTTCTATGCACTAAATATTCATTTTCATTGGATAAAGTAGAACGATACGTTTTTCAATGCTTTATGTTCAATCAGATTAAATGGTGCTCACGTGACATTACTT
This sequence comes from Aedes aegypti, assembly GCF_002204515.2. Lineage (NCBI taxonomy): Eukaryota > Metazoa > Arthropoda > Insecta > Diptera > Culicidae > Aedes > Aedes aegypti. The sequence continues at coordinate 102,420,760 of NC_035109.1, read as the reverse complement.
GCATTATGTGCATGAATTGATTTTTATTCGATTTTTATCACTTTTGAAGAAATACGAAAATGTGTTTTAATCAGTTACGCGCTATTTTCATGTTAGTCCAATGTTTGAGATCTGGGCTCACAGTGACAGTTCGTGACAGCGGAATCTCGGCTCACTATGACGTACAGAAATTTTGTATTGGTTTCTCCCTCCCAGGTTTCAACGCATATTGTTAAAATATCAGTAATGTTTTCTATTTTTCACCTTGAATCTGGTACTCATTGGATATGTCTCTCCCAAAGTTTAGCCAAGTGCGTCACGCATTTTGGCGCCCTCTTAGAGCTTGCGCCCTTGGCGGGTGCCAACCTGGCCAACCGCACGCTACGGCACTGTTTGTAGTAGATTGCAAAATAGTTTGGATAATATTCCCTTCTTCTTCTTCTTCTTCTTCTTCTTCTTCTTCTTCTTCTTCTTCTTCTTGGCATAACGTCCTCACAAGGACAGAGCCTGCTTCTCCGCTTAGTGTTCAATGAGCACATCCACATTAGTTAACTGAGAGCTTTCTTTGCCAAAGTTGCCATATTCGCATTCGTATATCGTGTGACAGGAACGATGATACTCTACATGCCCAGGGGAGTCAAGGAGATTTCCATTACGAAAAGATCCTGGACCGACCGGGAATCGAACCCAGACAACTTTAGCATGGCTTTGCTTTGTAGCCACCACTCCAACCACTCGGCTAAGGATGGCCCCTAATAATATTACCACATATAATAACAGCTCTTAATTTGAAACTTTGAAGTAGACATGTTGTCACGGTGAGATAGGTTTCTATAAATTGGTCAGATGAAGATAAGTATCTATGGTTTATGGTAGACACAAAAAATACCTTCAGAAATCACATTGAGGGCATTCAAAAAATTATATCATGGGTTATTATAATAAAGGACATGATACCATTGTGTTTCATTGTATGAAGAACATTCACTAAGAACGAAAAAGATAGTCGTTTATTTACTTCACTAACTGAGACGTCGAGATTTACAGCTCAGACGTGAAAGCAATTTGAAGAGCACATATGGCCATGCATGTTTTGTTCATATGTTATGACAAGACGTATCCAAAGTTTAGCAGGAAAAAAGTGTTTTCTCTGTTCTCGTTGATTTTAGACGTTCGATGTCTTCAGAGAAGTTATTCGTAATTGAATTTTGCATCTTCTAAGAAAAAGAGTTGAATAGGGTGGCCCTTATCTAAGTTAAAATTTTGACTCAAACTTTTCTGTTTGATGAAATTTGTGGCTGCGCTATTCTGCGAACTTTTGGAAAATTTTATGTTGAACAACTTTGTCGAAGGCTCTTTTGATCTAGCTCTTCATTTGAGCTAAGTTAATTCATTCTGAACGGTTTAACTTAGGATGGACCCAACAAATTTGTTAATTTGGTCTTACTTTTTTGTTTTCAGCATTATATGAATATGATTTTCAAAGGAATTCCAGAGAAAGTTATGATACACATTTTTGCTGAACATTATAAGTTTTTAATTCTTGTGATCTCGCAGTTATTAGCAGAATTAAGTGAAAAACTATGTAATCTTTAGATGCTACTACTCATGGAGTTGGTTCGATATTTTTTTCCTTTTAGCTGCATTTGAAAGGCTATACATTAAGCAACATTTGCTGCAAACACGTCATTTTTGTAAATTGAGAAAATTCACTGCAAAAAAAGATTTAAAAAACTATTATTATTATTATTATCTTTATTAAGGAGATTTTCAGCCCTTTGGCTGGTTCATCTCCGTTAAAAAACTAGAAATTCGCCAATCACTCACAGGATTTCAAACTAATAGGCGTGCTGTCTTCAGCATGGTTGTAGGTTTTTACTAGATCTACAATTCTCTCATACACCAATGCAGATGAATCGCTTACCACTCCCATATAATTTTTGCAGCAATTTTTTTTTTATTTTTTATTATATTTTTTCAGTTCGACACGAGTGCGCCCTTCTGGTATGAAGTGTCGTTAATTCAAAAAAACAAAAACTACTCAGCGGTATACTTCACATATAATTCAAAATGAAAAATGGTGCCAATCAAACTTAAAAACTTTAGGTGTTTTGTTATTGTGACTACTATTATTGTGACCGATACATATAATGGGGTACAGAACTGTGGAAGTGGTGGAATAATCTTAACATCATTGAAGATGTCAAGGTTATCAAAAAGTGTGCAAGTTGGGAAAGTAAATCATGTATTAAAGGTAAAACTAAGGACTGTGATGAACTCAACTTGGGATATTTAAACCCTTCAAATGTTATTGATGTTTGACTATATGCTTCAAAATTATTGTACCATGAAAGAAAGTTATTTGCACTTACTATTCCATTTTTGACAGAAAATCGTACCGTAATCCGGGGTATCATTGATCAGCGGGGTAACATTGATCGGAATGACTCATCTCGTAATAAGTTCGTATCGTCATTTATTGATGGAACATTTCCAAATCATGAATGGTGCTTCTCTTTCTTATATTCATAAGCTAATGAAAGTGAAAATTTTTGCGTGAATTGCGTTAACCTTATGCGTAAATTTGTCATCTTTTCGAAACAATTAATTCAAGGGGTAATGGTGACCCTACCGAACATTCATGTCTCACATAAGTGCTGCAAACGATATGAGCAAGAAAAATGTGGTTCTTACTAAAAATGGCATCGCTGAAAACGATTCCGTTGTCAAAACTTTCATAAGTATGCTCAATTAGGCAACATTAACGAATTACTGTTAAGAAAATAGAATTCCCTTAGGGAATTGCCTACCTTTAGGCGTATTCCGTGGTTCGAGGTGTTTTTAATTTTAAAATAACTCAAAAAGTAAATGACTTGTAAGCGTTTGACCTTCACATTCGGCTTCGGGGGCTATGATTTAAGTAAGTAACGACATTTTCAATATTACCGAACATTGTTTACATAGGTGATCAATGTTACCCCATATCAGCTAAATCAAAAAACCGCTTAAAACATTTTTTTAAACATACTTAAATCATTCAAAAAACAAAATACAGTACATAGTCACGAGCTATAGGTGGCAGTACTTGTTTTAAGAATATAAAATTTGCAACATTTGCAGTTTCGAACGAAATATTTAGGAAATATTCAAAAAAATGATCAATGTTACCCCGGATTACGGTACCAATTTTTGCGACAAGATTCTCAACATGATTACAATTCAATTTGCTACAACAATAAACGACACATGCCAAACATTCACTAGCTTTTCGATGCTTCCCCTTTCCTCAATCCAAGTAAATGTGCCAAAATTGTAGAATAATAAAAACTTAAATAAAAAAAATTAAAATAAAAATTGATAAAAAATAAAAGCTAAGTTGATGCTTGAAATTTCATCCCAGACAACCAGAAGTCGCATAGCAGTATACAAACAAAGTCGCTTATTTGCATAAACTGCATCACTCCCGCACTACATTGTGGATGAAATCGTTTGATCGATGAGTTTCCTCGCATAAAACGCTATTGTATGAGTTCATATGTACATTCCATTTCGTCTCGTATACGTGTACAAAGTAAGTCAGATCAATCCGTAACAGCTGTCAAATAAATTTTGTTATCATAAATTAAGTCGCATAAGAGTACATACTAATTCGCAAGAAAATCTACACACTCGCATTGCATGTTATATTTCATCATATAATATATGCACGTATATCGCCTCCACTTTTGTACGTATAAGGCCTTTTCGCGACATCTTATACGTGAAACTTTGCACATATAAGCATCGCATAACGCAAAAGGTGGTTTGGTTAAACGTACATTCTGTTTGTCTGGGATGTCAATTTGGCGAAACATGTTTTTAATGCTCTTTTTAAAATTTTGTTGCACAAGAAACAGACAAGGTATCCCTTCCAGAGGAGCTTTCAATCATTTTTTCAATTGCTTTTAAGTATTCATCGAAGAATTCACTAGTTGTACCTATTTGTAATTCATGCTGACCAGCCGAGAGCGGAAAGTAATGATGCTGGAAATAATACTTACAATAATCTAGATATGCATTATTAAAAAAACATCTTCAGAAGTTTAGTGTTGAAATCAACCAGAATTAAAACTCACAATTCCTCTAGGATTTATTTAAAGGAATCTCTTATTTCCAAGGAATAACTTGCAGAGATTTCTTCAGAATCTCTTAAAAATTTAGCTGCACTATTCCGTTTGGCCAAATGCCATAAGGCCAAAGGCCATCAGGCCTAATACCATTAGGTCGAAAAGGTTGTTATGCCAAAAGGGTCAATAGGACGAAAAGGTTTGCCGTGAGGCCGAAAGGGTTGTTAGGAGTTTGGTCAAGGTTCTCTGTATTACCTTGAAACTCATAATATCTGCTGTGAAATATGTCACGAAAGGACAGCCTTTGTATGAAAGAAGGAAAAAATACTTATAAATTTCATAACGCAAAAAAAACACCATTTTTGAAACCCACATGCCCACTCGTTACGATTTTTTTTTTCAATTTTATAATAACTGTTACAGTAACATCTTTACAACACCTTACCACTCCCCACCCAATAAATTTGTTCAATTTAAACAGTAGTTTGTAGTTTTCACCTCAAATAGTCAAACATTTTGTCGACCCTTTCGGCCAAACAACCTTTTCGGTCTAACGGTATTCGGCCAAACGACATGCTCCCTTTTTAGTAGTGTACTTAGAGCAAACGTTAGTTGATTCTTTGATGGCATATTAAAGAACTCTTTGGAGAAGTTGACGAATTCTCCGGATGAACTCGTGAAGTAATCCTTGCACCAATTTTCTGAAAACTTCTGAACAAATCTTTGTAAATTTTGGTATGGTATTATGAGGTAATCAAGATTGTAAATTGAATAAACTGAAATGTCAACGATAAACCTCTTTCGATCGAATGCACCTTAAGTTTACACGATCATGTAGCGTTCAAGCATCTGTAAGTAAAATAAAGCGTGGAGCTGTAACAAGAGATGAATTTAGTTTATTTTTATTATATTATTCTTTTTATACTACATTGAACTATTTATATCTGTGTGGAGAAGGTCTCGAAAAATAAACTCTACTAGGAAACTAGAGAACTTTCTGAAGTTTAAATCAAATCTCATAAATATCAGAAGAATTTTCGTGTACAACTTTACTCATCATAAAATCTGAAGAGACTTATCACGGATTTTGAAGGAAACTCTGCAAGATCTGTGGTAGACTCCCAGCATAATTATTTCATTGAGACTATTACCAGTAATAATCTATGAATAATTTAGACAAGTATATGAAACATCTTCTGAACATTATGAATAAGGGGGCTTTCCTCCTCTGGCAACGCCCATGGCACTGTTCAGGTGTGGTGCAACGCAAACAGAAGCAAGGTAACGGGGTTACTGTCTTATCAACATTTCTAAATCATTTTGTTCAGATTAAAAATATAGGGGGAGATCCCCCAGTACCGGACACTTAAGTCACTAAATTCATAATTCGAAAAATATTGATTTTATGGGCTCGTGTTACCCATTTATGATAAATATTATCATTTTTGTAGTGTACAAAAATAAATTTGAACATATAAATATGAATTTTGACATTACGTTTTGATGATGTATTTTAGTACCAAATTGATCGATCTTGAAAGGTGGCACCCAATACCGGACACGATCTGGAAATGCCTCGAATTCTATAAATTTGAACATCATTGAATGTGTACACTATAGGAATAGTTTATAATTACCAATACAATGCATTTGCAACATTTACAAGAATAATGTGAGTTTTTCTTAGTTTGCAAGACGCCTATCAAAAACCTCTTGCATATATGATGAAAAATAGCACATTTTACGATGTTGTTCTGAATGTTCATTCTTCTTAATTTTATTGCATGTTTGATACCATGATCGACGGAACCCATGAAAAATGAAAGTATTTTGAGACACTGATGCAATAATTACAAAGATTTCATATAACAAATCAAGCTGTCCGAAACTGAGGGACAGGAGGTACTTAACCAAAATTGTAATTTGTCCATATTTACTTCAATTATGCTACAAAATACATTCATACTATCAATTAACGATTATGTTCGATCATGCTTGCGGGATCCAAAGTATTTTTTCATATTCAAAATAATTACTAAATAGGCTCACAATTAAGAAAATACGTCAATTTTTTAAATATTTTCAAACTTTACTACTTTTTTAAAAAAGCATGCATATTTCAAGGATGTGTTATTCTACGCAAACATTAGTCTACATAAGAGCTTTCTTTTCTACTAATACAACATCTTGATTGGACCATGATTTCTCATTGTTTCGACTTTGTCCGGTATTGGGTGCTGTCCGGCACTGGGGGATCTCCCCCTATTTACATTACAAAAGAACATTTTGTACTTTATTCCACCGTTTTTAGTCAAGTTAATAGCAAAACATGAGACTGCTTTCGAAAATGCCAACCCTTAATATGCAAAATAAATCGCTCCAGAAGGGCGATTAATCACGCCCGATGTTGTCCTGCAGCGTGGAAAGAAGGTACAGTGTTGATATAGCTGAGCTAGGTGTGACTCTTCTCAAACGTATAGGTAGCTAGAAACCGACAGGTTGATGCAAAGTGAGGCCGACGTCATTTGTTGCCAGTTGCCAGTCAGTGACGGTGACGACGGCGATGGCGTCCGGTCGGTAATTGATTGAGCTGACAGTAGAATCCATAAAACTGTCCCGGCCGAACGCTTTCCCCCTTTCCGTATGTCGGACGCGTGGGAATGCATCAATGACACCTTTTTGCGAAAATAATCATCCAGTTGAGAGTGACTTGATGTTGATGAATGTGGATGTTTTACTCTTCTGTGTTTGCTGAAATCAATTTAGGTGCACGTATGGGATTGAAACTGATTCTGATATTTTATTTTGGTTCGTTCAGGGAGAGTTGAGAACCCTTTCAGGGTTGTCTTATATTTTTGAAACTCAATAATCGAATTATTCTATACAGCAGGACCAAGCTGAGGGTTGTGGATTCGAAACCCGTGGGTCGAAAATCTTTTCGTTAAGGAAAGTTTCTCGACTTCCCATGGCCAAGAGTATGTTCGTACCTGCCACACGATATACGAATGCAAAAATGATAAATAAGCAAAGAAAGTTCTCAGTTGATAGCTATGGAAGTGCTTACAAGAACACAAGGTAGGTAGCATATTGACGAACGAACGTGAGATTATTGAAAGGTGAAAGCAGCACTTCGATGAACATCAGACTGGTGACAATAATTCTTCAAGTTGTTTGTTTACCTGAGTTGTGCTTAGAACGTAGGCAATGAGGGTCAAGTTAACGCAACGGAAAAAAATAACTACATCGGACGATGGAAACCAATCAGTATCCACTTTGAAAAAACTATGAATACCATATAATATAATATGAAAATTAGTTATGATGATCAGAGCTGAAGCCAGAGAGATGGGCACAAAGAGGCAAATCCTTCAAAAATTTCGTGAACATCAGGTCCCATCGTATCATCTTAGACTTTATTTCAAAATGGTACAAAACTGTTAGAAGCGACGTTTGTGGGAAGATTCTAGGTGAACATCACATTTTTTTTAATCCCACCAGAGACAACGACAAAGTACCTGCCTGTTGTTAAACATCGTACTAGAAGGTGTTATCCGAAGAGCCGGATGTAAGAGGAAAGAAACAATTTTCAACAGATTTTCTCAATTTGTTTGCTTCGCGGATGGTATGGACATTGTTAGTTGGTTCGATATACTCGATATAGATAATTTTTCTTCTATTTTTTGGATTGTTTTACTTCTTAAAGCCACTTTCTTCGATATGGTTCGAAGAGCAAGTTTAAACTTAATTATTGCTTCCAAGTTGGGATGATAGGGCTGCCTCACATTGAACAGCTAGATTTAATAAATGAATGTGATGTGCGAAACAATTTTAATAAAGGAATAAAATGATAGTTATCTGTACCACCGGTGTGCCAACGATGGAATCAAAAACTCGAGATTGAAAGTTCAAGTTGAACGAGGAACCAAGAGCGATAACTTGAATTACATATGTGAGCTTATTTTTAAGACGCTTCTTTCAACATTTAAACCCCCCTCATATTACAAACCACTGACGAGCAAAGTTTATTTGCGATAATTTGCGCCTTGCATCCGATTTTATTCCCTCGTCGTGGCTTTGCATCCCCTTTGAAACCGCAACCGCACAAGAGAAAACAGCGAAACTTATTTGCACATTATAATTTCCGATTTGCACCCAATTTACTCACCAAACAAAAAACAAGTTTACCACCGAGTTCGCTCGGTTGGGAAGCCGGTAGTACAAATTCGAAGCAAAACTCGAATGCAATTTGTCACATTTGGGGTTTTTCGCGTTGAACTCTTTATGGCCTGAGTATTCGTTCGCGGAAGATGAACTCCCACGTTCTCATTCGCAGTATATATACCTAAGTAGGTAACTTCATCATGCACCGTTTTCGCTCATATTTTCCTCCGTAATGGCAAAGTTTGACCTTGCTCGTAATAAAATTGAAAACTTTTTCCTCCCATCTCGATAGCGCGAGAGCCCATGTTTACCCCATGCGAAACGATGCTCGCCCATTACTGTCGTCAACATTTTTACGCGACAGTCCGATGCACAGTGGGAAAACATATGGATCCAAAACGTCGCCTCATTGGGGTTTTTGATATCATCTATATTGTATAAAAATCGTCACGGTGACAGTTTCATTCACCGGAATCGTATGGAAGTGTCCGTTTTGTCCCATTTTGTGGCAGCCAAAATTTAAGAAATAGTTTTAACATAAGGCTGAAAACAATTTTCAATTTCTAACTTATTATTCTTTAACAAAAAAATATCAAAGAAAGCAATTTCCCTTTGAAATATTTCTAAATATTTTTGACGAGAATAATGCAGCGCGGGCGATTATGCTGCAGCATGGCACTCGTCAATCATGGAACGATACAAACAGAAGCAAAGACAGCAAACCCATCTATTCCGGGATAAAAAGCGCCGCCTGGAAGAGTTGGAGTGCGAAGATATGGAGCAGCTATATCGTTCTCAAGAAACGCGTAAGTTCTACAAGAAGCTCAATGCATCCCGCAAAGGCTTTGTGCCGCGAGCCGAAATGTGCCGGGATAAGAACGGAGGTATCTTGACGGACGAACGTGATGTGATCGAAAGATGGAAGCAGTACTACGATGAACATCTTAATGGCGCAGAGGATGAAGACCAAGGCATCTGGAGGAATGGCTTCATCAGTACGGCGGATGAGGAAGACGTGCCAACTCCCACAATAGGTGGAGTTAAGGATGCTATCAAACAGCCCAAGAACAACAAAGCAGCTGGAAAGGTTGGCCACTTGTCCGCACCGATTGATAGGCAGGATCTGGGATACAGAACAGCTACCGGAGTAGTGAAAGGAGGGAGTAATATACCTAATATACAAAAAGAGTGACGAGTTAAAATGTGAGAACTATCGAGCGATCACAATTCACCTCACATTTGTGGAAGGGCGATCGACGACACACAGTGCTTCGTCCCTTGGACAAAATTCAAAAAATCAACTTTTATATTCGACCGAATCAAGTAGGCCATGATGTTAACATATGTTTTGAGCGTGTAGTACAGATATTAGAAAGTTCTTGCAGTTTTCAAAACGAACCAAAACACCCCGTGTTGACAAGTTGTTTCTTCGTTCTATATTATTCATTGTTTTCGTGTCAATCAAGTCCCTCTACAATTCGCTTCATTCCCATCCTTATTATATTTTCAAAAGGAAAATCGTTATGGACCGTATTGAAACAAGTAAGTAGGAGTCATTCCATTCTATTTTATGTGATATATTCATTGTTTTCGTGTCAATCAAGTCCCTCTACAATTCGCTTCATTCCCATCCTTATTATATTTTCAAAAGGAAAATCGTTATGGACCGTATTGAAACAAGTAAGTAGGAGTCATTCCATTCTATTTTATGTGATATATTTTAACAATTGTTGAAAAAAAATGCTTCTGAGCTACATGCTTTTTAATACAGAAGAAAATTAAAACACTTATCTTCTTTCCGCCCATACAAAAAAGTACCTCAAAGTACCTTTCTGAAATCCACTTAAAAATAAAATTTGAAGTATTTTTCAAATTCTGGAAGTGATTCCAGCTGCATATGTTTGCCAATTGTATGTCATCTTATGATTTTTAGGATATGCTGCCACAACCATCAATAAAGATTGTTTCGAGCAGTAGTTTTCTGCCGCTCCACCCAATCGGAAAAATCATGTTCTGATTTTCATGCATTGTTGTTATATCACTGATTCTTTCTCCAAGATATTTGAGAACGAGCTAAAGACGTTTTGCAAAATTTTATTGTTGCAAAATAAATCAAAAGTGGGCTAAATGTGGAAGATCATACAAAATTTTCGTGAAGCAAAACTCCGACTGGTTAGCAAAACCAGTTCAGCTCCCGCGCAATCAGGAAACTGACGATGCAGATATTTCCAGCTCGGCTGAAAAGGCTGGCATTGGGCCTCACAAACCGTTCAATGAATGTTCAAGAAAACTAAAAAGGGACGTGTTGCAGATCTTATCAACGAAGTGCTCGCATTCGCTGACAATTTATCAAATTCTTCGACTGGGGATCAAGTACAGGTAATGACTGCAGCACAGGCACTAGCTTTGACCATTGATTTAGATCTGTCGGAACGAGAGTACAATTTGCTTCGAACTACTTTGAACGAATTACATCCGAACTTGCTTCCTTGCCATTATGCGCTTAAGCAAGAGAAACAAAAAATAATTCCGAAACCGATTTCTGCATCAGAAACAGCTGCTACAGTCGATCTACAACAGCTCATGAATTGTACTGCATCCAGTATCATGAAGGATATCTCGTTGGAAGCTTCTACTGCTGTAAAACTGGTTTGCAAGTGGGGCTTCGATGGAAGTTCAGGACACAGCATGTACAAACAAAAATTTTCGGAAGCAGGAAAATCGGATGAAAGTTTGCTGACCGGAACCATTGCAACGTTCCGTTGAAAATGATCGAAATAAAAGAAAATAAAACCCTCTGGTCAAACGACATTTCAATTTTCTTTTGTAGCAATAATTCAGTTCTCGGATGATTAATAGCTCGTAAATGAATTGTGTTGCTAATAATAAATAAAAAAAAAATGATTTCATTTTATTCATTGGAATAATCCATACTCCAATATTTTTATAAAAAGTTGGTTATTAAGACACTTTTATGGTTACGTATGTCACATACATCGTTCATGCGAACGACTCAAGTACTTTTTCATGATTTTTATTTTGAATATTCCTTACAAGCGAGCACTGTTTTATGGTGTCAAATGTAAAATTTGACGTATAAGCCACTCATGCCATTACTGATGTTATATGTGTCATTTATGCCAATAATGAGTTTTTTTGTGTATTACGAGATCCTCCTCAACATTGTTGGGCAAAACCGCATAAAACATCCCGATATGACTTTTGTCCCCAAGTGCCATACGTTCGAAGCACTGTGCGACAGACCAATGCACAGTGGGACGGATTGGGGTTTTAGGAGGAAAGATGGAACTCACGCCTTCAATTGTGATTTTACGTAAAAATGATGTTCTACAAAGTTGTTCCTATTATAAGAACAATGTTTTTGGTCGGAGCCAAAATTAGGGTGGCCCTTTGTAAAAAATGATAACCTTAAAAACTTTTTTATTTTAAGGAATTTTGGTACAGTTTGTTCTACAAAGTTAAAGATCAGAAAATTTTAAGCTAATTTGACCAAAAAAGTTTTTTTCTAGCTCAAAAACTGACCGTTTTAGAGCATTTTTCGCTATTGATGTAGGGTGGCCCTTCAAAAACATGTTTTAATGTTTTATTTTTTTATTTAGAGTTTTTCAGCAAAGTTGCCTTCCCATCACCTGTAGAGCTGATTGAAACGCATATTTTGGGGCCTGCATAATTTTTCCGATGAAGAGTTATAAACATTTTTCATGAAAAACAAACATTTTTCCACTTGTAGACGTATTTGAGGCAAACAAAAAGTTTTTTTTTGCATGATAATGATTTCCTTTCGGCTTTAAATATGAATAACAAAGTATTTTATTTCATATTCATATACAGTGGGATTCCGTTTTTGGCAACAAAGTTGAAATTTTCAGTTGCCAAAAACGGAATCGTGCCAAAATCGGAACCCATATTTCAAATTTTATTTTTCAACTTTTGGTTTTGAAAGCATCATTACAATGTTAATACATCATTACAATGTTAATACATCATTGTTATACTATGCTATGAATCTATAGCTCCGTAATATATAATCTGGCAAACGATTTTCTGGTCGCGTTTTTACGCCTCAACGTCTTCAATTATTTTTTAGAAGCTCTATGCATAATTTTTGTATAAGAGGGCCTTCTAAAACCAATAATCGCATAAGTGACTTTTATCGAAGAACTGGACTTAATTTTCTTAAATTTTCTTAAAACTATGAGAGAAAACGAAAACAAAACTGTTTTCTTTTAAAGACGTATTTGCGAATCAAAAGCGCTGGGTATTGCAAAACGACATGACCTTTTTTTCTAATTGAAAGAACATTTAAAATCAGTTTAACTTTTGGACTTTAGCATAAAATCTGAAATATTCGGTAAGTTTAGAATTGCTCCTTAAATTTATGTTTCTGATAAAGTAAAGCATTTTATAATGAATGGTTGACTGTATCAAAAGGGCAAACATAAACATGAGAAGATGCATAAATGTCTTGTAATTGTGTAGAATTTAATTTTTACTTGAAATAATTTTTAATTCAGCTTGATATATGTTTGACACCTGCCTAATGAAATCAACTGAAATTTACAGGATCCTGTTATGAAACCTCAAGAACCTTATAGGAATCTTCAGGTTCTCATAAGAAATCTACAGAAAAAACGCTTGAGCTCTAAAGCATCTTGTCAAGCATCCGTAGGACTCTAACGATCCCTCAAGAAGCTCTCAGTGTCCACTTGGAATCTGCAGATATCCTCATGAATTCGTTAACATTTCTGAAAAGTCCCACAAGAACGAAGAATCCCTTAAGGATTCTCCAGGGTACAGGTAGGAAACTCATAGACTCAGCTCGTAAGGAACATTTTGATGACGTTGAGACCCGTATCCTTGATTAACAATCTTGTAGAGAATTCTGGATCGTCTCTTAACAAATCTAACGCCTTATAGAGTCTATAGAAAAGAGAGAACGTAGCTTTAAATAGTTGACGCAGATAGATCAATATACACACCAATACCACAGACAAAAAGTAAAAACACTCTCAGTCGTATTTATCGCACGCTCCAATGGTATTATTGAAAATAAATTGTAGTTTGGACTGTAGTCACATTTGTCATGTTATTTAATGAAATTTAAAAAAAGTTATGATACACGACATTTTGCTGTACATATTTGTATCTATTATTGCGGTGTGTTTTTACATACGCAATGTATATAAATCCATAATAATAAAGACAGCGAGACAAAATTTATGATTGTAACTCTGTGTGAGTCATAGATTTTTCGTTGCTCTTATGTCGGTGCTGGTGCTTTGTTCGAACAAGCAGTTCCAAATCTAAAGAACAGTGTTTTTTTTATTGTATCACCTACATAGTTAAAAATAATGAAGATTACACGTCATGTAAACTTTATGTATGTGATGTAAACACGACGTCATGTAAATTTAAGTCTGGAATCATGTAAATTTGTGTTATATGTCACGTAACCACATAGAATCCTGCCGGATTACATGTCATATAATTGAAGTTTACATGACATACCATATAAATGTCCATTTTATACCACGCTCCGATTATGTGCATTATATGTCTCAGAAATTTACACGTTTTGTTCGAACTGTGTACTGGCAGACTCAAGTGGGCTGGTCACTCAATATGAATGCCTATGAAAAAAGAATGGTCTTAAGTTGAGATACTGGTGGAGATTATTGGTCTCATGAAACGTTGCCTATGTATGACCAATGACCATTCTGAAGTAAATAAGCGCGTACGCGAGTCCTTAGTAGTTGGTGAGATTTGGGGAAACATCGACGAAAATGGAGATCTGGAATGTAATCGGTGTGGAGTTGACATGCTATTCAAGTGACTTAAGCAACAGACACGATAATATTTACAAAAAAATACAAATTTTAATGGTATTGAAAAATGTTGCCAAAAACGGATCCATTTTGTTGCCAAAATCGGGGGGTGCCAAAATCGGAGCATGCCAAAAACGGAATCCCACTGTAAAAGTACTTGTGAATATATTCAAAGGAGGTTAGCAATAAAAATAAGGAAAAAAAGTCTTCTAAACATCATCTAAATACTTTTGTTAAGGGATTCACCAGCCTCAACGGGAAAAATTCTGATTGGAAGTAACGAATTTTTAATTACCGGAAATCCGTTTACAAGTAATTTGTGCATCGTAGGAGATAAAACGTACCTGAAACGGTTGATTATTAGAGTATGATTTATGATTACGATGCTGACTTTACAGTCCAGATTAAGGAAATTAACCATATGCATTATTTATTAGTGCTGTTTTGGAAGATGCTCAAAAACTGTTGTTAACAGTTATGTACTTATGATCCAGTCAGCCGAAGGATAATACAATTTTTATTAATATTTTAAGCTGAAAAACGCTTTAATAATATCAACGATTTTTTTTTTATGTCTCCTACTCTATAAACTCATAAAATGTTATTTTTTGTTATAAAAAAGCATATAACTCTTCATCAGAAAAAAAATGTTCTAATATTCTTTTTTTTGGCATTACATTCCAACTGGAACAGATTATGATTCTCAGGTTACTGTTTCTAAGAGCACTTCCACAGTTATTAACTGAGAGCTTTCTTCATCACATTTATTGTCATTTTGCTTTCGTATATCGTATGTATTAGTATCGATGATAAATTATGTCTATGAAAGTCAATTAAATTTTCATGACGAAAAGATTCTTGTAAATATTCGTTTTAATTAGCTTTATCTTGTATGTTTGCGTTCCAATTTGCTCTAAAAGTGATGGGAAGGCAACTTTCTGACAAAACTTGAAATAATAAAAATAAAACACAAAAACCTATTTTTAAAGGGCCACCCTACATCAATAGCGAAAAATGCTCTTAAACGGTCAATTTTTGAGCTAGAAAAAAACTTTTTTGGTCAAATCAGTTTAAAATTTTCTGATCTTCAACTTTGTAGAACAAACTGTACCAATATTCTTTAAAATAAAAAAGTTTTTATTTTTATCTTTTTTTACAAAGGGCCACCCTAACTTTGGCTCCGACCAAAAAAAATGTTTTTATAATAGGAACAACTTTGTAGAACATCATTTTTACGTAAAATTACAATTGAAGGCGTGAGTTCCATCTTTCCTCCTAAAACCCCAATCCGTCCCACTGTGCAATGCACTATGGTCCAGGAATCAGTTTTACGCGGAAAGATGCATTTTGAGCTTTAGAATGAAACATTAGACAAAAACGGTCTTCTACAAAGTTGTTTGTATTAGTTAAGCCCTTTGTTTGGTTTTATTGAAAATTAGGGTGGACCACATTTTCGTAGAAATTGTGTAACTAACTTTCTTATTTGTAGAAATTATATTATACATGCTTCAGCAAAGTTATAGACCATTCAATTTCAAGCAACTTTGCCAAAAAAAAGTTTTTTTGTATCTCTTAAATTGACCGATTTAGAGATTTTTTCCTACGGTGACATAGGGTGGTCCGAACAAAACTGGTTTTCTGGCTATAGAGTTTTCAATTCAAATTTCTCATCAAAGTAGACTATGAAACACTTTTAGAACTTTGAAAAATGCGTATTTTGGTTAGGGAAGAAACTCGCTATCTCCTTCCGTTTAGGATCTATTGCTGTTTTTCTCTCAAAAACATGCCTACTTTGATTGTGAATATCTCTGATTGGGGCAAACATGAAAAATATCTTTTGGCGGCATTCAAAAGAAAAAATAAAATTGTATATTATATCAAAAAAAAAATACAAATGTGTTATTTTTGTAACTCTAATAAAACGTCTTAAAAGTCAAATATTTTTTATCACAAAAACTTTAATAACTTTTGAACCAAAATAGATATCATCAATATTTTTGCATGAAAAATTGCGTTTTGTTAAGTTCTAAAAGTCGTTCATAGACGACTTAGTTTTTCGAAAGTTTTTCTGCTTAAAATCCTCTGTTTTTCAAGGCATTTTATTGGAGTTACAAAAATAACACATCTGTTATTTTTTGATATAATATACAATTTTATTTTGTCTTTTGAATGCCGTCAAAAGATAATTTTTATGTTTGTCCCAATCAGAGATGTTCACAATCAAAGAAGGCATGTTTTTGAAGGAGTTTCTTCTCTCACCAAATTACGCATTTTTCAAAGTTCTAAAAGTGTTTCATAGACTACTTTGATGAGAAATTTGAATTGAAAACTCTAGAGTCAGAAAATCAGTTTTGTTCGGACCACCCTATGTCACCGTAGGAAAAAAGCTCTAAATCGGTCAATTTAAGAGATACAAAACAACTTTTTTTGGCAAAGTTGCTTGAAATTAAATGGTCTATAACTTTGCTAAAGCAGGTATAATATAATTTCTACAAATGAGAAAGTTAGTTACACAATCTCTATGAAAATGTGGTCCACTCTAATTTTCAATAAAACCAAACAAAGGGCTTAACTAATACAAACAACTTTGTAGAAGACCGTTTTTGTCTAATGTTTCATTCTAAAGCTCAAAATGCATCTTTCCGCGTAAAACTGATTCCTGGACCACTGTGTAATGCTTCATGTTGCGGCAGTTCCTCCAAAAGTGTCGCAAATATCAAGTCCCTACGCACCACCTATTCATCGATTTCAAAGCGACCTATGATACCATCGATCGCGAAGAACTATGGAAGATTATGGACGAGAATGGTTTTCCCGGGAAACTGACTAGACTGATCGGATAGTGTTCAGTGCTGTGTGAAGATATCGGGTGCATTATCGGACCTGTTTGAATCACGCAAAGAACTTTGACAAGGCGATGGCCTTTCCTGCCTCCTGTGCAATTTTGCGCTAGAAGGTGTTATGAAACGGGCGGGTTTCAACATGCGGGGCACGATCTTCAATAAATTAGGAGGACAAATCCAAACAAAACTTAGTATGTAAAAATATTTCCCGAATAACTAGCCGCTTTTTTATCTTATAATATTTGAAAAATACGTTGTTGAGCCAAACTTGTTAAATACCGTCAAACGGGGTAACTTGCAACAGGGGTGAAACTTGCAACACAACGACATGTAACTGGATTGATGTTTTCTAAAGCATTAAGTTCAATTATTCTAATTTGTTATACCGGTTAATGGCCTAAGATATAAATAGAGATGTTTTGGTGAGGTTTTTGGTATTATTTCTACTTTGGTTGGTTCATTGGAGGAGAAAATCATATCACACATTTGATCGTATAAAAACAAGACTTGAAATCGTTCCTAGTACCACACAACCGGGATATAAATATTATTCTAGGTATTTACTATTTGCTACAGTATTCAATGATGTACAAAAGGACTATAAAAAAGTTTTGTTAATTTCACGTTTAAACACTGAAAATAATTAAAAACGTTTTTGACTACCCTTGTGGGGTAACTTGCAACAGCAATTTTGATCTCAATGGCAAAATGTTTTCTGCCGCTTGTCATCAAAAACACATGAAAAAGCGAGATTGACCATTTATTTGTAGAATTACATTGAAACTGCTGATCCTGAACCAATTTATTACACGTTTGGAATAAAAATCTAGAAAAGTTACATTAATGGCATTATTATTGGAATTTATATTTTTTTCTTCGTGAAAACTATAATTAATTTAAAAAATCTGTTCAAATGTAACTTGCAAATCTGTCATTGTGAACTTTTTACATGAAATATAAAGATAGCTATTTTCAATGACCAACAGGGGCCATTTCAAGACCTGCAATCAATATATGATACGTTACTTTGGTTGAAAAATGAATAAACAATAAGTTATGCGAAGCAAAACCTCAAAACCATTGCAGTTTAATAAAAAAATAGTACTAAAACTTTTGAATGGGTTTCTACTAACCGTCATGACTTGTGATTTGCTATAATTTTCACTTGTGGAACCAATAAAATACGGATAGGGTCAATACTCATAATTCAATCAATAATAATGATTTTTCAAAAAATATGGTACCTAGTTTTTGTTTGTTGATATGCTTTTACTGCGGTCAACTATTTAATGATTTAAAACATGGTATTGATAAAAATTTTGATAGTAAACTTCAGTCAGCATTGTGTGTTGCATGTTACCCCACATCAGGGGTAGCATGAAAAATACATATTTTCAGTCTCTCCTGATTCCAGGAAACCAAATTATAATAAAATAAATACCACATGGCATTCTTTACGTAGCGATTAGGATACCAGATTGTATTTGGTTCATCTAAGTCCTTAAAATTTTCGTCCAACTACATTTGAAGTTGAAAAGTGTTGCAAGTTACCCCGTTTGACGGTACTCATGAGAAATCACTCAATTTTCTCCCCACTCTCTTACTAGAATAAGTTGAAAAAAAAGTTATGCATTCGGGGTAATGGCTTTCGGGCTAATGGTGTTCGGGGTAGTGTCATAGAGTCCACAGAAGCATTCCATAGAATCAACGGATCAAATGATACTCGAGCCCTTCTAGCCATGAAGTGTGCTGGATTTTTTTCCCAGATTATTTAACGTTTAAATTAATTTAATTAGTCACACATCAGTTTCAGCTATTCTTTATTCCAGAAAAATAACATTTTTCAAAAGAATACAGGGCAAAATAAGCTATTTTAGTCACCGGGACCGGTTCAAATGTGGTCCATTGTGTGTTCCTGAATCCTCCTTAGAAATGAATTATTGGAGCAGCCTAACAGTTGTAATAACTTTATCAGTTGTAATAATTACAAATTTAAAAAAAGAACTTTTACAGCAATTTATCTTCAGCAGTAAGCAGTTGCAAATATGTATCCTTATATGTATATCCAAATTTCAATTTTTAGGGCAAAACTGGCACTTTTACACGTTTTCAGTTAATGAAACGATTCATATCCGATTCATTGACGTTTTTCCATGAAAATTGAAGGTTTCCCAGAGCCGCCAATCAGCCGATTTGATTAGGGGAATACGGGGTAAGACCGCCCGCCTAGGCAATTCATTTCACATATCAAAATCAGGAGTCAATAAATCCTTTTTCGACGCAGCATGTCGTTTTTTGAAGCCTTGGGCATGATCAAAAAATATCACGGATGTTGTATTTGTAAAAATGTATTTATTTCTTGAAGCTTGAAAAAGTGATTTCTTATCACGATTGTTTTTAGCGACGGGGTAAAAGCGACGACCTCGATTTTTGTTCACAATTTGGCGAAAAACTTTATCAGTTCCCTGTTATTCTAAACAGTATATTGTTTTTGTGAATTCTACATTCATTAACGTGAATGTTGAATCATTACTAAGGTTGATTAGCTCAAAAAACTCAGATACATACTTATCATTACCTTAAGACACTCATATTATGGTAAAATATGCGGATTTGGTTTGTATTTTTAACAAAATTGATTTTAATTAACTTGAATAGTAATGTACAACGTAGTTACAACTTTTAAAATGGTTTAGACAATTTATTTGGTATAAATTAGGGGTTGCGGTCGTACCCTATCAACAGCGGTCTGTTTTACCCCGCTTGCGCAATTTTCACAAGTTGGGCCTTATTTTGAAGCTAAAAATTTACAATTCAAATTTCATTTCAATGAAGCATATTTCACATTTATATTGAAGCATGGACGTTTGATTTGATATGTTTTGACAAACAATCTCTTCCAAAATCGTTAAGTGAGCATCTGTTAAAAACTTTGTTTCTGATATTTGTCATTGAAAAAATAATGTTGGCATGACTTTAAATGCTTTGAAATGTCAAAAATCTTCAAAGTGCTTGGTGAACTTTCAAGAAAACCTTCATTTTCATGCCAAACTGGAGGTGGTCCGTCTTACCCCGTCTTCCTCTAGTTGCCGTTTCGGGTTCATATTTTCCCAATGTGCGTAAAGGGCATCGCACATTGGTCCTGTTTTGAAAAATCATGGCAGAAATTGGGAATTCTTAAGATTTCACTATTTTAAGCCATTACAAGTGTTTTGCAACATGATTTAGGGTGGCAGGTTCTATTTTGGGCATAGTCACAATTTTTTGGTTGCCATAGTGCAAAATACTAACAAAAATTCTGTTTTTCATACACTTTTTGGCTCTCAACATTTTCAAACAACTATTGTTTAGGCAAGCTTAGGCAAGAATAGTCTTCTTCAATCGATTCCTTGGTCTTAAACTCGCGTTTGAGCAAGATATCTCCGCGGAGAGTGGCGGGGAACTTAACTACAATTGAATATAAATTGCCTCCGAAGATGATGAATCTATATGAAAATAAGTTATCGACCAGAAAAAAATATGCTGAAACCAAAATTGGTTTTGGTGAAAATCGATTAGTTGAATTTAAAGCAAAAATTTAGGTTTTTGGACATGTGCAGCTATCTAACGTCTGAACATGTAGAAAAATATTTTTATTTTTAAATTCTCGTACGTATACTCAACTATCTGATATAGTAGATGAATGATTGACTTTGATTTTCAACTAAAAACGAAGTTTGGAAATGGGGATTTTGCCAGCTATTTGAAAAGCTGGACCAATGTGCATCGCAGAAGAGTGCGCGCCATCACGGTTCATCGTAAGGCGAGCACGCATATCTCAGGCCGTAAATTGCAAATCACGATGTGAGGTTGGCTCGGAGGTTTTTCATTGGAAAACTTTTACCTGCAAAGAGATTATTGGCGCGGAACTTTGCCTTGCCTGGAGGTCTCCGAACGTGAAGTGGAAACATTACGAAGGAAGCATACGGTTTATACAACCACCAATTTCTGTTATCGAACCGATTTTACTCGGAATATCTTCATAGTGCAAAATTCGATGATGTATTTTGCCTGATTTGGCGTTCAACATCTTGTTCAAAAAGCTTCGAGGGAAGAGTAGTTTTTCCAGATAGCTAGCTCATCAATATTTGCCCTTCTCTCGCTTCTGCTGATTGAGATGATGATGATGGTGCTGTTGACTGCGCTCTACCATTGGTTCGTTTTTCACATCGATTATTTTGGAGCACAGATTTTCATCGTTATCACAGCTAGTCACATTCACTGGATGAGAGATATGTGCAACCCGCAAAAGAGCCGGAAGCAAAATCAGCGGGAACTATGGAAGCGACGGGCGGCAGTAACAGCTGTCTGTGGCAGATTATGGCGATGACCTAGTTCCAAAGTATCCAGGAGCTTGATTTTCGCAGAAACATGAACATAATAAATTGGAAGGCGT
The DNA here is from genome assembly GCF_002204515.2 of Aedes aegypti. NCBI lineage: Eukaryota > Metazoa > Arthropoda > Insecta > Diptera > Culicidae > Aedes > Aedes aegypti. The sequence continues at coordinate 102,399,390 of NC_035109.1, read as the reverse complement.
ATGGATGACTTAAATGAATTAAACAATTTTGAGTACATATTGTCCGACATTTTCAACAATTAGAACATAAATAAATGAAAAACCTTTATTTTTCATTTATTTATTGATGTTCCTTTGAACAGTTTGAAGATTTATTGTCATTGGAACATGTTTAAAATGAAAATACATGGTTATTCAATCAGTCTGAATGAATCTGTGGCTATTAAGCAAAGCCATGCTGAAAATGTCTGGGTTCTATTCCCGGTCAGACCACCATCTTTTCGTAATAGAAATATCCTTGACTTCCTTGGGCAAAGAGTATCATCGTACCTGCCACACGATATACAAATGCGAAAATATCAACTTTGGCAAAGAAAGCTCTCAGTTAATAACTGTGGAAGTGCTCAGTGAGCTGAGAAGCAAGCTTTGTCCCAGTGAGCCAAGAAAAAGAATAATAAAAAAGAAGATCGAATCGATACTTGAGTGTTTTGAACCATCAAAATCCATCCCTTTGTTTATTTGATGAGTGATAAGCATATTTCATGCAACTTGAAGGTTTCCTCGCTGAGAAAGACTCCAAATAGTAACTTAAGTACGCCTATCTAGCTTGTTAAGCATTTAGAGTGAAATGTTGCAAGATATGTACTTGTGTATAAATTAATCCTTATATGAGAAAATGTGAAAATGACTACTTGTGCTTGATAGGTAAATATAATTTTCCTAAATATCCAACAAAACAAAACATTTCTAACCAATTATCCAGTCAAAAAGTGCTACATAATTTATTTAAATTTCATCTTCTAATTGACTGCAACACCCCGTTAATCTTAAAACATTTCCGACAACACGACCAAACACAAGTCACATCACTTCCCTGACATCTTCGCATCATCCAACAAACTTTGCAGAAAAGCTCCCCAAGTCGTTCATCTTGTGGGAAATTCTTCCACAAAACGAAGAGGATGTTCTGCGGTTTCCCCCGTTTGCAGCAAAGGAACAACCAACCGGGCGAGCAATACGCCAGAAAGAAAAGCGGAAGCCACCCGGGAAGCTGCACTGAAATGAAATCTAATTTATTCGGAGTTGAATCTTCAAATATGAATATATTACTACGATGGTGATAGCGAGTCGTCGTCGTCGTCTGAGAAGCGCAAGAATTCTTTCCCATCGAGAGAGGGTCGGATTCTGCGAAATAAGAGATGGGATCCGAAAAAGAACCTGAAACTTTGCGTTTGTTGGACGGAGATCCGTCGTCCGGATGCGAAACGGTGTCTTCCATGATGGTTAGGGGGGAGTGGTTCAAAATGTACCCTTTGGAGGAGAGTTTTTGCCAAAAGGTCGAATGAATACAAGGTTGGAAGGACAAAAGATCGAAGAAAGAGAACGAAAAATACAAAAGTTAGAAAATCTTTTAGTAAATTGTCTTTAAATGAGGAAGTACCACCAAGTAAAAAACAAAGACAAAGATCGAAGGGACCTTTAGTCAAAGATTCTAATGATGGACATTGACAAGGGTAGAAAATGTCCAATGACGCATTTTGTATTATTTTCCCCTCTTTTGCACATCGGAGACATGCAAACTGGAAGGCGATTCAATTTCAGCGTAATAAAATTCAGTGTCGGAAGTGCATTGTGCAAAGCTACACGCAAAACGAAAGCCACTTATGAATTTGTCTTGAGGATGACAGTGTTGCTGCGCTCAAAGTTGAACAAAAAACGGTAGCAGAATGTCACGTAAAATCACTCACTGCTGATCAACGTGGCTTTTCCGTGTAACGACAAAATGCGTAAAGTCGTTGACTTGAATCTGGAAAGGAAGAGCATAGTTGGAACGGGTGAACATCGCTTTGATAGCTTTGAATGAGACCACAAAATGTGACGATTGTGCTTGAAGAAGACTTGTATTCTTCGTTCGAAGACAGCCGCCAATTTGTTGCCCTTGTTGCAATAAAATAGTGCCAATGTTCTCGTGATGGATGATGACAGCAATAAGAGATGCGTTGGAGAAATAATAACTGGATATCGTTGGTTTATTGATTTGAGTTATTGCACTATTCTTGATATTATCTTTTAATTAAGGAGATAATTCTTTTAAATATACACGGTGTGTTTCGTAGAACAAGTTTATTACAAAAAAATAGGTAAGTATGAAACTTCTCCACAATAAAGTCTAGGTTTCTCGCGTTCATTTGCTGCTAAAACCAAAATAATCGGTCGGGGGGTCCAGAGTAATTTTTTTTTTTTGATTTCGAGAGACTTGCACATATGTTTGAATTTGCCTATTAATGTGTTTATGTACATTGGGGCGGTTCAAAATTTAAAAAATGTTTGAGAATTCAATCTCACATATGTTCCTTACTATCCTTACTATAAAAATAGTTTTCTGTGAAATTCGCAGCTTTCTAGGTGGTGATTTAAGGTGGTCCAAAGACAATGTAGGTTTATATGGAAATTACTATGAAGAAATTTTGAGGTATGTTCCAAACACGCTTGTACTTTAATGTAAGCACAAACTTATTATCCCATTGTAAAAGCTCATTCTTGAAACCATAATAAAGAAATATGCTGAAGAGGGAAATTCAATTCGACAGATAGCAGAAGAGATATTCATGAGTTTGTTTGCTATTGTTTAGCTTAACCCCTCTACCGGCAGCTTCATTTTTTCAGCACAAAAATATATTTGAATCGCGATAACTTTTTTGTTTCTCTATATTTTTCCACCATTTTTTCACAACTTCTCAAAAAACTGTTCTACTTTTGGAATCTATGTCGGTATTGACCATTGGTCAACCTGTTTTAAAAATATTTCGGTGTTCCTTTTCAATATGATGTTTTAAGAATTTTTCAAGATCTCGTTACGGCTAGAGTGGTACCAAAAATATAAAAGCTCATTGCTCAAAAACAGTTACACCGATTTGTTTAATTTCTTCACAATAGACTTTCATCAAAGTTTAGTTTTGAAAAGCGAATAATGGAATATGAGAAAAAATCTGTAACCAGAGATAATTACGAGAGTTATGCACAGAAAGAAAAATCCATGTAAATTTCAGCGAAAAATCATGCACATAAAGGGAATGCCAGATATGTCGCAAATTTACATGACACATCGTGTAAAATTATATCAACATCGTGTAAATTTATGCGAATTGACGCGTAATCGGTTAGAGTCCATGCTAGATTACACGATGTTTAGCGGAAACTTACATGATGTTGATGTAATTTTACACGATGAGACGTGTAGATTTGCGACATATCTGGCATTCCCTTTATGTGCACGATTTTACGCTGAAATTTACACGGATTTTTCTCTCTGTGTGGCTATGCGTCGGTCCCCCAAGGAATTTTGGAATATCTCCGAATATAGATGACCAATGCTCAAAACCGATACAGATTCTGAAAATAAGAGAACTTTTGAGAAGTTGTGGAATGTTTTTTTCAAAAATATTGAGAAACGATTTAAATATTTTGAAAAAATGAAGCTGGCGGTAGAGGGGTTAATATGGGGTTATAGTACTGCAAACAAGTACAAAAATCCCAAACCCATTTTAGCCTCATGATGTTAGTTTCTGATCTTTTCATAAGCACTGTGCCATAAAGAAAGTAACATAAAAAATATAAGATTTGAAACTTCTCAAATACCATCCAAATTAGCGTATTTTTCAGCACCATGGGGCAAGTATATTACATGCCTTATAACAAGGTTTATCACATGCGAAGCCCTCTACTAGTTAATTCGAATAACTGAAATTGTGTTGTTTGAAAGACGGATAAGTCACTTTTGTAACGAGTAAAAAGAGAAATCTCGCATAATTTTTGATCTCGTCCTAAAAGCCATAGCTTGTTATTACTGAGCAAACGAATAGATTTACACTTTATTTCACAATGCTACGACGAAGAGAAGATCCTCCTCTGTCTCCCAGCAGTGACACTTTTTATTTTGGTCCGTTTATCTGCTTAGTAACAACGATCTACACACTCGGTTATCAATGGTTTTAAGGGTGAATATACATAGAAACCAAACCTCGAATTTTCAAAAGCACAAGTCTAGAGAAGCAGACAACCGGTGACTCACTGGTCACTCGCTGGGGGCGACTAATCAATAAAATGTTCAACGCAAAAGGTTATCAGGTTCTCAAGATAAAAATCTACAAACAAGCTCTTGAAAATTTGAGGTTTGATATCGATGCATCTTCACCTATTTAAAATATTTCCTAATAACTTCTTACATCATTATGACCAATTTAAGTACGATTTTCAAGGTTTTTCGAGACCTGGGACTAAATATTACCTCTTCAATCATCGTCATCACTTTTCGCGCTGATGATGGTTGATGACTGTGCGTATTTCTTGCGTAGCTTTTCATAAAGGCGGAAACTCAAATGGAAAATAATTATTAATATATTTCTTATCACAAAAGTACTTTTTTATGTGAAATATGAGTAACAAAGAGGAAGCTGATACAATAACCTGGTGTAATGTTGCAGTAACGATCATTTTTGGATCTCTTGTGTTTGTCATTTTCTCCATGTCCTCGTTTGGTAAGATGAGGCTTGTTGAAAATCACGCTGGATTTTATCAAAACAAAATCCCTGGTCTCCTGTCAATTGATGCCGTTTCGACAATCAGCTGTTCCAAAAAGTCTTGTAAAATGGCTTATGGGCAATTAGTCGCCTCAGAGCTCCCGAACGACGATTAAACCAAGGTATCTAAAAGGGAGGTAGTTCAATATGTCAGATTGACCATTCTGCCATTTGTTGTTAACTCTCACTACATAGAAACAATGTCCCATATTTTTTTTATTGGTTAACCTTTGCTAATCAGGATGAGTTCTCAGTTGAATTTCATGAAAACACATTATTATTCATAGATTATCAGGTGTACAGGGCCGCAAAGTATGTACATGTCCCATCCGACACATAGGGTACACATTACTGGTTTTTCTTCGCAAACTTTTCAAGCTTGTGGTAACACCTTACAGTCTAGCCTTTGTTGACCGTATATTGTTCTCAATGAAACCATCTTGTTATGCGATTAATAAAACCGGAATCTGATATTAAAGACGAGATTTCGAGTCGCTACAAAATAGTTCCTAAACGAAAATTTTCACTTCACTGTAATTATGTTTCTTGCAGTAAACAACCCTTACAATCCCATAGGAACGGTAGAGTGCAAAACAGTGTACACCAACCCGTCAACTAGCCAGCTCGCCAGCTGTCACTTCTACTTACTCCGCAGTGTACTTCACCCACACCCACTAACTGCTTAGATTGATGTGTCTCGTTTCAAGATACCGTAAAACGGGGTAACTTTGATAATGCGGGTAACTTTGATAATGCGAGACTCTCAACATACTAAACGAAATAACAAAGTTCCTGTTAATCTGTTAAGCAAAACGAATGCAAAAGTAAAGAGTATTAGTATGACACTTCATGTTAAAACTATTTCCGTTGGAATCAAGTACATTTGAGGATTTATATGCAAACATGGAAAATTTATAAGATTTTAGCAACTTTGAAATGCTCTCAAACAATCTGTTCTACGATCACTATTTGATGAAGTCATAATGAATTCGTTACTTATACTTGATAGCCTAGTTATAGTAGAACTCGAATTCGGTCTCAAATCTCTTAGCGAATACTATTTTTACAAACTGGGACCATTTTTGTAATCTAAGTCAGAAATTTCCATATAGCGTCAAACGCCTAAAGATATGCAACGCCCTACAAATGTTCAATTATTTGTAACAGCATGAATAAACATTCAAGTTTTCTTCGAAAAAACTATCAAAACGGGGTAATTTTACGGTACCTTCGATTCAACCATGGAGCACTTCACATAAAATAATTCCTTCTCTCTCACTTTTCCAAGAAATTAGTAAACAACAAGGCCACTAAATGTCAAAATCCCTAGCAAAATTATAACAGAGCAGAGCCAAATTGCCAGGCTTGATAGAAACTCCTCTGCGATGCAAAGAGGAGGCCATTTTGCCGTATTTCTGAGGAGGAAACATTGAACTCAACATTTTTAACACAGATCCTTAAGCAATTCGAGTGAGAGTGCAACAAAATGCGAGGATTTTTTCTGGTACTCTCTCTCTCTCTCTCTCTTGGGGTGATGCTTCACACGCTATGCCTGCTCAACGCAGCGCATGTGTTAAAACTACACAGAATGAGGCAACCAATGCAGGACTCTCTGGCTGAGTGAAAATTCTGTGTAAGTCGCTCTCATGCTATGTGTAACCGATGTGTTGGCCATTGGCTGTGCGCGGATCGATGGAAATGGAACTGTCAGTCATCTCCCGCGCGGCAGCAAACAGTTAGCCGTTGGTAAGATGGGGAGTTTTCAGGGATTTTTTCCAGCGAAAACCCGGAAGATGGTCGCAAATGAGAAAGTATTTCCCCCATTTGCTTCCGCTTCAGCTATTCAAATGAAAAAATCTCTGAAAAACTTTAAAATCGGAATGTTTTTTTAATGTAAGCAAAACAAACATGGAAGCGAATTCCGCATTCCAAGCGTTCCTCCTCTGTGCGCATTTCACTCATTCGGTTTGTTTACCACCGTTTGCACAAAACTGTGTACAGCCCCCTTTGCACAGAATATGTGCTGCACAGAGGGATGACGTCCTATTTTTTTCCCTATGGAATTTGACAGCTTGAGCTGTGCCTCCTTATCGGGAGCATAATTTATACTCCAGAGTGAAATTCCACTCACACACCTATATTTTTCGAATGTTTACCTTTTCCTACGAGAGAATACGGTACATAACGCATGAAGCGCAACGAAATCTGCTAAAGCTGATGATGATAATGAGCTGCAGAAAAGCAAATGTTTCGTCGGATAATCAAACCATAGATAACAGACAAAAAAAGGAAGAATGAATCAATTTCTTCAGAATGAAACGCAAGTAATGCGTTGAATCTGTGTGCCGTGGTTCATTTCCCCACATTCGCACCAGCTACTTTGTTAATATGCACATTCATATGGGTGAGCTCCGCTATTGTTTTATAAGAGGCAACAGAAAAAGATCGTCTTAGCAATCCCTTGATTTCCCTCCTTCAGGAAATATGAAAACAATGGTGCCAGTACCTGTCAAAGTTCACAGGTACTGGCTCCATTGTTTTCAAGTTTTGTTGAAGAGTGAAAGAGAGAGAATTTCGCCATGAAATGCCTAATAACGAAGGAAGCTGGCTGTTGAAAATGCAAAATCTGACTATTTTAGCCAACTTACATGCAAGCTCGCCACTTATATGGCAATTTATTTGCCAAAATTATTACATAATTCAAACTTCATGTGTATAACAATACTTATCAACAAAGTTCACAATACTATCGATGCTCAAAATTTATTTTTTGATGGTTTAGACAATTTTTGTGTATTACCATATAAGAGAAACGATGAATTTTGTATGAATTCTGCAAGCGTGTTGAACAAATCGATTTAATCTAAATTTAATTGTGCAATTTCAACCAAAGTATAACTGAAACGAAGGTTAATGTCCTATTTTGTATGCTTGGAGGATAAGATCGCAGAAAATTTTGATAAACCATACTTTAAATCTTATGTGAACATCAATGAAACCAGTGTTTTATAAACATTGGCGACCTGTGGCTGAAAATTGTGTACTGGAACATTTTTGAAAACGGCATCACATATAGCAATCCCAATCAACATTTAATTCGATCCTTGAGACACACACAAAATGTTATTTTTGTTATGCTGTGTAACTATCGAAAACCCACCAAGTAATTAGCTAATGAGAAATAGATTACTACAGTTACGCCATTATGATACTGAACGCGAGATTTGTTCGTCGTGACTAGAGCTGGGAAAAGTTCAAAGATTCACGCTGCAGTGGCCTAGAAAAGCAAGTCAGAGTCAGCAAAGCCGGTGAAACTTGTGTTTGGGACTTTATTGTAGAAAAATGTTCTATTTCTCGCTGCATTTCCCGCATTCACAGCTGGTGATAACATTGCGGATTTAGAAAATTCACGCACTTAAAATAGACTACTTGATGAAATTCGCGTTTTAAACCACAGTAGTGATTCGCGTTTTAAACCACGTGAGCTTCCGGAAATTCAAGTTGCAAGTTGTGATCAGTAGTAATGTAATTTTTTGCTTGTGCTCAAACATGATCAATATTCAGCTACAATAGGTTTACATTCTGCACTACAATGTTGTTTAACCAATACGTGGATGGCACGTATGGAAAGATAAATAGCTGACGATGGGAAGGTCTCCAGTTCGGATCCAGCATCTAGGTGATTTGTAAAAGTGGTTTCTATTTCCAGGTAACTGAGTTGTACAGTGGTCACACTTCTATGGGTGCCACGATTATTAGTCATCGCTGTAAATACATTGCAAATAAAGTGCAGCAAAAAGTGAATTTTTGCCATTTCTTTGTTTTGCATTTATTTTTATGCCAGTTAAATGCAAGTTGAACTAAATGCCTAAAACGGTTTCAAAGTAGAAAAATAAAGCTGCCGTTCGATGACTCGCTTCATAATTTCTCAAAAATTCTTGGCAATCTCTGTGAAGTCCTTGAAATTCCATGTAAATTTACAGAAACCTTATGGAAAACTCTGTGTTTCTCGGCCTACTTTGAGAACCCATGGCAACCATCTAGGAGATTATCCATAAGGGTTATCCCAAATAGGCTCTGGAATCCCTTTGAGAAGTACCGTAATCCTGGATATCATTGATCAGTTATCTTGGTAGCGTTATCCCTTATCATGAAAATCATTGTTTCGAAAAATTAAAGTTCATGTACGAATGAACAAAACTCATTGTTTGCAATATACTTAATTTTCATAAGCTCATGAATATAAGAAAGACAAAAAACAAATCATGCACTGGAAATATTCTATCGAAAATGTTAATTGGAACTTATTACGAGAAGGGTCATTCTGATCAACATTACCCAGTTTTACGGTATCTGATAAATCCATTGGCTACCTGAGATTCTCTCCTAACTCTAGGAAACCCTAAAAGCACTAAGAGAACTCCTGATAACCTTCTGGGATGCTCCGAAACCAATTATAGGCAGTACTATATCTTAAAAATCGGTCGAATAAAAAAAAATCGTCTTTTAAGGCAATTGTTGCTTTATGAATTTTGATTTTGCTTCATATATTGGGTTTCCATTGTGACCAACAACACCACGAATCATCGGAAGTACTCTACAACAACAGCGTGAAATGAACAAAAGTCTAATCAAAAATAATTGATTCACATTTCCTATCGATATCTGTATCCATCCATCCACAACATCGCATCGTCAATTCAGAATATTAGAGAAACACCAACGCAACATGTTCTCCATTACCAACGGAGCGTGTGATTCAAATCGTGTACGATTCTGGGCACATGTGTGAGCGGACACTTTTTCCAAGCACCGGGTAGAGTAAGGTGGGGCAAAAGTTCGTCCCTAATCAATAATCAATATTCACAGAATAACTATAACTGTTGAAAAGGAATAAATGCCACACAGTGGAATTTCGACTTGTTGGCTAAAAATTTGCTGAAGAATTGTGTGTCAAAATAACAATATTAAAAATGATTGTCTCAAACGAGCCCTGTGTCTAAACCAAAAATTATCGATTCTTTCATAACAGAAATGCCTTATACGAGCAATAATGTGATAGTTGCATAAAAATATATAATTCAAGGTAATATGTACATTTATTATTATTATTTATCTTTATTAGGGAGATTTTCAGCCCTTGGCTGGTTCATCTCGATGTACATTTATATAAATTTAAAAATTTTACGCTCGATTTTATATGGCTCCAATTTTTACCCCGCCGCTTCAAGCTTTTGCCCCACCTTGGGCCAAAAATGGTTTCCAAATATTTATTCAAAAACTAGTAAGCCTTAAAGTACCCTTAAGACAAGCCTTACGCCCTACCATAAATCTTGGAATGAGATTTTATTTTCATGTTGTCCCATGCAACGAAAGTTCGACCGAAGCTTTCGAGTCTGAAAAACAACAAATAGCCATAACTTTCCCGAACCTTTATCGATTTCAATAAAATATTTTTAATATTTAATTTAAATGAAGCTAGGATTGTCATAAAAAAAAACAATTGTCCCACTCGAACTTTTGCCCCACCTTCCTCTATTCGTGTTTCATGGCAGAATATGAGAACCGCATCACACGCAGCCCAATTATTATGAATAATAATGCACAAAATACAAATTCCGGCGGCAACGGACATGGTGTATCGGACCGTAGATATGCGCATAAGCCTGGGACACGATTTTATGAAAAACTTAGATTCTCGCTCCAGTTCACTTTTTGGATTGCATTTGGGTTCCATAACAACCGTGCAATACCGTGCAACTTTTTTCACAAGTGGCGGATTGTTTCGCAGTCTTCGGCATTATTCTTCATGGTAAAATTACTTATCGAGTTCTGTGTTCAGAATTTTTTTAGAGGTCGATGGGCGACCTCTGGCGATTTTTCTTTGCAAAACTAAGTTTTCCCATAGTAAATCCCATACAAACTTTGAACGGTTGGCGCTAAAATATAGTTTCTCCGATCGAGCTGAAATTTGCACAGTTGTTATGGGACCTAAATGCAATCCAAAAAGTGGACTGGATCGAGAATCTAAATTTTGTCCCACACTAATGCACACCTGCACTAGAAATATTCCAGCAGTTGGTAGCAGTAGATCGGGACGCGATGCCACCGAATTGATGTCGTTCTGAGCGTTGTTCATTCTGGATTGAAATTCATTTATTCATGAAATTGTTAAAATCACCAGCACAGGTGGAATGTTTTCACTGAGCATAGTGGTAATTAGATTAATTTTTTCTAAGATTTCGCCATGATTGGTTGATAATTTTTGTCCCTGGTGAATTATTTTCTTTCAATTCATGTATACAAAAATATTAAGAATAATAATAATTATTATTATTCCAGTTTCAGTCAAAGTCTAATATCTCGTTGGTTGCAATCAAAATTATTCACATTCCTAGAACTTTCAAGAACTTCAAATTATATTTCTGAATGTGGAGTCAAATTTAAGTTCTATGATTAATTAGCGAACCCCTCTCGAATATTTTGCAGCACATTGCGAACATCAGTGAATAGAACAGGTACTGGGAACTGCATTTCTCTATTTGCCAGCAACAGCGGCAAATAGTGTTGGCTCTCAATCATTGATAAGTTCCATTTTCATGCTTCGTTGACTTTAGTGAGTTCCGAAATTGACCATTAGTGCAATTGGACTAGGTGCAGCCCGGTGCGAAGTGTTGTGATGCATGCTGGATTTGACTTTTGGTAATGGAATGGAATATATCTTTTTCTACTGAAAAGCTTAAATAGCTAGTGTTCTTTCAAACATAACAATGAATTTCGGAAGCATTATGGGGATTGGAATTTATATCCATTTCTGCAAGTAGGAAGAAAACTTTCCAAACTTTTTTAAAATCTACTACAGATGACACGCAGGCTTCGTCCTTTGGCGGAGAGGCCTGTGTCATCCGCAAACAAAGATTTTTGACATCTTTTAGGTAACTCAGGTATGTCAGATGCAAAAGTATTGTATAATGTTGATCCCAAAATACTTCCTTGAGGAATATCAGCTCAGGAAGTTAATTTTACAATCAAACGTTTATGCCAAACACTGTCGAATGCTTTTTCTATGTCTAGAAGAGCAAGACCAGTAGAATAGCCTTCAGATTTGTTGGAACGGATCAAATTTGTTACACGTAAGAGTTGATGAGTGGTCGAATGTCCATGTCGGAATCCGAACTGTTCATTGACAAAAAATGAATTTTCGTTGATGTGAGCCATCATTCTGTTCAAAATGACCTTTTCAAAAAGTTTACTGGTGGTAGACAGCAAACTGATGTGACGATAGCTAGAAGCTTCTGCAGGATTTTTGTCTGGTTTTAAAATTGGAACAACCTCAGCATTTTTCCATTTGTCAGGAAAATATGCTAATTGAAAACATTTGTTGAATATATCAACTAAAAATGATAAGCTGCTTTCTGGAAGTTTCTTGATGAGGATGTAGAAAATTCCATCATCGCCAGGAGCTTTCATATTTTTGAATTTCCAGTCTCAAAGGTATTTTCGAAAACGTTCTCTTGATTGATTGAATTTCGAAGTCCTGAGTAACTTGATTTTCAATTGGACTAGTAAGTCCTAAATTAAAATTATGCGCACTTTCAAACTGCATAGCAAGTTTTTGAGCTTTTTCGCAATTAGTTAGTAATAATTTGTTTTCCTCTTTCAATGCCGGTATTGGCTTCTGAGGTTTTTCAAGATTTTAGATAATTTCCAAAAGGGCTTAGAGCCAGGGTCCAAATGAGAAATCTTATTTTCAAAATTTTTGTTTTTAAATTGAGAAAAACGTTTTTTGATTTCTTTCTGCAAATCCTGCCATATAATTTTCATAGCAGGTTCGCGAGTGCGTTGAAATTGCCTTCTCCTCTCGTTTTTAAGACGGATCAAGAGTTTAAGATCATCGTCTATAATCACGGATTCAAATTTTACTTCACATTTTGGAATTGCAATGCTCCTGGCTTCAACAATGCACAGTGGTCCAGGAATCAGTTTTACGCGGAAAGATGCATTTTGAGCTTTAGAATGAAACATTAGACAAAAACGGTCTTCTACAAAGTTGTTTGTATTAGTTAAGCCCTTTGTTTGGTGTTATTGAAAATTAGGGTGGACCACATTTTCATAGAAATTGTGTAACTAACTCTCTTATTTGTAGAAATTATATTATACATGCTTCAGCAAAGTTGTAGACCATTCAATTTCAAGCAACTTTGCCAAAAAAAGTTTTTTTTATCTCTTAAATTGACCGATTTAGAGCTTTTTTCCTACGGTGACATAGGGTGGTCCAAACAAAACTGGTTTTCTGGCTCTAGAGTTTTCAATTCAAATTTCTCATCAAAGTAGTCTAAGAAACACTTTTAGAGCTTTGAAAAATGCGTAATTTGGTGAGTGAAGAAACTCGCTATCTCTTTCCGTTTAGGAGTTATTGTTGCTTTTCTCTCAAAAACATGCCTACTTTGATTGTGAATATCTCTGATTGGGGCAAACATAAAAAATATCTTTTGACGGCATTCAAAAGACAAAATAAAATTGTATATTATATCAAAAAATTACAGATGTGTTGTTTTTGTAACTCTAATAAAATGCCTTGAAAAACAAAGGATTTTAAGCAGAAAAACTTTAATAACTTTTGAACTAAAATAGATATTATCAATATTTTTGCATGAAAATTTGTGTTTTGTTCAGTTCTTGAAGTCGTTCATAGACCGCTTTGACGAGAAATCCGAAATAAGAAAGATAAGCCTCTAAAACTATTTTGAAGATTTTCATAGTATGTATTTCTTTATTATTTTGCATTTTGAGCATGAAAATGAAATTTTAGACAAAAATGATCTTCTACAGAATTGTTTCTAAGAATGTAAGCTAACATACTGTGTCATTTAAACTAGGGTGGTCCACAATATCACACGTATCATATAATCAACTTTTTCATTTGCAATAATACTGGTATATGCTCTTAGGCAAAGTGGTAGAACTTGAAATTTTGATCAACTTTGCCAAAAAAGTTTTTCTGTAGCTCAAAATTTGACCAATCTAGAGCATTTTTTCCTAATCATCGCAGGGTGGTCCAACAAAAATAAGTTTTTCAACTCTAGTTTTTTTAATATTATTTTCTCATCAAAGTCGTCTATGTACGACTTTTAGAACTTAACAAAACGCAAATTTTCATGCAAAAAGAAGGTTGATATCTATTTTAGTTCAAAAGTTATTAAAGTTTTTGTGATAAAATATATTTGACTTTCAAGACGTTTTATTAGAGTTACAAAAATAACACATCTGTAATTTTTTGATATAATATACAATTTTATTTTGTCTTTTAAACGCCGTCAAAAGATATTTTTTATGTTTGCCCCAATCAGAGATATTCACAATCAAAGTAGGCATATTTTTGAGAGAAAAACAACAATAACTCCTAAACGGAAGGAGATAGCGTGTTTCTTCACTCACCAAATTACGCATTTTTTAAAGCTCTAAAAGTGTTTCTTAGACTACTTTGATGAGAAATTTGAATTGAAAACTCTAGAGCCAGAAAACCAGTTTTGTTCGGACCACCCTATGTCACCGTATGAAAAAAGCTCTAAATCGGTCAATTTAAGAGATAAAAAAAACTTTTTTTGGCAAAGTTGCTTGAAATTGAATGGTCTACAACTTTGCTGAAGCATGTATAATATAATTTCTACAAATAAGAAAGTTAGTTACACAATTTCTATGAAAATGTGGTCCACCCTAATTTTCAATAAAACCAAACAAAGGGCTTAACTAATACAAACAACTTTGTAGAAGACCGTTTTTGTCTAATGTTTCATTCTAAAGCTCAAAATGCATCTTTCCGCGTAAAACTGATTCCTGGACCATAGTGCAATGGAATTTGTTAAAGTTTCAAGAGCATTGTCAATATCAATATGCCCCATCAAGTCGATCATTACGATAAACAAAAAAGTTAGGAACTCTTTTGAGTTTAGATCTAGGTTTCAAATACGTGTCAGTAATAACTACTATATGCACGTTATTAGCCGTAAAAAAATTAAACAGCTCGTCCTCTTTTCCGTTCAAAGAATGAGCATTTGAATTTGAAATATTTAAATTATTATTTATTGGATCCATTAGAAAAACGTAATCCAATAACAATTTGATTAGTAAATTTTACACCAACTTGGACTGCTTCAGTCATAGTGGTGGCTTTGAACATTGCATCAATCATTGGATTCAATTGTTCTGTTAGAAAATTGAAATCAGAGGCAAACATATCACTTGAAGTGGGTACATTATCTGATGATTTTCCGTTAGAATTTTCGGTAGTCGAATGTGCAGAGTAGAAGTTTCCTGTGGCGGCAGGGTTTTTTTTTCATATGATTTGAAACAATTAGAACAGGTATCCGTAGTATGAAAAGGGGAGGAGTTCAAATTACCAGCTACGATATCGGCAAAGGATTTACCGTGGGTAGATACATTCGAAATTAAAAGATTCGAACGGCTACCCGACGGATCAAAATTAGTTTGTGAATGAGCATGATTATGATCTTCCTGATGGGTATGATTCCTAATCAAGAGATCATTAACTGAAAAATGAGCATTGTTCGAAACTCTACCAGTGAAATTCCGGAAACGACCGTTATCATAACGGATATTATCTTTTATCTGCCTGGCTCGAGCCTCGACGACTCGCCTACGCGAAGGGCAATCCCAAAAGTTAGACTTATGGTTGCCTCCGCAATTTGCGCATACGAACTTTCATCCCTCACAGGACCTACGTCATGAGCGTGAGAAGAACCTCTGCAAATCATGTATTTAGCATCCATGCGGCAATTTTTTGTTCCATGACTCCACTTTTGGCACCGACGGCACTGAGTGGAGTTTTGGTAATTTCATCCAGGTTTCTACAAATGAATCCATATCACACGGACATCGAACATAAGTCTCGCTTATTCCAGACCTTTAATATTATAACCATCACTTTTATTAAGGTTAACTAAATAATATTCTTGAGAAAGCCTTTTCCGAACAATGCCAGATTGGGTTCTCTTTTTCATAATGATTACTTGGACTGGGGAAAATCCAAGTAAATCATCTATTCCATTTTTGAACTCTACAGGTGACTATAGTCATTTGAGAGACCTGTCAACACGACTTTGAACAAACGTTCAGTAAAAAAATTGTGCTTCTTCTCTTCAAGATATTTGAGAAGAAGTTCGCGATCTTTAAGAGTTTCCGGCAAAACGCGACAGTCTCCTTTCTTTGCGATTTGGAAAGAAATCCTGATTCCCCTAATGGAGTTCAAGATCTCCTGCCTAAATCCCCCAAATTCGGAACAACTGACCACGATAGGTGGCACTCTATGCTTTCTCACTTGAATCAAAGAGCCTGGGCTAGAGGCTGCTTCGATTTGGTGTTCGGAAAATTTATCTAGAGCATCGAAACATTAACCATTTCATCCTTGGAAGAAAGTTCGCATTTCGGAGAAATGTCCTTTCTTCCATTCTTGCCACGTTTTGTGACAGTTTTAAACCCTTCTTTTATGGAAGGATGTTGTGAATTCAGTGATTTATCCATTCTCTTGTTTATAGCTGCAACCATGTTTAGTGAATAAACGAAAGAAGAAATAAGCTTCTAAAAGGTTTTATACTAAGACGGTGTCCAAGAAGGATTACCACCGCAAGCTTTCGCTAACGGGTCCAACAAAAAATCGAAGGCACAGGTCCAAACAAGGATCGTAAAGAGATCAATAGAAAAAATAGTACTGAAAATTACTGTTTAAGTAGCACTGCAAAGTACTGCTGGTAGAGACTGAGACTAACGAACACTCTCATGATATCAATAACTCGTTTTAGGAACATTTCCTGATGCGGTTGGTAGGAATATCAAACAAACAAGAAAAAAGTCTCTTACGCAACCAATGATTTATTACCACGGTTCATTTAATTTTTTCATCCGTTCGGCAAATCCCACCTAATTAGATTACCGTATTTTCCCCAGCAATGATCCATGCAGCTGATTGGCGCGCTTCGAAAAATAGCAAATGTCATGAACCTTATCGCGATATCGTTGGTTGATTAACGATATGGAGTTAACTCGGAATCATCAAGCAGAAAATAAAAATCATCTGCTGCTCCACTGTCAATTATTGAGGACTCCGGCTTCCGATCGTCATGTATTTAGCTGGACTGGCGTGAGGTTCGATAAGCATAAATCATCAACCGGCAAACATTGACGAATTGCGCCGAGGCAGGATATCTCTCTCTCTCGGTTAAGCCTCAGGGCAGATTGGCTGGCTGCTGCTTCTAGTGCCGGAGTGTAATTAGTGACATTTGTCACGTCATCTATTCCATGGGAAAATCTAATTACGTTTCCGGCTGGTGATTTAGATAAGCGCTTGCGGCTGGCTGAGCTTTATTGGTTAAAGTTATGTCATAAATTTCAGGTCTATATAAGTATAAAGCGAGCCATCCAATTGATTCGAACTACTGAAAGGAGGAATTTCAATTAAAAAATAAGGATTGTCAATATATTTTAAGTAGGTACCCGTATATTATTTTTTTTAATTCCTTTATTAGTATTATTTCAAACATTACATATATTTCTTACATCTAGGTGTTCTGTGTGATCTAGTTTATTTGATTGAACTATATCAAACAATTATCAACATTTTGATAACATCATATTACTTTTTTTTTTGTTGTAGGGTAGATGTACCAATAGTGGGGCTACTAAGCATGATTGAACTTCATTTAACCGCCTTAATTCAAGAAGTGCAATTAATGTACATGTTTGTGTTGTAACGGGAAGTAACGATCATTGACTTAATGAGAAAAATTATTTCATCGCAGTAACCCACGGCATGTCAGTGAAAAATAATACCTCCACTATTGGTACACTGTTCCTTTAGTTGCGGTATATTTTTAATTTGTGTTCCTATAGTTGCGGTATCCGTGGTTTTCTTATGGGATCCTCTATTATAGGAACACTTTACCGCAACTATTGGTACAAGCAAGTAAAATTTTAGCTATTTTAGTGATATTTCATCAGTTTTAAAGCAATTGGAACGCTCTTTTCAGCTATTCCGTGTATCAACAAGCCAATACGTCGATTGGCAGTGTCGGTTCTGTGGTTAATGTAAAGAAACCAGTGAAAACGGCACTACCTCAACTAAAGGAACACCCACAACTAAGGAAACACTTACCCTAGCAACTTTTAATTTTCACAATTGAAATGAACCCACCTGATTGTCAGAGAAAATAATCGCTTACAAAAAGGGGAAAGAAAAAAAATTAAAAACCGAACTCTTAGTAGCTGCATTAAAATCACATGTTCTTAAATATTAGTTCATATACTTTTTCTTAACCAAACAAATGCCATTTCCAGTAAACATGAAGATGTTTTTTTTTTACCTTCAGCCATAGCTACAAGTGTTTCCATTCGAGTGCCGAAAATTTGCACTATCAAAAGGAAAACCCGGTTCCACACCGTAAACCCAGAAGATCAACACTCCCGCTGCGAAGCAAATCGAGTCCCGGCAGGGGCACACCATACTCAAAAATTCATGCTAGTCTTCCTTTCGTTGCCATGAGATACACACAACCTCAAATGGTAGTTCTACTACTTATGTATAGCAGTGGTAAACAATTTTGCCAAGCGTTTTTGGAAGGAACCACAACTGTGTATGTTTCATGTGGTTGCTTGAGAACAAACTTCGGCTTCAGTAGAGCACTCAAAACTAGCGGTTTACAAGGGTATTTTCTATTACGGTGACAGAAAAAAAAAGTTACCACTGGCAACAAACACATAAATTGATAAAGTTTATCAGTTCTGCAAAGCCGACGACGGTGGGTTGCTGACTTTTCCCTCAATCGAGCAAGGATGTGACTTGATTTTTTTTTTCTGCACAGTAAACAAAATTACATCCATTATGGTTTTAAACAATGCTCCCATAATTGCTTCGGATTACTTTTCCAGCGAGAGCGAAAATAAAATGATGGCTCATCTTGTTTTATTAGCACAGGACGGGATAAGATGACTGTTAAAAACAGTGGCAGTAACCTCTTAGACCTCGTAAAAGTGTACCTTGATTTCACTGTCAAAAAAACTAACAGTCCATTTTTTTATAAATCTTCCTATATAGAAGAGACCATCGAGTTATAGACCACAAAATCAGTGCAACTTCCAGGACCATGGAAACCGTATTGTACTGTAGTTCTATGACTTGTAATTGAGATCAAGTTATGAAGAATTGACTATATCAGTATCTATAGTTTTCACCTTTTGGAGTCTGGCTTTCATGTTTAAAACATAACTTTACGGAGTGCATATGTGACTTTTTTTTTACTGTGTACGCATACTCAGGTACTTGTGAGATGAACTGAGAAGGCAGAAAGAATACCTTTAATTGTTGGTTAGCAAAAAGAATTCCGTGTGATTTCGCTAAGTTGGTTGAATAGAGGGAAAATGTAATTACAAAAGTTTCGCATCCTGACTCTTTAGGCGTGTACTTATGTATTTTCCTTGGAACAGTGGGGGCTTCCCGGTGCATGTCATGATGGTCTTGTTGACAGTATTGGTAAGCACGATTGGTAAGCAATATTTCAAACTAATATGGAAGATTAGCTTGCTACAAGACATAAGAGTGAGGACTTTGAAAAAGTTCTCCAAAAAGTCCAAGTGCTGTTCACATATCAACATAAAAGGCAACCGAAACATAGAAGAAATAGACAACAAGCGCATGACCTCGCATGGGAGTGGCTTATGATAATCAAACTACAAAAGCTTAGGTTACACGTATACAAGTTTGTTCATTTGGAACAGTAGAACCTACTGTGAAAGTTTAAGGTGAATGCATCAACTCTAAGGAAGGGGTAACTACTTATTTGGCTTTACATCAATTATCTATCGCCATTATTATCGCCAACAATATTTCGCCAATTCACTCGGTTCATGGCCGCTTCTCTCCATCCTCGACTGTGACCCACGCTCTCCAGGTCCTGGTGTACCTGGTCAATCCACCTAGCTCGCTGCGACCCACGCCTTCTTGTTCCGACCGGATTCGTAGCGAACACCGTCTTTACAGGGTTGTTATCCGGCATTCTTGCAACATGCCCTGCCCAGCGTATCTTTCCAGCTTTAGCTACCTTCACGATACTGGGTTCGCCGTAGAGTTGAGCGAGCTCGTGATTCATCCTTCGCCGCCACACGCCGTTCTCTTGCACGCCGCCGAAGATCGTTCTTAGCACTCGGCGTTCGAAAACCCCAAGAGCTTGCAAGTCCTCCTCGAGCATAGTCCACGCCTCATGCCCATTGAGGACTACCGGTCTTATGAGCGTTTTGTACATCGTGCATTTGGTGCGGGGGTGACACTTTCTTGACCGCAGTTTTTCTCTGGAGCCCATAGTAGGCACGACTTCCACTGATGATGCGCCTTCGTATTTGCCGACTAACGTTGTTTTCAGCCGTCAACAAGGATCCGAGATAGACGAACACCACCTCGAAGGTATCCCCGTCTATCGTAACACTGCTTCCTAGGCGGGTCCTGTCGCGCTCAGTTCCGCCAACCAGCATGTACTTTGTTTTCGACGCATTCACCATTAGCCCGACTCTTGTTGCTTCGCGTTTCAGGCGGGTGAACAAATCTGCCACCGTTTCAAATTTTCTCCCAATAATATCCATGTCGTCCGCAAAGCAAACAAATTGTCCGGATCTCGTAAAAATCGTGCCTCGGCTGTTAAGTCCGGCTCTCCGCATAACACCTTCAAGCGCAATATTGAACAACAGGCACGAAGTCCGTCGCCCTGTCGTAGTCCCCGTCGAGACTCGAACGAACTGGAGTGTTCGCCCGAGATCTCCACGCAGTTTTGCACACCGTCCATCGTGATTTTCCATAGCTCTACACGGTCAATACTATCGTATGCCGCCTTGAAATCGATGAACAAATGGAGCGTAGGGATCTGGTACTCACGGCATTTCTGGGGGATTTGCCGCACGGAAAAGATCTGGTCCGTTGTCGAGCGGCCGTCGATGAAACCTGCTTGATAACTTCCCACGAACTCGTTTGCTATAGGTGATAGACGACGGAAGAGAATCTGGGATAGCACTTTATAGGCGGCGTTTAGGATGGTGATTGCACGATAATTTTCACACTCCAGTTTGTCGCCCTTTTTGTAGATAGGGCATAAAACGCCTTGCTTCCACTCCTCCGGTAGCTGTTCCGTTTCCCAGATTCTGACTGTCAGTCGATGCAGACAAGCGGCCAACCTGTCCGGGCCCATCTTGATGAGTTCGGCTCCGATACTATCCTTGCCAGCGGCCTTGTTGTTCTTGAGCTGTTGAATGGCATCCTTAACTTCCCCCATCGTGGGAGCTGGTTGGTTTCCGCTGTCCGCTGTGCTGACGTAGCCATCGCCTTCGCTGTCCTGACTTTTTGTGCCTGTGTTCTCTGCGCCATTCAGGTGTTCATCGTAGGGCTGCTTCCACCTTTCGATCACCTCGCGTCCGTCCGTCAAGATGCTCCCATCCTTATCCCGGCACATCTCAGCTCGCGGCACGAAGCCTTTGCGGGATGTATTGAGCTTCTGATAGATTTTCCGCGCTTCTTGAGAACGGTACAGCAACTCCATCTCTTGGCATTCCACCTCTTCCAGGCGGCGCTTTATGTCCCGGAATAGGCGGGTTTGCTGTTTCTGCTTCAGTCTGTATCGTTCCACGTTTTGCCGCGTACCATGCTGCAGCATTGCAGACCGCGCTGCATTCTTCTCCTCTAAAACCTCCTGGCACTCCTCGTCGAAACAATCGTTTCTTGAGCTTCGTTCCACATATCCGACAACGCTTTCGGCAGCGTCGTTAATGGCTGCTTTGACTGTCCTCCATCAGTCCTCAAGAGGGGCCCTATCGAGCTCGCCCTCATCCGGCAACGCTGCCTTAAGATGCTGCGCGTACGCATTGGCGACATCCGGTTGTTTCAGCTGCTCGAGATTGTACCGGGGTGGGCGTCGGTACCGTACATCATTGATGACGGATAGTTTTTGGCGCAGTTTCACGATAGGTTCTGACGTCGGTTATGTGGGAGAAGTGCCGTCCATCGATCAAAACGTGGTCGAATTGCGATTCTGTCTGCTGAGGTGATCTCCAGGTGTACCGATACGGGAGGCTGTGCTGAAAATAGGTGCTACGGATGGCCATGTTCTTGGAGGCGGCAAAATCTATCAGTCGTAGGCCGTTCTCGTTCGTCAGCCGGTGGGCGCTGAACTTTCCAATCGTTGGTCTGAACTCCTCCTCCTAGCCAACCAGAGCATTCAAATCTCCTATGATGATCTTGACGTCGTGGCTTGGGCAGCGGTCGTACTCGCGTTCGAGCTGCGCGTAAAATACGTCCTTGTCATCATCAGTGCTTCTGGAGTGTGGGCTATGCACGTTGATTATGCTGAAGTTGAAGAATCGGCTTTCGATTTTAAACTTGCACATTCGTTCATTGATCGGATGAGAAACATTTGGCCATGATTTAGTACAGAAACTGCAATTTCTATAGAACAACCTTAACGAAATTTGAAAAATTCAAAAGGGTCAATTTCAGCTGACATCTCTCCAGATCGCATGCTGTTTAAAATCCAAATATACATCGATCGATCTGAAACTTTGGGGAATTGTTATTCAATACTGAAGAAATGAGAAAAACATATTCGAGAAGGAATTTGCAAATTTCATTTTTTTGACTTTTGGCCAGCTTTGGGCCACTGTGCGACGCTACAGTAAGAACTTTTGTTGATTTGTGGGATCATTAATTTGAATTTCTGCTGTTCTTTAGGGGGGGTCCGTGGCGTAGTTGGCTACACGTTCGCTTTGATAAGCGGATGGTCATGGGTTCGATTCCCAGCCCCCCCCAACAACAAAAAAACCGCCCAGTTGCTCAATGATCCATAATATTGAGCGATGCTGGAGCCCCACATCTATCCTCAACTGTGGTCGGAGAGCGACTGAGGCAAATTGACCCTCTTCGCAGGTATTCCTGCACACGATTGGATATACACGGTACAACAAACCAGGCATCGAACAATGGATCATGGCTCGGAGAAATAGACATACAACGCCGCCCGATAGGTAGGCAACCGCGACATCATCAGCTGTTGCACGCAATAGTAACACTCTCCGCATCTCGAGATGAGACGACGGACAAGAGTACACAGAATATAAATAGATCTTAGACTCATACAATACAATGTACAAGTCATAAAGTTATTCAGCCCAGTGGTGCCCAAAGTGGACGAGTGGCTAACCAAATAAAGTTAAGGAAAAAAAAAAGTTGTTCTATATGGAAATATTAGTGACTAGCTTATCCAACAAAATCGTGAAAGAACAGCCTATTTAAAAAAGAAGGGCATATTTCTGGTGAAATGTTTGCAGCTATGACGTGAATGATCACTGTAACAACGTGATGCTATGACACAACCTTTATACATAAGAAAGAAAAATATTTGTTAAGAAACAAAATTGAAATATGAACACCACCAACAAGTCCAAATACCGGTGATTACGCATCTGCTAAGCAACACCATATTGAGGGTTATGGATTCGAATTCCTTTCAGTCAATAAAAGGCTTATTTTATTAAAGCCCATTCACAAATTTCGTAACGCTGAAGGGAGCAAAAAAGTTTGTGGGTGGTTGTCCTCAAAATGTTACAGCCCATTCACAATATGTAGAATTTCTATACAAAAAAAGTACGAGGGGGTGGATAGATGTTAAAAATGGCAATTTAT
This sequence comes from Aedes aegypti, assembly GCF_002204515.2. Taxonomy (NCBI): domain Eukaryota; kingdom Metazoa; phylum Arthropoda; class Insecta; order Diptera; family Culicidae; genus Aedes; species Aedes aegypti. The sequence goes on along the minus strand of NC_035109.1, from coordinate 102,376,104 downwards.
GGCGAAATGAAATTTGTGAATGAACCTGTGAATTGCGAGGGTGCCCACTGAGCTGATAAACAGGGACTGTCTCAGAAAGAATGAGAAGAATATAGTTGCCATCAAGATATTTCGAAAGAATAGCTGGCATATAAAAGAAGGGAAAATATATGATGAACATTTTACCGACGAATTTTAAGTGCCATTAATTACCAGCCTTCATTAGAGACGCATTTTTGCACGCAAAACAAGATACTGTACTGTATCTCATATTATTCGGGGTAATGGCTCATTCGGGGTAGTGGCGTTCGGGGTAATGACCCATTCGGGATAATGGCTTTCGGGGTAGTGGCCCATTCGGGGTAGTGGCGTTCGGGGTAATGGCGTTCGGGGTAATGGGATGGAGCCAAAATTACAGATTAAACGAGTTTAAAAAATTACAGATTACAGACTTTAGGCCCATTTTTCTCAGAATATGAAAAATGTCACTTGGTCCACTTTGACTTAACGCCGACCATATGAGAGAGCAAAAGATACGAAAGATACGACGTATGTCACGCTCTTTTTTACGTTCCTCGGTTCAGTTCACTTTTCCTTTATGAGCCGCTGAGCAACTGAACCGTTCAAAAGATTCGGTTCACTAAAATGGGTGATTCGTATCGGATTCGTTCACTAAAATGAGCCGTTTTGCCCATCTCTAAAATAGACAATCCAACCAACTTGTAGGCATTTGTTTTTCCTCCTATATCCTCGAAATGATATGGTGAAGCAGTAGCCTTTCCCGATGATTTATTTAGGTAGCTTTTGATATACATCAACATTTCAACTATTTGCTAAGAACTCAGTGAAAAAAATGAATTTTACAGTATTAGTATGTAGTACAAGTCACGAAAAACCAGCTAAGAAATTGTTTATACAACATTTTTTGAACTTGACATTCGCGACAATGCGTTACCTACGTGCAAAAGAAAAGATCAATCCAGAGGTTTTTACCACACACTTTTTTTTTAATTAATCGCAATAAAAACCAAACGAAACCAGACTTAATCTAAAAGAAATAAATTAAATACCCCCGGCAATAATTCAATTAATCAAAATGCGATAACCGTTTTATCCCTAATGGGATTACCACGGACACCGAGTTCAACCGACGGCATTGTGTCATGAAGTTCCGTTTTCTCTTTATTTTTCTTACAGATTCCCAGGGGGAGCCATCATGAGTAAATTCCCAGCAGTAGCAGCAGTGTTGCCAACCTCCCACAAAACAGCAGCAGCAGTAGCAGATGTCATCGCTAATTGCCCGTGACGATTTGCTGTAGCTGATCCCCGGGCATCGTCTCGGAAACGGAAGAGAAACAAGAAGCAAGAAGCAAGAAGCAAGATTAGTGACGTGAAGCTTTGAAGAGTTGATTTCCAAGCCAAAGTGGAGGAAAATTGTGTCCTGGCCCCCGCGAGGCACTTGAAAGACGACTGACATCGCGCGGGCAGTGTGGAATCGTGCGGTGAAGTTGAGTGGGTGGGTAAAATAAGATAGCCTATTTAATGCACCAATAAGAGATTGGAAATGTTCCATAGATAATTGAAAACTACTGTACAATAAAATTAGGTATTTATAGTTGCAAGTTTTGACATGTACCAAAAAAAAGCTCAGTGATATTGGTAAATCAACAAATTTTCTGATTTTAAGTGGAAATGTTTTTCTTTTTCTTCTTTTGACATTACGTCTTCACTGAGACAGAGTTTTCCATAGTTATTAACTGGGAGCTTTCTTTGCAAAGTTGCCATTTTTTGCATTCGTATATTGTATGGCAGGTACAGTTATACTCTATGCCCAGAGAAGTCAAGGAAATTTTCGTTACGAAGAGACTGACTGTGAATTGAACCCAGTCACCATCAGCATGGCTTTGCTTTGTAGCCGCGGGCTCCAACCTGGGAGGGAGGCACCGATACTACACGCGAAATATAGAACAACGTTTGTTTGAACTGCAAGATAACTCCAGCTTGCCAACAACAATCAAGGCAGGCTTGGGGAAAACCGCTAGTTTTCTTTTGTTGTGTACTTTCGATCTTTCCTGACAAACATGGAGAAAGGGCCACAGTTTTCTATGCAATAAATAATAATTTTCATTGGAAAAAGTAAAACGATGCGTTTTTTCAATGCTTTATATTCAATCAGTTGGAAGGTGCTCATGTGACATTACTTACATTTTGTGTATGAATTGATTTTCATTCAATTTTTGTCACTTTTGATGAAATGCGAAAATGTGTTTCAATCAGTTACGCGCTTTTTCGATGTTAGTCCAATGTTTGAGATCTGGGCTCACAGTGACAGTTCGTGACAGCGGAATCTCGGCTCACTATGACGTACAGAAATTTTGTATTGGTTTCTCCCTCCCAGGCTCCAACCACTCGGCTACGGAAAGCCGTGTGTGTATCCCAAGGATCATATTTTTATGATTCTGATGTTTTTCTTTATTATTTATTGGTTTTATTTTGCTTTAAAATTTGAAAATTTGTAGTTCTACCAATGCCACTGATAATATATATGGAACAATTTCGTTTATTTATGGAACATAATCTTGATTGTAATCGCCAATAGTTTGATTTATCACGGTGCATTTTCATTATTCTATGAAGCATTTTTCAATTCTTACAGTCGCATCTTTGCCTTGAAAAAAAAAGATAAAAAGGAAAATAAAGTCAAATTCAGTGAGAGAGAGTGATTCCTAGAGGAAGAAGGAAAACCCCTCGCCTCATCCAGCATCCATCGAGTTGATAGCTCCAGTAGTTAGTTCAGTGCGCGGTCAACACAATGAAACTGAGTGTCAGTGCCTATCGAGCCCATGCCTCAGCACACAAGAAGATCCTCTCCAGCAGCAACTACCAGACGCAGTTCAACTACGGAAGCACGGCGGCGGCGGCCTCAGGATCAACTCCGACCTCGTCGGCTCTGTTTTCAGTGAGTACCCAACCTAACTGCCAAGTGATGGTTTACTCTTGTTTTCGCTTCTTCTCCATTTCTTCCCGGTTCTACTTTAAAATAGCTGTCTGTTCCGTCCGTAGGTTTGATTCTGTCCCCTGTTTCATTGTTCTATATTTGTACGATAAAGAGTAAGGTTCACTAATGATGAAATTTATACGCTTTCCGCCAACCCAATCAAATAACGTTGTTTAAAACATGTTTGCCTTCCATTTAGAATTTACATTTTCTGATTCTCTCAGAATTTTATATACTTTCAATGTTAATGAGTATCGTTGATGGGTGTCAGAATGGTTTAAAACATTATTTGAAATGTATCTGCATATAATTGTTCTACGAGCATAATGATTTGTTCATTCCAGATATCAAAAGCTACCACCAAAAAATAGATCTATGGAAAAAGTATCGAATTTGTAATGAATCATTGAATAAAGCATGAATATAACTCCGTGTTTCATCAAATTTTCTGAAAAACCAACAATTAGCTAGCCTGCGAAAATTATTGTCCGCAGCTTACCAGATATGACGTCGTCTTCGGCAACTTCGTGAACTTTCGGCTCGCCGAAGTTGGCATTGCACAAATATTATTTCAAACTTGAAGTTATCACAAATACTAATTTGATACTTCAATAGCATCTTCTAATACACCCACGGATGCCAGGTTGAAAGACATGTCTGCCATTGAAAAACATTTGAGTAGTGTGGAAGACGGAAGATTTTTGGAAGACTTTTCAAGGTTTGTGAAGACAGTTGGAATACAATTTTAAATTATTGGCATTTTTAAAATTCCTAGATTTGGAAAAAGAACACATGAGTTGGAAATTACAAAAACCCTTCTAAAAGATTTTTGCACGTCTAAATCAAACTATCCAGGTTTTTAAAACCGCTAATGGCTGCCGCAAACAGGCCCGCTTTCTGGTAGGGACATGTCGATTTGGGTTGTGCTACTTTTCCCCGAATGTCGGTTCCCCGAATGTCGTTTCCCCGAACGCCAGTTCCCCGAATGCCAGTTCCCCGAATATTCCGTTTCCCCAAATAGCCCACTTCCCCGAAAAGTTTTTGGCACTCATATTTTTCATAACTTCATACATTTCAGGAAGGTGAACGGTCTGATTATCTAATATGCACCCTTCTTTATTTGATTGGCGGTTCTTAGGAGTTTTACTGTCCTCAGCATTTTTGGCAACATATTTTTAGTTGAGAATGATTAAATACCTCCTTCTTTTGATTGCTTATCGTTCTTTCTAATTCACCATCCGTCACTGAAAACTATTATAGCATCTATTTGAACTGCTACCCTTTTCGGGGAAACGGGTCATTCGGGGAAATGGCATTCGAGGAAACGGGTCATTCGGGGAACTGGCATTCGGGGAACCGACATTCGGGGAAAAGTAGCACAATCGTCGATTTGACGTTTGGATTGGGTCGTTTTCTATTGAACGGACCCAAGCTAAACGTCAAATCGTTTAATCCCTACCAGAAAGTGAGACTGTTTGCGGCAGCCATTAGCGCTCGTTAAAAGCTGGATAGAGATCCCTCTCCAAATTCCGTTGAAAATTCTCCAAGTATTCCTTGAGATATTGATCTGAGAAATATGACAAGGATACTTCCAGAGTTTCTTCTCTTGCAGAGATTTATCAATATATTCTAGTAATGTATTTAAGTATTATTCCATAGAAACATACAAGTTTTTTAGGAATTTCTACAAGGAGTTTTTGAAATCTGTTTAAGTGTTTCTCGTGTATTTTTTTTTACGAATTCATAAAAAAAGTAGATTCTTATATGATTTTTTCCTGAGATTGCTGCAATTTTTGTTTCTGAAACTATCCCAGGGATCTTTGAGATATCTGTCAAGATTTTTTTTTTCCAGAAACTTCTCCAGAATTCCTTCAACAATGGGAAACCCTAGGGCAACTTCACCGGTGGTCCAAATTTTTGAACCATGGTATGAATTGGAACAAGTGTTGCAAATACTGTTCCAATTTTATTTTATGCCAGTTTTCTGGTCCATTTTTTTGGAACAGTCTAACTGCCTGGTTCAGTTTTGGTCGGATTTGGACCAAGGTTTGATCTGTTCCAAAACTGTTTTTTTCTCTGGTATTTTTCTCGCTGATACTGCCACCATCTCTAGTTCCTACTCATTTAAAGTAAGTATAATCTGGAACAATATACCATCGCAGCTGTTTTTTAAACAACATTTATTCCTCTTCCAGCGAAATTCCTCTTTCAGGAACTCATACAGGACACCTCAAGGAATCATCAGGGTATTTCTCCGGAAAATTCTTTAGGAATTCGTCCAAGGATTCCACTACGAATTTCTACGGGAATATATTGAAATATTCCACAACGAAGTCCGCTTACAGATATCTCCAGGACTTTCTCTGGGGATTTGCTCCAGGAATCTCTTCGGGTATGTATTTCCTTCATTATCTTTTCTCCATGGATATCGACCAGAAATTCCTCCGGGAATTTCCTCCAAGAATCCATTTTAGGATTTTCTTCATAAATTGAGGATTTTCACCAGGATTTTTTCCGGAGTTTTGGTCCAGGAATTCCCTTGCGGATTTTTCCGGAAATTAGTTCCAACAATTTCTCTGGGTATTTTTTCCCAGAAACTCCTACGATGATTTTTCCAACTACTGCTCCGGGGATTTCCTCAGGGGATTCCTTCCAGGAATTCCTCTGGGGATTTCGTCTAGAAATTCATTAAGATGTTCCTGCGAGGATTTTACACAGAAATTCATTCGGAGACTTTTTCAGAGAATTTATCCGAAGATTTCTTCCAGGAGCATCTCTGAGGATTTGCACCACAAATTTCTCCTGAGATTTTTTCAGGGATTCCTCTGGGTATTTCATCCAGTAATTCAATCCGGGGATTTTCTCCAGAAATTGTTTCGGCGATTTTTTCGGAGAATTTTTCAAAAGATTTCCTCCAGGAATTTCTCCGAGGATTTCAAGGATTACTCCAGGGATATCCCCCTACATTTATTTCGGAGATTTTCTCCAGGAATTATTCAGATGACTCTCAATAGATATTCCTCCGGGGATTTACTTCGGGAATTCCTCCAGAAAATTTTCCGGAGATTTCCATCAGATTTTTCCCGGAGATTTGCTATAGGAATTCCTTCGTGGATTTTCACCAGAAATTTCTCCGGTGTGTTTTCCCTAGAATTCGTCCGGGAATTCTATTGGAGCTCCTTCATAGTTTGTCCTGGATTTTTTTTTATATCTCCAGGATTTCTCCAGAGTTCCTCAAGTACAGTCAAACCTTGCCGAGTCGGTATCTGAAAGGACCACCGACTCATGGAAATACCGAGCCATGGAACAGAAGTGCTTTGGCAAGTTGTTTGAGGGTAGTAATTATGAAATGATGAGTTTTTGTATGTGTCGATATCAAACAATGGAACATCGACTCATGGGGGTTTCACTATGATTCCTTGGTAATGCTCTAGTGCTCCTCTAGCAGTTCTTCTGAAGTTGCTTCGAAAAAATCACTACATTCCCTCAGGGAGTTTGTGCAGAGTTCATCAGGAAATTTAAAAAAAAAAAAATATCGCCGGGAATTTCATTAGACTTCCTCCAGGAATTCATCCTGAGTTTCTCCAAGTTTTTTTTGAGTCCTTCAAGAAATTATTTCGAATTTTCTCTGGCAATTCTTCTGGATTTCGTCCAGAAATTCCTCGGAACGTCCTCCAGATTTCTACAGGCAATTCTTCTAGATTTCTTCCAGAACTTCATCTGGAGTACCTCCTGCAATTCCTCGAAAGTTCCTCTGTAAGTCCTGGAAAATTCCTCCGGTGTTCCTTCCCAACAGAGAGAATTGCTTCGAATATCCCCCTTAGTTTCTCCAGGAATTTCTCCGGAGTTCGTCAAGCAATTGCTTCGGAATTCCTCCAAGAATTGCTTCATAGTACATTCAGGATTTTCTTTGGAGATTCTTTACGATTTTGTCCAGAGTTTCTGCAGGAATTCCTTTAGAGTTACTCCGGAAATTCCTTCGGAGCTTCACCAGTAATTCCTCTGGAGTTCTTTCAGCAATTCTTATGGATTTTATCCAGCATATCCTCCGAAGTTCCTCCAAAGCTCCAGGAGGAACTCCGAAGGAATTTCTAAAGGAGCACCGGAAGAATTGCTGGAGGCCTCGAAAAGGAATTCATGGGAGAAATCCGAAAAAAATCCTGCTCATCAATACCAAAAGCGCTATGAAGGGAATCCAAAGTACTTCCCGTTGGAGCTTTGGAGGAACTTCGGAGGATATGCTGGATAAATTTATGAAGAAAATCCCTTTGAGGTTGTCCGGGGATTTATTTCTGAAGTAAATCTCCAGATGAATTGCTATTTGAGCAATTTCAGGAGAAAATCCCCGGAGGAGGTTTTGAGGAAAATCCCCGGAGGAATTCTATCAGGATTTTTTAAAGTGAATTGCCAGTGGATGTCCTCGAATGAATTCCAGGATGAATTCCCTGGAGGAATTTCTGGACGATATCTTCGGAAAATTTTCTGGAGGAGTGCCCAGAAGAAATCTCAAGAGAAATTCTCTTAAAAATTCCCGAAGGAATATCTCAGTGAATTTATGGATGAAATCCTGGAGGAAATCTTAATCTAATGAAATCTTTGGAGGGACTTCTAGAGTACAACCCCGGAAGAATTTCTGGATGAAATCCACAGAAGAGAAAATCCTCGAAAGATTTGCTGTTCTATATCTCCTTGAGAATTCCTCGAGAAAATCACATGAAGAATTCTTGGAAAAAATCTCCGGAAAAATGTATGGAGAAAATCTCCGGAGGAATACCTGGAACAAATTTCCAGAGAAGTTTAAGAAGAAAATTCTTAGAGAAATTCCTTGGAGAAATCCTTGAAGAAATTTTTGGATGAAATCCTCAGAAGAATTCCTGGAGAAAATCACAGGAGGAGTTTAGGGAGGAAATCCTCGGAAGTGCTTCTAGAGGAAATCCCCGGAAGAATTTCTGGACAAAATCCCTAAAGTAATAGCTTTTAAAATGGAAACCCCGGAGGAATTCCTGGAGAAAATAATTGGAGAAATTCCTGATTTAAATCCCTAGAGAAAATCCTGGATCGAAATTGCTACCCGAAATCATCTGAGGAATGCACAAGGAATTCCACCACCAAAATCGTGGACGAAATCCACAGAAGATTTGCTATTGGAAATGACATGAGAAATTCATGGAGAAAATCCCGGTAGAGTTCTTGCGGAAATCTTCCGGGGAATCCTCGAAAAAAAAACTCCCGAGGAATTTCTGGACCGGGAATTCCTTTGGAGCTCCACCAGGAATACGAAACTGAAGCAGAATTTAATCAGAGTTTCTCAAGTAATCCACCTGTAATTCCTAGTAAATCCTCCGTAGTTCCACTAGGAATCCTTCTGGAGTTACTCTGAGTATTCCCCTAGATTTCCTCGGGAAATCCTTCAGAGTTTTCCAAGAATTTCTCAAAAATTCGTCCAGGAATTTCTTACGAGTTACTCCTAGATTTCCGTCAGAGCTCTACCTATCCTATGGATTCCTTACTTTCAAATATTCTTCCATTAATTTCTGCTCCAGTTTCTCCAGAAATGCTCCAGAAATAAAACAAAAGGGATTCTAAGGCAACTTGTTTGATAACTGTTAACGAAATTTTAAACATCGCGAGAAGAATTCATAGAGAAGTACATGAGATTGAGAAATTTTAGTCTGAAGAAAACCATGAAAAATAATCATATTTTTGCTAGAATTTCTGGAGATTGCTGGAGGAAAAGGTGGGCGTGTTTAGAAAATCTGTATAAAATTTCTGAAGGATTCCTGGAGAAATTCTTTGTAAAATTCCAAGATAATTTGTTGCTGAAATCTCTGATTAAACCTTTGAAGAAATTCTTGGACGAAGAACAAAAAGTTGCTCGATGATTGGCTTGGAATTTCGTTGAAATTTTCTGAATGAACTCGTTAAGAAATATTCTGCTAGAAATTTTATTATTATTGTTCATTCAATTCATCCTGTTTACAATGCTTAGAGGAATACATTTATATTATCTTGGAAGAATCCTTCAATATTCTTTTAGATACATTTCATATAACATCACTGGAGAGTTCCATGAATAAATGATTGTAGATATAGTTTTAGGGGTTCATGTAGAAATCTGTGAAGGTATTCTTAAACGATTTTCTGGTTGAACTACTGATGAATTCTCAAGAATAATTATTCGTAACCAAGGGAACTTCCGATTAAATTGAAACTTGGTTGATAATAAAATCATACACATGGGGCCCAGAAAGCCGTAGCGGTAAACGCGCAGCTATTCAGCATGACCATGCTGAGGGTCGTGGGTTCGAATCCCACTGGTCGAGGATCTTTTCGTAAAGGAAATTTTGCAAAAATGGTCAATCGGCAAAGAAAGCTCTCAGTTAATAACTGTGGAAGTGCTCATAAGAACACTAATCTGAGAAGCAGACTTTGTCCCAGTTGGGACGTAACGCCAGAAAGAAGAACAGGTCAGCTATTGCCTGACAAGCATGGTTTTAAAACAATATGCTAGTGGAATTAGCTGTGGAGGATTTCTTTTAAGAAATTCCTCAACAATAATGTAAAACATGATAAAGGAGAGCCAACTTTTTTGACTTTGCTCCATTTTTAATTGTGCCTGAACCCGAAAATTTGGACTTTATAAGGTTATGATGATAATTGAAAAGTTTTAATTTGAAGATATTGGAAGACATTTTTCAATGCAATTGGAGGACATTGGAAAAAATCACCTGGCATCCCTGAATTCACTACATTGCTACGCCAGGTTTGTTTTGTTCGGACGGGTCACTGAAGAATTCTTTTGAATTGTGAGTAAGAGAGCATAGAAGCAAGAAAGAAAGAGTACCAGAAAGAAATCCTCGCATTTCGATGCACTTCCATTTCAATCATTTAGGATGCACGTTGTTATTTTTGAGTTTAACTTCTACTCAGAAAAACCTCGAAATCGCCTCATTTTTGCGTCGCAAAGGAGTATCTGTTGATCCCGACCAGAAATGAGTTGTTTTTTTTCCTGCCACGCAATAGTCTCATTGAACCATGGAGGCCTGTATTGCCGTACGTATATAAACAAAATGCCCACATCGTTATGATGGCGTCCTTCTTGGAAAGGCTCACAACGGAATCCACCGAGCTCGTAACGAGTCATGCTTGCTTCCATGCCTTATTCATGGCTGAAGCCAAAACTGCCGGAGCTTATCTCAGATTCACCGTGCAATAGAATGCCGGCCCAAACATTGTCTATCTCTGCCTTCGTTTGAAATTTGTTACGTATTCACAGTAAAAGGCCGCTAAGAGCTATTTTTCCGTGGTTGGAAACTCGCGACTTTTGTGGGCAGATCCGTGATTGTTTTGACGGGGGAGCTAAAATTGTGAAAAGCTGCCACACAAATGACTGATTCCTATCGTGTATGAATTGCTTTAAAATTGAAACCGTATAACTCGAGACGAAAGGGGCCCAGATAACCGTAGCGGTAAACGCGCAGCCATTCAGCAAGACCAAGCTGAGGGTCGTGGGTTCGAATCCCACCGGTCGAGGATCTTTTCAGTTGGAAATTTTCTCGACTTCCCAGGGCATAGAGTATCTTCGTACCCTGCTACACGAAATACGCATGCAAAAATGGTCATTGGCACAGTAAGCTCTCAGTTAATAACTGTGGAAGTGCTCATTAGAACACTAAGCTGAGAAGCAGGCTCTGTCCCAGTGGGGACGTAATGCCAGAAGGAAGAAAGAAGAAGAAGAACTCGAGACGAGGTATCCTTCGTCCATAGCGCACTTGCTGCATCGTCGTCGCTCTCCTGTTCATGAAAAGCAATATCCCACAGAAAACGCTGCGCTCATTCAATTTTTCTCCCCTGCTAACTGAAACAGCACGGTGCGCCCCGAACCCTCATTATCAGGAAAAAATTGCATCAAATCTGTACTCACCAGTCCTTACGACTCAACTGCATATCTGTCCAAAATTTAAAAACAATTATTGGAATCGTTTTGTAGTTGAGTAATTCTCGCTAGGACCCGCCCACTATTTGCACTTGGTCTTTCAAAATGTTTGAATTTAAGCTCGTTTGAAAGCTCTCGTCGAGAAAGTAAAGAGCAGCGTTCGGATAGCCAAATTGATGGACCCCTCGGTAGTTAGAATCAAACCCGTTTTTTGCTGCTGTGTTATGTTGGTGCGCTTGAATCCATGCTATACGGGCGGACCGGTTGGATGCCAAGGTCGGTCTTGCGATTCCGGTTCGCAAGCGCCACGACGACCCAAAGCCGGCGGTTCGTCGTGATCGATACTACTCGGCTTAGTTCCCGACGGTGAAGCTAGCCTACTCCGATGGAGAGTACCTCGACGGAGGAATATCTCCCGAAACCGGTAACGTTACGCGTTGTTCATACTCCGTTGTTGACCGGTAGAGTGCCGTAGTCGGCCCAGAGATTCCGGTTGGAGGATGGCTTCCGGTTCACTGGCGCTCCGACGACTCAAGCCGATGATACGCTCGCACTACTCAGAATAGCCCCCGACGGTGGATCTATCCAACTCCGACGAAGATTTCCCCGGCGGCGGAAGATCTTCCAAGCCGATGCTATCCGGGCAGATGTCGAGTTCGGTCCTGCGATTCCGGTGGAAGAAAACTTCCGGTTCACAGGCGCCCCGACGATCATTTCTTGGTGCTGTTCCGCGATCTACTCAGCTAGTCCCCGGCGGAGGATCTAGCCTACTCCGACTCGATGGTGATCGGCCAAGTGTCAAAGTGTTCTGCAATTCCGGTTGGAGGGTGACTTCCGGTTCACAGGTGCCTCGACGACTTATTACCGATACTACGTTACGCTCGTTCTACTCGGTCTAGTCCCCGACGGGGGATCTAGCCTACTCCGATCGCGCCCGATGGTCTCCTCTCATCAACAGACTGACTTATCGAGTGCTGAGGTTAGTCCGACAATTCCGGTAGGAGCTTTTCTTTCGGTTCATCAGCGCACCGACGTCCCGACGTCAAGCACTGCTCTCTGCGTCTCGTTTCGCTGCTCTTCTCACCAGTTGTACTGTAAGCCAGGCATTATTTGCACCACTATGTTGGTCATCATATTCCAGACATCGGGATCTCTTATCATTCCGTAGACCACACCTTCTATGCTGAAGTACTCACCAAAAGCAGTCGCCACCGTGTTTCGTTCTATGTTGAACCTCGGGCAGTAGAAGACAACATGTTCTGGCGTTTCTTCAATCTCCATACACTCAGGACAGAATGGTGAAGACGCATGACCGAATCGATGCAGATACTGCTTGAAGCTGCCGTGACCTGACAAGAACTGTGTCAGGTGGAAATTCACTTCTCCGTGCTCCCTATTCACCCAGGTCGATAGATTCGGGATGAGCCTGTGGGTCCACCTGCCTTTCTCGGAGGCATCCCATTCTTGCTGCCACTTAGCCAGTGAACGAATTCTTGCCAACTTCCTCGACTGACTAGTTTCTCTTCGCTAGACCGATTGCCTCCGTTGCCAACATTTCTACTTCCTCCTGCATCTTGCCTATTACTGTTAGGACAATGTCATCGGCGAAGCCGACAATCTGGACCCCCTTGGGTAGCTGCAGCGATAGGACCCCGTCGTACATCGCATTCCACAGCGTTGGTCCCAGTATGGAACCTTGTGGGACTTCAGCCGTTATTCTTAATTCCTTCGGGCCGGCATCGGTTTCATACCTCAGTACACAGTTTTGGAAGTAGCTTTTCAAAATCTGGCACAATTAGTCGGGAACCCGCATTCTGTGCAGCGTAATGGCAATGACCTTCCAGCAGACGCTGTTGAACGCGTTCTTCACATGTATCGTGACGACGGTGCAGTAACGATCTCCTCTACGCATTTGTTTCATTGCTTTTTCGGTTCTTTCGAGCACTGTCCGATTGCGTCCACCGTCGATCTTCCTTTACGGAATCCAAACTGCCTTTCTGATAGCCCGTTCTCGCTCTCTGTGCATTTCATCACCCTGCTGAGGATAACCCGTTCCAAGAGTTTACCGAGTGTATCCAGTAAACATATAGGCCTATATGATCCTGGATCCCCGAGCTGTTTTCCTGGCTTCAAAAACAGTACCAGTTTCTGAATTTTCCATATTTCTGGAAGTTTACCTTCGTCCAGGCATTTCTGCATAACTTTCCTGACCATATCTGGATGGATCTCTTGGTGAATAAGCCGTGGACATTTCGAGGGTTGATGTAGTCCTCCACGTAGTGGGCTCAGATATTGAAGTACTCAAGGATAATGTAGTAGTTGTACTTGCAAGTATTGTTGTGCTGGTTGTTGTTGGAGATGAGGTGGTAGTAGTGGTGGTTGTGGTAGTTGTAGGTGCAAATTCATCAATAGAATGACATTCGTTAGTTTCCACTTCGAAATTGAAAACGGTGAAATATTCAATTGCGACATCACTTCCGGCATTCATATTTGCTTCAATTTGAATCTGAAAGAGAGAAAAATAGATTGTCCATATTTCAACTAATATTAGTAGAAGGAGTGTTTCGGAGAGCCCAAGCAAGACGGTTTGTTTTTGAGACGCCAGGAGATTGTTTTTCGTTTCGACGAGTGCTTCGTAAAGCCCAAGCAGGACAGTTCGGTTTTGCGTCGTCCGATAGATTTAGCTTACGGTTTCGCGCGTGTTTTCGTCGCTGGAGATTTTTTTTGTTTTTTTTCTGTTTTGGAGCGTCTTGCTGGGTAGTGCTTCATGAAGCCCAAGCAGAACAGTTTTTACATTCAGAAATGGAATAGTGAAAAGTGAAAAATGAAAAAGTGATTTGTTTGATTTGTGTCCTCAGTACTGTTGGTTTTTGGCTGCCCTAAGTTCCGGAAGTGACAGGCAGCACATAAATTTAGAGAATCAATCCGGTGAGTTTGTTCCAGTATGATACTTTTTCTTTTGTGAGCCTTCCGGATCGTTTTTTGTCCGCGTCGTGGAACTTCTGATCGTTTCTTGAACGGAAAATGTTATTTTCGGAGTTTGATAATTATGTTCAGATTGCGCATTCTGTCTGGGCGGGTGTTACGCAACTAACAATCGATTGTGGATGCTTTTTAACCGTTCGATGACCCTGGAGGGATCGATTCTGCTTTTCGTATAATTTTGAGCAGAAAAACCGACTGTGTTATCCCAGGGTGTTTAGTTCGAACGCGCTTCCTTTCGTTTTTCGATTATCTAAAAATACAGTACCACCCAGTACAGTTTTTCAATGGGCACAGTACAGTTTTTCAATAGGCGTGATTTTTTTTACGCGTATCGTTATTTTATACAATCCGATGACCCTGGAGGGATCGGTTTTGCTTTTTACTGGTTATTGAGCAAAAATATTACTGCACAATCGACAAGCATTTCGCGAAATACTATTTATACTATAAATAAGCTATTGTTTTCTCTTTTGATTGCCGGCATTCAAAAGATTAATTTGAAAACGCTTAAACAACAAATATTTATGGTCTATCGCCAGCTTTCTAGGCGAATCCTGACAATATACCTTCCCCAACCTCCAACTCCGTAGCACTTATGAGGGTGTCGCTGAGTCGGTGGCCTCTCATTAAGTAAGTGCTACATCAACATTTCCTTCCCCTATCCCAAGTTACGGTAAAGATGGGCGTGGCCGGGAATAGCGATATTCATGCTTTTAGTATTCTTGTTTATGATTTGAACAAGGTATACTCCCCTGCCTTGTTCTTGAAAGTAGTCAGGATGAGATTATTAAAAAGAAACATGAATGTTGCTAGTATCCAATCTACGAAGTATACCGTAACTACGCTAACGCTAACGCTAACGCTAACTTTCCTGACCATATCTGGATGAGCAAGAACCGCTGCTTTGAGTACCACGTTAGGGATTCCGTCCGGACCCGGGGCTTTGTTCAGCTTCAGCGCTTTCACAGCTGACGACTATCTTCGATTTGGATCAGATTTTGCACATGTTTTTGGTATGATACAATAAGTGTTTTCCATAGAAAAATCAATCATTTTGACTCGAGAATAACGTATGAAAATGGCCTATACATTTTGGCATGCAACTTATTTGAAAAATTCTAACTCTGAAACTGTTAATTTTATAGAAAAATGTTCTATGAAGAAGTTGTAGTGAACCGTTTGGTCTACAAAAAAAAAAATACACTGGAAAAATATTTTATGTTTTTTCATGAAAAATTCAAAAATAAAACTTCAATTTTAAATTACTCAAAAACCCCATTTTTAATATTTTTAAATTTTAACCATAGACTTTTGATAGTATGCAGATGTTTGGGACAAAGTTTCATGATGGAGAAATTATTAATAAAAAAGTTTTTCTAATAACAACTTTTGGTCGATTTTCAAAATTTTGAGTTTTTTGTCAAAATAAATAGGTTCTGATGATACAATAAGAATCTTGCAATGATTCTGAACTTTAATGATTATATAAATAATTTCTCAAGAAGTACCCATTTTCGAATTATATCGAGTTGAATGCAGAAAATATTATTTAAATATTAATATATGTCATTTTTATTAATTATTCGCGATTCTCCATCAATAATAATGCGTTTTCCTGAATAAAGACCTTATTTATTTCCACTTACTTATTTTCCTTGATAGAGAATCGCGAAAAACTAATAAAAATGGCCTATTTTGATAGGTAAGTGTACCAGTTTTGGCCACCCTAAGGAAAAATATTGTTTATTTATGAATCAAAAGACCTTTGGCCAGTATTCGCCACGATTTCAATTTCGGTTCCTGAATTCGCCACTTACGTTGATTTCTTATGGAGGGTGGCGAATCAGGTGCAAAAGAGCAAAAATTTAAAGGAAAATGATTTTTTTCTATTATTTTCTGAGAAAATTTTGCGGTTTTCAAGAATGTTTCCGTATCATCTTAAAGCAATTTAGCGAACACTAAACAATTGGCAACATATATGTAGTAAAACGGTATAAAATCTGGGGTGGCGAATAACTGGTACATGGCGAATACCGGTACACCTTCCCTATTTAAATCATATATTTTGCATTTAACTCGATATAATTCTAAAATGGCTGCTTCTAGAGAAATAATCCATATAATCATTATGGTTCAGAATCATTTCAAGAATCTTATTGTATCATCAGAATGTTTAAATTTTGACAAAAATATTTTTTTTAAATCGGTCAAAAGTTGTTCTTAGAAAAACTTTTTTTTTTAATTTCTCCATCATGAAATTTTGTTCCAAACATCTGTATACTATCATGATTGTATGGTAAAAATTTGAAAAATATTAAAAATGGGGTTTTTGTGTAATATCATATTTAAGTTTTATTTTTGAATTTTCCATGAAAAAATATAAAATATTTTTTAGTGTAAATTTTTTTCTCATAGTCGAAACAGTTCACTACAACTTCTTCATATAACATTTTCCTCTAAAATCAACAGTTTTGGAGTTAGAATTTTTCAAATAAGCTGAATGCAAACATTTATAGGCCGTTTTCAAAAGTTGTTCTTGAGTCAAAATGGTAAATTTTTCTATGGAAAACACTTATTGTATCATACAAAAAACATGTGTAAAATTTGATCCAAATCGAAGAGTATCGAGCAAGAATTTTAAATTTTTCGACTCATTCTGGATGGAATTTGTCAGCTGCTATAAGCTCCTCGTTGGAGATCTGACGAGCTTCGGCATTTCCTACCTCTTCATTGCCATATGGTGTGGCCGGCCACATTGTAGGATCATGCTTTGGGAATAGACCCTCGACGATGACTCTCAGTTTGTCCGAAAATGTTTCGGCCGGCATCGACGGGTTCTTTATTTTCGCCATTATTAGGCATCCCCCCTAGGATTAGCCTCAGCTGCTCGGCACAGCTCTTTGGAGCAGTTGGACTTGCCCAGCTTAATCTCTCGTTTGAAAGCCGTTCTAGCTTGCTGGAACACAATTCTACGCTCTTCTCGGACTTCCTCGTGCCTCGCTCTCTGATATCGTCTCCTCGCTTTAAGACAAGCGGCGCGAAGAGTGCAGAGTGCCTCGTTCCACCAGTATACGGGACGCCGGTTGTTTAATGGCCTCCGTTTTCTTGGCATTGTTATGTCACACGCCCTGACCATCGCCCTTGTCAGCTCCACCGCATCGAGATCCGGAATATCGCTGTCTGCACGAAGTGCTTCGATGAAAAGGTCCTTGTCGAAGGTCTTCGTCTTCCACTGCTGTTCGAAAGTTGTGGTTCTCGGCATTGCCTCGCAATCCCGTCGGCAAATGGTATAGCAGATTGCCTGGTGATCGCTATGGGTATACTTCTCACTTACCCTCCAGTTCATGTTGCCCGTCAGCGATGGGCTACACCATGTAAGATCGATGATCGCTGCACGTCCGTTTTTCCTAAATGTGCTAACAGTTCCTTCATTGCACAGCTGGAGATCTAGCTTTGTCAAGGCATCCAGCAGGCTGTAACCCCTGGCATTGGTTACCCTGCTACACCACTCCACGGCCCATGCATTGAAATCTCCTCCAATTAGTACTGGCTTCCGACCGACAAGCTCATCGGTTAATTCCTCTAACTTCCACCTGAATTCGTCGAGCGTCCACCTCGGAGGAGCGTAGCAGCTGCCTACGTAGACATCATTGACTTTCGCGATCACGAATCCTTCTTTGGTGCTATTCCCATGCTGTCCGCCACCCAGTTGACATTATCGAGCGGTACTCGATACGGCTTCGCTATAATCGCAACGTCGCATCTTGCTTCTGTTGTTGACTGCCACAACAGTTGCTGTGCAGTGTCGCAATGATTCAAATTGATCTGCGTTACTTCCACTACTGTGGTGAAGCGATCGCCTTCTTATACACAGGATACTTAAAACCGTCCGTTATATGGGCGTTTCCTTCCTCCGGTTTACAGAGTAAACACTTTCTCCCCGCATTTCTTGCACAACTCGGAAACGGTCAGGACCGTTACAGATTGCCGCCTGATGTCCGAAGTCCATGCACTTAAAGCATCTCATCAGTTGCCTCTCGGCTCGGGAGACGAGTCTCAGCGGACAAACCGACCATCCAATTTTTACCTTTTCCTAGTTTGTTGCCTGCGGCCACTGGTAGCCGAATCGTTGCTAACTGTGTGCCATTGTACGACTATGAAAGTCTGATTGTCATGGCCACATCTCCAAAGCCGCACTGTGATCACAACTCCTGTTGCAGATCATTATTGGACTGGATCAATCAACTCCTGGTAGGCCGAGCTTTTGATCACTGGATCGCTCTTCAGCTCGAAGGGCATTTCTCCTCTCTGAGTACGCCTCGATCTGACCACGTTCTCTCCGAGGTCTTTCAGCTTTGGATCCTCTCTGACCTTACGAAGAATCGCTGCGTACGTCGTTTGGTCGTTTGCCTTAAGAGGAAAATAATCATCATCATTTTACAAATTTTCAAAACCAGTATTTTTGTTCAAAATTTAAGCAATATTCAAGAAAATCTATCATTGCATTACACTTGCTATCGAGATTGCGATAATAGATTTTTATGAGGATTTCTTAAAATTTGTAAGAAAAAACTGGTTTTTCATTTTCGATGACTGTTGATGATTGAATGATGGATTCTTGAGCCTTAACTCGTGTGTCAATGATCGTTAAAATTTCCAAAGCCTGACTGATACGCAAAGATTTAATGGAGTGTTTTTTTTTCTAATGCCAACGGTCTAGGGGGGACCGTGCCATAGACCTTCGGGTTTGCTTACCCAACTTTTACGAATGGATGCTGTGCAGCACGGAGCACGTGTGTATTGTTGGCTTGGTTACACAGCCAAAAGGGCACTTAGGGTTTGTTTGCTTTGTAAGCAATGCACATAGTGGCTACTGATGCGGTGGCGGTGGCGACAGTTGCTCTTAGCAAGAGGGAACCCAATGAATGGCACGGCAAAAGTCAAGTGGTCCACTGCAAGTGTTGTTTGTTGACTAGATGTTGCTTGCCAACTTTCGTAAGGATGTGGTTTAGTGATGTTGCGGCTGTTAGAATTAATGTGCTTGATAATGTGTTGTGGAATATCCTGGATTTAAACATTTGCGGTTAATTGTAAACAGGGTTACACATTGTAATTTACATTTTGTTTGGTTTCATATGTTTCCTACATAAGATGATCTACGCTTAAGGAATTATCTTAGGAGCCCTCATTTACATCTCATAAACATTATTTTATGTAATCGACCATAGGTATCATAATGATAGAACTCAACCGGCAGAACAAACTTCTGAAATCTCCTCCAAGAGGCTCACTAAATTTCGACCGAGAGATAACTATATCATTTTCCGAGAGGGAATTCAGGGAATCTCTGGACAGAAATTTTGTGAATCTTTTGACAGAGATTCTGATAATCATAGATTTGAGGAACCTCTCGACAGGGATCCAGTGAATCTCACGACAGAGATTAAAGGAATCTCTTGACAGAGATTCTGGGAATTTCTTGACAGAGATACAGGGAATCTCTCGGCAGAGATTAGCTTAGCATAGCTTAGCTTAGACTGACTACAAATATCAATGATTGCTATTCCGTGATTGACTGAAGTCAGTGAAAATGCACAAAGAATCAACTAGAAGTTCGGCTGGGATTGGCCATAATCTTCTTCAGTGTGCATAATTCAGTGCCTCTATTTATACAGGGTCAATAACGACGCCGGCCACGTCCTTGCAGTCAGGTGGGAATGGAGGAAGGAATGTTAGTGTGTAACCTTTGCTATTTGGAGACCGTGCATCTCCACAAAGGTTACTAGGAAGGATGTTTGTTAATCGGAAGGATCGTTGGGTCACAGGATTCACTTTGATAAGCGATTACACCATGATAAACAATGATTTGTGAGATATATACATGCTTATATGTAAATATAAAATTTTCATTTGATAAGAACAATTTCTATATAGAGGAAAATTATGCCGACACTTGAGGTGATGAACCATTCAAAGTTTGTTGAACAAATACCTTAATGTAACATTCCTACAGCTGTCAGGGCGAAAGCATGTGTTATTATATTTTACTCATTTGAAAAGAAACAAAAAACTCAATTGGTTGGGACATCATAGAACACTCTTATTCTTATGCCGACACTTACAGTGGCGAACCATCCAAAGTTTGTTGAATAAAGTGAACCTTTCGCGAGTCTACACTTGTAGTGTCGAACCATTCAAAGTTATTTTTTTTAATTACATAAATGAAGGTAAATAAGAGGTGTTCTGAAAAAATGTTAAACATTAATAAATCATGAATCAGAGTTTGTGTCGACACTCACAGTAACGAACCATCCAAAGTTTGTTGAAAATTCATATTTGCGTCCCTCCATTGTAACGATTAAATGTGCAGTCATACATGATTTATAGATTAGAAATAGTAGCATGGAACGAGCTCACCAATTGATCCATTATCCTTGACTGAGCAGCCACAATCCACTTTCAGCTTCACTCGTTTGCTCGGCTATATAAAAGCACTCAGAAAAAAAAATAGGCGCACGACCCGAAAAGGAAAAAAAACTGACAACTGCTCGGGCTTTCTTGACGCACTGCCCAGGAGCAAGCGTCAAGGTCGAAGGATCAAAAAGTACTAACCGATCGCGGCACTTGTTCATTTACTCCAACCGAACTTACCGATCACGCCACTTTTTCACTTACTAGACCGACGCGCGACATGTTTGATCCTGCCCTCGTCGCTCGCCCCGGCAGAAGCAAGCGTCATGGTCGAAAGATCAAAGAGAACTAACCGATCGCAGCACTTTTTCACTTACTCCGAACTTACCGATCACGCCACTTTTTCACTTATAGACCGACGCGCGACATGTTTGATCCTCTACAGGGAATCTCTCGGCAGAGATTCGGAAATTCAGGGAATCTCTCGAAAGACATTGCGGGATTCTCTCGAAAGAGATTCTGGAAATCTCTCAAAAAAGATTCTGGGAATCTTTCAAAAGAGATTCAGGTAATCTCTCGATTGAGATTCAGGGAATCTCTCGACAGAGATTGGAGGAATATATCGACAGAGAATCTAGGAATCTCTTCTACGATCTTCTACGATCTCTCGACGGAAATTCAGGGAATCCTTCGGAGAAGTTCTGTGCATTTTTCGAAGAAGATTCTGTGAACCTCTTGAAAAAAATATGTAAATCCCCAAGAATAATAAAGCGTACCTCGCGGAGAGATTTTTTTTTTTGAATATTTAGATTTATTCTGCTCCTTAAGATCCTTAAGTTTGAATACAATGAAACAACAGTTCGGCAGAACACATTGTGGTACATCACTGCAATTCATTTTTACGAACTTCTGAAGTAACATCAAACCTTTCTTTTATTCCCGCTCTGTGATACGGGATGGTGTGCCTGAAAGCAAGTTCTCATTTTCATCGTCCATCACGTCCACTTGTGTGGCGTGACCTTTGCGCCATAAAATCCGGGAGACCCCGGAGTTTGTTTTCTGCTTGTCAGCTGGACGGAAGGTCGGTCATTGTACGTAACCCTTTTTTCTCTCTCCTGCCTCCAGTTCCACAGCTGCCATTTATCAAACATCCGTACGAACTGTGCCGAGAGTGCGCTAATAGGGCGGTTCAAATTACGAAAAAGTTTGGAAATACTATCTTGCATATCTTTCTTACAAAAAACAGTGAACTATACAAAATAATAGGCTCAAGTCAGTTTGTTAAGTTAAGTCAGTTGGGGCACCATGATTATGTAATTCGTTTTTCAGTGAGTGAAATGTCAGTTTTGTGATTTTCAACGATTTAGAGGTTCAAAATATCTGATAAATATACTGCCATGCTTAGAAAACGTCGAGCTACCATGTGGAAACAAATTTTGAAAACATTCAAAGCCCAATCGTAATAAAGATATAGGATGTGGAATCTGCAAGCTCTTTTTTTGCGATTTGAACTGCCCTAGTGCGCCCCATCTCGCGAAAAAGGAGGAAAACTTTTTTGCACCTTTCCGTTATTTTATCACACTGCAACAATATTTGAGGATCTGGCTCCGTCGTTTGCTCCATATGCCACGTGTGCAGCATTGTTTCATCCCGTTTGTCCAGTTTGTTTTTTTTTCGTGCGATTTTGTTTTGCTTTGCTGCCCGGTTATCAACTTGGAGCAATGGAAGAGGAATTTTCCACCCGATTGGTTCCGAAGATGAAAAACATCAATTTCCACGAATGAGGACTAAAGTGATTCTGTCAGGGAGGTGAAGGAAAAGAAAAAACGAGGTAAATATTTGAACTGTCCGTCTGGAGCCTGGAAGCGTTTCCTGAGGAGCTTTTATCACTTCGAAGAATTTGAAATCTAATTTGGTAAAATGGGCGTTCAAGGTTGTTTATCGGAGGCGTGCCTGTACGGTTGTTGATGATTTTGAGAAGGACGGATTCTGTTCTAAAACGAACTTTATTTGTCAAAATGTACTAGAGAATATTAAGCACAGAAGGTTTTTATCATCCAAATCGTCTTAAGTTCAACAGTGAGACGCGCTTTCATGCAAGGAATGATGATACAACAGTGGCGCAACCAAGGGGGGGTTTTGGGGGTCAAAACCCCTCCCAGAGCCATTTTTTCATAAGGATTATCAACTAAGTTATTGAAATTCAACACTATAATTCACAGACACCCGATCAATAAGTTGTATTAACAGTTATGTTTTTCTAAATTGTAGCTACCTAATATGAATACCTTAGAGGAGTTGAGCAAATAAATTTTCTTGCCTTTTCTGATAAAAAAGCTGCAGGTTTTGGTTTTGTCAAACATACATACAGATATGTATGAATATCGAGACCGTTTAAAAGTTGATTGATGCAAAATGTGCATTTAGAAATCCGGGGATAGTTTAAGGGAGATGGTAGTTCCATTCCTAAGCAGAAAAATCTTTTTTTTTTTGCCCACAATCCGGAAATGCTTTGATATTTGCTTTGCTAATTTGCCTTCCACCAGCTACTAATGATAATCGTGATGCTTCTTAGTGCAACGTATTGCGCTGAAAGGTCATTTGTTCGTTGAATAACTTGAAAACGTATTTAACGTTTATGGATCCGTCATTGTAATCATCGTCATTATCGAAACTTCAATAGAAGTTTTTCTGTTGAAAACAGAAATATTTTCGACGAAAATGTGTTCGCTGTGTTTTGGTTGGAGATATTCTACTCTCCAACCCTCTACAGTGAACATATTTTCATGTAAACTTTCTTGATTTTGAACGAAAAAACCGCTTTTAAAAATTCTAAAATTGATGACGGATCCTGCTCCCTTAAGGTACAGCACAGACGTAGAGTTATCGAACGATATAATGCTAATGTATATGCTAATGCATACAAATGTAGCTAGGATCAATTTTCGAACAAACTAAGACAAAATGTAAGTTTGCAAAGCGGCATCAGAATATAGTAATTCCATTTAAACATTCATATTTGAAGAGCACACTATATGAATAAAAATGTAAAGAACTGTTCTTTGCAACACCAAGGTTTTTCTGTACCCCACAAACGTGTTTCGGAAAACTTCACCAAGTACAGCAGATTCCCTTTGAGTGGTGGTATATGTTTATACTGCAATGTATACCTAGGGTGTATGCGACACGATTAAGTTTGCATATGGTGTTTCGTTTTTTTTATGTTAATCCAGGAATATTTTTAAATTCACAAAACCCCCCTAGAGCCAAATTCTGGTTGCGCTACTGTGATACAATAATGTGTACGATTTGACAGATAACTTTGGATTATTGGATTGTTGGAAAAATGAAGTTTTTTATTTTACGATCAAGCTTTCACGTCAAACACTGTCGAATGCTTTCTCTATGTCTAGAAGAGTAGAACCAGTAAAATAACCATCAGATTTGTTGGAACGAATCAAATTTGTTACACGTAAGAGTTGGTGAGTGGTCGAATGTCCATGTCGGAATCCGCGCTGGGGTAAGTTGAGAAGTTACAATCAAGGGGTAAGTTGAGTATTACAATCAAGGCTTCCAATTTTTATCTAAAGAATTGCAATAATTTGTTTGATGACATGTTCAAATATCCCAAATGTGGCTAAAGTAATACAAGTTAATGGATATTAATAAACAAAGTTGTAGATCCATAACGTTTCAAAATAAGTTTTTGAACATCTTAAATTGTAATGCTCGTCCTCTAAATGACAAGGAAGACTGTTAGTTTGAATCTTTTTTAACTTATCAAAAATTACTTATTTCAAAACTCAAAAATTACCAAACTTTTATTTTATGATATGATTCATTGGATAACAGCTAGGTTGCTATCATCAATCATAGGCGTCAACTTTTTTCGTCATTTGAAACAGTGTTGATAGACTCACACTCAAAATTTCAATCAATTCGCTCTTCCGTGAGAGCAAACTCATTAGAGATCTGCTTCGCAAATCTCACGCTTGAGATTTTGATGCAAAATGAACTCAATCAACTCAAACCGTAAAAAATGATTCAGTCGCAAAACCCGGTAAAAACTCGTGAAACCCGAATGTTGTTGTTTAAGTTAGAAAGGAATACTATAATTTTACCAGACTAACAAGAAATTATTGCCATGTGTGAGTTAACTGTGGAAATACGAGACAATGAATCGAAAAGGTGAGCCAACTCATCCATAATTTTTTGACTGCTGAGTTGCATTATTAACAACTCACGCATGAAAAATCTCAAGCGTGAGTTGTGAGAAATTGAGTTTTTCACAACACTGATTTGAAACCAAATTATTTGAAGATTTGCGTGTTCTGTTTTGCCACACAAATGACGATTTTTAATGCACGAGTCGTACTTATGTACAATGAGGCTTTCCAAGCTGGATAATTACGACAATTGTAGTACAAACATGTTCTGCAAAAAGTTGCGTACAGCATTTTTTGCAAATTCATAGAAGACGATTTGAGAAATCATATCGGATGCGTTCATTATAATACTGAAATATCTAAAAACTGTTGTAAACTGATTCATTGTGCCACTCAAAACAGTTGCGCAATGAACAAGCGTTACGTAATAGTCATTACCAAACTGATTTTCAAAAAAGTTTTTTTTTTCAAAATTAAGGTAAAATTTGAGCAAATCTTAGAGGAAAACGTGCAGACGTTTCACTCCAAACACTTAAATGCTAGAGACAGTAACGCTTATCCAAAAATCATGGTGTTTGATGTTATGCAGTTTGCAACGTGATAACATATTTTGTTATCAAACTGTTGTCAAAAGTTTCTGTCACGGATACAATGATAACAAGTTTTGTTATAATTCAGTTACCATTGATAACATAATCTCAAAATGATAACAGCGATAAAACAAGCTGTTATTATTTTGATATCATCCAGTTACCCGACTTTGCTCGTAAAACTCTGCATACTCTGAACAACTTTCTCGAAGACAGGAATTTTCTATCTCGTTTAGGTTCCGAGATACCCTTCAATAGCAGTAAACCTGAAGTGTTTACGTACACTAGCGCCACGTAGTGGATGAAATTTGAACTTCTATTGGTCTCTCGAGAAAGCTCGGCTTACTTTGAACAACTTACTCGAAGACAGGATTTTTTTTCTCGTTTAGGTTCCGAGATATCCTTCAATAGTAGTAAACCGGAAGTATTTACGTACACTAGCGCAACGCAGTAAACCGGAAATGTTCATGCACACTAGTGCCACGTAGTGGAAGAATTTGGAACTTCGTTGGGTCCCTCGGGGAAGCTCAGTTCACTCTGAACAACTTTCTTGATGACAGGAATTTTCTATCTCGTTAAGGTTTCGAGATATCCTATATTTATGAATGTATATTTACCAAACTGTGTAACTTCTGGATTTTTCTCCAGGAATTGCTTCTGTTATTCCTCCTACATGTACAGTCAGTCTATGCTATGCTATGCTATGCTAGGAATTGCTTCTGTCATTCCTTCTGATGTTGCTTCTAGATTTTCTTTAAAAGTTTCTCCAGTTCAAAACCTATGAGCCAGTATTGATATAAGTTATCTCTAACCGACGGAACAAATTTCTTCCTCAAAAAGCCGTCATAGAGATATGTACCGTCGATGGGGGTGACAATGGGTCTGGGGGGTGAGATTGGGTCAAAACGGAAAAATATGATTTATGAGATATTTCAGCTAATAACGGTGATATTACTAAAATTAATAATTCATATGTTAGGGAACATATTATTACATATAATTCATCACAATATACATTTTTAGAAATAGTAGTTTTTGTTTACTATATCAGTAAACTTGTATGTTGAAATTAGATTAAATTTACAACATTAAATTTCTCCTGTGCAAAGTATCACGCATGTACTTTAACCTCTACCGTTATATTAGTAGAAGGTTTAAAGTCTTCTCATTACACTTCACACGTATTTTCCGGAATGTATTTGATTTTTCAACAAAAATTTTATTTTTTTCGGTACGGTGTCTAAAACATCAAAAATGGGGGTGAGATTGGGTCAAGCAAGAACGACAGTAAATGAAATTGCAAGTCCACTTTTTTGACATTTTACGGTGCCGGTAGTTTTCTTTTTCATTAAGATGTGTTTATTCTTTCCAAATACAGAATCTCTGAAACATCAAACTAGTTTACTTGAGGATTCCGTACATTGAATAACAATGCAACGCATTTTGACAACTTCTCAATCCAGCAACTGTGTTTCGTGCGCAGCAACATCGTAAAATTTTATCAAATGGATTGTTTTTTTTTTAATTTAATTATTTATCAGTGTTTTCATATTATAGAAACATCTTCTGGAAGCACAAATGAGTTGGAACACTGAAATATCGTGATTATGACATCAACATCTGCCTGAAATGTATTGATCGTGGAATGTCGCTCCGAAATTTAACTATTTGCGAAGAATTAAAATAATCACTGTTTCAGTACACCTTTGGGGAAACTCAATAGGCTTCACGGCAATGGGGATGAGACTTTGAATACAATTCGAGGGAAAAAAATAGAAAATTTATGTAAACTTGACGATGAATGTTGTGTTTACATATTTTTTCTCATAGCTCTTCAATTTTTTGGTATAATCGTTCTTTTAAGTGGGTTTATCATACTTGTGAAACATCTTAGATATCTTTTTATCTTGTTTGCATTGTATTTCATCAATATTCTTCAGCTGTGAATGGTTTTGCAACCATATTATCAAAAACAAATTATTTAAATTACAGTGACCCAATGTCACCCCCTCTATGGGGTGAGATTGGGTCATTTTTCATTCACTTGTGGTGCCGCTGTGAATAAATATATTTCTCTAATGTTTTGAACAGTTGTTAATGTACCATCAAAGTACATACACACGAAATTTGAAGTTTATTGGAGTTAAATTGCAATAGTTATTCAATAAATAATTCGTACACATCCCTTTTTGACCCATTGTCACCCCCAACGACGGTATTTATTTTTCTATTAAACTATAAGCAAAAATAAAGGCATGTCAAACCCTTAAAACGCAAATGCCCCAAATACAATGACCCTGACTATAAAAAACATATTCTCTAAGAACTCCTCCATCCTCTGATACTAAAGAAAATTATATTTTCACTAATGAAATGTGATTTTCAAATGTGTAAAGTTTACCACTATAGTATACGACAATCAGACGCTGTTTCTAACTTTGACCGAACAAAACCTTCAAACTTATTTTCTCCATTACAATATTTAAAAATAAGACAAAAATTGTCCTTAAGAGCAAAGTTATGTTAAAATATACTACGGTAATGAGAAATTACATTCACTCACAAAAACAATGAAATTATCGCTTGTGGATGCTAAATTGACATTCCCATTTTTTATGGGCTTTTTCCCATTTTTTATGGGCTATACTGTAATTTCTTTAGAAATTGTTTCTGCAAGTACTTTTAAAGGACCTAGTGTTGCTTCTGGAATTCCTCAAGAAGTCGTTCTTGTCATTATTCTATGAAAGATCCTTCTGATATGCCTCTATGAAAGATCCTTCTAATATGCCTCCGAGAGTTTTTACTAGAATTCCTCAATGAGTCACATCTGTTATTTTTTCACAAGTTCCTTCTAAACATTTTCCCTTCTGTATATTTTTCCTTGCGTTTCTTCTTTAGAAGTGGCTTCTGAAACTCCTGAAGGAGTTATTTTTGAGATCCTGAGATTTTGATTGTCCAGCATTTCCTTATGAAATTCCCAAAACAGTGTTCTGAAATTGCTCCTAAAATTCCTTCAAAAGTTGCTTCTGAAATTTCTCAAAAAGTGGCGTTTGATTTTCTTTTCTGTATGTTGTTTCGTAGATTCCTCCAGGTGATGTTTCCGTAGTTCCTCCCGAATTTTCTTCTGGATTCTTCTTTTCCTTTCTGGTGGAACGTCCGTACTGGGTCAGAGCATGTTTCTCAGCTTAGTATTTTTTTTGAGCACTTCCACAGTTATTAACTGAGAGCTCACATTGCCAATTTACTGTTCTTGCATGTGTGTATCGTGTGGCAAGCACGAAGATGCTCTATGCCCTGAGAAGTCCAGAAAAACTTCCTCGACAAGTATGATTCGAACCCACACCCCTTAGCTTGATCTAGCTGAATAGGTGCACTTTTAGCGCTACGGTTATCTGTTCTAGCATTAGTTTCAAAAAATACTCAATGAGTTATTTGTAATTTTATTCCAGACGATTTTCTTCACAAGTCTTTCGTCAAAAATTTGTGTGGTTGTTGCTTCTGGAGTTCTTCAAGGAGATGTATCTAAATTCAGCAGTTGCTTCCTTCAATAATTCCTAGAATGCTTCATGGGACTGCTTCTGAAATTTCTGAAAGAGTAATTATTTCTAGTAATTCTCATATAAATCCTTCAAAAATTTCTCCAAAAGATGCTTCTGTAATTCTTCCGGGAGATGCTTCAGAGCTCACCTTGGACTCCTCCAAGAGTTGCTTTGAGATTCCTCAAGGAATTGATTTTGGAATTATTTCAAGAGTTCATGCTGGAATTCTTCCTGGAGTTGCTTCTGGAATTCCTCAAGGAGTTCGTACTGGAATTCTTTAAAGATTTACTTCTGAGTGTGCTTCAGGAGTTTCTTATGAATCCCTCCACGAGTTGTTTCTATTAAATCTTAAATGATTGCTACTGGAATTCCTTGACAAATTCCTACTAGAACTCCTAAAATAATTCCTTCAGAAGATGCTTCCAGAGTTTCTCAAGAGTTCGTCCTGGAATTCTTCCGTGAATAGCTTCTGCAATTCTTGAAAAATTTGCTATGAAAGTCCTTGTTCAGTTCCTTTGGAAATAAATCCAAAAGTGGCTTCCTTCAATAATTCCTAGAATTCTTCATGGAATTGCTTCTGAAATTTCCCAAAGAGTAGTTGTTTCCATATATTCTCATTGAAATCCTCTTGAAATTCCTCCAAATGTTGCTTCTGAAATTCTTCCGGGAGGTGCTTCAGAGTTCACCTTGAACTCCTTCAAGAGTTGCTTTGAAACTCCAAAAGGAATTGATTTTGGAATTACTTCAAGAAATGCTACTGACTTTTTTTGTCAAAAATTGCTTGTGTAATTCTTCATAGAGTTTCTTCTGAAATTCCTGCAAGAGTTCCTGCTGGAATTCTTCCTGAAGTAACTTTTGGAATTCCTTAAGCAGCTGCTTCTAGAATTCCTCAATAATTGCTTCTGAATATTCTTAAGGTGTTGCCTTTGGATTTTTTTTTTCAAGAGTTCCTACTGGAATTCCCCCAAGAGTTCCCAATGGAGTTCTTCCTGGAGTTGTTCTGGAATTCCTCAAGGATTTCGTACTGGAATTCCTTGAAGATTTACTCCTGAGTGTGCTTCAGGAGTTCCTCATAAATACCTTCACGAGTTGTTTCTAGACAATCTTAACGGATTACTTCTGGAACTTCTCAGCAAATTCCTCTAGAATTTCTAAAATAATTCGTGCAGAAAAAGCTTCCAGAGTGTCTCAAGAGTTCGTCTTGGAATTCAGTCGAGAGTGGCTTCTTCAATTCCTGAAAATGTTGCTTCGGAAGGACATCATTAGTTCCTCCATAATAAATCCAGGAGTTGCTTCGTTCAATAATTCCTAGAATTCTTCAATAGCTTCTAAAATTCCTCAAATAGTAGTTGGTCGGTGTTTAGACAGACTGGACCAAGTGTTTTTTAATGGTTTCAAAAAAATGTACCAAAATAAAAAAATACTTGCATTATTTTCAGTAATAATGAAACTTTTCTGTTTGCATCCGGAAAATCAGAACTGATGGAGTTCTAAACCTATCTTTAGAACACATCTAGTGCAGTCTAACTGAACACCATCTGGTCAGTGTTTAGAAATTGTCATGTAAATCGTCTACATTTCTCTAAATGTTGCTTCTTCAATTATTCTGGGAGGGGAATCAGAATTCACCTTGACCTTCTCCAGGACTCGTAAGGAATTGATTCTGGAATTATTTCATGAAATGCCACTGATTTTTTTTTCAAAAAGTTGCTTGAGTAATTCCTCATAGAGTTTTTTTCTAAAACTCCTTTAAGAGTTCCTAATAGTATTCTTTCAAGAGATCCTACTGGAATTATTTCTGGATTTGCTTCTGGAGTTCCTAAGACAGCAGCTTCCATAATTCCGCAAGAATTGCTTCTAAATATTATAAAGGAGTTGCTTTTGGACTTTTTTTTTCCAAGAGTTCCTACTGGAATCATATTTTGTAATTCCCCCAAGAGTTCCCAATGGAGTTCTTCCTGGAGTTGCTTCTGGAATTTCTTAAAGTGTTCCTACAAGAATTCTTCAACGAGTTGCTTTTGTAAATTCTCAAGGAGTATTTTGAAGAAATCCTATCGGAATTCATCTGGGATCTAGTCTTGGAATTCCTTTAAAAACTTCTCCTAAAGTTCTTCTAGAAGTTGCTTCAAAAGCTAATGGTTCTGAAATACCCCGGAAGTTGCTTCGTGATTGGGAGGAGTTGCTTTTGGAATTCTTTTTGAGTGTCATCTCGAACATTCTGATAGTTCCACGTAAAACATATCCTGATTTTTTCTGGAATAGTTCAAGAACAAACTTTTAACAAAGAATTTCTCCAAGAACTGCCTCTGGAATTCCTTCAATAGTTCCTCCTGGAATTCTATAGGGAGATGCTTCTGGATGTCCTTCAAAAATTTATGCTGGTATCCACCATGAAGTTGCATCTGATATTTTTCGCGGAGTTGCTCTTGGAATTCTTCCAAGAGTTGCTTCCGGAATTCCTTTAAGACTTCCTTCGGAATTCTCCAAGAGTTGATTCTGAAATTCATCAAAAAGTTTTTTCTTCAGAATTTTTTATATAATCCCTTCACGAGGTCTTTCTGGAATTGCTCTGGAAGTTGTTTCTGAAATTCGTTTAAGGATTCGTTCTGGAAGTCTTTTGGTTGTCTCAGGAGTTTCATCAAGAGTTTCTCATTGAATGCTTTCCGATGTTCTTTCTAAAACCGATTGCAAAAATCCTCTAATAGTATAATCAGAGTTTCATCTGGATTTTTTCCTGAAATCCGTCCTGTAAATCCCCTTAGAAATTTTCCTGTAATTTTTCCAGGAAATCATCAAGATGCTTCTTCTGAAATTCTTCAAGGAGTTGCTCCTAGAATACCTTCAATATATTCTCCAGAAATGCCACATTGAGTTGATTCTGCTTGTCTGGTCTTTCCGAATTTTCCACTAACTTTCTTGAAATTTCCACGGAGTGTCTCTCAGAATTCTTTAAAAAGTTGCTGCTAGAATTTGTCCGGTAGTTGCTTCTGTTGTATTTGATTCAGAAATTGATTCTGAAACTCCTGTTCTACAAAAAAAAAATACAGCTGAAACTCTAGGAATTATTTCAAGAGCTGCCGATGAGACTCCTCTGGGAGTTCTGGAATTCTTAAGGAAGCTGCTTCTGAAACACCTTCGGGTTTTACTTTTAAAATTCTTTAAAGAATTATAAAAAATCGGAAATTCCTTCCGCAATTTTTCTGGAATCGTTTTGGAATTCATTCTAGCGTTACTTGTGGACGTTTTATTCAAAACTCTTTCAAGGGTTGCTTCTGTATTTTCTCCATAAGTTTTTTTAAGAGACGAATCAAAGTGCTTGAATGCTATGTACTGTGAATGAATCATCATCTTATCATTCGTTGAAACAATTTACGGGAAATTGTATTCTTCAAAAACGTATCATTCGAAGAATCTGCATTTTTTAGGAAAAATTCGAATGGACTTTAAACATGTTTTTAAAATATAGAATAGATTGATCCGTTACGACGGCGAACACGTGCTCAACATTCGTTAGATGAATGATTGTCCCAATCGCTTGGTTTTCCAAGGTAGCCGAGAACAAGACCAAGTCCCAAACAAGTTGTTTTCCGCTGCGCCATCTGCCTCATAACATACCCAAGGCTGAAGTCTACAAATAACGATGCCGCACCCAGGAACAATCCATAACACGCTCCAGCCGGTCCGATTAATCCTGGGTAGCCCAATTCGAACACGATTTCTACGGCAGCTTTAAGTGTCGACCTAACGAGGAAAAGTCCTGCCAGTCGGCTACCGTAGCAAAACCGAAAGGTGTTGAACCAGACCGACATCCGAACGGAAAACTTATTTTCACAAACAAAGCGCCTCATTTCCCAGAAAACGTCTTACTGTGTAGCCATCCATGTGAATTTTGTTCACTGTGAATTTTGTTCACTCAAATCAGGGATTCAAACGTAATTCGGATGCGCTATCCACTAAGCTGTTTGAATAACGCCATACATTTTTTTTTTCACTTTTCTTATTGATATCATTTTAAATCATTCTGTTCAAAATAACTTTTTCAGAAAGGATTCTGAAGAAGGTAAGCAATCGGATGAGACGGTTTCTGACGATTTAGATAGATTTTTGCCTGGGTTTCAGGTTGTATCCTTGGAATTTATTCGTGTTTCAGGAAAGTAAGTCAACTGAAACCATTTGTTACATCTATCAACCAAGAACGATAAGTTACTTTCAAGATTCTACTTGATGAAGATATAAGGAGTTCTATCAACGCCAGGGGTTTTAAATTTTTTTTAATGTTTATCATAGTTCACGTTTCTTCCAAAATAATGTTTCAAGAATTTTAGAGACTTTTTTTAAATGTTTTGACAACTTCCAAAATGGCAGACTCTTAGCCGTTTAGTCGTGAAATTTTATACTGTTCATTTTTATTTCTTCAATTCAGAAAACCAATGTTAATGTGTGTTTGCAGATTATCCTATATAATTTTCTAAGCAAAACCGCGAGTAAGTTGAAATTGCCTTCTACTCCTCACCTCTAAGGCGAAATTGAAAAAAAAAAACAAATTATCACAAGTAACATTGTATATAAAAAAACATCAAAAATATTTATTTGATCGAAAAATGCTATGAATCCCGATATGGAAATAGTGTCGATACTTTCTAGGACACCCAATTCAATACACACTGATTTTAGGTTAACTGTATGTGAACATTTCTTAGCGTTCAAACGACTCGACTGACGTTGAGCGATGGTGTGTTATCGCCTCCACCCCCTGCTGGTAGTGCTCACGTGTGCCTGTGGTCACACTTTCCGGTCCCTGTCTTTGATGCCATTCCAAGACAGACCGCAAACGGTGGCACGTAAAAGTGATTGGAGCGGAAATGTCTTTCCAAGGCAATGATACACAATCGCAATCGGTCGGCCGTCAGTTCGTGTCAAATGCTGTGAAATGGTGGAACTGCGTGTATTTATGGCTCTTATTCCTACGGTTGCGAGGAAAACTTTTTCCAGCCTATGTTGTCACTTTCACGACTACGGCATATACACTACCCGTCATGAGTTTGGACTCCCTTGAAAAAGTATTGCAACATTTAGTTGAATCGTTCGGGATCAACCTGCCTACGGTGGAAAATTATTACAATAAACAGAAAAAAACTGAAATTGAATCACCCTCTAAAAAGTTCAGCATCATCCCAAAGCTTGTAAATTTACATTACTATATCTATGTATATTATCTGCTTAAAAGTCTTCATCTCTTTATTTTTGTTTTTTTTTTTTTTACAAGGGAGAAATCTACAAACAGATCCAAAAGGTAACTCAGGGAATGCGGGGATGACGCACCAACGACGACCTGCTAAAACCAGCCTATGCACTGTATTTTTAGAATTGCTCAAGTGGTGAACAGTGCATCGACATGACCGTTGGACTCAGACCCTTATCTCCCCGGAACCACCTTACGGTATTTCTTCGGGGAGGGACCAGTGCATATAGCACAACACGTGTAGCAGAAGTAGCCTAGACAAACTGCTTCTCCTAGCCGACTTAAACAATGCTACAAGGGTCTTGGTCGGCGCACCATAGGCGCTGCAATTCTAACATAATGTGAGTGACAGCCGTAGTTACTGCATTCCATTCCAGGGGGACGTGTTCCCTCCGCATGTAGTGATCATGCGACCTCTCACAACAATGAAACGGGGGCAATCGAACACGACATGCTCCACTGTTTCCTCCACACCAGCACAATTGGGGCATTCTGAGTGCCCGAACCTATGCAGGTACTGTCTATAGCAACCATGTCCTGACAGAAACTGCGTCAGGTGGAAGTTCACTTTTCCATGGTTTCTACCATACCAATCTGATACATTTGGTATTAGCCGATGGGTACATCTACCCTTAGTGGATTTACCCCGTTCCTGTTGCTAGCTTCTGAGCGTTTCTTCTTTACACGCGTCGCGGACTCCTCTGGTACCCCTTTGGTTAAAGGGGGAGGAATCCTTGATGATGAGCCCGATGGGCGTCATCCCTGCTATGATGCACACGGCCTCTTTAGATACCGTCCGGTATGCACTTGCTACTCTTAAGCACATTATCCTGTACGTGCTTTCCAACCGCTTTAGGTTTCTGCTCGTTCTAAGCGCTTTTGACCAGATTTGTCCTCCATACCTTAGTATGGATAGCGCCACGCTTGCC
Source organism: Aedes aegypti (assembly GCF_002204515.2). Classification (NCBI taxonomy): domain Eukaryota; kingdom Metazoa; phylum Arthropoda; class Insecta; order Diptera; family Culicidae; genus Aedes; species Aedes aegypti. Next base: position 102,341,329 of record NC_035109.1, on the reverse strand, counting down.
AGTAGCTTGCGTTTGCAGACAATTACAGCAGAGCTGTTAGATATCATCCTCGAAAGCGCCGCTATAGCCGTAGATGCCCTTTTACAGGCATATTCAACGTGGCTAGTGAAGCTGAGCTTGTCATCGATCATAACCCCAAGATAACCAAGGGGATCGCTTGGACACTATGGTGCAATCACCTACCGCCCAAAAAGCGCCCCTTGCTTGGACTTTATCCATTCCTCAACTATGGAAATAAAGTGCGCTGCTGTCAACTCTACTTCCTCCATCGATTTACCATAGACCCCTAGGGTGATATCGTCGGCGATGCCAACAATCTTAACACCCGTCGGAAAGGGCAGCCTCAGTACGTCATCGTACATCGCATTCCATAACAGCGGGCCCAGGATTGAACCTTGAGGTACTACCGCGGTAATTCGAACGCTTTTCTGACCCTCATCTGTGTCATACAGTAGAATCCTACCATCAAAATAGCTTTCTAGAAGCTTACACAACTGCACCGGTACCTTGAGGCGGTGAAGTGCGTGTGCTATTGCTTCCCAGCTTGCGCTGTTGAACGCATTCTTGATTTACCTTTTCTAAATCCAAACTGGTTGCTGAACAGGCCGTCCGCACTCTCCGTATACGGTACTAGCCTGTTGAGAATCAACCTCTCCAATAACTTGCCCGTCGTATCTACTAGACTGATAGGTATATACGCCGACGGGTTACCTGGTGGTTTCCCCTCCTTTGGTAGTAGCACCAATTTCTGTCGCTTCCATACATCCGGGAAGATTCCTTGATCAATGCAGCGTTGCATCGTGGTTCTGAACATGTCCGGATCCGCGTTCACTGCCGCTTTTAAGGCAACATTCGGGATACCATCGGGTCCCGGTGCCTTATTTGTCGCGAATGATTTCACGACTTCTGCCAGCTCTTCGTTCGTCACTCTCGCCACTCCTTCTCCTTCATCTGACGCATACGGTGCTGGGGGCCATGGGCTTATGGGATGGTGCGGGAAGAGTATATCGATTATCGATCGCAGCAACTCGGGCGACTTCTCTAGGGGCGCTATGACACCTTTGGTCTTAGCCATTACCACTCTGTACGCGTCACCCCATGGACTAGAATTGGCACTCTCGCATAGACTATCAAAGCATGCCCGTTTTCGACTCTTGATTTTCTTTTTGAGAGCCAATTTTGCCTCTCTGAATGCTGCACCGCGTTCTTCTCTTTGTGCTTCTGTACGTGCGCGTTGCATTCTTCGTCTAGCCCGAAGGCAGATTGCTCGAAGATTTGCAATTGATTCGCACCACCAGTACACCGGCGGCCTGTTCTCTCTAGGAGGGGCTTTTCTCGGCATGGAAGCATCACACGCTCGTGATACCACAGCAACCAGCTCTTCACCGTTTAGGTCCAGAGTGTTCCGTTCGCGCCTCAGGGCTTCAGTAAACACTTCGCCGTTGAAGCGCGTTGTTTTCCATCCTCGGGCTTGGGTCGAGTTACATCGCGCTGCCTTCCGTCCGCCTGGTATTATACTATAGCGAATCGATTGATGATCACTATGAGTATAACAGTCATCAACGCGCCAGTTCATGGTACCTAAAAGGTTAGGACTACAAAACGTCACGTCGATAATCGATTCTGCACCATTTCTGCGGAAGGTCTCACTGTACCCACATTTGCCAGCTCTACATTTAATGCGGCTAGGGATTCCAACAATAGCTGTCCTCTTTGATTGGTGCACCACGTCAGTCTTAGTTTCCGAGACTGACTGCCAAAGCAGCTGCTGGGCTGCATCACAGTGGTTTAAATTTAACTGTGTTACTTCCGTTTTGGCTGCTTTGATACTCCGCTTGTGCCCGGACATTCGAGTCCGCCCGTTAAGTGTCCGTTGTCTGCTCTGTCTACACAAATTAGGCACTTATCGATTTGCTTACAATCGCTTGCCCTATGGCCCAATTTCTGCACATCTTACTTCTGTCGGGACCATTGCAATTCCACGACTTATGGCCCTTCCCGAAACACTTGAAGCAAACTTCAGGAGGCTGTTCTTTCGAAAAAGCAATTTTACTCGTTTCGAGGATATGGGGGCTCATAAATGTACACGTTTGTCCTTATATGGAAGACGAGTTTGAACTTAACCTTAATGGTCGACTTCTTTATGTTTCCAATATGCTTACAACTAAACCCATTTGAAGAAAACATTCCATTGAACAAGAAACTAACGCTCCATTTGAAAGTTTGAATAAAATTGCCGAAAAATATGTAAAATGTAGAACCAACAAAAAAAAAAACCGGAAATGGTTTAACCAGAAATTGTATCATCTTACTAGTAAGAAGCAAGCATGTTACCACTAAATCAGTTTTCACAAATGATTAGTATTGTGCACAAACTGAATCAAAAAGGTCTCATGCCTGCCTGAGTGGCTGTCAAATGGTGTCACAAAAAATGTGGAAATGTTGATTACTGAATTATTGGTTGCTATTTACGTTAGTCTGTAATTTTTAGGGATATTCTGATAACAAATGGACATTACTATAGGTAATCTATTCTTAATGAGTACCTATCAAAATCTTTGGAAATCGCAAATAACATTATTATCACATTTTTCACAGACTTCGCCATCGGCTCCTGATAAACCGACTAGCTCATGTAAGACCACTTACATGTCAGTGTCCAACCTAATTTTGTATTACTGCCAAGAGTTTATTAGACCAACCAGCCCATACAAACATAACAGACGCATCAATTTTCCGTAGTCGTATCCTTGTTGAAATCAAATGTTAGTGGATTGCATTGCTCATTGCTTTATCAAATGGAGCAAAAAATTAAATCCTAATCAAGCGTCTTCTTGAACCTATAATAATTATTATATAATGAACCAGATGTGTGGAATTGAAAAATAAGTAGTATTTATATGGTGCACATCCTCATATGCTTGTTTAATGATCGTTAACATTCAAAATTCATATATAAAAATGATGCCAATATTCTTCTGAAATGGTGTACGTTTCCCAGAAGCGATCTAGGGCAAAAACATATTGATTTGACTAATTCAATGGTTGAATAATTGAGTTTGAAAATATATTGATATTTTGCTTATTACGCTTTTTTTGATGAAAAATGCAAAATTTTCAAACTGTGTCAAAAACTAATCCAAGGGTGCTGCAAATCATTTGAAAACGGCCTCTTTCTACACTTTTCTTGCACTTCAAGACCCATATAAACGCGTCCCTGATCCAGCCAAAAAAAATTTTTTGTCGAACAGTGAAATTGATTAAAGCGAGCTTACTCTATGGTGCCAAATTTTATACTTTTCATATTACTCTTTCATGGAACGATACGAATAAGTACTCATTGCTATGAGTGTGTTGGAAGGCACCGGTCGGAACTCGCAAGAGATTCAATTATATTGTTAAGAGACGAAGATGACATACATTGGATTTATCGAGTTCAAAGTTGAGAAAAACAATTTGTGGATATGTGTTCTTCAAATTATGCCAAATGGCCGTTATGCCAAATGGCCATTATGCCAAATGACCATTATGCCAAATGGCGTTATGCCAAACGGCATTGTGCCAAATGGCTTTATGCCAAATGGGGTAGAGCCCCTGTGCAAAAACAGAATCAGGTGTATTGTGAATTAGTTTTGTCTCATGGTTTCAATGATGTAAAAAAGTTCAAGTTTCGTAGTAAATTTTTCCTTAACATCAGATCAGAATTGACGAGATTTGCAGCCCGAGGCTGGCACATCTCAGAGTACTAAAATTACAGTAAATCGTACCAGAGTTACTTGAGTATGAATCATATCACTTTAACATGAAGTGAATAGAATTTAATAACTTTATATGCGAATTCACTGTAATATGAAGAGAATCTAACCTAAATCACTTGATTTTTTTAGTGACTCATAGTTAAATATGAAGTGTTATCAAGTATTAGTAGAATCATTTTCATATCACAATCATTGAGCTCTCTCGCAAAAGAAAACTCATTTAACATCCTCTCCATAAATGTCACACATGAACATGGGCCACTCTGTAACAATCATGATCCGCAACACCGCATGAGAGTCTGTTTATCGTCTGCTGCTACAGCTCTGATCGGGATGATAACAGGGCATGATACAACCTAATTGAATAAATTCCAAACTTTGGGGCACTATTGCTATACACTCTCGTTAAAATGTTCTCAAAAATGAGTATCTCTAACTCGATTTGCTATTTATCACGTTTTGTCAAAATGTGAGTCAGAATATTTTCCCAAAGTGAGTAGATTTCAACTTACCTTTATAAAATCAGAACATAACTCACTTTAGAATATTGTCATTCAAATATCAATGCTTAATATAACATTTTTGACATTTAGTCACTTTTAAATCATGGAATATAAAGTTATTCACTTTCAACTTGAATTTCGGTAAAATTCAATGTTACTCTATTGTGAGTCAAAGCAGGGTTACTCAAATTTGAGCAGTTCCACTGTGTTCCGAAGTGAGTCGAATTCTACTCACTTTTGAGTAGATTTGAAATAGCGTGTACTATATTTGGGGATTTTGGGAAACCCTCAATTATGAATAAGCGAGAAAAATGGGTTGGATCATCGCTTTCTCTTTGGAGCTCTTTTTCGCAGCTGCTACTTATCAAATTTGTTACCTACAGCTTGCGATTCATTGTCGATCATGAACCGATACAGATCCGATGTTTGTCTTCGCTTGCTTTGATCGTGCTTCGAAATCATTTGAGAACGAATTCTGCAATGCCTGCGCATTTCTCAGGAGTATATAAATGTGGTGAAGAATCTCCGACCAAACCGTCCGATAGCTCATCGGAATCCTTATTCACTAACAATTAACGATAAAATTTAGAAGAAAAAAAAAACTGCGTGCATTCCGAATACAAACGACTTTCTGAACAACTTATTCAAAATTTTAAGAAAGTTTCAAATTCACAATATTGAGCATTCAACTGATGCAAATTTAGAAGTGTTTGCTCCCCTATGCTTAAACGGTGTCAGTTATGCTGAAAATCATTCTCCCAAAATTTTAAGAAATTTGGAAGAAATTTGGTTGTGCACAGGCCATTTGAAGTTTCTATGGAAAAGACTAACCTTTGTGTTCAGTCCTCTATCTGCTCGTAATTATAATTTATGGAAAAGTGAACAAACTCTACTCATGTGAAATCTTCCCAGCTACAACTTTGCTGAAGACCTCATTTTGGTGGGACGTAAGGAAAATTTGTTATTAGTGATAACAAAGTCTAAACCATGCTGAGATGATCATTCAACTACTTTCAGAGCAACACTGCTATTTTGCTGTAGAACATAGTAGCCTGGATTACTTTGATCTATTCTACCCGCCAGGTGCACCACTGTTGCCTGCCGAGCAGTTTGTTAAGCATGCAAAATGCAACCCCAGCTTATGATTAAGAATAGCAATTTATCCTTAAGTCCTATCAAAATGTGATCTTCAGCAAAGTTGTAGCTAAAAGGATTTCACATGAGCAGAGGTTGTTCACTTTTCTATAAAGTATTATGTTGAAGAGATAGAGGCTTGAACACAAAAAGTTGACGTTTCCCATAGTAATCTCCATATAAACTTCAAATGTCGTGTGCACAGTCAAATTCCGAATCACTTCAAACTTTGGGAGGATGCTATTTACCATAAATAAAATCGTTTAAGCATAGGGGAGCAAACATTTCAAAATTTGCATCACTCTATTGAGCATGTTTCGAAAATGCTCAAGCGCTCAAAATTCATCGCTAACCTGTCATCGAAAACTGCACATTGTAAGGGTTCATCCAAATATTACGTAACGCAAAATTTTCCAATTTTTGACCCCCTCCCTCCCCCACGTAACAGCTTTTGTATGGAAAATTTTAAATTTTTGTATGAACCAACAATAACACAATGTAAGACCCCCTCCCTCCCCCTGTTGCGTTACGTAATATTTGAACAATCCCTAAGGGCAGAGTGCAAAAATTGACAAAAGCAAGTAAAAGGCAAAAGCCTATAAGTTTTTTTTTCTGTGATCTCATGATCTTGAATCGATTAATATTTGAAGGTAGTTGGTTTTTCTCTAGCTGACAAAATAATCTCTCAAATAATATGTTCTTTATCACAGCGATTAAGATTTTAAAATGGTTTGACCTATATTGTGTTCTACAAACCATTGTACACTACCTGATAATTGAAAATTGGATTCAAGGAGGGCAAGAAAACAAACCAGCTGTGTATCTTGGAAGTGCCCTTCTTTACATGATCACTAGCGCCACAGCAAAATTGCAATAAGCTGTCTACCATTTCAAAGTGTAAAGCCTGCTGAACAACTTGGCTGAAGACCACACCATAGTAGATAGGAAGGATCTCAAGATATAGCATCATTGGGATGATCCATTTCGCATATGGACGTTCCGCATACAGACGTTTGACATACGGTAGTTTCATATAAAAACAGGTAGTATTTCAACGAAGGCATATGATGCTCATTACGCCAAACGTTCTTTATGCGAAACATACATGCGTCCATCCTTAACCCCTCTACCATCAGCTTCATTTTTAACCGCAATTAAAATATTCAAACCTCTACAACTTTTTTGTTTCTCGATAATTTTGCACCATTATTTCACAAGTTCTCAAAAACCTCTTCTAGTTTTAGAATCTGTGTCGATGTTGATCATTGATCAACTGGATCCTGAGATATTCCGAAATTCCTTCAGGGACCGACGCGTACCTTTAACCCACGTAAATATCTCGGGGTACAGAATCTTTATCGTATTCGGATATTCACTCTTCGGTACAATATATTAATGAAAGTATGTTGTGAAAAAATGAAGCAAATTGGTGCAGCCGTCTTGGAGTAATGAGCATTCATGTGTCTGGTACCACGCTGGCCAAATAAAGATCTTGAAACCTTCAAAAAACGTCATATCGTAATTTTCGGATATCTCCTAGAATACTTAACCGATTTGTCTGATTTTTTAAGAGTAGCTCCTTATCACCTTATTTTTTTTTTTTTTTTTGATAAGTTGACGTAAAACAACATGTCCGCCAAAAACATTTTATACGGAGAATTTCGGTCCCCTAAGGAACATCGGAATATCTTTAGAACCAGATCACCAATGACAGATATCGACATAGATTCTTAAACTAGAAGAGTTTTCTGAGATCTTGTGAAAAAATGGTGCACAATGGTGTGGTGTCGCAGAAAGTCCATAATTTTGACGGGCAGTGTAGCTAACGAGCTTTCGATAGAGCCGCAGGACGACAGTCCTTCACTTCTGGCCGCTGAATACATACAAATGGGGAGAGGCTTCCCACTCGAAACGATTCATAATGGCGCATAAAAGTAGAAGATAATTGAATTTTCAGACTCTGCTTACGCCTTCTCAATATAGCGACCAGGCTGACAACCAGCGCCATTATATATATTATACGGTGTCCTTTGTAGTGTCGCGCAATTTGTGGCCCGTAGGAAAACAATTTTGATGGGGAAAGTTGTTCCTCCGAGTAAGCTGAGAATCTGTTTGTGTGTTTTCCCGAGTCAATAAAAGCGAAGCACTCTGAAGGCAGGAAAACATCTCCGGATACGTTTTGATAATGTGTTGCACTGGCTGAAAGTTATTTCTCTTGAATCAGGCTATTCAATTACGGAAAGTTTTGATTTTCTGATTTGAAGGTAACGACCGAGGAAGGAAGGGCAACCACAATAGAAAAACCGAACTCCATTACAATTGGTTGAAATTGGGAGTTGGCAGCTGACATGATTCCCACAAAGCACTTGTGAAGTGCTATTTCGAACTGGGTCAGCCGAGAACCGGACTCCTGCAGCCAATGACTGCATCTATCGGGAAATCCAAATAAAGTGAAAAGCAATTTTCCAATTCATTGAGTTTCCGGCAGTTTTCCAATGGATTTTATAAGTCAAGAGGTACATGCCTGTTGTGGATTTTACCATATGGGAGTGCCCCATAACAAGAGCAGAAAGAGTTCGTGGGTTTGTTGCCGGGACATCGTATGTGGCACAAGTGGAGTTGAAATGAATTTTCTTGAATTTAATTTAACTTCATGTAAGAAATTCTTGTTGGCGAAACCACTTTTATTTTTATTGAGCTGTTTTATTAGTATAGAACACTAAAATTATTCAACCTACTTATGTTTGTGCTTGACTCACTTCTTTATTACCGATCGTGAATTTGACTACTATCTACAGTTAACTATCCATAACTCGATATTGAAGGGACCATCGGGTTAGGGAGGTATCAACATTCATAACACAAAACCAATACAACTGCGATCCAAGGGACCATCGAGTTAGCCATGAAAAGCAACTTTTACTACGGTTCGATAGCTATGAAGATTATATCGTCCCCTTGATGCTACAACTAGATAACTTGAAATTTGAAATTTTTGACTTCAATATGTCAAAACATTTTTCTTAATTAGATCTGCAAAATATCCACATGTCTTAAGCGTGTGATTCAAAATACACAAGTTAAAGATTATTTTTCAATCATAATCTCTGCGATTAACCATCACCTTGTTAAACGGTCATACTTTCAAAGTTGCACATCTCAAAATTTTGATTTTCGAGTTATCTAGTTGTAGCATTAAGGGGACGATATTTGATGATCTTTTAATATTTTTTATTTGAAGCTTATCGGGTGACAGGTACTAGAAGGCTGTCTAATGTGAGATTCCTCTAAACCTATTACATCATCTTATGCAGTCCACAGACGCTCAGTCAGTTTGACCAACATTGACTCCGCCCCTCAAGTTAGTCAAACTGATTTATGTTGATGCAATCGTTTGACTCTAGGACAGGACGTGACAGCTTAACCTTCCAGTCGTCGCGCGGTTTGTCACCATCAGAACCACCACGCTGCTGTTGTGAACGAAAAGCGTGTTTTTTTCAACAGTGTTGTACAAAATACAACAGCGCGACGACTGAAGTGTTAACTAAGACTGCCCCGTTGTTTTTCAATCAATAACCTTGACAATGCAAAAGCCAGTGCTACCAGTATCCTTTTTAATCAAATCTTCTGAACAAATTCAAAGGCTCATAATTTTCTAGTTTTTTGCACGCTTCATTTATTCAATGCAATAGAGGGTGTCGGCTTTTTAAAAAAAAATCAGGTTTATTTTCAAATTCGGGGATATGTTTAGAAGAAATTGAAAAACATACCATTATTTTGCTCTCAAATAGGTATCTTGTAGGTATTTTAGCATTGTAGAAGCACATGCGGTAAATTGACATCGAATTTTAAAAGATTTGAAACAAAAAGGTCTCATGCAATATGTTCAAACTATTGGAGAAAACTCTAATTTATGAACTAGCAGCACGGCCTGGCTTGCAACAAAGTACCCTGTTGTAATTTAACTCAACGATGTGAAAGTAGGCCATTGCCAAAACGACCAATGAGAAGTGGTCTTTTTGACAGGCAATTGGCTTCGTTTTCGCACTTTTACCTGACATGCCTTGTCTTAGGTTTGACCGTCTGTCTAAGTTTGTTGCAGCAACACTATAATTCTTCGCGTGTTTTGAATGATCTCAGCAAGTCTAGTGGATATGTGATTGCAATTTTCCGGATGCTGTGGCTGTGGGGGGAAATTTCTACGATTTTTGGGCAAGAAATAGATATTGATGAGGAGTTCCAGTTTTAATTCGCTCGATGTATTCCGGCAAAACTCTAAAATTATGAGGGATCTCTGTCGGGGATTATTCTGAACGGTCATCCATATGGGAATGGTCATGGGAATTTCTCCAAACATTTTATTCAGAATCTTTCAGTGGTTTCTAGTGGTTATTTTATTTTGCAGTTTTCCTAGGAATCCAAGGGTACTAGGGATTCCACCAAATTTGTTTCCAGGGATTCAACCAGAAATTCCTCCGGGGAAAATCCTTCAGTCAAACCTTCAGGAATTCCTCCTGGCATATTTCCTTCAAAGATCTTCTACAAATTATTCAAGATTTCCTCACCTTATTCCTTCAACGATCTATAAAAAAAAGATCAAGTGATTTCTTCAGTAATTCTTCGGGACTTACTTCATGGCTTCCGCCAAGCATTCATCCAAAGATTGCTGTAACAATTTCTACAAAATTCATCGAATAATTTCTCTAGATGCAAATTACAAGGATTCCATCGCGCATCACCTAGGATTAACGTCACAAAATCTTTGAAAAACTAGGGGTTCCACCAAGACTTTTGTCGGGGCTTCTTCCTAAGATTCATCCTATTATTTCACCAGGAGTCTAACTCCCCAAGAGATTTTTTCAGTGATTCTTCAAAAAAAATCTTCAAAAGATTTATTACAGAATTCCTCCAGCCGTCATGCGATTCTCCCTGGAATTTCTCTAGATATTCCTAAAGAGACTGCTCAAGAAATCTCTTCCAAGAAATAACATAATTTCTCCTATCAACAATTTTCAGTTCTTTAATGAATGTTCGAATCCTCTGAGCAGAATCTCAAATAGAGAAACTTTAAAGTAGATGGAGTACCGTGTACCTTTTAATTCCGCTCCTAAATGCTTATCTTTGACAGATACGCGTATTTCGACTACCACTTGCAGTCTTCTTCAGTGTCAGTTACTCGTATCCACTGAAGAAATCGTCGCATCTCTCTACCTTAAATACTAACACCAGATAAGTACCTACACAAACAAACTACCTAGGAAAAATTTTCGACAGGAGTATACCTGTCATGTCTTGGTCAGAATTGAAAAGAGGGATAATAATAATTATACAAATTTCTAACTATCTACCTATGTATTCAAGCTCGTTTATATTTCTTAGGTACAAACTTAAACAGCCTTGATTGTCCGTTTCCTTGATCCCTATTAAGAAGTAATGAAGGCTTTTGTTTGTAAATTTCTAAACTTTCAGCGACGTCTAGTTTCTTCGTATCTTCATCTTGGAAACTAGACGTCGCTGAAAGTTTAGAAATTTACAAACAAAAGCCTTCATTACTTCTTAATAGGGATCAAGGAAACGGACAATCAAGGCTGTTTAAGTTTGTACCTAAGAAATATAAACGAGCTTGAATACATAGGTAGATAGTTAGAAATTTGTATAATTATTATTATCCAGATGCAGAAACTCTTCTGCAATTAATCCAAACATTCTTCCAGGGATTGCTACACGATTTTCTCTAGGAATTTCTTCAAAGATTCCTACAGAAAATACATGCAGAGACTTACTACAGAAATTCTTACAGTGATTCTACCCACAATTTCTCCAAGAATTAATCAAGGAATTCCCAGAGACTCCACCAAGAATTTCTCCAAGGGTAGCCGGGTAGCCTCTTACGATTCCACAAGAAATACTGCAAAAGAATTCACCAGTAATTTGTTCAAAGATTCCGCATGCAATTTGTGAGAGGTTCCTCCAGGTTATCCTCCGAGGATTCTTCTAGAGACTCTTCAAAAAATTCTTTTAAAAGGCAATTGAAAAGACAATTTACACCGTCTTCAGCCAAAGGCTGCACAGGCTGATCAATCACTAACATTAGGCAACGGACAACACGGAACACCGGAGCGGGAATCGAACCCACACTTCGTGACACAATACGCTAAAACGACTGGCGCCGCTAACCGCTCGGCCACGAAGCCTACATAAATTAAATTCCTCCAGTGTTCCTGGATGATTGTTCCTGGATCCCTGAATGAACTCTACCCGAGGAGGAAAGAAAAACCCGCAATAACTTATGTATACAATATTTTAGTATCATACCACTAGGTATTGTTCAGTTATCTATACCTCATTTCGGTATTATAGTGGTTGTTGGTTAGTCGAATCCTACCTTCCTTCGATTACAGCGGAGTTTGCCTTCCGACTCCAACAATTGGTTGGTGCAGCAATTGGGGGATGGAGTGAAGCTTGGGATCCAATTCACTGTCGTCTAAAGCCTCCTTCTTCGCACGAATGATGATTGCTGCTTGGATGGGACCGTAATAGGCCTTGGTGTTGCCTTCCACACAGAATCGGCCAATGATGACCTTTCGCTATTGGCTATTCGAATTGAACTAAAAACTGTCATCGGTCATCGGTTAACCTGTGGTCATCCAGAGAAGTCGTGTAGAGGCTCTCGATAACCACAAACGGCTACCTGGAGTTCAACAATCGGTGGTCAATCGGGATTCGAACAGTTTGATTCTCCGTCGTTCTCTCATCCCTCGGTTTATTGTGATAAGTACTGTAGCAATCCAGACGATGATCAAGGCGATGGTTTGTTTTGGTCAGTATTTCCTAGGTGCTATTTGTTCAGTGCATGTGTGCTCGCCACGGTCAATCAGGGTCGTAGGGGACAGCAGTGCAGAACTGTACAGTGGTATTTGAAAAAAAAAATGTTTAAAACGATTAAAAATACTTAAAAATTTTGGTATTCAATAGCTATTGAGGGCTGCTGGAAGTATTGAACTATTATTGAAAAATTTCACTTTTATGTGAAAATCCATCAAGTATTATTGAGGTATTACAATACCTGATCTAATTATCAGCTTGGTATTTGTAGAATATGCAACAGGTATTATTTGAGGTATTTTACCTCTTATGCAGGGCTCATTCAAACCTAATTCAGGTTGTAAGTATTGGAAATTAGCTGGTATGGAATACCTCTACTTGGTATTCAGTTGTTATTTTCTTCTGCTCGGGTAAGAGGCATTCGTTCTGAGATTTCATCAGGAGTTACTTCAAGAATCTGCCAGAAATTCTTCTGGGATTCCTATAGGAATTTATCAGTCTATTCCTCCAGTATTTCTGTTCTTGCAGTAATTTTCCAATGAATCCAACAAGAGTTGACAGTCCTTTGGGAAATCCTTCAGTTCTGCCCTAAATATATTTTGGAATTACTCCTGGGAATTTCACTATGATTTCATTGGTGATTCCTCCAAGGATTTTCAGAAAAATTTCTCCATGGTTTTTTTTCAGGTGAAATCATAAGATAAACTGGTTTATTATAAGAAATTCTGGTCGAATCCTTTGAGAAATTTGTTACGGGAACGTTAAAGAATATCTTAACGGAATACATGGAGGATTTTTTACGGAATATTTTGGGAGAACCTTTGGAATATGAATTATATCCCCGGTAAAATCTCCGGAAAAAATATTGGTGGAGTTTTGGTAAGAATTTAAAGTGGAATAGCAATAAGAATTTCAGCTGAAATCCTTGGAAAATAACCTGGGCAAATTCCAGATGAAATCAATAGAAGAACATCTGATGGAATCTTTAAAGAAATTTCAGGAGAACTTATTTCAGGGATTTACAGTTGGGATCCTTAGAGAAAATCCTACTGGATTTTTTTTAGGCATTCCAGGTGGAATTACTGAAGATATTTTTGGACGAATCCCTGAAGTTATTCTTTTTTTGAATCCCAGGAAACAGTCATGATAAAGTCACTGGAGGATATACTGAGGGATTCCCTAATTAGGGGTGAAATTCTTTTCAGAAATTCCTGGTATAATTCCTGGATGAATTCCTAAGGACCCCCAAGAGTCCGTGGAGATATTCCGCGAGAAATTCATTGAAAAATTCCGGAAAGTATCTCTTGAGCAATTCCGATGATGGAATCCCTATGAGAAACTTCTGGTGAAATCCCTGGAGAAATTCCTGATAATCTTCGAAAACTCTTGGATATATTCTGGGAGGAAGAGATTCCGGAATTAATTCTTTCAGGAATTTAGGGAGGCATCCCTTGATTAATTCCGGAAGAAATCCCTTAAGAAATTCCGTAGGAACTCCCATACAGAATTTCTGGAGGAATCTTTTAAGGAGTTCTCTAGAGAAGCCCCTGGAAAAAAATTCTGATCGAAACCCTTGATAAATCTCGGGAGTAATCCGTAATAGTTAGCCAGTTGAAATCCAGAATAGGCATAGAAGAATTCCTGAAGAAATCTTCAGAAGGATTCCAGATAGAATGCTGGACAGAACTTCTGATGGAATCCCAATAAGATTTCACTATGAAATCTAAGAATAATTCCTAATGTAATCCATTGAAGTAATTCTGATGGAATCCCTGAAGAAACTCTTTATGAAATTTATATAGAAACGTCTGATGAAATCTTTGGAAGAACTTTTGATGTAATCCCTGGAAGAATTCCTGATGTAATCCATACGGAAACTCTTGATGGAATTCCTGTAGTAATTCCAGGTAGTATCTCTGCAGGAATTTCTTGTGGAAACCTTGGAGGAACTCCTGCTGTTTTTTTAGAAGTACTTTTGATGTAGACCCTGAAGGAAATCTTGATGGAATCCCCGGAAGAACTTCTGATTGAATCTCTAGAGGGAATCTTGATATAATCCCTATGAGCACTGCTGAACAAATCCCTGGAGTCAATTCTGATATGAACCCTATAGGAATTCCTGATGGAATCCTTGGAGGAATTCTTAAAGATATTCTTGAAAAAAAAAAACTCCTGAAGGATCATCGATTCCCAGACCTACTCCAGAGAAGAAATTTCAGATGGAACTCCTAAAGGAATCCTTAAAGGAACTCCTGATAGATTCCTCTGGAAGAATTCCAGGTGGAATCTCCTAAGAAACTCATGATGGAATTTCTGGAGGAACTTCTGATTGATTTGCTAGAGGAACTCCTAATGGAATCCCTAGAAGAGTTCCAGGTGGAATCCCTGGAGGAATTCTAGCTGAAATCCTGATCGCGATAGAATCTCTACAAGAATTTCTGATAAAATTCCTATAAGAACTCTCGATGGAATCCCTAGAAAAATTTTCGATGCATTCCCTAAAGGAAATCTTGATGGAAACCTTGGAGCAACTCCTGATGGAATCCTTCAAGGAATTCAAAATGGAATCTTTGGAAGTTCTCCTGGTGGAATACCTGGGCGAACTCATGTATAAATCCCTAGAATAACTCCCTAGAGGAACTACTGAAAGAATCTCTGTAGGAACTCTTGACGAAATCCCTGGAAGAAAGTCTGATGGAGTGCCTGGTGGAATCTCTGAAGGAAATCCTTACAATAACTTCTGATGAAAACTTTTGAACTTCTTCTGATGGAATCCCTGGAAAAATTTGGAAAGGAATCCTTAGAGGAACTCCTGATGGAATTCCTTGAGGATACCCTGATGGAATCCCATGAAGAATTGCTTATTAAATCTATGGACAAAATCTTGATTAAATTTCTGAAGGAATACCTGGTGGAATCATGTAGGAATTACCGATTAATCCATGAATGAATTTTGGTAGAATTCCTACAAAATTTCTGCACCATAACCTGGTAAAAATGCTGATGAAATTTTTGTAGGAATTCTTGGTACAATCCCTGGAAGAATTCCTTGTTGAACTTATAATGGAATCACAGGTAGAGCTGCTGGTGGATTAGCTAAACAAATAGGATAAATATTGTGGAAAAAACGCTAGTGTAATATTCCAGGCTATCTGTCAAATCGTACACTTCAGGTTGATTATCAGAAATGGTGTACCTCAAGGCAGCATTTTGGGACCAATATTATACAGTATTTTCACATATGACATACTTGAGTTACCCCAGGGATGTCAAAAATCTTTGTTTTCGGATGACACAGGCCTCTCCGCCAAAGGACGAAGTCTGCGTGTCATCTGTAGTCGATTGCAAAAAAGTTTGGATATTTATTCTTCAAACTTGGAACATTTCAGCTAATGCTTCTAAAACTCAACTAATAATATTCCCACATAAACCTTTTTATTTGAAACCTTCAAGTAGACATGTTGTCTCGATGAGAGGGGTTCCAATAAATTGGTCAGATGAGGTTAAGTATTTAGGGCTCATGCTAGATAAAAATTTAACTTTCAAAAATCACATTGAGGGCATTCAAGCCAAATGTAACAAATATATAAAATGTCTTTATGATGCAATGCTGCATTAATTTCATCTGCATGTCAATCGTCCTGCTGCAAATCATCACTTTAGGGATAGACTTCATCGAGCATATGACGACTTCTCCCTATCTGTCACTCATAAGATCATCAACAGTGGCACTAACAAAACTGAAAAATCATTTCACTTTCGACCCTAGATCCGTTTCGACCTCCATTAATCTTACGGCACTCGATCAATCATCGTTTTACTTCGGAGAGTGCCTAATCCGACACATTATTTCCATATCTCGATTGTGTGGAAAACACAGCTTATAAGCTCTTGTTTGGTACAGCCTCGTCCCGATGATGATGATGATGCTTGATGCTTCGTTTTCAAAGCCTGTCCCACTGGTACCATATCATCATTATACAACGGCGAAATCCCTCCGATGCGTACATGTGGTTGTCAGCCTCTGCATATGGATCGTAACTTCTTGCCAAAGCCGTAACCTACACACACCGCACACGCAAAATCTCGTTTTTTTTTCTGTTGGTACATCCGGTCGGTCTCCCACGAGATGCTTTCGCCATCAGAGAGGAACAACAATCCGAGGGCGATGTTATAGCGCTCCAAGATGGGCCATTGTTGTTGGTTGCTCGCTCTAAGCTTCCATTATGATGTGCTCGTATAAAGGCAATGTTTTACTATCGTTTATCGCCTGTGACATGTTGGCTTGGCTTGGCTACGATTCCGAGAGCCCTGGCCCCGTGACTCGGTGCGATTCATAAACAGCGCTGCTAGTTCCGCTCCTACATTGTGTATCCCTTCATTTGACACAGGAAGGAAAGTGCTTTAACCTTAAGCCATCAAACAGGATTGGCTCGGTGAAGATTGTGTCATGACGAGCCCACCGTCGCATTTGTGACGGAGACTGTTCGGATACGGTGGACAAACTGTTTCGGTGGTTGGCCTGGCCTGGGGGTAAAATTTTGCAGCAATTCTGAAAGTTGTGCTCAGCGCTTTTGATGGTCTTACCTTTATCCCAAAAGATGACACTTTAGCTTGGTTGTGCCACAAACAAGCAAATCGGGCTTTAATGTGACGGCAACGTATTAGCATAAGTCGGGCAAAGTCTGCTCGTAAAAGTTATAATAAGTGCACGATAATCGCTTGATACACCGGAGCATAATTTGGTTTACTTTTACGAAAGTGTAACGTTTTATGAGATCAGGAGGTATCTTTGGAGAATATGAGAGCCAATTGGTTGGTATTGAGTGTCACTCTGTTGACTTAATGAAATGAATTATAATTAAAGTTCTGGACCACTGATTCCTGCGAGGATTCTTTGACAAATGATCCAAAACTACAAGTCATCTCAAAATAAATTGATTCAGGAAGAATGAACGATGGATTCATAAAAGAATTTCTTATTGGGTATATTTAAAACAATAAATCTTCAAGCTGTTTAGTGGAATACCTATAAGTAGATGAAAAACCGAATTAAGTACTATACCATATAACTCCACTAGAGTTTGTATCTTTTGACAGATACGCGTGTTTTGACCTCAACTGTAAGGCCGTCGTCAGTGTCGTGTACTAGACTCGACTTCAAATCTCTCTGAACTTCTGTAGAATTCAAGGGGGTAGATGATCTTTTAAATATTGCAACAAATATTTTATATCTTTCGAAAATCAAACCTTTTGGAGCTCATATTATTTTATAGGTTTAATTAAAATAATTAATAAAAAGAAATTCAAATAACATTCTTTTAATTTGTACATTTTGTTTAAAAAAAAAAAATAACGAAAACATCAAGTCGCTGGATCATTTTGTCATCCGTTTTTATGTTTTTTTGCAAAAAAAAAACGGAAAAATCCGGGAATTGACTAACTGATATTGAATGCATACCCTTACTTTAAAATTCAAGACGTATGTCCACCACAATGATCCAGTTTTTTGTGTCATTTTCATTTAATTTTAGACGCATGCAAAAGAGTATCGAACAAGACTCTTCAAAGCAAACAAACCTTCAGATACAAAACAATAGATCATTGGTTTCGTTCTGATCCATGTCGCTTCTAACACCAACCGTTACATCTTCGCGTTTTCCAACAACCATTGAACTGGTTTCGGGTCGCGTTCCGTCTCCTGCTCCTCTAACGTTCATGTTTCTGGCTTGATTTTTAATTTCTGTGTTTGCATTCGATTCGCCGTCGTTATTTGAAAAAAATCCAGCATCAACTCTTCGTTTTGGGATATCGCGTAGAATTATGATCCCTCTTCTGAATTGAAGTACAAAATACAGAGAGCTTCTTATAAATGGATCTTGTTTATTTGGCGTCTCGAGTATTAATGACTGCCATACATCGAAATGATCCTAATTTGCTATTGAAAGCCTACTATGACTTTCCTTATGATTGTATTGCCTACTTCATTCTCCTACAAATGGGCTATTATTATTTTGTGTAGGCCCCTGGCTTTAACACAAATAGATAAAAGTAGTGAAAATTTCTGATTACAAGTAAAGCAGGATTAAAGTTTTTTAAGAATTGGTCATTTGGCTAAATTAAAACGATACAAATGATCTAACGGATTGGCCTCTCTATGAAACCTTATACTGAATAAAAATCGTTGACATACGCTAGACAGTACCAAACTGAAAAATTGAAAACACCATACTATGGTTCTCTAACTCGCTATCGAGATTCGAAATATTGATTATTTTATAGGCATTTCTTTTAGCTCAGTTAGAAAAACTTCGATGAGACATGACATTTTGCATTAGTGCAAAGTTTCACTCTACTCGAAATTGATAGCGTCTACGCGATTTGCGTATTGAGCTTGTTCAATATCTTTCTTATGCAAACTTTCACCCGACTGCTGGTTCGTGTCCAAACTAAGATAAACACCATCGTGATGAAGTCAAATAAACCCGTAGGAATGAAAGTTCAATTAATTACATTAATGCCCAAATGTTGGCAAGGCAGCCATTCCCACGGAAACGACCTCAGTGCAGCCTTGGTTCCACGAATGAGGCGTTCTTCCATTAATTTGTGGTATACGAAAATTACCTAGCCTGGATGTTGAAGAAAAATGAGCTCACAATTTCATTTGGTTTCGGTGTTTTGGCAGAACGACGGGAAAAAGAGAAGCGACAGGGAAGATCTTCCCATCAGGTAAGTTACTGTTTAATTATACCGTAATGTCGTTGTGCTGGAAGAACGATTAGAAGACGAAAGGAAGTCATGGCGCTCCTGTTGGTTGGTTGGCGTAAGTTGAGTTGAGTTAATTAGGACCGAACAAGACAAAAACCACCCTAATGAAAGTCGAATAAAGATTCGATAGCGCACAAGATTTCTAATCTTGGAATGCTGGACGGGGTCAATTGTAGGATGTACTTCTGACCATGGTGCTCTCGGTCATCGGATGACAGTTCAATTATGTCGAACTGTTTTCATGAATGTGTAACAGTAAACCTAATTTGCCATCACTAATACGCACTTTTTTCTCTAAATGACTGAAGTCCCTACAACGATCTAACATTTCCATCAGGAATGGTTTCAAGGATTCCTGTAGAAATTATTGAAGCATTTTTTTCGGAAGCATCCCTAAGAATCAATGTATAGATTCATTTTTCAACATATTCTCTAGAGGTTTTTTCATAGTTTAACTCAAAGTTTTCCCCAATGTTGCCTCTAAAGAAGTTTTAAAGAATTACTCTATGATAATTGACGAAACAATGTTCTGTCTAAGGTAAAATCAGGTACCCCCTTGTGTCTTAATTTGTGAATGACATAATGATGGAATGATTATCCAACGAACTACAAGTAAAGATAACTGAATTCCTTCAGGGGTTTCATCACGGATAAAATGAGCATTGAAATAATTCCTGTATTATTTTTATCGAATCAGCTCCATCCCACTACCACGAATGGGTCACTATCTCGTAAGGGCCATTAACTTTTACGCAACTATCCCGAATGAGCCATTACCCCGAATAGTATGAAATATATCGGAGTATCTTGTTTTGCGGAAAAATAATTTTGACAATTCAATCCCCCCTTCCCTGACAGCATACGACCGAAGCCTCCCACCGGAGTTGATTACCCGATCTTCCCTAGGGTTACTCGTACCCCGGCCAGTACCACGATGAGATAGGGATAGGAGTTGCTGAGCAGGCGGCTAAGGGCAAAAGGGTATATTTCATACCTCAAGTACGTGAAGTACCAATGATACGCCATACCCAGCATTTACCAATCAAATAAAATAAATAATAATCAATTAAAAGTCGCCAAATTCAAAAAACACAGAATATACTTGTAAGACGCATAATGCGAAACCATCTGGATGATAATTTAAGTTAACTAACAACACATCCATAATCTGACCCTTGTTTAGCACAAGATTTGAAATTTCAGATAGCACAGGAAGGGTATAATTGAATTTTTTTGTAGAGAAATGGTAATGTTCAATAACAATTGTTTTTAAGGTGAAGGTAAAACGAAGCCAAACCTCAAATTTTCAAGAGCACAAATCTGGAAAACCATACATCCATTTGAGCTGAAAACTTAATCGATTGGTCACTAGCTGGTGGTGACCAATCGATTAAGTTTTCTGCTCAAACGGGTGTTCGGTTCTCCAGATTTGTGCTCTTGAAAATTTGAAGTTTGGCTTCGATTCATCTTCACCTTAATGTTCAAAGTTTCTGTATTCCCACAGCTAGAAATCTATTGTTGATTTTTACATCTAGATGTTTTTGCCTGTCTTCATAGCGTTATTATTTTCATCCTACTGCTCACCCTCTGAGCCTTCCAGCAGTCGTTAACTGATATCATTTGTTTTTTTCTTCTCATAGGTGAATGCTCTACTTTTTCTACTACTACTACTACCACTACTACTGCTACCATCTCTTCTACAGCTAACTACTACTACTACCACCGTCTCCACCATTAAACACTGCCACCACTTTCATAACCTAAACGCAATCGTAACCCAAAACATCATCTATAGTGTGTAGCCAATTCCGTCGAGAGAAAGTTTCCAATCTAATCAAAGTGAAAAGTTTTCTCTTTAATCGTTCAGTGAAAAGTAGCGCAAACCAATCATAAGTATCACTCAAGTAGAATCAGAGTCAAACTCGAACCCAGAGAAACAGAGAAAGTGGTGGTATTTCGAAGCGGCGAACGTAACGCGGGAAGGTCTCGTAACCATGATGGAAGTCGGACGAAGGATAAAGTTTCTCCTTCCAAACACGAATCGTGATGCCAACGGCGGTGGCGGTGGCAAGGTACTGGACCAAAATAAAAGTTTTCAATTTTTCCCAAGCTAAGAGTTCACATTCAACCCCTCGATTTCACGCCACGCCCACCACCACCACCCCAAACCACACAGCAAAAAATAAATTTTAATATCGCGTTGTTTTAGCTTTAAAACTAAATTTCGGTTTTCCAGATGGTAATAAAACTTAAAATGTCACTAGAGAACGCAATGACAGTGAAGCGGTAGAGGAAACCAGAACATCCTTGTCGGCATAATGTTGGTTAACTTTCGTTTGTTGTCGGTTTAGTCGAGGTGGTACGATGCATTCTAGCCGAACAAGTTCCGTTTCTGTTGCCGTTCCGTTATCATGGCGTTCGGGCTAGTAGTCACACATAAAATGAACTATTACTATCTAAATCTATCTATCTTTTAAGGTGAAGATGAATCGAAGCTAAACTTCAAATTTTCATGAGCACGGATCTAGTGACCAATCGATTAAGTTTTTAGCTTAAACGAATGTTTGGTTCTCCAGATCCGTGCTCTTGAAAATTTGAAGTTTGGCTTCGATTCATTTTCACCTTAAACTTATAAAATTTGCCAGCAACTGCTGGAAAACAAAGTCTAGCAATCGAAAGAAAAGTATGAAAATTTCGCAAAAATTATGTACTGGGAGTTGACCCCTAGTCTAGCGAGCGAGCGCTACGTCCGATACCTTTCGGCCATCTCACCAGTTACCACACTGGAGAAAGTGTGTTCAATTAACAAGAAACTTTATATTGTTTCGTTTGATTTCGTTGATGAAATCCGATTACTTTTTGAACAGAATAATGTTTCAAAATAGATTTGTATGGATACATGTACATCCCTTTACAAAAATTACGTCGGTCGATATTAATTTATTTTTTGCTGTGCCCCAAATCGTTTGTTCGTTCCGAGCTGTTGTCCGTTTTTTTCTATATGTCATGTGTGTATGTGCGATTGTATGTGCCACGCGTCCTGACCACATACCCTTTACTCCCCCCTCATAGCAAACTAAGCTATGAAACCACAGCGTTTGCAAAACGAAGCCAAAACCACATTCAACCCGTCACATTTCCTAGTGGTTCTGTGCTTCGATCCTGACCGGTAGTGAGCGTCCACCTTGTCCTGCCATTTGTATTTGTCGAGTAAATACATTTTGTACGTTTTTCAAAACTCTCAATGTTGTCAAACTCCCCCTCCCCTTTGTCGCTGTCCAATATGTTCCAGAAGTTTCCCGAAGTCGCTTACAGCACGCGGTCCACGACCGTTGCACCTTCGCTATTTTATTCGTGTCAATTTATTTCATTGTGATTGTTTCGATTGTGAATTTCAAATTTTCTTAAAATTTCCATATGATGACAAATGTGTATAAATAATATCACAAAGAACGATTGAATTTATTTTATAGCTATCGAAGGAAAAAAAATAGCCAACAGTTGAGGAAAATTTTTTGAACCGAACTAATTTAATAGGTACAAGTTTTTATAGAATAGGGGCTCAAAACAATCAAGTTTTACGTGACGTATTCAGTGGACTTTTGTAAATTAAATAAGTGAACTCTACAAATTCGTCTATACTAGTGACTAGTCTATAATCTAGAAGTTTTTGTCGGATTAGTTTTATTAATGTAGCACATGGATACAGCCGTTTTATCGTTACACCTAATGATCAGTAGGACAAAATCACCTTACTGTAACCAAATTGACGGTAGAGGCGCTATTTCAAAAATTAACACAGTATCTGTTGATTGTACGTGTATGACAATTGCAAATCGTCACACGATACTGAAGCAAACGCTTCCATGTCTGGAGTAATGGTTTCAATCACGGTGCACTATATTAAGAAGGTGATATATTCCAAAAATTGACAGCTACTTGAAGACGTCATCCTATCCACCTCGAACAAATTTGCGAAAAAATAGATCTAGTGATCCAGATGGTATATGGTACGATAGAAGTGACGTCACATGTTTACAATCAAACTTGATGTTTACATCAGTAAAGTGCCTGCCTTGTTAATTTTTTATGCCGTTGGTTGCAATATTGAATAGTACTTATCACCTGAAGCGATCAATGATTGATTTATGAATAATTACACAGAATTCAAACTTTATGTGTATAACAACACTTATATTCAAAGTTCATAATATTTTTGATGCTCGAATAGTAGTTTACGGAACAAGTTGCAGAATGATGATTTTTACAGCATGAGTCGTAAATTTATAAGGATAATTACGACGAGTGCTGTAAAAATCGAGTTCTGCAATGAGTTACGTACAATTTTTTTTTTGCAATTTCGTAGAAAACTACTTAAGGGTATCAGAAATTATATCGGAATGCACTCACCATCACTTTACAATTTCTGAAAAATGTTATGTAATGATTCATTACGCAACTCAACACAGTTGCGTATTGAGAAAGCGTTGCGTAATGAATCATTACAGCACTGGTTTCAGTTGCTTAATGACTATTCCCGCACTGCATACTTCAGTGCAGGAAAGTAGGCCGTTTTATGACAGATTGGCGTGATGAAAAACAGCCTATTACGATGAGAAATTGCAAAAAGTTTTTTTTTTCGGTTGTTCAGAAAAGTATTGCATTTCTCCATATAAGAGAAGCGAGGAATTTTGTATGGAGACTGCAAACTTGCTGAAAAACCGATTTAATCTAAATTTTATCGTAAAATTTCAACTAAATTATATCTGAAATGAAAGTTTAGTCCTATTTTACATGCGTGATGGATTAGATCACAAAAAAGTCTCTTAAATCATACTTAAAACTTCATGTATACATCAGGCGCTCCACGCCTTCTTGTACCGACCGGATTCGATGCGAACACCATCTTTGAAAGGTTGCTTTCCGGCATTCTTGCAACATGCCCTGCCCATCGTATCCTTCCGGCTTTGGCCACCTTCTGGATACTGGGTTCGCCGTAGAGTTGGGCGAGCTCGTGGATCATCCTTCGCTGCCACACATCGTTTTCTAGCACACCGCCAAAGCACCCGACGTTCGAAGACTCGAAGCGGTTGCAAGTCCTCCTCGAGCATCGTACACGTTCCATGCCCGTAGAGGACTACCGGCCTTATAAGCGTTTTGTACATGGTAGATTTGGTGCGGGTGTGAATCTTTTTTGACCGCAGCTTCATGTGAAGGCCATAGTAGGCCCGACTTTCAGTGACTTCGGCCGACAATGTCCATATCACCCGCGAAGCAAACAAATTGACTGGATCTCGTAAAAATCGTTTCCCGACTGTTGAGCCTCGTCGAACCAATCGTTCCGTCGACTCCGTCCCACGTACCCGACGTTGCTCTCAGCTGCATTGTTGATGGCTGCCTTCACGGTTCTCCAGCAGTTTTCAAGAGGTGCTTCATCCAGCTCACCCTCTACTGGTAATGCAGCCTCGAGGTGCAGCGCGTATGCCGCTGCGACAACCGGTTGCTTGAGCCGCTCTAGGTCGTACCGTACGTTGTTGACGACGGAGAATTTTGGGCGCAGTTTCACCATCACCAGATAGTGGTCAGAGTCGATGCTAACGCCACGATAGGTCCTGACGTTGATTTTTTTTTGTTTTTTTTTTTTTTTTTTTTTTTTTTAATTTGTTTTATTAGTATCATTCCAAACATTACATTCATTTCTTATATCTAGGTGTTCTGTGTTATTAGTCAACACTATCATCCTAATTTGGTAAAACAAATTTAAGATTTTATTAACATTTTGTTAACAATATATTACATTTCATTTGCCGTAGCAGTTCAGATTTTTTACAGGTGAGTTGATTTCACCTGCTTATAAGAGAAAAAAAAAAACGCTTGTCCTGACGTTGATAATGTCGGAGAAGTGCCGTCCATCAACCAGAACGTGGTCGATTTGTGATTCTGTCTGCTGTGGTGATCTCCAGGTGTATCGGTATGGAAGGCTGTGCTGTAGGTGCTACGAATGGCCATATTCTTGGAGGTGGCGAAATCAATTAGTCGTAAGCCGTTTTCGTTCGTCAGCCGGTGGGCGCTGAACTTTCCAATTGTCGGTTTGAACTCCTCCTCCTGAGCAACCTGAGCGTTTAGATTATCTATGATGATTTTGACGTCATGGTTTGAGCAGCTGTCGTACTCGCGTTCGAGCTGCGCGTAAAAAGCGTCTTTATCATCACCAGTGCTCCTGGAGTGAGGGCTCTGCACGTTTATTATGCTGAAGTTGAAGAACCGACCTTTGAGCCTCAAATTGCACATTCTCTCATTGATCGGCCACCACCCGATCACTCGCCTCTGCATATCACCCATCACTATAAAAGCTGTTCCCAGCTCGTGTGTGTTGCCGCAGCTCTAGTGGATGGTATGGTTACCTCTAAACGTTCGCACCATTGATCCCTTTCAACACACTTCCTTCAACGCTACGATGCGATGCCGAATTCACGGTCCTTCAGCACGTCGGCGAGTATACGTGTGCTCCCGATAAAGTTGAGAGATTTACAGTTCCACGTATCAAGCTTCCAATCGCTAGTCCCTTTACGTCGCTGTGGTCTTTGCCAATTGTTCCGGTCCGTATTCTCTCGTTGACGTTCCTTTGCTGATGTGTTTTTACGGTTGGCTTGCAGGGCCTGACACCAACCCCCTTGATTTCCGGCGGACCATTCCCCCTAAATGTTCGGAGGACCATAGTACGCAGTTTAGCTTAGAGTCCTTCTTTGTCACTCGGACGATGATCAGCCGCCACAGTGCGTTGCTCCATAGACAAAAATCAAATTTCAAGTTATTTTTTTCGGTGATAATAAGTATCCAAAAGTGTTTATAGATAACATCGGCTATTGAAACGTGTATTTAAAAGATTCATAAAGCACTAAAACGACTACAACAAGCGTCGAAAGTGACAGTTGTCGGAGTAGCAGAAAAACTTAATTTTGTCGCATGTTTTCAACATTACTTTCAACCAGTACGGAAGGCGTTGAAACCAATATATTCAATCAAAATTTAAAAGAGAACATGTTTGAAGGTTCGTTAAGTATATTTGATGGGATAAGCACACCAATTTTAACTTTGAATATGAGAAATCGGCACGATGAGTTGGCTATGAAATCAAACTTATAAAATACTAACTTGTAACTTTGGTTATCGATTCAAGAAAAGTTCCACCGAGTTCCACTCTAAATC
Organism: Aedes aegypti; assembly: GCF_002204515.2. Taxonomy (NCBI): domain Eukaryota; kingdom Metazoa; phylum Arthropoda; class Insecta; order Diptera; family Culicidae; genus Aedes; species Aedes aegypti. Next base: position 102,315,132 of record NC_035109.1, on the reverse strand, counting down.
ACTCACAGACATCTTTTTCAGAGTGTCCTCTAAGAGGTCTGAAAGATACAGCTGCAACTCCCTGCAACTCTTCGAGATTTTCAACTATTTTTCGGTAAACTCCTTAATCAGCACAAGTATGAAAATGAGTTGTTTGTGATAAAAAATCCAAAAATCTCGCAACGCTATGTGGTCAAAGCTGAACCAGACATTACACCAGAGCAAGTTTATGTTTAAAATAATATATTTTAAATAAAGTTTCCAAGATTTCATTCAAATTTTATGGTAAAGACTAGAAAATTTTTAAAATGTGCGCATTTTTTTTGCATAAAAACGTATAAGTCACTTTTGCAGCTACGAGTGTGAAGAGACATATTTGCAAATAACTTCTTACATCATTATAGGCAATAATGGTACAAATTACAAAGTTTTTGTTGGAAAATATTGGAATAGGCGCTTAGGACAGTTTTGCGATTATGCGTATACTATATGTCATTTATGCAAATTGCAGCTCTTTTCACCAGAAAAAACTTTTCCTTTCATACCAAGGTGCTTAAATGGCTTGATCTTCCAGTTTTGATTTTTGTCCCGCATCTCCATACATTCAACGCACTGTGAGCCGCTCCAAACATGGAGTACAGACGCTCCAGGTTTGCTGAAGCAAAAGCTAAAGCAATCCCCCCCCCCTCCTTCCCTGTCAGCATACGACCAAAGCACCCACCGGAATTGGTTACCATATAGGGGGAGGACAGCTATGCTCTGAGCAGGCTATGCGCATCGAGCAACTCTTTGAGTTACTCACTTTCGCTCAGAAAGCAACAAATTCAGTTAGATGTCAGTTTTGCTGTTATCAGCTTGAACAAATGTGGGATACGACAGTTTTTTGCTGCGATGTTTGAAGTTCCGAATGTTACGAAGAAAACGCCATCATACCAATTGTGAAAAAGTTCGAGAGATGGAAAATATTAGGGCTGGAAGATATTTTTGTCCAATTCAAAGTAAACATGAATCAATCCTCGAAATTTCAAAAGCACAAATGTAGGGAATCCGATAGCCGTTCAAGCAGAAATTTTGATCGTTGGTCACTTGCTGGTGAATATCAATCGATAAAATGTTCAGCTTGAGAGGACTGCCTTTCTGGTTTTCCAGATCTGTGCTCTGGAAGATTTTGAGTGTGGCTGTGATGTTTTCACCTTAACCTCTTACTAGTTTTAATCTAGTCTTGAGAACCGTGGCTTTCGTAAAAATAACTAACTTTGTACACTAGAATACATTTCAAGGGTGAATAATGCAATATGATATATCACTCTCTTGAAGTACATAATTGATTGAACACTCCCCAAAATATAAAACAATTTTTGCCGCATTTCTGATCCATCTTAAAACAGATTACCGTAATCCGGGGTAACATTGATCAGCGGGGTAAAATTGATCGCAATGACCCTCTTCGTAAAAAGCTCGAATCAACATTTGTTGATGAAATATTTTCAATGCATGAATGGCGATTCTCTTTCTTCTAATCATGAGCTAATAAACAATAGGATTTTTGCGAAAATAAAGTTGTGTTCATGCGTAAATTTTTCAACTTTTGTAAACAATGATTTTCATGATTATGGATGACACCATAAAAGAATCATGTCTCACATGAGTTCTGTAAACGATATGAGCAAGAGAAATGCGGTTGTTACTAAAAATGACATCGCCGAAAACGGCTCCGTTGTCAAAATTTTCATAAATATGTTCAATAAAACATAATTCACAAATTATTATAAAGCGTGAAGAATTTCCTTAGGAAATTGCATACATTTAGGCGTATTCCACAATTCAAGGTGTTTTTAATTTTAAAATAACTCAAAAAGTAAATGACTTATAAGAGTTTGACCTTCATATTCGGCTTCAGGGACCATGATTTTAGTAAGTAATGATATTTTCAATATTACCGAACGATGTTTTCATGGTGTGATCAATGTTACCCCATATCAGCTAAATCAAAAACTCACTTAAAACATTTTTTTAAACACGCTTTAAGCTTTCACAAAACAAAATACAGTACATAAACACGAGCAATGGGTGGCAGTACTTGTTTTAAAAATATAAAATTTGCAACACATGCATTTTCAAATCAAATGTTTAAGAAATATTCAAAAAAATGATCAATGTTACCCCGGATTATGGTATGTGCATATATGTTTCTTACTGTAATTTTGCTTTTACGCGATGGTGCAAGGGTGGTCCTTGCAGTACATGACTGGCGAAGCTGCCCCTCACTGCAACATAAACATGACGAGGTTCGTTTCGGGTTGAGGAAGATGTAATGCAGATAAATAGCTCAATGGGCAATTATAAGCTTCATCACTTTTACCTATTTGATGTTGCTAAACTTCACATGCAAAACTTCTTCTTTCTGGCATTACGTCCCAAATGGGACGAAGCCTGCTTCTCAGATAAGTGTACTTATGAGCACTTCCACAGTTATTAACTGAGAGCTTCCTTTGCCGAATGACCATTTTTGCATGGGTATATCGTGTGGCAGGTACGAAGATACTCTATGCCCTGGGAATCGAGAAAAATTCCTTTACGAGAAGATCTTCGACCAGCGGGATTCGAACCCACGACCCTCAGCATTTACCGCTACGGATATCTGGGCCCCTACGCAAAGCTTAAAGAAACTGTTTGATTCCAGTTTTTAACTGGAAAAACTAGACCTCTGATAACGAAAGCCTGTGTGTTGCTCTGTGAAACAAACAACCAAACACTTATGTTTGCTTTGTCCACATGAAGCCGGGCAGATCGAGTTACTCTGATTTTTTTTTTTTAAATTTCTTTATTACATTCATTTCTTATATCTAGGTGTTTTGTGTTATCAGACAACACTATCATCCTTATTTGGTGAAAAAAATTAGGATTTTATTAACATTTTGATAACAACATATTACATTTCATTTGCCGTAGCAGTTCAAATTTTTTACAGGTGAGTTGATTTCACCTGCTAATAAGAGAAAAAAAAACGTTTTCATTTTACTTAACCTGACTTAACCTAAACATATAACGCATTCATCGTGGCAATAGAAGATTGTAACGACTTTTGCCTGAAATTATTAATGATTTTATTTGACATTTGTTCCAATGTTTCAACATTGGATATTCCATGTAACTCATTGATACTATACCAGGGAGGAAGCCTCAGAATGATTTTCAAAATTTTATTTTGAATTCTCTGCAGAGCTTTCTTCCTGGTATTACAACAGCTGGTCCATATTGGTACAGCATACAACATGGCTGGCCTGAAAATTTGTTTGAATATCAAAAGTTTGTTCATAAGACAAAGTTTTGATTTTCTATTTATAAGGGGATAGAGACATTTTACATATTGAATGCCCTCAATGTGATTTTTGAAAGTTAAATTCTTATCTAGCATGAGCCCTAGATACTTAACTTCATCTGACCAATTTATTGGAACCCCTCTCATCGTGACAACATGTCCACTTGAAGGTTTCAAATAAAGAGCTTTTGGTTTATGCGGGAATATTATTAGTTGAGTTTTGGAAACATTAAGAGAAATCTTTCATTTTTGCAAGTATGAAGAAAAAATATCCAAATTTTTTTTTTGCAATCGACTACAGATGACACGCAGACTTCGTCCTTTGGCGGAGAGGCCTGTGTCATCCGCAAACAAAGATTTTTGACATCCCTGAGGTAGCTCAGGTAAGTCAGATGTGAAAATATTGTATAATATTGGTCCCAAAATGCTGCCTTGAGGAACACCAGCTCTTACAGGAAGTCTTTCAGTCTATTGTCAAATCAGTATATGTTACACGTAAAAGTTGATGAGTGGTCGAATGTCCATGGCGGAATCCGAACTGTTCATTGGCAAAAATTGAATTTTCGTTGATGTGGGCCATCATTCTGTTCAAAATAACCTTTTCAAAAAGTTTACTGATGGAGGAAAGCAAACTGATTGGACGATAGCTAGAAGCTTCTGCAGGATTTTTGTCTGGTTTTAAAATTGGAACAACCTTAGCATTTTTCCATTTGTCAGGAAAATATGCTAATTGAAAACATTTGTTAAATATATCAACTAAAAATGATAAGCTACTTTCTGGAAGTTTCTTGATGAGGATGTAGAAAATTCCATCATCGCCAGGAGCTTTCATGTTTTTGAATTTTTTAATAATAGTTCTCACTTCTTCCAAATCAGTCTCCCAGGCATTTTCGAAAACGTTCTCTTGATTGAGAATATTTTCGAACTCCTGAGTAACTTCATTTTCAATTGGACTAGTAAGTCCTAAATTAAAATTGTGCGCACTTTCAAACTGCATAGCAAGTTTTTGAGCTTTTTCGCAATTAGTTAGTAATAATTTGTTTTCCTCTTTCAATGCCGGTATTGGCTTCTGAGGTTTTTTCAAGATTTTCGATAATTTCCAAAAGGGCTTAGAGCCAGGGTCCAATTGAGAAATTTTATTTTCAAAATTTTTGTTTCTTAATTGAGCAAAACGTTTCTTGATTTCTTTCTGCAAATCCTGCCATATAATTTTCATAGCAGGATCGCGAGTGCGTTGAAATTGCCTTCTCCCCACGTTTTTAAGACGGATCAAGAGTTTTAGATCATCGTCTATAATCACGGATTCAAATTTTACTTCACATTTTGGAATTGCAATGCTCCGGGCTTCAACAATGAAATTTGTTAAAGTTTCAAGAGCATTGTCAATATCAAGTTTAGTTTCTAAAGAAATGTTAACATCAAGATTGGAGTCAACATACGTTTTATATATATTCCAGTCGGCTCGTAAATAATTGAAAGTGGAGCTGATAGGATTGAGAATCGCTTCTTGGGATATTTGAAATGTAACAGGGACATGATCAGAATCAAAATCAGCATGAGTAGTTAATTGGCTATAAATATAACTAGAGTCGGTTAAGACCAAGTCAATCGTAGATGGATTTCTAGAAGAGGAAAAAAATGTAGGGCTATCAGGGTATTGAATTGAGAAATATCCTGAAGAGCACTCATCAAATAAAATTCTGCCGTTGGAATTACTTTGAGAATTATTCCATGACCGATGTTTGGCATTAAAGTCACCAATGACAAAAATTTTTGACTTATTGCGAGTCAATTTACGCAAGTCAGTTTGGAGCAAATTAACTTGCTGCCCAGAGCATTGAAAAGGCAAATAGGCAGCTATGAAAGTATATTTACCAAACTGTGTTTCAACAGAAACACCTAAAGTTTCAAAAACTTTAGTTTCAAATGATGAATACAGTTGATGTTTTATACGCCTATGAATGATGATTGCAACTCCCCCACATGCCCCATCAAGTCGATCATTACGATAAACAAAAAAGTTAGGATCTCATTTGAGTTTAGATCCAGGTTTTAAATACGTTTCGGTAATAACTGCTATATGCACGTTATTAACCGTAAGAAAATTAAACAGCTCGTCCTCTTTACCATTCAGAGAACGAGCATTCCAATTTAATGTATTTAAATTATTATTTGGATCCATTAGAAAAACGTAATCCAATAACAATTTGATTTGTAAATTTTACACCTACTTGGACTGCTTCAGTCATAGTGGTGGCTTTGAACATTGCATCAATCATTAGATTCAATTGTTCAGTTAGAAAATTAAAATCAGAGGCAGACATGTCATGTGATTTCCCATTAGAATTTCCGGTAGACGAAGAAGCGGAGTTACCTGTGGCGGTAGGGTTTTTTCCATTTGATTTGAAACAAGTAGAATGGGTACCCATGGATCGAACAGGGGAGGAGTTCGAATTTCCTGCTACGATATCGGCAAAGGATTAACCGTGAGTAGATACATTCGAAATTGAAAGATTCGAACGGCTACCCGACGGATTAAAATTAGTTTGTGAATGAGCATGATTATGATCTTCCTGATGGGTATGATTCATGATCAAGCGATCGTTAACTGAAAAATGAGCATTGTTCGATACTCTACCCGGCAAATTCCGGAAACGATCGTTATCGTAACGGATATTATCTTTCATCTGCCTGGCACGAGCCTCAATGACCTTTTTGCGTGAAGGACAATTCCAAAAATTGGACTTATGGTTAGCCCCGCAATTACAGCATATGAATTTGGTGGTATCTTCCTTCACTGGACAGACGTCTTTGGCGTGAGAAGAACCTCCGCAAATCATGCATTTAGCATCCATGTGACAATTTTTAGTACCATGACCCCACTTTTGGCACCGACGGCACTGAGTGGGGTTCTGGTAATTTCCTCCAGGTTTCTGGAAATGTTCCCATGTCACACGGACATCAAACAAAAGTTTTGCTTTTTCTAAAGCTTTAATATTATTTAGTTCTTTTTTGTTAAAGTGAACTAAATAAAATTCTTGAGAAAGCCCTTTCCGAACAATGCCAGATTGGGTTCTCTTTTTCATAATGATTACTTGGACTGGGGAAAATCCAAGTAAATCATTTATTCCATTTTTGATCTCATCAGGTGATTTATAGTCACTTGAGAGACCTTTCAAGACAACTTTGAACAAACGTTCAGTTTTGTCGTCATAAGTAAAAAAATTGTGCTTCTTCTCTTCAAGATGTTTGAGAAGAAGCTCACGATCTTTAAGAGTTTCCGGCAGAACGCGACAGTCTCCTTTCTTTGCGATTTGGAAGGAAACCTTGATTCCCCTAATGGAGTTCAAGATCTCCTGCCTAAATCCCCCAAATTCGGAACAACTGACCACGATAGGCGGCACTCTTTGCTTCCTCACTTGAATCAAAGAGCCTGGGCTAGAGGCTGCTTCGATTTGGTGTTCGGAAAATTTGTCTAGAGCATCGAACTGATTGCTCATTTCGATACAATTCGCATTCCGGGGAAGCGTCCTTTCTTCCATTCTTGCCACGTGTAGTGACAGTTTTAAAACCCACTTTTTTGGAAGGAAGTAGTGAATTCAGAGATTCACCCTTCCTTTTGTTTGTTGTTGATACCATGTTTAATTAATAAACGAAAGAAGACGTGACTTTCGAAAGGTTTTTTCCCAAGACGGTGTCCAAGAAGGATTACCACCGCTAGCTTTCGCCAACGGGTCCAACGAAAAATCGAAGGCACGGGTCCAAACAAGGATCGTAAAGGGATCAATAGTAGAAAAAATAGTACTGAAAAGTACTGTTTTAGTAGCACTGAAAAGTACCGTTTATAATTTTAGCACTGAAAAGTACTGTTTTTGTAGCACTGAAAAGTACTGTTTTATTGCTTTAGGTAGTTTTTAAGAAAACTTTCAAGAGCAGAGAGAATTCGTGTACGCACAGCACGAAGGTACGATGCGCACTGATATTATGAATCAATTAATCATGACGTCACGCTGAAACTTCTAGGTTGGATTCGCTCTTGCTGCAAGTTTATAACCATGACATGGCAATTTTTACAGCCGAAATGCTGCCATTGTGAGATTGAATAAAATAATATCCGATTAAATATATTTTTTTTTTATTTTAATGAAAACGACATTAGGCAACGTTCATTGAAGACATAACGTTAAAATGTACAATTTTCGACCATTCCCCCCTCCGCAACGCTCTTTGCATGAAAAAAATAAATGTGTTTGAGCCTACTCCCCCTCCGTTACCTAATTTGTGGACGACGCCTTAGTCTGCATAAATTTAGTGGCATTGTGCATTCAATTTGACTCTCTGCTATTTTATTTAAAACTGCAATTTTGTTCTCAGTGTAGTCTGTATTTTTCTGCACAGAGTAAAGTGGGGCAAAAGTTCGAGTGGGGTAAGAGTTTCTTTTTAAGATTTCTAGCTCAATTCAAAACAAATCTTATAAATGTCATGGTGGTTTGAATGCTATTCAAGTAAGAGACTTTCAATCCAAATATCATAAAAATTGATTGAGATTTGGAAAATTTATGGCTGTTTGTAGTTTTTCGACGTGAATATTGTAATTTTTGGTCAAACTTTCGATGCATGGAACCAATTGAAGATAAAATCTAAAGATCTTTATCAATATTTTATGTTAGGGCGTTTCTAGGCCTATCATAAGGTTGCTTTGAGGTGCATTAGTTTTTGCATAAATGCTTGAAAACAATTTTTGGCTCATAGTGGGGCATAAGTTCGACCCATGTATAAAATCACGGTAAAATTTACAAATTTTCACATTTTATCTTCAAATTTAGTTAAATTTGTCAGATCTTGTGAAAACTGCCACCAAAATTTTACATTTCCACTTAGTTTTGCGAAAAACTGCTATTTTTGAGTATATTACAATTAATCCGGTTTTGGGCAATTTTTTGATGAAAATTTAGCGTGTATTTTTCGTCAAACTTAAGTTTACGGCTTGTGTAAAGTATGTCTGTCACAAAAGGATCGATGTTTTGTGTTTTAGCCAGCGAACTTTTGCCCCACACTAGATTCGAACTCTTGCCCCACCGGTGGGGCAAAAGTTTGAATAAGACAATCAATTTTGAAACTGTTATAACTAAAAATGGGTATATATTTTGACACAAGTTTGTTCAGCAAAATTATAGCCAATATGTTGAAGGTTCACTGTATGGTATTTGTTTTGTTTTAAATGCTATTGTTTTCCTGGAAACTTTGATTATACCACTAAGGTCGAACTTTTGCCCCACCTTACTCTAGGCCCTTTCAACGAGTCGAAAATAATGAGTGACGTTTAATTTCAGGATTTGTCAACAAATACGAAATGCTATCAATACATTTACTAGTTTTTGCACTGTTTTGAATTGCCGAAGTGAACATTTTTATTGCCGACAATGGAAATTGCATTGCCGATAAAAGAACAAGTGCCTCGTGACTTTGGTGAGGAAAAATAGAAGATTAAGAGAATAAAATAGTGTTTTGTGTATAATAACTAATAGATGAAGAGTGTCAAGTGTAGTTCAGGTGTCTCCTGCTGATTGTTGCGTTCTATTGTTGCGTAAAATTGCCCTCTTAAAAGTTCAGCTGCTTAGGCTGCCGACAATACGTAAGTTCCCCTATGTTTTCAAAAAATTACAAATTTTAATGGTAATCACAAAAATGTTGCTTAAACGGATCCCTCTTGATAGATGTTTGACTGTCAGAATCTGACAGTCAGATAGCCCTTGATCCCAAGTAGCACTGGTAACAAATGCAATATTTTAGAAAAATAAAACAAATTACATTGCAGTTGCATTTAAGATAATTTGTAGCATGTCTTGTTGAAGGTTGTCAATGTTGGTTACTAGGCTATTACATTGTAACTTACGTTTTGTTTACATTACATAGGCGTTGCATTTTGTCTCGCATGTAACTTAGCCTAGAGCTGTCAAAATGAATAAGTTACATTGAAATTAAATTTGGGGTTGCAAAGAAACACATAACAAACTAGGTTACATATAGATTGCTAAGTCACTTGTGTGTAACAACATGAAGTTGTATGTTTGGTTACAATGTGTCATAGGGGAAGAGGTGAAAAAATGAACAGGGTGGTGAAATGAACACCGACCTTGTTACGCATGATAACAAATTTCAATGATTTTTATGACTATAAAAATAAGTGAAAACTCATCTATCTTAGTCTTAATTCGTGTCGCTGCGTTAATAAACATCTCTATTTTTGATATTGTGCGATTGAACTTAATATAATAAATAAACAAATTAATAAATTAGGGTAAATTTTGCGAGTAGACATATCACAGAACATTGAGTTACATTTGTAATGTTCTCTTTACTACCTTTGTGGGGAACGTCAATTTTTGAGCCCCACAGGATGACGAGGTTTCGTTTACGGGGGATAATTTTCAGGATTTTCGTTCAAAATCATGAATATTTTCATGAAAATGTGTTCACTGTATTTTATTCTCCAACCGAAACACAGTAAACGTTAAAATGTTTGGGTCCTCTAGTCAATCCCGTAAATGATTGTATTTTGGTAAGCTCTTTGTCGACTTTTAGTCGACAGCAGATCATTGTCTTTGTTGTCTTGTGATTGTGAATATTGTCTTTGTTGTTAAAATTTATTATAGGTCCATTTAAGCACTGTCATAGTTTGTATTACGTGCAAAAAAAATGTGTAAAATTTGTCCTTAAAAAACTTATCGAAGGAGCTAAACTTCAATCAACTCGTGGGAGCTAAACCCCCACCCCCTATTTTATAACACCAAAACCGCTGATGAATTCAAACTGTACCAAACGTAATGCCACGCTGAAGTTACCCACAAATTGAAACCTTACAAATGTACATTTTTCGCATCAAACGCCTGCATTATATATGCAAGCATGATCGAGTGCGTACGTTTACTGCACCACTAACCGTCTTGCTTCTGAGGTAGCGTCCATTTATTACGTAACGCTTAATTTGGAAATTTTGACCCCCTGAAAAATTGTTAACAAAACCGCATCTTGTCTGCTTTATTCACAGAAGAGAAATTATGAAGAGAAATCGAACATTAGACTGGCGCCCTTTTTCTAGCACACGCTTGATTTTGCTTTCTTCCGAGCTATTTGAGCACGTCACAAACCATGTGCTTTCTTGGATGGAGCATTTAATTTTCATACCTTTAGGTTCCAGTCAATTGACTTTGGGATTTTTGCACATTATTTAGTGATATATCGCAAATGCACCCTTTTTACCATTAGAAGCAAGACGATATCCTTAAGGTGTTCATTTTAACACCTCTTCCCCTATTGACAGCAGTGTAATTTAATGGCAGTTTCAGTATAGTTACACATCAGTTTCAAAATAACATAAGATTTCTGGGTAACTGATGTGTAACAAACGAGTAACTTGCTGACAGTGGTCAACACTACAGACCAAAAATATTCATACGTATCGTGAATTTTGATATAAGAACTTGACTAGTTTATGACCAGTTATTGTTTTCAATGATATTTTTCCAATGATGAATTAAAATTGTTGGATTCACAATATGCAGCCTTTCTAACAACTTCTCAATAGTTGTCATTATTTAAGATTGGCTGTCTTCAAACAGTTATTTGGAAGTGTATATGCAGCCAGATGAAATTAAATGGCGATTTATGATAGACAATCAAGAAAATCCAACAGCGGGATACGAAAAAACGTAATTTTGGAATCACAAACAATGAAATACAAATGAGAAACACTACTGATTTGAGTAACACTGTAAATTTTCATTTTTTATGGCATTTACAATGGCATATTGTCTAAGCAATCCACGTATCATGCATTATTCAATTTAAAATTATAAGATATTTCATGAGCGCGTCGATTTTGAGCAAGTAAAATCATTGATTTCACCACAAATTTTAATCTGCATGTTAAATTTAGTATGTACTTGTGAATAATTACGCGTTCCAAGATAATAGGCATAATATATGTTGACATTCAATTCTAAAATGGTTGTTCGGTTTCAAAACTGTCAGAATGAAACAATAAGTTCAACACCGTTCCTTTTATTTTGTCGCAGGAAAACCCATGCGTAATCAAGAAATTGCATATCCGTCGTCAGTAAACTTCTTATGTAACGACCAACAAGTTACATAAGGCTCGACTTTTTGCGCTTTTTCGGTTACATAGCAGTATGTTTCCAAGTTACAATGTTTCCTATTGTAACTATTGAATATGTTAAGTAGTCGTTGCTGTTACTTACTTGTAACAATGTGTGCTGCTTGGGATCTGTTGAACAACTTTACCAAAGACACCTATCTTCTAGCTCATTAGGATCTTGAGATATAGAAGATTGAAGAAAATTTGAAACTAGTGAAATGTCACGGGGTGACATTGGGCCATAAGGCTGACTTAGGACCAAGATTTGTACAGCAAACGAAAACCAGAATAATGAAAACTATGTGAAAAGCTTCAAGAATACGTTATTAATAGTTACTAGATGGACATATATTAGTTTTTTGACGTTTGCTCTAGCCATGCGGTGCATAGAAAAGGGCGGTCAAAGTTACCCCCTAGGTCCAATGTCACCCCGCACGACGGTACCTAACAAATACCATGGGTCTACAGCTGGCTTTTCAGGCGAATTTTGACCATCTATCCCTAACAAACCCCAACTCCACTACATCAACATTTCCTTCTCCTATCCCAAGTTACGGTAAAGATAAGCGTGGCCGGGAATAGCGATGTTTATGCTATTGGTATTCTTGTTTAAGGTTGGATCAAGGTCAACTCCCCAGCCTTGTTTCCGAAAGCAGTCTGAATGAGATTATCACAAGGAACATAATTATTGCTAGTATCCAATCTACCCAAGTAATCAGTAAGCACGATAACGCGGCACGGTAACAGCATTATATGCACATAAAGGGTGATGCATGTCAGTTTTATATACGCATATAATGCTATTATAATGCCAGAAAAGGCGATTTAGCGTGTCATTATAGTGCAAAGATATAACCGTGCTTCTCTGCACCACTAATGCTGATATAAGACCACGTGAGAAACGTCAGTTGTTTTCGCCTGGTTTTTAGGGCGAATATTTTGTGCTTTCGCGTACGTAGCCAGAGAGCTTCCACGTGTGCGGCCAAGCAACTGGCACACGAGGTAAATAAATGAATGAATGAAAACGGAAACCTCTAATAGTATGCAAAAAATGTAATAAAATGATACAGACAGTACTTTTCCGTATCAGACTTATTCATTTTGGTGGTTTTCATCCTTTTCATCCTTGCAATTGCCACATTTTGATCCTCGTTTTATGATGATGAAATTCTTCATTTTGCGTCTCGAACCTGCGACATCCGTATTGTTGAGTTGTTGAAGTCCTGCTCCTTTGCTCCTACGGCCACATAAGATGAATAGTATTGGAAAGAAAAGTAACCAATCACCATCACTTTTCCCCGTCATAAAACCTGCAATTGTAGTAGTGAGAAGATTTATGTTTGATTCCCTCTTACCACTATATGCAAACACAAAGCACGTGGTATATCTGTCAAAACACTGAATGGCATTTAAACATGCCCTGTATGCGAATATAAAGCCAATATAGTGCTTATTTAATGCCTGTATGCGTCAGGCTTAGAAGCATTAATGATGCTGTAATAGGGTTTCTATGCAGCGGAAGTGCCGTTATAAGGTGTGTAAAGATTTGTAGTGCTATTATATGCATGTACGCATCTATGATGCTGATTAAGGGCTTATTATTAGTGCTTATGGTTACTTGGGTACGAAGTATATCGTAACTACGCTAATGCTAACGCTGTCCGTCAACTATCTTCCTTATCTGTGCTTTTGATGTGATTGTCTGCCTTTGTGGGTCCTGAACCATCAAAACAACCTGAAAGTTATACCAAACTTATGGAGAGTTCACTAAAATAGGTAAAACAGAACTAACGCCTTTGTGCCGACTAGAAGAAATATTTGGTCTATACCAATTTGGAGATGTCGATGGAAACCGAGGGGGTCGAGGATGTCGATGGTTGGCGTGATGTAATTTGTGTATCATCCCTTTGGTTTACATTGCTAAGCATCATTGAAAGAAACAAAAAAAAAACAATCAATTTGTTTGAAACTGTTAAAGAACCTACTTCACTCAATTCGCCCCTTTCTCCAACCGATTGATCTCTGCGAATAACCCTAGTTTCGTAATCCGATACAAGTTAACCACCGCACGTTTGGTAGAAATCACTAACCCAACCACAACATCCCAAATTTACATACCCCTCTTTGCAGAGCACACCGTTTTGGGAAAGCTCTATCTGAACAAATGACCTTCATCCCACTGCAGATGTTGATTTTATTCGGGATCATCTGGCCAAACATGGAACCCTGCTCGGAAAACAAACCTCTGGGAAAATTTATTCCACCACGTTCGAAATCCTTTGGATAACTGCCAAACTGATCCACCGCTACCTTCTCCTTCGTTACTGTTCCCACCTCACTGACTGAAAGAATGTTGCACGAAAACCGACTTAACTTTGTGGAACGATGTGTCTCAAGTTGATCGGATTTATCCGCAATATCGTATTAAGGCCCTGTTCAATCAATTGGCTTTAGCGTCGATAAAACCCCTTTCAATCAATTTCCGATTGCATTTCCCATCAAGCACCACAAAAGATCTTCAATAAAAGCACAAAATTTCGACATAAAATCCATCATTAGGAGCCTAGTAGAGGAACACCGAGCCGCTTGTCCTAAACTCCGTCCCATCTTGTCAAAAAAAAAATCCAATCTTAAAGAGCTACAACACACATATCGGACCCTGTGAATGATGTAGCATCAGCAGAAGCAGGCATTCCTGTTGTCGTCGACACGAAGCTAAGCAAGATGAAACGCACAACTTCCATCTGTTTTGCTTCGTCTTGTAACAACTGACTAGAGCCTCTGCCCTGGTCCTTCGGTTAAAGTCTCATAAAACTCGGCACACATACAATGTAGGACAATGTGGAACTCCCCAAACTGTAAAACAGAATCGGTATTGTCCATCAGTTTGGACAGCGGTTCCCAAATGTCGGGGTTAAACCAACAAAGAATTGCATTGGATTCATTGGAAAACGTCCAATATGCCCAATTTAATTTTTGAAGATTCCAAATGGAACGTGCGATTCGAATCAAAACCTTATTTCATAAGGACAAAGAGTGGGAATGTCCAAGAGTCAGCTTATAATTTTCGAATTGAATCATCACCTTGGATGAGCAAAGCCATCTGATTAACTCTTCTACTCGCAGCCCCATTTTTACCGCAAACAAATATTCAAATCACGATAACTTTTTGTTAATCGGCAATCGACTATCGACTTTCAGTATTCAATCAACGAAATATACAGTTAACTCACAAAAGGTTGAAAACCACTCCAAAGTGTAATATATCGTCATTCGAGTGAGTGGATTTCCCATCGCCTACATTGTACCAAGCGCCTCCATTGAATCGAATAGCGGTTATCTCCATCGTCACCAGCCAGCCAGCGTCGTTATGTCGTCTTCGTCGTCAGGCAATTTGAAACCAGTTGAATCACAGCACGAGCTCAACACTCGCTGCACCCACATAGAGAGCGCTTGGCTGCTGCTGCCGCTTGTGGCACACAATTTCGATGAAATCGATATTTTGATACTGATCGGGCTCCAGTTGGGCGATGCAGTTCGGGTTCGATTCACCCTCACAACATCCCATGAATGCGATGCCGATATGTGCTAGATTAGGGTGTTCCAGAAAACTAAATAATCATTAGAGTTATTCTCAGCCCTAGAATTTCGACTTATTCAATCAAAACATCTGTAAACAAAACATGAATATATTTTCATTAACTAGTACTGCACGAAAGCTCAAACAGGCGCATACAAAAAAAAATAATTAAAATATGAGAAAAATAGTAATGCCAAAACATAAAATTATGACAAATGAAAGGATAAGAAACAAAGGGGTGTAAGTGACAAACATCTAAGCTTTTGAAAAATAAGTTTGAAGTTTTTTCATTCCAGAAAAATGTAAAGGAATTCAAAAAACAGACAATTTTATAAAAATCATGTTGCTTTGCCTGTTGAATGGCAAAATCACCTAGATATACCTTTAGAAAGCTAGAAGGCAGTAATATTTTACAGTAAACTTGACCAAAAACCGACCAAAATGTCAATTACATCCTGGGCCCCTCAGTTTTTCATCAAAATCTAAACGATTTTCTAGAAGGTTCATATGTTTTTCTAAAATGATCTCAATCTAGATCACCCTTCTGCTGGATGTTGTCCAAAATATCGAGTGACGAGCGGAAGTTCCGTCCTCCCAATCCTCCTCACACCCCTGTTCGCCACAGTGTGCTGGAAAATTTTATTTGGCAGATGCCATCTTCCTGCTTTCTTTCCTTTGGATCACACACAAGACCCCCGCAAACAGCCATATCAGGTTGAACAAACAATCGCCTGCAAAGGATATGGCTTTCGGGGTGTATTGTACCGGGGTGTCGTTTATCCAGTTTGGAGAGGTGGGATTCGGAAGAAACCGGGCTCAGAGGTTGACACGCAGCTGATGTGGGATCAATTGAACAAGCGGAAATGAACGATTCCGAAGCAATGATGTGAAACGAGTGTATGGAATTCAATAAGAGATAACTTGAATCGGGTTTAAAAGCAGTTTCAAGAACATTGTAGTACACTTTTAAAATGTCTACAATATTCTCAGATTTGAATTTGGATGGGATTTTGATCTGGGTTTGTATCTGAATTCAGATCAGGGTTTAGATTTTTATTTGAATTTGGATTTGAATCTGGTTTTTATCTGTACTTAGATCTGGATTTGGTTCTAGATTTGCATGTAGATTTGTATTTGGATTTGCATCTGGTTATCTGGATTTGGATCTAAATTCAAATCTGGGTATAGATCTAAATTTGAATCTGGGTTCGGAAAATTGAGATCTGGATTTGGATCTGAATTTGAATCTGGGTTTGGATCTGCATATGGATCTGGATTGGGTCTGATTTTGGATCTGAATTTGGATCTGAATTTAGATCTGGATTTGGATCGCGATTTGGATCTAGATTTGGACCTGGATTTAGATCTGTATTTTTATATGGATTAGATTCCGAATTTGAATCTGAAATTGGATCGCAATTTGTATCTGAGTTTTGATTTAAATTCGAATCTGGATTTTGATCTTAAATAAATTCTGGGGTTGGATCTGGATTTGTTTATAGTTTTAAATTTGAATTTGCATCTCGCTTTGAATCAATCTGGATTTGTAACTGTGTTTGGATTTGATTTTGAATCTGGATTTGGATCCTAATTTAAATATGGGGTTGGATTCGAATTTGAATATACCTTCCGATTTAAATTTTAATCTGGATTCGAATCTGACCATAAATCACTATTTGGATCCAAATTTGGATTTGGATCTAAATTTGGATTTGGCTTTTAAAAGGGCTTAAAACGGCTTGAAAAGACTGCAAACAGCTTAAGATGGCTTAAACGGCTTGAATCGGCTTAAAACGGGTATGAATGCCTTTACAGGCATAAAACGGCTTGAAGCGGCTTAAAACGGAGTAAAACGACTCGAAACGGCTTAAAAAGGACTTGAAACGGCTCAAAACGGCTTATTTCGGCTTAAAACGGCTCGAAACGGCTTGAAACGGCTTAAAACGGCTTAAAATAGGCTAAAAACGGCTTGAAACGGCTAAGATCGACTCAAAATTGTTTAAAACGGCTTAAAACTGCTTGAAACGGCTTTATATGGCTTAAAACGGCTGAAAATGGCTTGAAGCGGCTTAAAACGGCTTAAAACGGCTCAAAACAGCTTGAACCGCCTTAAGATGGCTTAAAACGCCTGAAACGGCTTAAAACTGCTTTACATTGCTTGAAACGGCTTTAAATGGCTTCAAATGGCTTTAAATGGCTTCAAATGGCTTAAAACGGCTGAAAACGGCTTATAATGGCTTGAAAAAGGCATAAAACGGCTTAAATAGGCTCAAAACGGCTTAAATAGGCTCAAAACGGCTTAAATCGGCTCAAAACGGCTTAAAAGGGACTTAAACCGGCTCCAAACAGCTTGAAAAGGCTTACAACGGCTTATGATGGCTTGAAACGCCTAAAATAATATGCTTAAATGGCTTCAAACTTATCGGCTTTAAACGGCTCAAATCGGCTTGAAACAGTTTAAAACGGCTCAAGATGGCTTAAAACGGCTTGAATCGGCATAAAACGATTCAAAACGTTTTTTAAAAGGGCTTAAAACGGCTTTAATCGACTTAAAACGGCTCAAAACGGCTATGAATGGCTAAAACGGCATAAAATGGCTTAAAACGGCTTAAAATGGCTTAAAACGGCTTAAAACGGCTTAAAAGGGCTCAAACCGGCTCGAAACGGCTTGACACGGCTTAAAACGGCTTAAGATGGCTTAAAATGGTTTAAAACGACTTAAAACGGCTCAAAACGGTTTGAAACGGCTTAAAATTGTTTCAAATTGCTTAAAACGGCTTCCAACGGATAAAAACGGCTTAAAATCGCATTAAATTGCTTAATATTGATAAAAAAAAACGACTTAAAACCGTTAAAAGCGGCTTGAAACGTCTTGATATAGCTTGAAAAGGCTTAAAATGGCTTAAAATGGCTCAAAACGGCTTAAATGGCTTAAAATGGCTCAAAATGGCTCAAAATGGCTTAAAACGGCTTTAAACGGCTTAAAATTGCTTAAAACGGCTCGACATGGCTTAAAACGTGTTAAAACGGTTCAAAACGGCTCAGAACGGCTCAAAACGGCTTAAAACGGCTTAAGATGGCTTAAAATGGCTTAAAACGGCTCAAAACGGCTCAAAACGGCTTAAAACGGCTTAAAATGGGCTTAAAACGGCTTTAAATGGCTTTAAACGGCTCAAAACGGCTTTAAATTGCTTGAAATTGCTTGAAACGGCTTAAAACGGCTAAAAACGGCTTAAAACGGCTAAAAACGGCTTAAAACGGCTAAAAACGGCTTAAAACGGCTTAAAACGGCTTAAAAAGGCTTAAAATGGCTTAAAACAGCTTGAAAACGGGATTAAAACTGCTTAAAAATGGCTTTAAATGGTTTTAAATAGCTAAACATGTCATAAAATGATTAAAAACGGCTTAAAACTGCTCAAAACGTCCTAAAAAGGGCTTAAAACGGCATTCAGGATTCAGGATTCTGGATTCGGAGTTTTTCTGGTGAGTCACTGGATCAGTTGTCAATTGAATTTGAATAACGGCTTAAAACGGCTTGAAGATGGGCTTAAAACGGCTCTAATCGGCTTAAAACAGCTTGATCGGATCAAAACGCTCAAAACGGCTTGAAACGGCTTAAAACGGCTTAAAACGGCTTAAAATGGCTTAAAACTTGTCAAACCGGCTCTAAACGGCTTGAAACGGCTTAAAACGGCTTAAGATGGCTTAAAATGGTTTAAAATGGCTAAAAACGGCTCAAAACGGTTTGAAACGGTTTAAAATTGTTTGATATTGATTAAAACGGCTTTCAACGGATAAAAACGGCTTAAAATTGCTTTAAATTGCTTAATATTGATAAAAACGATTTAAAACGGTTAAAAACGGCTTGAAACGACTTAAAATAGCTTGAAAGGGCTTAAAATGGCTCAAAACGGCTTAAATTGCTTAAAATGGCTTGAAACGGCTTTAAACGGCTCAAAACGGCTTGAAACGGCTTAACACGGCTTAAAATGGCTTATAATAGCTTAAAATAGCTTAAAACGGCTCAAAACGGCTTATTTCGGCTTAAAACGGTTCGAAACGGCTTGAAACGGCTTAAAACGGCTTAAAATAGGCTAAAAACGGCTTGAAACGGCTAAGATCGACTCAAAATTGTTTAAAACGGCTTAAAACTGCTTGAAACGGCTTTATATGGCTTAAAACGGCTGAAAATGGCTTGAAGCGGCTTAAAACGGCTTTAAACGGCTCAAAACAGCTTGAACCGCCTTAAGATGGCTTAAAACGCCTAAAACGGCTTAAAACTGCTTTACATTGCTTGAAACGGCTTTAAATGGCTTCAAATGGCTTTAAATGGCTTCAAATGGCTCAAAACGGCTGAAAACGGCTTATAATGGCTTAAAAAAGGCATAAAACGGCTTAAATAGGTTCAAAACGGCTTAAATAGGCTCAAAACGGCTTAAATCGGCTCAAAACGGCTTAAAAGGGACTTAAACCGGCTCCAAACGGCTTGAAAAGGCTTACAACGGCTTATTATGGCTTGAAACGCCTAAAAAATAATATGCTTAAATGGCTTCAAACTTATCGGCTTTAAACGGCTCAAATCGGCTTGAAACAGTTTAAAACGGCTCAAGATGGCTTAAAACGGCTTGAATCGGCATAAAACGATTCAAAACGTTTTTTAAAAGGGCTTAAAACGGCTTTAATCGACTTAAAACGGCTCAAAACGGCTATGAATGGCTAAAACGGCATAAAATGGCTTAAAACGGCTTAAGATGGCTTAAAATGGTTTAAAACGACTTAAAACGGCTCAAAACGGTTTGAAACGGCTTAAAATTGTTTCAAATTGCTTAAAACGGCTTCCAACGGATAAAAACGGCTTAAAATCGCATTAAATTGCTTAATATTGATAAAAAAAAACGACTTAAAACCGTTAAAAGCGGCTTGAAACGTCTTGATATAGCTTGAAAAGGCTTAAAATGGCTCAAAACGGCTTAGAACGGCTTAAATGGCTTAAAATGGCTCAAAATGGGTCAAAATGGCTTAAAACGGCTTTAAACGGCTTAAAATTGCTTAAAATGGCTCGACATGGCTTAAAACGTGTTAAAACGGTTCAAAACGGCTCAGAACGGCTCAAAACGGCTTGAAACGGCTGGAAACGGCTTAAAACGGCTTAAGATGGCTTAAAGTGGCTTAAAACGGCTCAACACGGCTCAAAACGGCTTAAAACGGTTTAAAACGGCTTAAAATGGGCTTAAAACGGCTTGAAATGGCTTAAAACGGCTCAAAACGGCTTAAAATTGCTTGAAATTGCTTGAAACGGCTTAAAACGGCTAAAAACGGCTTAAAACGGCTAAAAACGGCTTAAAACGGCTAAAAACGGCTTTAAACGGCTTAAAAAGGCTTAAAATGGCTTAAAACAGCTTGAAAACGGGATTAAAACTGCTTAAAAATGGCTTTAAATGGTTTTAAATAGCTAAACATGTCATAAAATGATTGAAAACGGCTTAAAACTGCTCAAAACGTCCTAAAAAGGGCTTAAAACGGCATTCAGGATTCAGGATTCTGGATTCGGAGTTTTTCTGGTGAGTCACTGGATCAGTTGTCAATTGAATTTGAATAACGGCTTAAAACGGCTTGAAGATGGGCTTAAAACGGCTTGAAACGGCTTAACACGGCTTAAAATGGCTTAAAATAGCTTAAAATAGCTTAAAACGGCTCAAAACGGCTTAAAACAGTTTAAAACGGCTTAAAAATTGGCTTAAAACGGCTCAAAACGGCTTGAAATGGCTATGAATGACTTAACGGCATAAAATGTTTCAAAACAGCTTAAAACGTCTTAAAACGGCTAAAAACTGCTTGAAATAGCTTCAAATGGCTTGAAACGGATTTAAACGGCTTACAACTGCTTAAAAAGGCTTTAAAACGGCTTAAAACAGGTTGAAAACGGGATTAAAACGGCTTAAAAATGGCTTTAAATGATTTTAAATAGCTTAACTCGGCCAAAATGATTGAAAATGGCTTAAAACTGCTCAAAACGGCTTAAAAAGGGGCTTAAACGGCCTTTAAAAGGCTTAAAACGGCATTCAGGATTCAGGATTCAGGATTCTGTATTGTGGATTCGGAGTTATTCTGGTGAATCACTGAATCAGTTCTCCATTGAATTTGAATCCGTTCAACAAACTTTCACACCAATTTTCTTTTTAAAAAAAAATTACTCGACTTAATATTATAAATCTGACTCCAATTCAATTTATTTTTACAGTTTCGACTGCGGACGTCACGTGAGAACTAAATAAGACACTGAGGCCTCCGTAGAATTGGCTTCAAATTGGTCATTTTTTTCTATTTATATTACCGAGATTTTTAGCCCTTGGCTACCCGAGCAGAAGAAAATAACTACTGAATATCAAATTGAGGTATTCCATACCAGATAATTTCCAATACTTACAACCTGAATGAGGTATGAATGAGCTCTGCATAAGAGGTAAATACCTCAAATAATACCTTCTGCATATTCTACAAATACCAAGCTGATACTTAGATTAGGTATTGTAATACCTAAATAATACTTGATGGATTTTCATATAAAAGTGAAATTTTTCAATACTAGTTCAATACCTCCAGCAGTTCTCAATAGCTGTCGAATACCAAAATGAAGTATTTTTAATTGTTTTAAACATTTTTTTCAAATACCATTATAATACCAAAATGAGGAATTGATAACTGAACAATACCTAATTCTGGTATGATACCAAAATATGGTATGCATAAGTTATTGGCGAGTTATTCTTTCCTCCTCGGGTAGCTAGACGCATAGGTCAATATTATTGTGTTTCTAAACAGGAAAATTTTAATGACAAAATTAAAAAAAAAATCAGCTCAGCGCCGATTTTAAGGATATTAGGCGTATAGAAATAGAAGAATACTTGACAACATTCTCTATACGAACTTATTCTCTATTTTGTAAAAAGTCTTGTTCGCTACTTAGTCACTGGACCTGTCATCTAGGTGACTCATACACTTCAAATAATCATTCATGACCATGGTTTAGTTAGATTTAGACAATGGGCAAAGGACAAAGGGAAAATTCAAAAAGCATATGACAAAAAACGGAAAAGGGTAAAGAGCAACAAGAAGAAAAGCAAAGGGCATATCGTAAATGGAAAATAACAAGAAACAAAGGGCAAAAGGTAACATTCATTGAGAAAAGAGTAAAGGGTAAAGGTCAAAGAACCAAAGGCAATGTGCAAACGGCAGAGAGATAAGGGCAAATAATAGTAGACAAGGGAAAACAGGAAAAGGAAAAAGGAAAAAGCTAAAGTAAAACGTCAAACCTGGCGTGAATTTCCTACTACCAAATCGACACGATTCATGAAACTCTCCGAAGACGCATTAGGGCTGCTCTTATGAAAACAGCGTAGCGCTTTCTTTGATCGATTTATGAATTCAGTACGGTTGAATGTTAATTTTTGACTTCTTGCCTCCCACCTCCCAAATGGATCCTATTCCGCTTGTGCAAAGTGTAATTGAAATTGTTTCAACGAAACCAACATCGTCGACTTTGCAGCACAAGGCGCGCATTTTAAATTAGCATATTATCTCATCGGAAGTCATGCCTCACATGGTTGGTCGAATGGTGGATGTGTGGTGGGAGTAAATTAACCGAAGCTGTTGGGTTGTTGATGGTGTCATTTCCGAGGCTCCTCTGGCAGCCACACGAATAAGCTTGAGTTGCCACTCTAGGGGATGATATGTTGGGACGTGTAGCGTATTGTAGCATGGCCTGACTTTTCTCACTCTCTCTTAGGAGGAAGGTGTTTCCCCAACAGAATTTAATAACAAAATGATAAGAAAGCTTGTTATCTGGATATCATCATTAACTGAGTTTGTTATCATCTTTTTTTCTTCTTCTTGGTATTACGTCCTCACAGGGACAGAGCCTGCTTCTCAGCTTAGTGTTCTCATGAGCACTTCCACAGTTTTTAACTGAGAGCTTTCTTTGCCAAAGTTGCCATTTTCTCATTCGTATATCGTGTGGCAGGTACGAAGATACTCTATGACCAGGGAAGTCAAGAAAATTTCCATAACGAAAAGATCCTGGACCGAACGAGAATCGAACCCAGACACCTTCAGCGTGGTGTTGCTTTGTAGCCGCTGACTCTAACCACTCGGCTAAGGAAGGATATCTTAACATCAAAATGATAACATAGATAACGAGTGTTGTTTTCAATTTGATATTATTTAGTTATTCGCCTTTGCTCGGATTTCAGTTTCGTAGGAGAGAAGGTGATGTATGGCTGCTAATCAGAAGCACGTGGAAGCAGTTTGTTATTTTCGAGATCGCAATTATTGGTATCCAACACAATGCGGTTTCTCTGCCGATACGTATCGGAATAAGTTCGTGCTTGTACGGCTCTGAAGCCAATTGCAAAATGTTTGCAGAAAGCAATTGCGATTGAGATTGTGGTGTGATCGAAGTGAATGAATGAAAACTAATCCTGTATTGATACCACAAAGATAGCCAAATATTCAAATCTAATTGAATGCTTATGTTGACGGTATTACCACTGTATTTTTTTTTAATTCATTTATTAGCATCATTACAAACATCACATTAATTGCTTATATCTAGTTGTTCTTTCTAAGACAACAGTATCATCATAAGTTGGTAAAACTATTGTAAGGAAGTGTGAATTCTGAAGATATGTTTACAACAAGAACCAGGTCGTCTGCGCTAATTTTACGGTCTACATTCTACACTGCTAAAAAATAACATTACTGTAAAAACTGGTTTACGTTTAAATTACTCTTCACCAACTACCTCCGCTTGTCTGCTAACAGACAAAATAAGCAACAGTTCAGTTTCAAAGCCATTCGGTCCCTCCCATCCGCATGTCCCACAAATATGTCGCATTTTCCAATTAATTAAGTTGTTAAATTTTGTTCCCATCGTTATACTCGTCTCGGGCAGTAAACATCGTTCGACCAGCTAAACAACCTCACGTTACCATGTTGATCCATTTTAACGATCTACATTACTGTGTCTCCCCATCCCCATCCTATCCATTGACGATGATAATATTGTACCATCATGACTCACCCGGAAAGTAACCCCCCCCCCTCCAAGCATGGACTCGGCCATAACAATGAACGAATCCCACTAACATGCGCTGCCCCATTATGAGGGCCAGTTTACGTCGCATCGATGAAAAGGAAAATATTTATTTTCCAGCTTCCCATCCGGCTCCGTCCGTCTACCCGCCCGCCAGCTTCCAAGTCAGTAGCCATCAAATTGTTCGATTCGTTTTCCTTTGATGCTCATTCCGACAAGCGGCGATCCAAACAAGAGTGGCTAACAAGGACGACGCAGCTTTACCTCTGGCAGTCATTTTAACAAGATTTTAAAAAAGGAAAACATTCCAAGTTTTATAACGAAACTTTTTTTTTAAATTGGTTGCTCTCTATACTTCGATTGTTATTTTGTTAAGAAGAATTTCAATACTGTAGGCATTATATTATTTTTTTTTTCTGGGAAAAAATACTTAATGCCGATTTTTTAGTTTTTATTGTCGGTTTTTGCAAATATTTCGGCAAAAATATATTTCAAACGCTTTTTCAGATTTGCTAACATATACCCAATTTTGGCATTGCTTCGATATACTTTTGTGATATTGGAAAAACAAGTGATGATTATCCTTTTCCCAGGGCATGATAATATTTTCCCCATTTTCCCTTGATGAATCTGTTGCACGCAGTTATTGTCCCGGGTATCAAATGCCAGCCAACGCACAGTACCTTATAAGCGAGCGGACATCATAAATGTTTGGCTTTGTTTGCTTTTACAGGAAAGGCCGTTTGCACGTGCTTTCGGGTCTTTCTATAAACACATATTACGACCTCTACCGAAGCAGTAGTAAGCGGCTGGGCGAAGTATCGAGTTACGCTTTAGTATCTCCATTTTAGCGGAAAGAATAATGGATGCTGAGAATAATTTCCGGATTGGGATTTGTCATGGCAGTTGCTTCTTGCCAGTAACATTTTAATGAGTGCTCTGGAATGAATCGATGACAGAAGGTCGAAAGACAAAACTTCGAAAAGACAGAAGGTTGGAGTACAAATGCTGAAAAGACAAAAGTCGAATAAGAATAGAAGAATAAGAAAAAAGAGTTAAAATTCCTTTTCAAAAGAAGGAAAACTCTTCCACCTTGGTGGTAAAAACGGCAATAAGCATGAATCTGAGCATGAATCACGATGCAATGCTGTATAGATCAAGCAATCTTCCCGGATATATGGAAGCGACAGATATTGGTGCTACTACCAAAGGTAAAAAAACCCCAAGTGACTTGTCGGCGATAGACCTATCTGTCTACTAGAAGCGACGGATAAGTTGTTGGAGAGATTGATCCTCGACAGGCCGGTAGCGTATACGGAAGATGCGGAAAGCTATTTTGATGGTAGGATTCTACTGTATGAACAGAGAAGCGTTCGAAATACCGCGGGAGTACCTCAAGGTTCAATCCTGGGCCCGCTGTTATAGAACGCGATGTACGATGACGTACTGAGGCTTCTACTTCCAAGGGGTCTTAAGATTGTTGGCTTCGCCGACGATATCACCCTAGTGGTCTATGGCGAATCGATGGAGGAAGTAGAGTTGACAGTCCACCATAGTTGATGAATGGATAAAGCCTAGGAAACTAGAACTGGCCCGTCACAAGACTGAGGTAGTGGTAGTCAACACTCGCAAGTACGAGCAACGGGATCTTAGACATCTTGGGGTAATGATCGATGGCAAGCTCTGCTTCGCTAGCAACGTTTAGTATGAATGTAAAAGCGCATCTACGGATATAGTGGCCCTATCGAGGATGATGTCCTACAGCTCTGCTTGAATTGCCAGTAAACGCAAGCTCCTGACAGGCGTGCAAAGAGACAACGCTTAGAGGTTGGCAGTAGGAATGGGATAACTCCACTTATGGTAGATGAACCCATCGGCTAATACCAAATGTGTCAGATTGGAATAATTCAAACCATGTGGAAGTGAACTTCTACCTGACGCAGTTTCTGCCAGGACATGTTTGCTATAGGCAGTGCCTGCACCGGCTTAGCTTAGCTTAGCTTAGCTTAGACTGACTACACATATCAATGGTTGCTATTCCGTGATTGACCGAAGTCAGTGAAAATGCACAAAGAATCAACTAGAAGTTCAGCTGGGATAGGCCATAATCTTCTTCAGTGTGCATAATTCAGTGCCTCTATTTATACAAGGTCAATAACGGCGCCGGCCACGTCCTTGCAGTCAGGTGGGATTGAGGGAAGGAATGTTAGTGTGTAACCTTTGCTATTTGGAGACCGTGTTTGCCTCTGCATCTCCACAAAGGTTACTGGGAGGGATGTTTGTTAATGGGGAGGATCGTTGGGTCAAAGGATTCACTTTGATAAGCGATTAGACCATGATAAACAATGATTTGTGAGATATATACATGCTTATACGTAAATATAATTGTTCATATAATTTCTATGTAGAGGAAAATTATGCCGACACTTGAGGTGACGAACCATTCAAAGTTTGTTGAACAAATACCTAAATGTAACATTCCTACAGCTGTCAGTACGAAAGCATGTGTTATTATATTTTACTCATTTGAAAAGAAACAAAAGACTCAATTGGTTGGGACATCATAGAACACTCTTATTCTTATGCCGACACTTACAGTGGCGAACCATCCAAAGTTTGTTGAATAAAGTGGACCTTTCGCAAGTCTACACTTGTAGTGTCGAACCATTCAAAGTTTTTTTAATTACAAAAATAAAGGTATATAAGGGGTGTTCTGAAAAAAAAAAAATGTTAAACATAAATAAATCATGAATCAGAGTTTGTGTCGACACTCACAGTGACGAACCATCCATAGTTTGTTGAAACATCATATTTACATCCCACCATTGTAACGATTAAATGTGCAGTCATACATATTTTATAGATTAGAAATAGTAGCATGAAACGAGCTCACCAATTGATCCGTTATCCTTGACTGAGCGGCCACAATCCATTTTCAGCTTCACTCGTTTGCTCGGCTAGCACCCAGAAAAAAAAAAAAAAAAAAAAAAAAAAAAAAAAAAAAAAAAAAAAAAAAAAAAAAGGCGCGCGACTCGAAAAAAAAACACGGACGACAGCTCGGGCTTTCTTGACGCACTGCCCAGGAGCAAGCGTCAAGGTCGTCGAAAGATCAAAAAGAACGAACCGATCGCGGCACTTTTTAACTTACTCCAACCGAACTCCCCGATCACGCCACTTTTTCACTTACGAGACCGACGCGCGACATGTTTGATCCTGCCCTCGTCGCTCGCTCCGGCAAAAGCAAGCGTCAAGGTCGAAAGATCAAACAGAACTAACCGATCGCGGCACTTTTTCACTTACTCCAACC
Source organism: Aedes aegypti (assembly GCF_002204515.2). Classification (NCBI taxonomy): domain Eukaryota; kingdom Metazoa; phylum Arthropoda; class Insecta; order Diptera; family Culicidae; genus Aedes; species Aedes aegypti. Next base: position 102,287,695 of record NC_035109.1, on the reverse strand, counting down.
GAACTCCCCGATCACGCCACTTTTTCACTTACTAGACCGACGCGCGACATGTTTGATCCTGCCCTCGTCGCTCGCTCCGGCAAAAGCAAGCATCAAGGTCGAAAGATCAAACAGAACTAACCGATCGCGGCACTTTTTCACTCACTCCAACCGAACTTCCCGATCACGCCACTTTTTCACTTACGAGACCGACGCGCGACATGTTTGATCCTGCCCTCGTCGCTCGCTCCGGCAAAAGCAAGCGTCAAGGTCGAAAGATCAAACAGAACTCCTATAGGCAGTGCCTGCACCGGGAAGAAAAAGGTGTTATGCCAAAGGTTATAATCAGGATATGGGGTTTGTTGGTCGTTTGGCCTTTTCGCGTCATCCTATACGTGAAACTTTGCACATATAAGCATCGCATAACGCCAAAGGTGATTTGATTATACGTACATTTTAATTGTCTAGGCGACACATATGTTACAGCTTACGATATCCAATACAAATCTAAGTTAAACCACTTATTTCAGACATCCACAGATGTGCAAATTGCCCTGTTGAAAGAGATCTATCATTGAAAAGGTTTAAAAAAAAAACTTGTACCGCTGCCAATGCTTATTACGCAGTTTGCCGTCGGTCTATTCCTGTGGTCAACTGAACAGTAAGAAATGCAATCTCTTCATCGCTTTTAAAGAGTTCGACTGAAAAAATCAGAATTAGAAAGCTGTCGTCAACTGTTTTGACGGCCTTATGTTGCAACTAGAGCGCAGACTTTTAGCATCACAAGTAACAATAGCGTAGCTAGGGGTGGGATCCGCACCGATTCCCTAGTTATTAGGGCCCCAAAATTGTGGCCATATCTCTTCGCAGTAGAAATTTATTTGTGACTAACTAATGAGCAAGCAAGCTTGAGTATAGTGCTTCGTCATGCAAAGTGGTACGAAAATCTTTTCGTGTACGATTCTATAACAAATACCCGAAAATCATTATTCGAAGACATTTACCCTAAAATTTGGGGCAGCCATCTTTGAGTAATGAGCATTTATGTTTCTAGTACCACGTTGGACAAATAAAGATCTTGAAAACTCTAAAAAACCTCATATTGTAATTTTTAGAATTCTATAAAAATACTGAACCGATATTTATGTTTTTTTTTTCAAAGTAGCTCCTTATTACATGGCATTTTATAGTACACATTTTATTTTTTTTTTTTTTTTTTTTTTTGATGAATTGACCAAAAACAGAATCGCCACCAAAGACATTTTATATGGAGAATTTCCCCCAAGGAGCATCGGAATATCTTCAAAACTAGATCGCCAATGATTAATATCGACATGGATTTCTAAACTAGAAGAGTTTTTGAGATCTTGTGAAAAAATGGTGGGATAATGTAGAGAAACAGAAAAGTTATTGTGATTTGAATATTTTTTAGCGATAAAAAATCAAGCTGCCCCTCTACCGGCAGTAAATTTGTGATTAACCGGATTTTGCACGTTTCAGCTACAAAATTTATCAGCAACAAAATGTTTCAATATGCATTCTTGCATTCAGTAAGAAAACTGCAATGATCGAATTTTGTACAATTCCCTGGTACGTTTATGTTTTACTTGACTTGATAATACTTTCAGCTGCATAATCTCATGTATCCGGCAGAAATTTAGAGAAAAAAATCTCAGTCCTCAGGCATTGCAACTAATATGTGAATATGTGTGTGTTGTACTCTCCAAGAAAAATCCTCGGAATGCAATTAATATACCGTCGGAGTGATAATAAAAATCACCAAATGTTTCAAATTTAGCTTATTTAACAATCGCGTTTTAGCAGAACGGAAAAATTCAAACCTACCATAGTCCGGGGTAACATTGATCGCAATGACGCTCCTCGTTAAAAGAGCTAATAAACATTTATCGATGAAATGCTTTCGATGCACGAATGGTGATTCTAATGGTGAGCTAATAACCACTAAGGGTTTTGCAAAAATTGAGGTGTGTTCACCCCCGTAAACTTTTCAACAAAGAAACAATGATTTTTATGAGCTGAGAAATGCGAATGTTACTAAAAATGACATCGCCAAAAACGATTATGTTGTCAGAAGTGCCATAAATATGTTCAGTTCAACATAATTCACAAATTACTATAAAAAATTCCTCAGGAGATTGCCTACCTTTGGGCGTATTCCACAAATCAATGTGTTTTTAATTTTGAAATAACTCGAAAAGTTAATAATTTGTAAGAATTTTGGCTTCATATTCGGCTTAAGGCACAAGATTTTTGAAAGTAATGATATTTTCAATATTGCCAAACGTTTTCATGGATAATCATCAGCTAAATAAAAAATCATTAGAACGTTTTTTTTGAAACATGCTTTGAACTTTCAGAAAACAAAATATGTTATGAAGACACAAGAATGGGTATCAGTACTTGTTTTAAAAATATATAACTTGCAACATTACTTACTCACTTATTTGGCATTACATCAATTATCTTGATAAAGCCTCGCCTACAATATTTCGCCAATTCACTCGGTTCATGGCCGCCTCTCTCCATCCTCGACTGTGACCCATGAAATTACACATCGAAGGACTGTTTAAATCAATCGATATTTTTAATGAGGCAAGGTTATGATTATCTGAATCGAATGGTGTAAATAACTCATTTTTGGAAAAAATTGGCACTTGGTGCGGTTTATCAGAAACCCGACCATGTAATTTTTAGTTTTTCGGTAGTTGTCAAACTTCCACTCGGCTGGTTAGCCATAAACCTCGAATCATAAATAATTAAAACGAGTTAATAAATAATGCCAAAAACCATAAGTAAATCTCTGGACAAATTTCTTTGAAAAATCCTCAGCAGAATCGCTGGCGATGTTTAAAATACTTTCCTGAATCTCTGGTGAATTTTTCGTAAAAGCCTAGAACAACATCCCAGGAGAAACACTAATGTAAGTATCTGTAGAAATTCTGAACAAATTTCTCTGAAAATTCTTAAATAATTTCGCGGAACAGTTTTTGCAAGACCAGCTGAATGTTTTCCGCTAGACACTATAAGGAATATATGATTTTTAAAATGTTATAAGGTTGGCATTTTAAAAGAAATTTCAAAATATTAATTGCTCGTGAAAACCTTGTGCAATATTTATTTAAAAGTCAATATCAACAGACTACAACAGCCCTAATGATAGAATGAACTAAAAAATATTAGCAGGAATCTTTAGAGTAATACTTGGAGGAATAGTTTTTTTTAGGAATTCCTGGATATTTTTTATAATTTGTGATGATATTTTGTCAAGCAATTTTTACAGAATATCCGAGAGATTTTGTGGAAGGTTTGTTGACGGAATTACAATATCCAAACAAATCATAAACCTTCCTGGAAAAAATGTTTTAAACTAATTCTTTTGGTAAATACCATTGCTCACCTAGTTTTTGTAGTTCATCTTACTCAGTTTTTCAAAACTTTCTGATGGTGATTTTAGAATTCAAAATGAGCGATACACTAATGGTGACAAAAAACGGTTTTTCTGACAAAATTCAAGAAGGCGGTCAAATTCAAAGTGTTCGTCAATTTTTTTAGATTCAAATGAAAGCTTCATCTTTTATCAATACGATGGCACTGAGTTTGCTTTGTGTTTCAAGGGAAAAATGATACATATCACGTGAAGACATACCTAAGATTTATTAAAAATGGGCTTTCTCGCAAAATTTTCAGCTAGTTGGCGTACGAGGGGTCCACCGATTTGGGAAAACTTAAGTGACATAAAATTGGTATTCCAACGATGTGTGCTGATGGCGGCCTGGTTACAGCGAGAATTGCTCAAATGTAGAGAATATGAACATTGAGGAACGGAAAACTGGCGTACTGTATGCAACAAATCACGAATGATTAGGCATATCTCCCTAAACAGATAAGAGATTATCTCCCGTAGATAAAAATTGATCCCCTTTTTCAATTTATGCTTCGCAATCAACAGTTAGCAAAACTATCCAAAGAATGGAACAGGTTATTGAAGCATGGCCACCCGAACTGAGCCTGCAGGAACGTGCCAACATGGAGACAAACAAGCTTCTAATAACGCGCTAGCAAATAGAAAACTGAACGGTCAGTTGGGAAAGCAAACTGGGGGAAAACAGCATCACTGTTGTATGTTGTTGGAAAAACACAGCTCGTTGTCGGTCCGCTTAGCGAAAACGATCTGTATCAGCACTTTGTAAACTGTGTGTGAAAAATTGCTCGGAAAACTTGTTTGGACAGGGCTTATTCTACTTCGGATGCACTTCCTTCCCCAAACCACACCCCGCTGAGACTGCTTTGTTGTATTCGCTTCCGGTGCAAGGTTTGGTGCTTGCGCTAACGTGGTGCCGGCTTGTATGGATGGATAAGACACCGGAAGCGAAACTTGCTGCGACGACGGTCTAAACGAACGCGTTCACCAAGATCTCTACTGCATCACTTTGCGATGAGTAATGGTCTGTTGTTGCTTTTTTGATTTATGGTGTTGTGCGTTGATTGCGCTTTAAATTTACTTAATTTTTGAACTTAAGAAAAAGATGCAGGGATTATTTTCTTTACAGTGGGATGGACTAAATGGAGTAGAAAATATTAAAGAGTTTTTCGGAGAAAACTTCTCTAGAGGAATAACAAATTAGGATTGAGGCTACTTCTACATGTAAATAAACATATCTTAAATATCCGCGACAAAATTTTGTTGCGCGTATATGTTATACATAAACAAACAATTCCAAACATATTAAAAATCAGGCTTTTGACATAAAATTTTGCGTACGATAGGCAAGCCTCATTGCATTTCTAGCAAAGAAAGCAACTTTCACTTACCCCGGCTATCTGGGGTGCTCATGGATTTATGCTCGGTGGTTTTCACTGAACGGTCTATTGCGGATGCACGTTTCGAGTGTGGTACCAGAGAAAAACAGGGGAAAATAACTTTGTGCCACGCCACCATTATTTGACTTGGGCTACAAGTCCGATGTCATCCGGAACTACTTCAGTTCAGCTTGTTGAGGCCTCTACTTCGCCTGGGCCATGTGAGACTTTTTACGACAGATGCTATTGTGTTTGTTGGTGCGCTTGACTCAACTGCTCTGCTCGTCACGCTCTTCAGGTAATCGGGTTGGATGCCGAGGTCGGGTTTGCGATTCCGGTTGAGGAATAACTTTTGGTTCACAAGCGTCCCGACCTCGCGATCGATACTACTGGGCTTAGTTTCCGACGGTGAAGCTAGCCTACATGGAGATTTGCCCGACGGAGGAATATCTTCTCAAACCGGTAACGTTACGCGTTGTTCATACACCATTGTTGGCTGGTAGAGTGCCGAAGTCGGTCCAGGGATTCCGGTTGAAGGAGGGATTCCGCTTCACTGGCGCTCCTATGACTCAACCCGGTGATACGCTCGTACTACTCAGAATAATCCCCGACTGTGGATCTATCCGACGAAGATTTCCCCGGCGATGGAAGATCTCCCGAACCAATGTTATCCGGGCTGAGGTCGGTTCTGTGATTCCAGTGGAGGGAAACTTCCAGTTCACAGACGGCCCGACGACCATTTGCCGGTGCTGTTTCACGATGTACTCAACTAGTCCCCGGCGGAGGATCTAGCCTACTCTTACTCGATGGTGGTCGGTTTGGTGCCGGTGGAGGAACGCTTCCGGTTCACAGGTGCACCGACTACACATCACCGGTACTACGTGACGCTCGAATTACTCGGCCTAGTCCCTGGCGGATAATCTAGCCAACTCCGATCGCGGCCCACACTATGTCTGAACCAGACGATTATAAAAATCGAATATACATCGGGTTTTTTTTTCTCGCCAGAGTTCAATATTTGGGCAATATTTTCATAATCGAAAGGTTATAAAATATTCTATCGGTAAAATTTTGTTTTATTTTTTAATTATTTAGTTATTTTTTATACAAAAACCCACGAAAAACTCGTTTTTGACGCATTTTAGCACTTTTTTTACAAAATGTATGGGAAAAAAAATTACCGACAGAATATTTTAAAACCTTCCGATTATGGAAATAGGGACCAAATACTGATCTCTAGAGTGAAGAAATCTGATGTAAATTCGATTCATTCTGTTGTTGTTTTTGTCTAACTTGTCGCTCGGCGAAGAAGTAGAAAGTGCATTGGAAATTGAAAAACTCAGCTTGCTACGGTCCATACAAAAAAAAATCATACAAAAGCTGTTACGTGGGGGAGGGAGGGGGTCTAATATTGACAAATTTTGCGTTAGATAATATTTGAATCATCCATATTCATGATGAGCCGGTGAACAAACATGGGAAAGACTCTATTATTGCGTTTCCACAGTTAAGAGCGAGGTTGCCGTTTCTCCAACCAAGCTGGGTGTTTGAATTTCCAATGCACTTTCTACTTCTTCGCCGAGCGACAAGTTAGACAAAAAAGGCAACAGAATGAATCACTACTGACTCCGTGTGCCGAAGGCATCCGATTGCAGTAGCGGATGATTGTTTACATTCCGATTCCGCTCGAGTGGCATTCGTGTTTGAGTGCTGATGAGTGCTCCCTGAAATACACCCAGCGAAATGATTCAGTGAGTGCGAAATTCGTACATACAGCTGAATGCATTCAGTGATTGAATGATGAACGCGTTCTTCCGCGTCTCCCAGTTAAGAGTGGATTGGCTCTCTCTGCTCCGTAAGTCTTTCGATTTTCGGTTATCTCAGTCGTTTGCGATTGGTCGGGATTGTTCTCACTCTAGTAGCGTTCGGCTGTCACTGAACATTCGAAGTGAGTGAATTTTCCCAGGCTTGCCGGTGGGTCCATCTTCCTTTCTCCGCGCAGACCCACCTTCCCATAGATCTGACTCTGGCCATCTTCCGTACGATACTCGATATCCTCCGACAAAGTGAGGAAAATTAGGATCATACCAGCTATAATACATACAGCATAGGTTCCCAAACTTAAAAATAAAAAATCACCCAAGAATCTGGTAACCTGTTTAACAAAATGATAAGGAAAAACTCGAAAACGATCAGACTTAGAAATAAACTCTCCATGTTTCGATCAGGAAACATACATATTACCACTATGCAATATTTCACGCTCAGTTCTACTTGGTGAAAGTTTTGCTGTTACCGATCTGTTCGTCAGTGTTTTGTAGTTTTACTATAGTTGATGAAGGTTTCTTTTGTTAAAATTGATGATATTTTTAAGAACTTGGTGATCTTTTCTCGATAAATCATTTTGCATAATCAATAATCATCAACAAATTCAACATCAGCAGAAACCACAGCCGTCACCCAATAAACATGCAAATAATGTCATCAAAGAACTTTTCGCTGAACGTCGAGAAAAATGTCCAGAATACGAATACCTGGCTGGTCACTCGATCCCTTGCGACCACCCATCGTTTCCTTAACACAACAATCAACTGAGGGTGATGGCCGCTTCCTAAAAGCAAGACTTCGTGATCCCAACATTTTAAAGAATTCGAACATGTCTGGGTAAAGTCACACATAGCAGGTGAAACACACTTGTTTGCCTCAGTGTATTTTCCACCTGACCATGCGCATGAAGACACGTATGAAAATTTCTTACAATGTGCCGAACAAATTTTATCACAACTCCCCCCAGAGGTTAAAGTTAACATCTATGGTGATTTTAACCAACGCAATCCTGATTTCATTCGGGACTCTGAAAATAAAAGTATTTTACTCCCAGTCGTTGGGGACAATGAAACATTGCAGTTTATTTTGGATAAAACCGCAAATTTAGGACTAAATCAAATTAATCATATTAAAAACAGACAAAACAGTTATTTGGAATTCTTATTGACAAACATTTACGAAGATTTCTGTGTAACTGAGTCATTGAATCCATTATGGAAAAATGAAGCGTTTCACACAGCAATCGAATATTACCTATTCATCCATAAAAATGCAAGACCCAACGACTATGAATACGAGGAAGCCTTTGAATACAAATCAGCAGACTATGAAAAAATTAAATGTAGATTAAATAGTGTTAATTGGCAAGAAATAATCAGAAATAATCAGAAATGAAGGAAGTGTTGAAACTGCTGCCTACATATTCAATGAAATTATACTAGTAATCATAAAACAAGAAATTCCTTCCAAAAAAATACGGCGAAACCTCAGTACAAAAAATCCAATATGGTATAACAACCACATAAAAAATCTGAAAAATCGGAAGCAAAAGGCACGCAAAATTTATAAAAAACACCAGAAAGATGAAAACTTAGCAAAATATTTGGACATTTGCAATTAATTGAATCTTGCCATCAGTGATGCTTTTGAAGAATATAATTCAAAAACTGAACTTGAAATAAAGTCCTGTCCAAAGAACTTCTTCAATTACGTAAAATCTGACAATTTTCCATCCGTTATGCACCTTGATGAAAATGTGGGTGACAACTCAGAAAAAATTTGCAATCTATATGCAATTTTTTTCCAAGAAATCTATAATGCATTTTCGGAAGAAGACCGTGATCGCAATTATTTTACATTTTACCCGGAATTTTCTAGAGATATTGGTATGTATCAAATCAATGTGCGGGAAATTTCAGACGCTCTCATGAATTTGGACGCTTCAAAAAGTCCCGGCCCTGACACGATTCCACCAATATTTATGAAAAAATTAGCAAAAGAACTTACAGCGCCATTGTTTTGGCTTTTTAATAAATCCCTTGATTCCGGAATCTTCCCAAAAATATGGAAAAGCTCCTTTTTAGTGCCTATCTTTAAAGCTGGCCGAAAATCTGACATACGTAATTATCGTGGTATAGCCATTATCTCTTGTATTCCAAAACTTTTCGAGTCAATTGTCAACGAAAAACTATTTCTTCAAATCAAAAACTATAAGGGTACATCCCTATGGGGTTGTACGAACTGGTGACGTAGGACCACGATGGTTAATTTAACTGAATTTGATGTCGTTCTTGTTGCTCGTTTTGACTTCATACTGTTTTCAGTGCTCGAAACTTTCGTAAATATTTATGCATATAATGATTTGCAGCCAAGTGTACGTTTAATCATGTCCCAAATATATCTTATCTTTATTCGATGAATTCGTCATATTTATCTATGAAAATGTGAAATTTCACTTCAGGTTGTATGATCATTTTGAAATTAGATTAGTAACCTCCTATGAAATATATGGTAGCATTGGAAAGAACAGTAGTGATTGAGGCTTGTTCAGTATGCTGAAGCAAAATCTAAGTAACTCTAATTAAAGAATATTTAACAGCAATGTGTATAGGATGTTATTCGAGGATTATAATGAAAGCTTCAGTCATCGCTTTGTTGATCTTATGGTTTGAGAGAAATATTATTCATTGCTTGGCAATGTGATAAATAAAGTCGGAAATATTACTCTGTTAACTCTCTTACACACATTTGGTGGCCCTCAAAAGTGCCAAAGGCTTTGTTATCTCGGATGCTGTCATAGATGAATCGCACTACAGGATGTTCTCAGTTGATTGCCATGGTTAAACAAAGAATCCCCAACCAGTTGAATGTTTTGTGGTGTGGATGGCACACATCGGCAACAGCTGTTAGATCACACGGCTGAAGTCGAAATCTGAAAACGTAGCCTAAGTTTGAAATCTTGAGCGATACCACAAGCCGGACGCTCGATTTGTCTAATAAGAGTAGTAATGATGCCTAACGGGCTTGATTCTTCACTGCACCACAGATGAGTTTATCACGAGCCGAAATCTCATAAACCAGATGCTGATCAACAGCTCAGCAGACTTCTGGCTACGAGGTGCTCGCTAAGCAGGTTCGGGGAGCTCTTACCAGCTCGAAAGCGAAAATGGAATGAAATCGAATCCGGCGAAGGAAGCATGCTTTAAACCCTTAGATTAGCAGATGATGCTCCTCCCATTCGAGCTCTTCTCTTCTAGTCGACCAATCTGGAAAATGGGTATGTGCCAATAATGTGTTGGGCTAAGAATTACTTGAAAATTGCGGAAAATGATAATACGTGAAAAATTGATCGAACATGAATAGTTGGAAGGGTTGACATTTACTAAATATTCTATAGATAGCTATTGATAATCAATAGTTTTCCTTAGTATGAAGGTGAATTTCTGATTAATGCGTGCCAAAATGATGAAAATTGTTCTATCAGAATTTCTCTTCAAAACCATTCTAAATATGACGCAATTTTGTTACATGTGATAATCTTCATAATCGAAATGCTCCCATAAAATATGGCAAATCAAAGACACTGTTGGAAATGCCACTCTAGTTTACAATCGTTGTGAAATGTAGAGCTTCCACCCCGACGGCACAGCAGCAGCGTCCAAGAATAGTCTCAAATTGTCGTGTCATCAATTATTCATGACAAATTAAACTTTGTACGAAGCTGTGAGATTGATTGAGGAACATAAGATGTAATAAGGTTGGAAATATTATTTTTTCAACTCTTTTCCACAAATTTGATGGCCCTGACAAGGGCCGATGGCTTTCTTAGCCTCGATGCGGTCACAGATAAATAGCACTGCGGGATTGATCAGTTGATTGCCATGGTCCGTGGATGGCGCACAACAGCAACGGGTAGTGGATCACCGGGCACAAGGCGAAATCTGGAAACGATGCTCACTCTTGAAATCTTGAATGATTTCATAAGTCCGACGCTTGATTCGCAACAGCTCTTCGGATCAGCAATTCTGGGGGCTTCTGGTATTTGGCTCCTAACGGGCTTGCTTCTTGACCGCCGATCACCAGACGCTGGATCGCTAGCTTGAAGGTCAGAGCAGGTGCGAACGTCGCTGCACAGGATCGGAGGAGCTCTTGCCAGCTCGGAAGTCGAAACGGAATGAAACCGTATCCAACGAAGGAAGCATGCTATATACCCTGAGATTTGCAGATTATGCTCCTCCCATTCGTGCTCTTCTCTTTCTAGTCGACCAATCTGGAAAATGGGTATGTGCCAATAATGTGTTGGGCTAAGAATTACTTGAAAATTGCGGAAAATGATAATACGTGAGAAATTGATCGAACATGAATAGTTGGAAGGGTTGACATTTACTAAATATTCTATAGTTAGCTATTGATAATCAATCGTTTTCTTTAGTATGAAGGTGGATTTCTAATTAATGGGTGCCAAAATGATGTTTTCTTTAATATGAAGGTAAATTTCTGATCCATGGTGCCAAAATTATGAAAATTGTTCAATGGGAATTTCTTTTCAAAAGCATTCTAAACATGTCACAATTTTGTAATCGAAGTGTTCTCATAAAATATGGCAAATCAAAGACACTGTCGGAAATTCCACTCTAGTTTACAATCGTTATGAAATGTTGAGCACTCACCCCGACGGCACTGCAGCAGCGTCCACGAATAGTCAATTATTCATAACAAATTAAATTTTGTATGAAGCTGCTAGATTGATTGAGAAATATAAGATCTAATAAGGTCGGAAATATTATTCCTTCAACTCTTTTCCACAAATTTGATGGTCCTGACAAGGTCCGATGGTAGATAAATAGCACTGTGGGAAGTTATCACTTGATTGCCATGGTCAAACGGGAAATCCTCAACGCAAACAGCAACGGGTAGTGGATCCCCGGGCACAAGTCGAAATCTGGAAACGATGCTCAATCTTGGAATCTCAAGCGATTCTGACGCTCGATTAGCAGCAACTCCTCGGATCAGCAACTCTGGGGGCTTCTGGTAATTGGCTCCTAACGGGCTTGCTTCTTGACCGCCGATGCTGAATTTATTACGGGTCGAAATCTGGGAGCGCGGATAAATTTGCGGCGGTGACGACGATGGCTTGGACGCTTCTCCGAGCAGCAGTAGTTTGCCGCTCGGAGAAGCGCCCAAGCCATCGTCATCGCCGCCGCAAATCAATCTTGCGTCTTCCTCTTCCGACGACACAAATTGGACTGTGACGCGGGTGCAAAAGCAAAGCGAGAATGACTCGCCCGACCGTGTTCACAGTCCGACCGCAAAAAGAAGACTGATGGAAGAAGCAGAGACCATTTGTTTTTATAGTGGGAAGCGACACCGTCGAAAAGTGCTCGAACGTGATTGGTTGGATAAGAAAGGGGTCAACATTTATCAAATTTTCAATAGTTTAACAACAAAATTCACTTATCGGATATATTACTAACGATGCGTAGATACATTTCTGATCGAATGATACTAAAATCGTAATAATTGGTTCATAAACAACTGAGTTATTAACGTTCAAAATCTCCCCTAATTTCGTTACATGTCTCATTTTCCGTACTTTTAAAGTGCACCCCAATATAGAAAACAAAGACGTAGTCCTACGTCAAAACAGAATAACTGACACACAACATGGCTTCTTTAAAGGTCGCTCGACCTCAACAAATTTACTTCAATTTGTTGACTATTCATTGAATGCAATGGGCAATGGAAACCACGTAGAAGCTTTTTATACGGACTTTAGCAAGGCATTTGATCGCATAGACATACCAATGCTACTTTTCAAACTAAAAAAAAAGGAATCGAGCCAAGACTGCTGGAATGGCTTGAATCGTATTTAACTGACCGCCAACAGATAATAACATTCAAAGGAAACAAATCAAAACCAATTCAAGTCACTTCGGGTGTCCCTCAAGGTTCTCATTTGGGACCTCTTCTTTTTATTATGTATGTAAACGACATTTCCTTCATTTTCAATAAACTCAAAGTGTTAATTTATGCCGATGACATGAAGCTCTATCTGGAAATAAGAAATGAAGAAGACATCAGTGTATTCCGTAATGAAATAGAAAAATTCTACATATGGTGCAAAAATAGCATATTAGAACTGAATGTAAAAAAATGCAACCTAATATCATTTAGCAGAAAAAGAGCAACAGCACGAATTTCAATTTCATTAGGAAATCAATATGTAGAAAAATGTGAAAGAGTAAGGGACTTAGGAGTAATCTTAGACTCTAAGCTTTCTTTCGTAGACCATTACAATACAATGATTCACAGGGCTAATAACATGCTAGGGTTCATAAAACGCTTCTGTTACAACTTTCATGACCCATACACAATTAAAACTCTATATATTGCATATGTAAGATCAATCATGGAATACTGCAGCATTGTATGGTCTCCTTTCTCAATCACACACGAAGAAAGATTAGAATCTGTACAAAAACAATTTCTAGACATCATTTCCACTTCCACCCTACAAAGCACACTGCATGCTTATTGACATACAAACTTTGAAAGAGCGACGTGAAATCGCAAGAGTTTCATTTGTAAATTATATCGTTTCGCAACGTATTGATTCTACAGAAATCTTATCAAAATTAAATTTCTACGCTCCTTCTAGGCAACTACGAAATCGTAACTTATTCTTGACAAATCATCATCCAACAAATTATGCCAAAAACGGGCCTCTAAATCAAATGATGGCCATTTACAATCAACATTGCGAAACTATTGACTTTACCATGTCTCGGCAAAAACCAAAAACATACTTCAAATCCATTAGAAATCGCAACGCATAAAATAAAACAAAATGAAATTAACATTACTTACACTACACTTTCTTTTTCAATATTTTTTATAAATTTCATAATTTTAGTATTAAGAAATGGAACAAAAATATGTATATGTAAAATGTACTAGTCTACGTCGGTTGACGAAATAAATAAATAAATTTGATCATTTTAAATAGAAATACATTGATATAAAGAAAAATAATTACAACAGGAATAACATAAAAAAATAAAATTTTATCAAGATAAAAAGTTGGAGGGGTTGTGTGCAAGACACGACCGCAGTGTTGACGTTGGATAACTTTAGGCTGGTTCAATAAGGATATGGTTTCGAAAATGGTCTTAACGAAAGGCCGATTATTTGGGCGGTTTTACACATAGTTCAGTTTAACGCAGCATATTTCGATTATTCCAAAATTGGTTAGAGTGAGATAAAGATATTTTTGTAAGATATATGATTCAAAACAACTCATATTCTTGGATGCCCTGAAAAACTATAAGGGTACATCCCTATGGGGTTATACGAACTGGTAATGTAACCGAATTTGATCTCGTTCTTGTTGCTCGTTTTGACTTCATACTGTGTCCAGTGTTCGAAACTTTCGTAAATATTTATGCATATAACGATTTGCAGCCAAGTGTACGTTTAACCATGTCCCAAATTTACACTATCTTTATCAGATGAACGTGAGTTCGTTTTGTATAAACATTACAATTTGGTTAATCATTCGTCATATTTATCTATGAAAATGTGAAATTTCACTTCATAAAGAATATTTAACAGCAATGTGTCTATAGAAAGTTATTCGAGGATTGTAATGAAAGCTCCAGTCATCGTTTTGTTGATCTTATAGTTTGAGAGAAATATTATTCATTGCTTGGCAATATGATAAATAAAGTCGGAAAAATTACTCTCAACTCTTTAACGCACATTCGGTGGCCCTGAAAAGGGCCAAAGGCTTTGTTAGCACGGATGCTGTCATAGATAAATAGCACTACAGGATTTTATCAGTTGCTTGACATATTTCAACGGGGAATCCTCGATGCAAGTGTATAAATTTGAATAAATTCTCTGCTTATACGACGAGTCAGCTGAATGTTTCCTGGCGGGTATATGCTGATGGCACACACCAGCAAAAGGTATTGGATCACACGGCTGAAGTCGAAATCTGGAAATGTAGCTCAAGTTTGAAACCTTGAGCAATTTCACAAGCCAAACGCTCGATTTGCCTAATAATAGTGGTAATGGTACCTAGCGGGCTTCATTCTTGACTGCACCACAGATGATGAGTTTATCACAAGCCGAAATCTGGAAGCGCAGGTCAATCTAGAAATCTTAAGCGATTTCACAAACCAGACGCTGATCAACAGCTCAACAAGCTTCTGGCTGCGAGGTGCTCCTCGCTAAGCAGGTTCGGATGAGTTCTTACCAGCTCGAAAGCGAAAATGGAATGAAACCGAATCCGGCGAAGGAAGCATTTTTTAAACCCTTAGATTAGCAGATGATGTTTTTGTCTCTCCACTATGATCGTTTTCGGGCAGCCATCCCAAGGCGAATGATTGAAAAAAAATGTTAAATAATTCAATCGCTAATATTTTGATTGTGTTTTCAATTAATTGAAATCTATTAGTACTAACAGCAAGAGCTCAATCATTCTGTTGCGATACATATAAACAAGTTCAATTTTACGCCGCATTTACCGAGAAAAAAGTCGAAACTCCGAAAACTTAAAAAAATGGTGCTACCACTGTGCTCGAGTCATTTCGCATTCGGGTTTGGAAAAACGTTGGGAAGAAGAAGAATAAAGTTTTGCAGAGCCATGACATTTTTTTGTTTTGAACTGTCATGGTTTACTTTGGATTTTGATGGCCGTGGAGAAACATGTGAATGTCGTGGTGGTAAATGTTTGCTACAGTACATTTCCCACCCCTGGTTAAATTTGATAATTTTAGTAATCTAAGTGGGAAATTAAAGACGATGTTGAAAAAGCCACTCTATTTTAAAATCGTCGTGGAATGTTGAGCACTCTCACCTTGACGGCACTGCAACAGCGTCCGCGGATACATTGACCCCTTTCTTATCTTACCAATCACGTTCAAGCACATTTTTGGGTTCTGCTTCCCACTATACTGCCGTTATACGCATAATTGTCCCATGTTACTTTTTGTGCATTTTGAATTTTTGTCATTAAACAGTTTATTTTTACGTATAGTTTTAGAAAACACACACCAAAAATTTACTTTGTTTGGAAACTCAATGAAAAACAAGCCAAGTCAATTTGTCCCATTGTTGAATTTCTACGCATAACTGTCCCACTACTGTATTTCTACGCATATCTGTCACACTATACAATTCGCTGCCCTGATCTCGAACAAAATAGTCAGTAGGCAGTTTTGAATTAGCTGGTGTTTGGGAAAATCGTTTTGAACACCTTCTTACGTTGGCTTTACATCCCATGTGGAACACAACCTGTTTTATTTTTTATTTTCGAGTCCATGGCTTACGACAAATCAACTTCATGATTTAGCAAACCAAGTCTAAATAAAAATAGTTCGAATGTTTTTGGATGACTTGGCCACATGTCGGATTGTTCCGAATTCCTGGTTCCCTGGGGGAAATGGCCTCTAAACCATCGGTTCTGAAACCTAGCTGGCAACATCAAACTACATAAATTCCCAAATCAAGGCTAGAGAATCACTGGCATCACTGCTACTTGTACGTAATGCAAATTGTATTCGGTCTCGTATTTAAGCTTCGTTTTATTTGTTAACCACATCCTAAAATCGCCGTTTCTGTTCCCCGTGTACTGTATACGTTCAGTGAATCGAGCGTTTATGAGTCAACGTCTGTGATTAGTGCCTTTGTGATATAATCGCTAATTGCGCTAAGTCGTACTTCGTTTTGCTGATAAACAATACCAATACTGCTCTCCACGCTGAATTAAACCAAAGCGACGCACCCCGGTGGATAGCGTAAACTACAATTGCAAGCTGCGCAGCTAGTGTGCTTTCACCTACTCGACTTGCACGCAAGTTAAATTCGTAGTCTTCGAAGTAGTGGTGCACATACACACTCGCATCCGTGCATTGGACTTACGCTAGCATAAAATATCAAGTGTGTGCTAGAATAAGGGCCAATCATCTCGTCGAAATGACCGCTGCATGTGACCGCTGCGCAAAATCGATCAAGCGTGGCGAAGAAGTGATTATTTGCATGGGATTCTGTGATCATGTCGTTCATTTGCGATGCGCAAACATCGACAAAAATATCATCAAAGCCATTAATGATTCATCTAATTTGAATTGGATGTGTGATGAATGCGTGAAGTTGATGAAGTTAACGCGCTTCCGAAATGCCATCTCTTCCGTCGGAAACACGATAAATGAGCTCACCAGAAATCAACAAGCTGCTCACGATGAACTGAAACGGGAATTAATGAAGCATAGTGAACAAATCGCTCAGCTTTCGAATCAATTCAACTCGGTCACTCCATTACATCCCGCTTCTATCAATCGTCGCGCATCAAAGCGCCGCCGGATGGAAAATGATCCTCAAGTTACCAAGCCTCTTCTTGGTGGTACAAAGGCGACTGACTCTGTCAGTATTGCAACCGTGCCACAGCCAACTGCTTTGTTCTGGATTTACCTCTCTCGACTGCATCCTAGCGTTAAACCAGATGCAGTTGAAAAATTAACGAAAGAGAGCCTGCAATGCAATTCAGCAAAAGCTATTCCTCTAATCAAGCAGGGAACAGATGTGAATTCGTTGAATTTCATTTCATTCAAAGTCGGCATTGATCCTGAATATCGAACAGCAGCCCTCGACCCTTCCTCATGGCCAAGCGGAATTCTCTTCCGCGAATTCGAAAACACCAACGAACGGAACTATTGGATGCCCGAACCAAGTACTCCATCGATCCTTGTTACATCAGATTCCGAAGTAACTCCCCATCAAGCCGCCATTGACACTGCTGACTGCTGACCACAAAATAATAAACCACGACGCACCGTAGAAAGCACAATGGAGACCTCTTCTCAGATCGGCGCAGTCCAGCCAATTGCAGCCATCGTTCATCGGAGTCGTCGTGGTCCTGCTGTCGAATCTGTGGAAGGGGTTCTCCAGCCTGCTTTTCCAGGCAAGTACTCTAACTCAATAGAACAAACTCTTCCTGATCGTCTCCCCGCTTCCAGTACATTAACGATGTCCTCTGTACCCATCGCATCGTATTCGTACCGTTCATCATGCTCATCAACATCTAACCCGGGACGCTCGACACTAAGCACTATGGAAGCCCCTGGTCCACCTAGCTCAGTCGCGCCATCGAGTGTCGTCGAAGAAACGTTGCAGCAATGTCGTTCGTGCCATCCAAGTCGTCCCGGCCCTGAGTCTAGTGTTGGTGAAGGGGTCTTCCAAGCCACCTGCGATGGCAAGTATCTATCCAATAATGGTGTGTCTTGTCCTGACGATTCTTCAATCCCTAGGGCCGCAACCAATGCGAGAAATGATGCGTCGGCTCCTACCAATATTCTAATGTACTATCAAAATGTTGGCGGGATCAACAGCTCTCTTGCCGAGTATCAGTTGGCCTTCAGTGACGGTTGCTACGACATCTACGCCCTTACCGAAACCTGGCTTAACGGAAATACTTCTACTAGACAACTGTTTGACGACTCTTATTACGTCTATCGACAAGATAGGTCATCCTCGAATAGTGATAAATGCTCAGGAGGT
This sequence comes from Aedes aegypti, assembly GCF_002204515.2. NCBI lineage: Eukaryota > Metazoa > Arthropoda > Insecta > Diptera > Culicidae > Aedes > Aedes aegypti. The sequence goes on along the minus strand of NC_035109.1, from coordinate 102,269,509 downwards.
GGAGTTTTGCTAGCCGTTCGTTCAAACTACAAATCCCATGTGATAGATCCTCCTGGAAGTTCGATGGTTGAGCAAGTTTGGATCGCTATCAGCACTGTTGATGCAATGCTATATTTATGCGTGGTCTATATTCCACCAGATCGTGTAAATGACGAAATTGTGATCGAAAAACATCTCGACTCCCTGAATTGGGTGGTCTCACAAATGGGACCAAGAGACAAACTTGTTATTCTGGGTGACTACAACTTAAGTGCGATCTTTTGGCAACGGAATTTTCACGGTTATCTTTTTCCCGTCGCAACCCGATCCTCGATTAGCCTGGCTTCGCGGAAACTTCTTGACGCGTATAGTACCGCTAGACTCCGCCAGATGAATGATGTGGAAAACGAAAATAATCGCATACTGGATCTGTGCTTTTTCATTGAGGAAATACAAAACGACTGTGTGGTAATGCAGGCTCCGTCCCCACTCGTAAAAATGTGTAGGCACCATCCACCTGTGCTGACGAAAATTGCGATAAGACCACAACTACGCTTCCGTGATACAACTGAAGGTGTCAACTACGACTTCAGCAAGGCCGATTTTTCCGGAATGAATAATTTTCTTGCGAATGTTGACTGGGACGAAGCGCTCCACGATTCTGAAGCTAGTCTCGCTGCGTCGACCTTGTCTGGTATTCTGATGTACGCTATTGACCAGTTCGTTCCAGTCAAGCTCAGGCGCGATATGCCCAAGCCAGCGTGGTCGAATACCGGACTTAACCATCTGAAAAGAATGAAACAATCAGCTCTTCGGCGACATAGCAAGTACCGTACAGACTCTACGCGAGCAACATACATGGAAGTGAATGCCGAATACAAGAAACTCAATAATCGTCTGTACAACTCTTTCCAAAACCGTTTGCAAAACCGCCTCAAAACTAACCCTAAAAGTTTCTGGCGTTATGTAAATGAGCAAAGAAAGGAGGTCGGATTGCCCTCTACGATGACCGATGGCCTGAACGAATTCAATTCCACCATGGACATTGCAAATCTTTTTCGCACCCAGTTCAGCAACGTTTTCATCAATGAGCATCTCCACCCTCAAGACATAGCCAATGCCACCACAAATGTTCCTCGACTACCTGCATCAGTAGAGCAGTTCACTATCACTGACAACATGGTCATCGCGGCTGGAAAGGAACTGAAATCGTCTACTGGATTTGGCCCTGACGGCATACCCTCTCTAGTCCTCAAACGCTGTATGAATTCACTAGCATCGCCGCTGGCAAAATTATTCAACACATCTCTAAGTACTAACGTTTTCCCGGACTGCTGGAAACACTCCTATGTTTTTCCAGTGTTTAAAAAAGGATGTAGACAGAGCGTTTCGAATTATCGTGGAATTGCTGCACTGAGTTCAACATCTAAATTGTTTGAGTTAATTGTTCTTCGCAAACTAACTCAGAGCTACTCTCATTACATATCGCCAAATCAGCATGGCTTTATGTCTAGACGTTCAACGACAACCAATTTGACTTGCTTTACCTCATTCGTGATACGCCAAATAGAATCTGGTCACCAAGTAGACGCGATACACACCGATTTATCGGCAGCGTTTGATAAGATGAACCATCAAATTGCAATTGCGAAATTTGACAAACTGGGCTTGAATGACAACATGCTTCTCTGGCTGAAATCCTACCTGACTGGACGAAGCATGTCCGTCAAAATTGGCGAACATGTTTCAATGCCTTTCTCGGTCTGGTCTGGCGTACCTCAAGGCAGCCACCTCGGGCCTTTCTTGTTTTTGCTCTACATGAACGATGTCAACTTTATTCTGGACTGCCTAAAACTTTCTTACGCTGATGATATAAAGCTTTACTGCACAATCAATAAACCGCAAGATTCTGAGTTTTTGCAACATCAGTTGGAAATATTCGCAGAATGGTGTAATATCAACAGGATGTCCCTAAATGTGTCCAAGTGCTCAGTGATTTCATTTGGCCGCAGACGCACACTTCTACAGTTTAATTATGGTTTGGCTGGTGTCGAACTGCAACGTGTAACTACGGTGAAGGACTTAGGCGTTCTATTGGACACTAAGCTGACTTTTAAGGATCATGTTGCTTACATCGTCTCGAAAGCTTCTGCGCAGCTGGGTTTTCTGTTCCGCTTCAGCAAAAAGTTCACCGATGTGTATTGCCTGAAAGCTTTATACTGCTCAATTGTACGCCCTATCCTGGAATACTCATCGGTTGTATGGTCACCATTCTACAGGAACGAGATTCAACGAATTGAGGCCATTCAACGCAAATTCGTGCGCTTCGCCCTTCGCCGACTTAGGTGGAGAGATCCACTGAACTTGCCAAGCTATGAAAGCCGCTGCAAACTTATTGATCTGGACCTTCTGGAACCTAGACGCAATGTAGCAAAGGCGTGCTTCATCTCTGACCTTTTGCAAGGATCGATAGACAGCCCTCTGCTGCTCAGTTCATTGGACATCAACACTCGTCGCCGAAATCTCCGGTTTCATCCATTTCTGAACATTCCTTCCGCCAGAACAAATTATGGCCTTCACGAACCAATGCGTAGCATGTCCCGTGTGTTTAATAGTTGTTATCATGTGTTTAATTTTAATGTGTCGCGTGGAACAAATAAGTGTAATTTTAGACAATTTTTATGTTAATTCATGTGAAATGTTTGTTTTGGTTTTTTTGCTTTTAGACTTAAGATCAATTGTCATTGGGGTGGGAACTTCACCTGTTGACTAAAGCAGTAAATAAATAAATGAATAGAGAAGGGTTATTCAAAGGTTCTTGGATAACTTGATAACATGCCAGGTTGTTTATTTAGGGTACCCTGTTCTCCAGAAGAGGTGGTTATTAGAGTGGTTCAAAAAATCGTTTTTGCTCCACACCGCTCATTCGATTCTAGATCAAATTCTGAGTGTCCTCCCAAAATTTGGGCTCAATAGGATGAAAACTGAGACTGCACAAGCCCTTTAAAGTTTATATGGAAGTTACTATGGGAAAAGGAAGCAATTCATTCAATCGGTCATAGTGTTTGCCCATGTGCTCTTGGGGATTAGTGCTACGTTGATACTGGGAGATACATTCATCAGCTACAACTTTGCCGACGACCGTTTTTAAATCGGACGCCCCAGTAATTAGTTATTGATTTTTGTATGAGTTGCGAAACTTTGGCTAAAATGAGTAGTGTGTGATCCTTTGACCGTGACGCTTGCTCCTGCGGGGGCGGGTGAAGCGATCATGTTATGCGCGCAGTGCAGTGAAAAAGTGTATAGTATTTGGCGGTAAGCTCAGTGTGGTGACGGAAAGAGCATTACATCCAGGTAAAATCGTTCATTATTGTTATTTACTCACCTATTATCATTTGAAACTAAATACGTGCCAGGGTCGAAAATTTAATTTTCGATTCGGGAAGTGTAAAAACATTTCATATATCCATTTGATGTCTGGGTGTTTTTATGCGGGGCTTACTGTATATGAAAATGACCTCAGAATGTGTGTGTATTTACTGCCATTCTTGAAATGGGTCGTTGGAATCTCAGTAGAGCTATCACCTTTCATCTCCCGGGCTAAAATTGTCTGCAGATATAAAGATATCGAAGGGTATCAAAAATACATGCATACAATTTTCTTCCATAAAAGCACTGCCGGTCAGTGGGAGATGGATTGTACATACACACACACACACACACAGTTGCGAAACTTTGGCTAAAATAATTGGGCTGTTCTGCAGGCATCACTGGATATATGCATTAAAACATAGTAGCCATGATTTGTGCGTGCTATCTTTCGCACCAGATGCAGCAATGTTGCCTGTTCAGAAGATAAATGAGCACTGTTGAAGAATTTGTGACTGGATATAAATCAATAACTAATTACTGATACGTCCGATTTGAAAACGGTCTTCGGCAAAGTTGTAGCTGATGAATGTATCTCCCAGTATCAACGTAGCACTAATCCCCAAGAGCACATGGGCAAACACTATGACCGATTGATTATTGAATAAATTGCTTGCTTTTCCCATAGTAATTCCCATATAAACTTTAAAGGGCTTGTGCAGTCTCAGTTTTCATCTGAATGAGCTCAAATTTTGGGAGGACACTCAGAATTTGATCTAGAATCGAATGAGCGGTGTGGAGCAAAAACGATTTTTTGAACCACTCTAGTGGTTATTATATTGGCGATTCTGAGACCTATCTTGCGACACATCAAACTTGATGAAGTCAAGACGAAGTCAAAGTCATGTCAAAAGAAGAATAGTTCAAGAGGTTTTGGGTGACCTGGCCACATACTGGGTTATTCTGGGAAATTGGTTCTTCGATGCAAGTGGCAAATATGTTGATGGTTCTGAAGCTTTATTTGCGATATATCAAAAATCATGATTTTGCAAACCAAGTCCAAAGAAATGTCAAATTGTGTGAAGATTTGTGTCGTGAATTTTGAGTTAAATATTTACTCCGCAAAATAACCTTGAATTCGCTGATGAGTTTCTGTCAAGCCTGCAGCTGGAAGAGTCGATATATTAATTTATAACATCTTATAAACTCTCTAACTACTCATCCACTCTTTCTTTCGCTAACTCATACATTGTCTCATTATCACACATACAGAAAACTATGTTTTCCATCCCAAACTATAAAATCGTATTTCTTCACTTCCCCACACGTGGCTCCGTTTGGCACATGTCACTTGAGCCGTCATTAGGTGCCTTAAGATAGTCTTGAAGATATACGTCCGCTACACTCGGTACAATCTATACGTAAGAACGGTCATCTGCAGCATTACGCTTAGCACATAATTGGTCACTAATATCAGTGGGACTGTTATGCGTAGAAATTCACCAAAAAACCCGTATTTCTAGGCATAACAGTCCCACTTTGAATTTCGTAGCTAAATTTACTTTATTCCCGTAATAAAAACTCTTGACTCTAATGAACACGCTATTCTTTATACTGTTGTAAAGATTTTAATTTAATTTAGCACACACCTGGTCAATACGAGGCCTAAATGTGTGAAAATCTTTAAACGCGTTTTTCTCGATTGCATATTTTGGAACATGGTATGCGTAGAACGGCAGTATAAAAGCGCACCGGTCCTGCTTCTTCCCTCAGTCTTCTTTTTACGGTTAGACTGTGAACACGGTTGGGCGAGTCATTTTCGCTTTGCGTTTGCACCCGCGTCACAGTTCAATTTGTGTCATCGGAAGAGGAAGACATAAGGTTGATTTGCGGCGGCGATGACGATGGCTGTGGCGCTTCTCCGAGCGGCGAACTACTGCCGTCATCGCCACCGCAAATTTATCCGCGTTTGCAGATTTCGACTCGTGATAAATTCAGCATCGGTGGTCAAGAAGCAATCCCGTTAGAAAAAAAATACCAGAGGCCCCCTGAGTTGCTGATCCGAGGAGCTGCTGCTAATCGAGCGTCGGACTTGTGAAATCGCTCAAGATTTCAAGAGTGAACATCGTTTCCAGATTTCGACTTATGCCCGGTGATCCACAACCCGTTGGTGTTGTGCGCCATCCAGAATGCTTTTGAAAAGAAATTCTCATTGAACAATTTTCATCATTTTGGCACCCATGGATCAGAATTTTTTTTTGAGGGGGCCCGATAGCCGTAGCGGTAAACGCGCAGCTATTCAGCAAGACGAAGCTGAGGGTCGTGGGTTCGAATCCCACCGGTCGAGGATCTTTTCGGGTTGGAAATGTTATCGACTTCCCAGGGCATAGAGTATCATCGTACCTGCCACACGATATACAATGGTCATTGGCATAGTAAGCTCTCAGTTAATAACTGTGGAAGTGCTCATAAGAACACTAAGCTGAGAAGCAGGCTCTGTCCCAGTGGGGAAGTAACGCCAGAAAGAAGAAGAAGCATAGAGGGATGCCATGCCTAAAGAGCAGGTTATATCCCAGTAGGAATGTAACGCAAGAAAAAAAAATGATAAACTTGCTATTTTTGTAATACCGTATCCCTCGGAAACCCATGGGAACTATTGAATACATTTGAAAACCTACTTTGAAGTTCTCTGAATCGCTTGGAAAATACAAGGAAGCCCTTGAAAAGGCCTTGGAAAGCTTCTCGGAGCCCCTAGAAACCAATTCACAACTGTTGATAATTCTTTGAAAATCCATGATCACCTTTTGGGAATTTTCTGAAAGCCTCGCAAATCCAATTGAGTTTCATTCGGGAATCATCTGGATATTTCTGAATACTACCTGCTAATGTTTTGGAAACCCTATGAGAACCATATAATTACCTCAGAAAATCGTTTACTAATATCTGAATAAAATGGGAATCAATACATAAAACAAACTTTTTAAAAGATTCGTTTAAATTTTGTAAACGCAGCAAACTGGACTATCGAAATTCATACACTTTGCCTTATGAAAAATGGAACGATTATTCCAATGCGAGTGCTTTATTTATCGTTCTAGCATCACTCCACATCGAGGCGTAGATAGGCGCGTGTAATTTGCATGGATCGATTGCAAGGTTCTTGGTTCGATTCCAGGTTGCCGCGTAAACATTTTTTGTTTTCAAATTTTGGTTTCATAAGGCAAATCTATGAATTTCAACCCGATTCCTTGTGGTGAATTTTCATAAGGGGTTCTTATGTAATTCGATAGTCAGGCAATGGAGTGTAGGATTCCACATCCATGAATTCAGGTGGTAAGACCGAAGTATTAAATGTAGTTCCAAATCAAATTTTATGAACTCTCAAGACGCGACACAAACAGTATGTGAAACCAATATAAATTTCGTCCTCAGTTGTTGCGCTTGAACCATATGTAAAAACTAAACCTCGTGTTCCACTTCGATTTATGTCCCATGATATGGCTGACCGTTTCCGTTTAACGACCTTGCTCCCGCAGGTTGCCCTGTACCTTAAGGGAAAAGCGGAACAGAAGTCATAAATTTCCCATCACTTCTACAGCTTCTAAGCTTCCCGACAGGATGCAGCCACGTAGCCCCAGACTGACGCCCGAAACATTCAAATGGACTGCAAATCTAATCAACCACCCCGACAACAGCTGGATTCTAATGCACATTCAAAACGTTCAATCTGTGTGTTCGCTGTGGAGCGATGGCAAACGATCGACCACAACAGGGATTTGCTTTCTGGCTGCGCAATCATTGACAGCTCGACAACAGGAGCAACAGCTCGTTGAGGGGAATCTATACAACGTAGGGGAAGAAGGTTGAAAATGCCAACCATAGCTCAATCACATTTCACAGAAGAATAACTAATTATTACAAGAATATTAATATGTTTTGAATTCGGCTATTCTAGTGGATATGTGATTGTATTTTTTTTTACATTCTGTGGCTGTGTATAGAATATCTCTACGATTTTTGGGTAATCATCGTAGCAATAAAGAGAAGAAGTTAAAAAATTAGTACCGCAAAAATGACCATAAATGAGGAATTCTTGTTAAAGTTTGCAAGAAGTATTTCGGGAAAACTCTTATATTATGAGGGGTCTCTGTCGAGGATTATTCTGAGCAGTCATCGATATGGGAACGGCTATGGGATTGTTTTCTATCCAGAACCTTTCAGTGGTTTCTTCTTTGAAGTTTTTTAAGCAATCTATGGGTTATACTAGGGATTCATCCAATAATTATTTCTGGGATTCCGGGGAAAAACCTTCAGGCATACCTTCATGTAGCATTAGGGCGGTTCAAAATTTAAAAATGTTCGAAAACCCATTCTCCCATTTGTTCCTTCCCATCCTTAGCATGAAAATAGTGTTCTGTGAAATTTTCAGCTTTTTCGGTGGTGATTTAAAGGTGACCCAAAGACAATGTAGGTTTAAATCGAAATTGCTATGAAGAAATTTTGAGAAATGTTCCAAACACGCTAGTACTGTAATGTAAGTACAAACTTATCATCCCATAGTGAAAACTCATGCTTCAAACTCTTATGAAGTATGTTGCTGAAGAAACAAATCCCTTTTGAGCTAATTTTGACAAGCATTTTTGTTGATGCTTAAAGGGCTATAATCCCATACCTATCCTTAATGCTAAATAATAGTACACAAACTCATGAATATCTCTTCTGCTACCCATTGGATTGAATTTCTCTCTTCATCAAATTTCTTTATTGTGGTTTGAGGAATGAGTTTTTTCTATGGGATGATAAGTACTAAAGTGTTTGGAACATTTTTCAAAATTTCTCCATAGTTATTTCCATATAAACCTACCTTGCCTTTGCACCACCTTGAAATCACCACATAGAAAGCTGAAAACTGCACAGTTTATTATTTTTATACTATGGATGGTAAGGAAGATATGGGAGATTACCTTTTAAACCTTTTTTTTAAATTTTGAACCGCCCTAATGTAGCATTCTTCCAGAGATTACTTCAAAGGTTCCTCTACAAATTATTAAGGAATTCCTCCTGTAGCACGTAAAATATGGCTAAAGGTTTTCCGTCTCCTGTTCCGTTCCCTGGCTCAAAAAACAGACGGCTTTAGCGCCACCTCCGAAGAGGACCGTCTATCGAGTTATGTTTGCCCGGCAAGAAACCCAACCTCAGGGCGGGTTTGTTTTATAAGAGTCCAAATAGCAATTTAGGAAACGATACAGAAAACTCAAAAGGTATAGTGGATCGAGATTTCTCAGTTATAGAGGTCGCCTTAAGCGATTCTCAAAAAATAGTCGATGCTGACCGTCGTTCTACCGACACAAAAAGATACCACTCACGAGTATCATCACTGGAAGAACTCACTAATTCAAATTTCCCTGTCCGTTTCAGACACGTGAGTGGAGAGACTGATTTCCCAGGCAGTCTATCCTGGCGTACAAAAAAACAGAAAAAGAAACAGGTAGAACGACGCGAAACGTGAGAAATCTCGAAGACCAAAAACTGTTACAGGGAAAGCTTTAACATAACTTTAACATACTACAAAAATACATAATTTAGTTGAGAACAGCAAAAACATTTAGAACTTTATTCAAATTTGATAACCTAGGTTTTATTCATATTTGTGTGTTCCTTTTCTTCATTCTTCTTCCTACTTTCCCTAATGTGTGTGCGGATTTCCTAATCTACTTCTATCGATGTTCAACGATCATCTTCTTCTTGTCTTCGAGCTCGGTTATTTGTGTGGAGGTTCAACGCATGCGCATGGTTAGTTTGGTTTGGCTTGTACTCACGGACCCTTTTTGCTGTGATGAATGCCGCCGGCAAAGCAGAAGCGACGGTCGTTCAATGGGCTGGCAAAGCAGAAGTGCCGGACGAAGAATGCGACGGCAAAGCAGGATTCCGAATTTAGTGCATCGACGATGGTGGTATTGCGACTACCACCCCAAATACAGCAACGAACTGCGACTTTTTGGAATTACCAAATGATGAAGTGTCGCACGCCGGAAATCACGTGCGTCGGTGACGGATGACGCAGTTGACGACGGTGGGGATCGTCGGGAGCTTCACACGTGGCCTGTCCACGAGGTAATAGAAATGGTGGCCGCTCTGTCGGAACGGTTTGCTCCCTTCCGGCTTTCCCCTCAAACCGGGACTTTTGAGCACTGAAGCGTGGGGTCGAGAGCAGCGTTTAGCGAGTAGATGCGGTGTGTCGAGCTTGGGCCGTTGATCGCTAGATGCAAATCCTGGATAAAAAGCCGTCGAACGGCTGTTCGACGCATTAACAAAAAAATTTCCACACAACCAAAAAACTTCACAATTACCTTTCTTAATTCACAATCGCACACACAAACTAACTTGACCGCACTTAACCTTCTTGGCTTTAGCCTAAACGAACTTTACTTGACTAACGAAAAGTAACAAAAAGTAACATTAATTTCAATCTACAAGACTTCTCACATTTTAATTTATTACCAAATGAAACACACCGCGACACTTAACAATTATTCACGCACTCTCGCCTCTTCCACGGTCCAGGTCAAAATGGACGAGTAGAAATTCTGAAAGTCCTCAGATAAGGTGTGATTTTACATCTTCGTGGACGGAAGTACGTAAAATCACCGAAGTAATTTCACGACCTTTTCAAACGACGATCCTCATCAACTACGAATGAGAACCGATTGAAGCGCTATCTCTTTCGCTACCATTCCATCTGAATGACCTGTGACTCCGATCTATTTATAACGATCGTTAACGTTCGGGCTTGAACTTTGAACCTTAGGCTTAATCGTGTTTCGTGGTGTAGTGTGTAAGGCGACAGAGACTTTTATTTGATATAGTATTGGTAGAAGGCGACTTGTATGCAAGTTTTGTATGCGGTTTTGGAAAAGTGCATTTCATTTTGAACTGTGATATTGAATATCGCATATATTTAAGTGAACTATTGAATTTGTTAAATTTGACAATGAAATAATATATGATTAAATGAAAAATAAATTAACACGAATAATAAATTGACATTGAAGAACATGAAAAAACAATATAATTATATAACAATTTATGTACATCTATATTTATATTGAATAAATCTTAAAATAATATTTACACAAAAGTGACCATGCTACACTCCACTGATTCTTTCAAATATCAATTCCTTCCTTCCTCATATCTTCAGTAACTCCAAGGCTGCCTCCAAGAATTTCTCCAGAGATTGCTATAACAATATATTCAGGAATTCCTCTAGAAGTTAATTCCAAAGATTCCATCAAGCATTACCCAGAAATCACATCACGAAATGTTTCAGATATTTCTCAAGGGACTGCTCAAGAAATTCATCACCAGAAATTCCCCCATGAATTTCACCAGGAATTTTTCAGGGCTTCCTCTTAGGATTCCTTCTTAAATTCCACGAGGAGTTATTGCGAGAATTAGGAATTTCTTGAGCGATTCTTTCTAGTAATTTTTCTATAGATTCCTTCAGGGATTGTACAAACATTTCCCGAGGGATTTCTTCAGTAATTCATCCAATGTTTTCTTCAAGAATCCCACCAAAAACGATCTTCAAAGATTTGTTTAAGAATTCCTCCAACGAAAATACAGCAATTTCCAAACAGATTCTATCAGGATTTTTTCCTGCGATTCCACCAAGAATTCCTCTAGAAATTCTTCAGGAGATTGCTCAAGAAGTCCGCGTGGTAATTTATCCATTTATGGGTGAAATTATGAAAAATGCCCACAGGGTCACCAAGTAGCTCGGTAGCTTTATTGGTAAAGCACTCGTCTAGCATACAATAGACCTGGGTTTGAATCCCAGCCGAGCACGTGGATTTTTTTCATAATATCACCCATAATTTATCCATCTTTACCACGCGTAATGAGTTAATTAATTTAATACCATGCGAATTGGATTACCGAATAGCTCAATAAAAGCATCAATTTTTAAAATAAAGGAATTCCATCAAAAGTTCTTTCAATAATTTCCACCAGCAATTGCTCCTATCGAAAATCATCCACTGATTCAACGTAAGATTTCCCATATCATTCCTCCAGAACATCCTTCACCGATTTTCTATAGAAATTGCTTCACAAATTCCTACAGAAATACATTTTCTCCAAGAATTCTTACAAGGATTCTACCCAGAATTTCTCCATGGATTCATCATGGAGTTCTTCCAAGGATTCCACCAATAAATCCTCCTACGATTCCATCAGGAAGCCATTAGCCTGCAAAATAATGAATTCATCAAAACATCCTGCATGGGATATCATCAGGAATTCTTTAAGAGATTCCGTTTTGAATTTTTTGAGGGGTCTCTCAATGTTTTACTTCGGTATGCTTCTATAAATTATTTTATGAATTCCACCAATGTTTCCTTCAAAGATTCTGCCTTGTTTCTCTGAAGAGACCCTACGAGACATTCGTCCTGGAATTTGTGCAGGAATTACTTCTAGAATCCGTCAATTCCTTCCAGTATTTCTTGAATGATTTTTTTTTCTAAGGAACCCACCAGGAGTTACCTAAGAGAATCCTTTAGGAACTCATTCAGGTACCCAGGAGAAACTCCTGAAGATTAATTCCATGAAGAATTTTGAGAGGCATCCCTAGATTAATTCTGGCAGATATCCCTGAGGGAACTCCGACAGGATTTTTTTAAGGAATTCTAGGAGGACTTTCTTAGAGAGTACCTGGAAGAATCTCTTATAAAAAAACCCCTAAAGAAACCCATGGAAGAAAATTCTGGTAGAATCCTTTAATATATTCCGGGAGGAATCCGTAATAAATAGCCTGATGGAACCCAGATTAACACTTGAGTGATTCCTTAAAGAACCTTTAGAAGTATTGCAGATAGAATCCCTGACAGAACTTTTGATGGAATCCCTGCAGAAGGTTCCAATGAAATCTATTGAAGAAATACTGATGAAATCCTTAGAGATACTTCTGATAGAATCCTTGGAAGAACTTCTGATGTAATCCCTGGAGGTACTCTTAATGGAATCTCCGAAGGAACTCCTGGCGGGATCGCTGTAGGAACTTCTGATGAAATCCCTGGAGATATTCTTGATAATATGCCTGGCGAAACTCCTTATAAAATCCCAAGAAAAAATCCTAATGGAACTCCTTGAGGAATCCATGATATAATCTCTAGAGGAATTCCAGGTGCAATCTCCGAACGAACCTGTGATGGAATCCCAAGATAAACTTCTGAAAGAACCCCTGTAGGAATTCCAGGTTGAAATCCCTAGAAGAATTTCTGTTGTTATTCCTGTAAGAATTCCCAATTGAATCCCTAAAGGAACTCATCATGGAATCCCTTGGGAACTCCTCGTGAAACCCCAATAATAACTCCTGTTGGAAGACTCAGGACGAATTCCATGCCAAATCGGTTAATCGCAGAACTCGACCATCTTCTATTTGCAGCAAATTTTGCATATGTTTTTGGTATGGTACAATAAGTATTTTCCTTAGAAAAATCGATCATTTTGACTCGAGAATAACTTTTGAAAATGGCTTATACATTTTTGCATGTAACTTGTTTGAAAAATTCTAACTCCAAAACAGTTGATTTTAAAGAAAAATGTTCTATGAAGAAATTGTAGTGTACGATTTGGCCTACATGTAAAAATATACACTGACAAAAATATTTTATGTTTTTTTTCATGAAAAATTCATTTAAATTTTAAATTTAAATAAATATAAATAAATTTTATATCACACAAAACCCCCATTTTTAATATTTTTTAAATTTTCACCATAGATTCTTGATAGTAAACAGATGTTTGGGACAATGTTACATGATGGAGAATTTTTTAATAAAAAGTTTTTTTAAGAACAACTTTTGGTCGATTTTTAAAATTTTATTATTTTGTCAAAATAAATACGTTCTGATGATATAATAAGAATCCTGAAATGATTCTAAACCATAATGATTATACGAATAATTTCTCTAGGAGAAACCATTTTCGAATTATATCGAATTCAATGCAAAAAACGTTATTTAAATATTAAAATAGGCCATTTTTATTAGTTATTCGTGATTCTCCATAAATAATAATACGTTTTCGAGAGTAAAGACCATATTTCCTTCAACTTACTTATCTTCCTTGAATTAGAATCGCGAATAACTAATGAAAATGAACAGTTTCGGAGTTGAAGTTTTTCAAATAAGTTGCATGCAAAAATGTTTAGGCCATTTTCAAAACTTATTCTTGAGTCAAAATGATCAATTTTTCTGTGGAAAACACTTTTTCTACCATACCAAAAACATGTGAAAATTTTAAACCAAATCGAAGACTATCGAGTACGATTTTTTTTTTTTGACTCATTCTGAATAGAATCCGTCTCAGGGGAACTCCTGATGGAATTCCTACAGAAACTTTTTATAGAATCCCTTTTGTAATTCCAGATGGAATATCTAAAGAAAATGCTGGTGAAATCCCCGAAGGAACTCCTGATGTAATCCCTACAATAACTCCTGATTTGATTCCTAGAAAAACTTCCCTGGAGGAGTTTCAGATGAAATCTTAAAAAAAAACTTCTCTAGAGGAATGTTTGATGGAATCTCTATAGGAACTCCCGTTGAAATTGATTAAAACATTATTGATAAAGTGCCTGAAGGGATTCTTGATATTCCTGGAGAAACTGCTTACGCAATCTAAAAAAAAGGAGAAATTCCAGGTGGGATCTCTGAAGCAACTTCTGATGGAATCTCTAGAGGAACTCATGATGGAATCCCTAAAGGAACTCCGCATGCAATCCCTGGAGGTATTCTTGATAGCACTCCTTATAAAATCTCTAGAGGAACTCCTCATGATATCCCTAGAAGAAACTGGAATTTCTCGAGGAACTCCTGAAATAATCTCTGGAGGAACTCCTAATGAAATTCTGGAAAAACTACCATCCAAAAGCTGGAAAAGCTTTTATCCAGAATCTTGAAAAGTTTTCTTCCAGAAGCTGAAAACACTTTCTCCCAGAAGCTGGAAAAAATTCCTTATAGAAACTTCCTTCCAAAAGCTGGAAAAACTTTCTCCCAGAATCTGGAAAAACTTCAATCCAGAAGCTGAAAAAGCTTTCTCCCAGAAGCTGGACAAGTTTCCATCCAGAAGCTTTAAAAGCTTCCATCCAGAAGTTGGAAAAGCTTTCTCCCAGAATCTGGAAAAGCTTCAATCCAGAAGCTGAAAAAGCTTTCTCTCAGAATCTGGAAAAGCTTCCTTCCAAAAGCTGGAAAAACTTCCTTCCAGAAGCTGGAAAAGCTTCCTTTCAGAAGCTGGAAAAACTTCCTTCCAGAAGCTGGGAACGCTTTCTCCCAGAATCTGGAGAAACTTCAATCCAGAAGCTGGTAAAGCTTCCATCTAGAAACATTCTTCCAAAAGCTGGAAAAACTTCCTTCCAGAAGCTGGAAAAACTTCCTTCCAGAAGCTGGAAAAGTCTCCTTCCAGAAGCTGGACAAGTTTCCATCCAGTTGCTTTAAAAGCTTCCATCCAGAAGTTGGCAAAGCTTTTATCCAGAATCTTGAAAAGTTTTCTTCCAGAAGCTGAAAAAACTTTCTCCCAGAAGCTGGAAAAAATTCCTTCCAGAAATTTCCTTCCAAAAGCTGGAAAAACTTTCTCCCAGAATCTGGACAAACTTCCTTCCAGAAGCTGGAAAAGTCTCCTTCCAGAAGCTGGACAAGTTTCCATCCAGAAGCTTTAAAAGCTTCCATCCAGAAGTTGGAAAAGCTTTCTCCCAGAATCTGGAAAAGCATCAATCCAGATGCTGGAATAGCTTTCTCCCAGAATCTGGAAAAGCTTCCTTCCAAAAGCTGGAAAAACTTTCTTCTAGAAGCTGGAAAAGCTTCCTTTAAGAAGCTGGAAATTCTTGCTTCCAGAATCTGGAAAAGCTTCCATCCAGAAACCTTCTTCCAAAAACTGGAAAAACTTCCTTCCAGAAGCTGGAAAAACTTCCTTCCAGAAGCTGGAAAAGCTTTCTCCCATAATCTGTAAAACTTTTCTTCCAGAAGCTGGGAAAGCTTCCTTCCCATTTCTAAGATTTCTAAGATGAATTAATCGGCACAAATACTTGTTAAAACTTACAAAACTTGTGAGGATTGAACCGGCTTAGAAGCTTCGAGATATTAAGGATATTTTAGCATTGAAGAGGAATCGTCATTCTTTCTGCTAAATTCATGTATTTGATCTGTTAAATAAAGAATCAACAATATTACAAACCTAGAAACATTCTAATTATAAAAAATATATGCAGGTGGAAGATCATAAATGACTCAGAGATGTTGGAGTTATTATAGAAGGGTGTTTTTATATTATACTTAAAATCCTTCAAAATAGAGTCTTGCATGTCATGTGGCCCGCTCCATGTTCTGAAGGTCCCGAAGTGCCCGCATAGACAGTATGGCTGAGGACCTCTGCCCTAGAGAAACATATTGATGGAATCTCTAGAGCGGTTTTGATGGAAACCCCGGAGGAACTCCTGATGGAATCATTGATAAAATTCATGATTGAATCTTTTTAAGTACTCCTGATGGAATTCCTGGACAAACTCGTGTTTAATTCCCTAGCATTACTCCTGATCCCTAAAGGAACTCCTAATGAAATCCTTCGTGGTAAATTTGATGGAGTTCTTAGTGGAATCTCTATAGAATTCTTAGTGGAATCCTCTCAATATCTTCTAATGGAAACTTGCGAAGTTCTCCTAGGCGATTTTTTAAAAAATCTCTAGAAGAACTCCTGATGGAATCCTTTGAGGAAGCCCTTGGGGAATCCAATGAGGAAATCCATGTAAAATTTCGGAAGGATTTTTTTTAAGGAATTCAAGGTTAAATCACTGAACAAAAATTGGATAAAATTTCTGGAGGAACACCTGGTGGAATCATGATAAAATTACCAATGAAACCCATCAAAGAATTTTGGTAGAACTCCTAAAAAAAATCCTGCAGCTTTACCTGGCGGAATTCATGGTGAAATTCCTGATAGATTCTTGTAGTGCATTTTGAACCCCTTTTCCCTATCGCCTCCAAATGGCGAAGACGACGACGTCGAAATGGCTTTCTTGTGGGATTTGTACATCACCTAATCAGCAATCAAGGCGAGGTGCTGAAATGTATGGCTCCAGTGCACATACCTCTAGATATGTGTGGGCAAACAAACATCGTGTTGCTTGGAAAATGCAACAATCTGCACTTTCCAAAGATTGCCATCGTCGTCCCACCAAGCAGCAACGGTACAAATGAATTCAAAGTCACATATTGTGTCATCCTTCGTCGTCGTCGTGGAATGAAGGCAATCGGTCCTCATGGATTTGGATGCCATTAAGTTGGCTAAGGTAAATTTCAATTTGCATCACAATGTTTGGATTAGCTTTTAGTGAATGGTATATTCGTTATATTCATAGATAGATAACGTAATGGAAATTTCATTTAAGAATATGGTACGAATATATCCTTGACCAGCGGGATTTGAACCCACGATCCTCAGTACGGCTTCGAGGACCCCTACTCATCAAAGCTATTGATGATAATGATACTATCATAACCCGACCGTCACAAATTGCACTTAAATTAATGATATTGTGGACTTTAAAACATCGATAAAAAATATCCTATCAACCACTTAAAACCTGACCCAATTCGTGTCCCCGCACCTCACTGACCTTTACCCCAATTCAACAAATCATCCCGGATTCTGGGGGGAAACGAACCATGTTGCTGCAGTCCATCCATCGTCCATGGGGTCATAAAACCGGAATAAAACACACAGTTAATTCCGTTGATTTTCGGTGCATAGCGCCCATCACCACTCAATGGATCGGCCGGAAGAGCATCACGCGAACTCCCACCCCAAGCCAAGCGAGGCGTGTAAAACTGCTCGTAAATCTTTCCATTAGCTTTAATTCGATTCCGTCCACTAGGAGCGTTCATCGCTCCCAGCAGGTTCAGCCATCACCCCCTGGGAGTGTAAATATATAATTTGCCTATTTTGTCCTCGGGTCAACGCGTGGGTTCGCTCCATCCGGTGGGGCTTATACGGCTATTGAAAACTGCGTCGCACAGTGGCGCATTTTCATATAAAGGTTGGTCAAAACCTCAAAAGTACGGCAGAACTTTTGAAAGCGATAATTTTTCAATTATTAGATGCCTAAAACAATCTTCATGGAAATACAAAAAAATAACATTTCGGTTTCTGGATGGTTTTTTCATAAATTCAGATACATGTTTTTATGAATAATATTTATGAATTACCGTTTTGATTCAAATTATAGAAAGCTTCAAGTTCTGGACACTTTACTTTGTATGGGAAAATTCACACTTTGGTGTCCCGTTTTAAAAAAGATTTTCCAAAGATATATATGAAAATTTAAAATGCCAACCTACCTTATAAGTCTCTCTAATAGCTTGGAGAGCTCAACCAACCATAACGTTACCGACTTACGGCATGGAATTTTCAAACAGCTGCCATCTTGTCAATTTCCATTCGGTTTTTTTGAAACCACCTTATGCTGACTTTAAAAAGGTACTAGCTATTTGTCATTAACGGACAATGCTGAAGTCGGACACATACCGGAGATATTCCGGGTTGTACTGGGGTAACAAGGGTGCCAAATTTTGGAAATTTGATTATTATTTTTATTGCGATTACAACACCGAAGAAAAAATTCACTACGAACAGATGTGGTCACTCCAGAGCACCTGAAACAGGTTTCGCCAGGCTCTTTTTGGGGACATTTCCGATTCATATCCAAAACATACCGTGTGACGTCTTAATCGTCATGAATTCGGGAGAACATGTCAGTAAAGAAAAAATAAGTTAAATATCAACAAATTTGGCTTCTCCAAGAGCTCCTGACACAAGTTCCTCAAGGGCATCGTAAAGGTTAATGATTATGATTTTTATGAGCTGTCCGGAATTCGAATCAAAGTGTCCCGAATATAAGGCAAAAGTAAGGATTCGTCCACACATTTTGATTAATTTAAATTTTGTGAGTTACGGGAGCTATTTTTTACCCAGCTATCAAACGTTAAGCCATATCAAAGCTTGATAACTCTGAGGAATCATTCAGAATGTTTTATTTTATATGCTCTTTGGCGTAATATACTTCATTGAAGCCTTAAATATATATAATTTGAATCAAAAAGTTACAAAAAATAACAGTTTAATAGTTTAACAAAAAGTTAAGGGAATTGTGAAACGGGATGCGAATTTGTTTGTTACACACTATTTTTTGTTTGCGCTGAATTCAGCAAAATTGTGTTTTGTTTTGCTTTGCTGGAATTTTCAGCAAAATTTTGCCTAATTGTTCTACATATTCTTTCGATCTTCAGCATCGATTTATTGAATTTCAGCAATTTTTCACTGATTTTCAGCAGTTTAGATAAAGCAAATGGAACGCTTCATCACGGCAAATTTCAACAAAATATTGCTGAATGGACTTGGTGTGTAAGATGACTATGGTCAAGCGCAGCAGCTCCCAAACTTTTTTAGATCGAGGCGCCCCTAATAATTTTCCTGGGACGGTGGAGCACTTGTATTTTTTACAAGTACCGTCGATGGGGGTGACAATGGTTTAAAAGATAAGCTGAAATATCTCGGCAAGCATGTGGAATATGATGTAAAATGTTATTAGAGCATTCTTCCTAAATGTCGAAAGCTTTCAACATAAAATTAGATCATTTGCACAAGTGGCTTATTTTTAATAAATCACTAAGAAACCTTGAAAATAATGTGCATTTTGGGGTATCATAGAACATCATACTTTTGTGTAAACCAACATTATTTTAAAATCTCATATTATTATTTTTCAAATTGATTGCTATGGGTAAATAGTATCCAATTTGAATACATGGGGTCAATCTGGCTCGTTCTTAATGCGGACCGAATCCAATTGGTCGTATGCAGCAGTACTGACTCATTGTAACCCCCAGAAACGGTACATTGTTATACAGCCATTCCATAAAAAGCCGATCTAGTGGGTCACTGAATTCCGTGAAAATTTACTATTTTGTTCCTTATCCGAAATAATGATACACGTGTTTTTGGATTTTTTTATTAGGAGGACCATTTCCAAAATAGGGTGACTAGAAAAATCGCGACATTGCAAAATTTTTATTTATTTTTTAAATCATAACTTTTTAACCGCTTGACCAATTTTGACTTTTCAAGAAAAATATTAAATTTCACAAAAACTATATTTTTATATGGAAAAAATCAGAAATTTCCGTTTTTTTGTGTTTTTAAGGCCTCGGGTTCAAAGAGGCTATTGTTGTTCTTATTTTTCATTGATGGTTCTGAAAATTTTCAGCGATGTATATTTTTTAGTTTTTGAGATATATATTTTTGAATATAAAGAATCAGTCATTTTTTATCGGCACACACTGTATGTCCCAGTGCATTAGATTTTTTATTAAAGAAATCATTTTCAATCATTTTTTATCAAATAAAAGCTTAAGATTTCAACATCTTTTTATATAAAAAACTATATTAAAAAATATATTGTTTTAAAGGAAATTTTTATATTTTTCCATGTAAAAAAAATTTCAGTGTTACTATCACCTCCACTTTTGTACGAATAATATAAAAATAATCGAAACCCTTCTTCGAATCTTTTAGAGCACAAATCTGGAGCAACAGATGTCTACTTAAACGATTTTATCAACTCAAAGAGCCTCTAACAAAAATTAAACAAAATGTGTTTTCTTTTTTGTAACAAATCTTGATATTTTGAAAAACAATTTTGTTGTTATGCACTAGTCGGACTCTGGACTCCCTCAAAATGGGTGGCATGTTTCCTTTCGCTCTGGTGTTGTCAATTCAATTGAAAATGGTGTCGACACAGCATTTTCGGCTTCCTCAGTGCCCTAGTGTACAAAACAATTGGCTGGCCAAGGATACGAAACAGTTGACCACGAGGATCCGGAATTGTATCCGGAAGATGGACGTCAGTGCGATTGTATGAGAGCATCGCGACTAAGGGACTGTCCATTAATTACGTAAGACAATTTTCATCGTTTTTTCAACCCCCCCTCCCCCATGACTAGATTTTCTGTATGAAAATTTAAAAATGAATTGTTTGTCGCGTAAGAAATATTAGACCACCTCTTTCCCCATAATTCCTTACGTAACTAATGGATGGCTCCCAAGTTCTATCGTACGACTGATCATGGCCCATTCTTCCATTTCCATTGACTTTTTTTTGTAGCAATAACATTATGATTTTGATAAAAAAAAACTGAATTCGTTTATAATTTATGGCGCATCAGGGCGCCATTTGCTTTTTCTTCTTCCTGACATTACGTCCTCATTGAGACAGAGCCTGCTGATCAGTTAAGTGTTCAATGAGCACTAGAGAGCACTGAGAGGTTTCTTTGAAAAAGTTACCATTTTCGCATTCGTATATTTCCATTACGAATAGATCCTGTATCAACCGGGATTCGAACACAGAACTTTCAGCATGGCTTTGCTTTGTAGCCGTGGCCTCGAACCACTCGGCTTAGGAAAGCCCCGCGCAATTGGTGCAGCAAGGATTTTTTTGTGGAGAGGGCGTAGCAAATTCTTGTTTTACAGAAGGAATGTCGGTTGCAATAATCTCAATTTTCACTATAAGCGTAGTTTGCATCGATTTGATTTTATTTGTTAGTGATTTTATCTCATATCTCTGCACAACAGTGATATCTGTAAATATCAATTTTCACATTTTGTGTAATTCAGTAAAAAATAACATTCATGAATTCTTAAAACTTACAAGGAATATCCCTTGTGAGTCTTCTACAAACTTTTCAGATATAAAAAAAATACATGTGCTTTTAATAGATTCATCTGAGAATTCCCACGGGGATGTTTTTATGAATTATTTCCGTATTTTTCAGTTCTTTCTCCAAGAACTCTTAAAGCCATTCCCGAGCTCAGTAGTTACTATTCAACTAGTTTTCCCTGAAGTTTCTTTAGGATTTATGATCTTGCCAGAAAACTTCTCTATTAGATTACTTCAAAAATCTTTTGAAGAACTCCGCCAAAGAATAAATTTAATATTATGCTAAACATTTCTCCAGGAAGGTCCCCTTTGTACTTTAAATTCACGTACATATAAATTCCAGTTATTAGTTTTAAACATAACAACAAAAGAATTCTAAGAGTCTCACTAAAAATGTCTTCAAGATCATCAAGCAAGGATTTTTTACACAAATTATCAAGAGAGTTCATCAACTGTTTTTTCCAACTTTGCCTTTGAGGTTATTTTTTAAGTTTCTTCTCAGATTCCTTCAACAAAAATTTTAGAAAACCTCTCGGGATTTTGTGAAAAATTCGCAGCAAAAATTATCCAGGTCTTCCTGCACAAAAAAAAAAAGATTATAAGATTTTTCCAGGTGTATCTCTAAAGATTCTTCCTCATATTCCACAAGATATCCACTAGCAATTAAACAGGATTCATTTGGGAAAATGTTCTTATCAATTTCTTTCTCAGAAGTTCTCAGCGATTGTACCCCGTTTGGCATTAAGTCGTTAAGCATAAGGTCTTTTCTCATAAAGGCGTTTGGCATAATGGCCGTTTGGGATAATGATTGACTTAGAATTATTATCGGCATTTTCGAAGCTTTTACCGAGATCAACACCACCGAGCGCATTGCAAAAAAAAATTGGTCGTTCAGAGATATTCCAAGTAATGAATGTCAAAAACGTTAGTGACGTTAGAGAGTATTACTAAATAAAACTCATGACGGGTCTGGTGGAAGATCTTTTCGGAATAATAATTTTCTCCACATTTCAGAACATGGAGTATCGTTGAGCATGTTGCGATATACCTATTTGAAACTAGTAAATTGGCAAAGAAATTTCGCAGTTGTTAATAAAGGGAACGCTCATAGATCCAAAGATCTATTATTGCAGCATATTGCCAAAATAGCCTATATACGAGAGCAGATTATTTTTCGTTTAAAAAGTTTAAGGCTCTAACGCAAAAAATCATCTCACAGCATAACTCAAATGAACAAAACATTTTTGAAAGAAAATGTTTATGGCAAAAATGTTGAACGAATCAATATAAATTTTAATTTTGGAAGTGTGCATCAAAAACGCTGTTTATTTTCGAAAGAAGGGAAAATTTATGATTGAAATAATATTTTTTCCAGCATATCTCGAAGAGATCATGTGTTTGCAAAAAAAAATTGTGAATATAGGCAGGTTCAAAGTTATTATCATTCTAACAGCACGTCTTGCAAGAATTTTTAAAACAGCAAAATAAAAAAATGGTTGACGATAAGCAATCAAAGCAAGGAAATATTCTGTCATTCTCGGCTATACACACGTTGGCAAAAATGCTGAGGACGGTGAAACTCGAAAGAATCGCCAATTTGATAAAAACGGGTGCATTATCAGATGGCCAGTTCGTTCACCACCCTGAAATGTATAAAGTTACGAGAATTATGAATACCAAAAACTTTTTGGGGACGTGAGCTATTCGGGGAATTAGCGTTCGGGGTAACATTCGGAGAACCGACATTGGGGGAAAAGTAGCACAACCCACCGAAGTAACTGTAGTAATTGCTTTTTTTCCCTGATAACTTGAGCAGATCAATGTTATCGATTGCCACTCTTTTGTCAGTTGGAAACGAAAAATTAACTTAAAAATATAGCTCTTAAGAATAGCCTATTTTCAAATGAGGGTGAAAATTCATTTAAATTTTAAATCAACAGTTTTTATACCTATAAGTATGGTAACATCATATTAAAAAAAATAAAATGTTTGAAGGAAGGGTAAATTTGTGCTAAATATATCAAAATCTTCAGTGCAACAGTTTATTCCAATAGCGAAAGAAGGGTAATTTCTGGATAAATAATAAAATACTATTGGCTATAACTTTCCTAATATGCTTTAGTTTATGCAAGAGCATATGATTGTTGAATAAAGTGACATTTTGTATCAATTGACTCCACAACAAGCCTGCTATCATCAGAAAGATTCAATAGAATCGTAAAATCGAATGTCATCTTAAGAAATTCGTCGTTTCAGACTCATTATGCCTAACGACTTTATGCCAAATGACAATTATGCCAAACGACTTAATGCCAAACGGTTTAATGCCACAGGACTTTATGCCAAATGACCTACCACCAATCAAGAGATTTGTAACATAAGGCAAGAGCTGAAGCCACCCTTCAATAGTCTTTGAAGAATTTGATTGTAATATTTTTTCCGATGGATATCGAAGTGTGGCTTAAAAAAATTGCTACACATCTGTTGGAAATGAGTCCAATTATTGTTGGAATTTTTCAAACATTTCAAACGCGATAAATAACTGAAAAATTGAAACAAATCAAAGAAATAATTTCTTGCTCAATTGTAAAACAGAGTTCGTTTTTTTGGATATTATCAAACCAGTTTAAACTTTTGACATCCATTTGAAGGAATTTTACCCATAATGAAATTCGATCTAATAATCTACATTTCGTTGAAATATCCCCTATCTATTGTCTAAACAAATCCTTTAGCATTTTTGCCTTTTTTACAATTAACTTTGTCGAGCATTATGCGAGCTAGAAAGAGGGAAAAACCAAATGTGAGCTGTTGTTGATGTATGGATTTCTTTAGTGAACTCAGCATCCTCGAAAAATATGGGAAATCAAAATGCAGTAAATATGCTGCTTTAAGCTTTAACATTTATAACAGCATAATTAGCATTATTCAGAAAATGCGAATTTTGGGAACCGAATTTCTAGGATACTGACCATTTTTGTACCACGATATTTTTTGCAACAGAAATATCGGTAAATTGCACTTATCGCACACAAAAACAAGTTAGTTCTAGCGGTAATAAATCAAGCAAAAGCCGGACGGTTATTCTTTCGGTTGTCAGAGAAGGTAGGGAAGGAAGGGAAGGAAGGGAAGGAAGGGAAGGAAGGGAAGGAAGGGAAGGATGGGAAGGAAGGGAAGGAAGGGAAGGAAGGGAAGGAAGGGAAGGAAGGGAAGGAAGGGAAGGAAGGGAAGGAAGGGAAGGAAGGGAAGGAAGGGAAGGAAGGGAAGGAAGGGAAGGAAGGGAAGGAAGGGAAGGAAAGGAAGGAAGGGAAGGAAGGGAAGGAAGGGAAGGAAGGGAAGGAAGGGAAGGAAGGGAAGGAAGGGAAGGAAGGGAAGGAAGGGAAGGAAGGGAAGGAAGGGAAGGAAGTAAAGGAAGGGAAGGAAGGGAAGGAAGGGAAGGAAGGGAAGGAAGGGAAGGAAGGGAAGGAAGGGAAGGAAGGGAAGGAAGGGAAAGAAGGGAAGGAAGGGAAGGAAGGGAAGGAAGGGAAGGAAGGGAAGGATAATGCGAAATTTAAAGCGATCAAATTTAACTGAACTCACTAAAAATGACGCCAAAAATTCGGAAATAAAACTATTCAATCTAAAATTATGGTGAAACATCATTTAATAGTAAAGAAAATCTACGGTCAATTTAAGGAACTTCGATTTTTGAGCCTTTGTTTGGCCATGCGCCACTGTGCATCGTTGCGTCACGGATGGCGGAACCATATTTGGCCATTTCCGTTGATGAGATTGTTTGCTATTTTATATTCTATAAACTGTTTCCAACCAATGCCAGTCAATGCGCTACAAAGAGCAAATGGTGCGAGAAGCGCCACCCGGTCTGAATTGATTAAATTTTGAGTGATTTTGAAGCTGCCCTGAGTGTGGATTCAATTAATTTTGGATGTTGATGTGTTGTTCGTAGCCGTGAATATTGAGATCCCATCATTTTCTATGTTAGTAGCATTTCTATCATAACATTTATTTTTCATACCAAGATGATCAGTGGTAGGCAACACTGTTATGCTAATTTGGTAAAACTTAATTAGTTTATTATTTACATTCAATTAATGAATTATCGTTTTATATTGAAGTTCAGATTTTTTACAAGCTTATTAAATTCTCCTGCTAACAGGAGAAAAAACGGTTTTAATAATCTAAGCCTGTTATCGTTCCAATTGAAGCGATTGTAGCGATGTATTCAGAGATTTTCCAATTGCCACCATATTTTGTAAATATTAGGACGTTATTCAAGAGTTATTTGAGACCAAGTTTTCACCAAAGGAAATAACAAAAAAAAATATGACATGAGTCCAAACACGGATTCAAGAAGGATCAATTGAAATACAAAGTTGCCCTAAAAAGTACTCTTTTATTACTTTAGGTAGTTTCAAAACTTACTTTAGCTAAAAAAAAACTGTATACGCACAGCACGAGCGCACGATATGAATTGACAAATGAATGTTACTTCAATCCTTGCTTCCAGGGAAGTCAAATCAAAAAATACCAAGAACCAATTTCGATATCAGTTATTTTGGTTACAGAAGCTGGTCAGCTTTCTTCCAAGTAGCAAACTCAGGTAAAACTCGAATAATCAAGATTAACAGAAAGTCCACCCGACGAAGCACGATTCAACGATAATCCACTGATCACAACGTAATCAACATTCATAATTTGTATCCAATCCCACGCTGCAGCTACGCAACATTTTCCTGCTAAGATATATTCACTACATCCACCTTCAACTGGTCGTCGTCAGCAGTACTTCTTCGTTCCTTCGTTGCGCCCAATGAATGTCATTATCTTCGATTCTTCAGCAGGCGTGCCCTGCCAACAAAGTGCTTTCTGGGTAGCCAAAATGCTGAACATGCATATGCTTCATTCGTGTATCAAGGTGATATCGGAAAGGGGTGCTAATTTTCGGGAACACGAATACTATGAAGAAATTTGATCTATTCATCACTCCTTACATGACTGTTTCGAAAACAAAATAACATTAATGTTTCTCAAAGAACAAATCCCAAGAGTAGGAAATTGAGAAAAAAAAAAATGAACACCGTTTCTGTCAAATCACGGTCGCCATGTCGTGTAATTCGACGGTTGGCATATCTCATGTGTCACGGTCGTCATTTACCCTAGTATAATTTTGTTGACTTTGTGATAAGAAACGCATTGATTTTTATTTTCTCTACATCACATTGGCAAAATCGAAAGTTCAACAAAAAGCCGAAAACTTGAAGTTTGTGCACCCCAACACCATCAACTTCTACGCCAACGATCGGCACCAGGGGATAAGTCACAGCCTCCCCTGGTTGGCAGCGAGGACGGAGGGCAGAAGAATGTAGCAAATGCGTGACATACGTCCGTAGGTGTACGTACTCAAAGGTCACCAACTGAGCAATATGGAATGTATTTCGAGCAAAAAAAAAGAAGCAATGATCCACAATGGCCTTCGTTACCGGGGCCAGATTGCTTTTTGCTGGCTTTCCGTTTCGCTGGGCGTCGAAATAGGACAAACGTGTCGTATTTCTCACACCGGCAATCAATCCGGAACGGAGGATGTGTTATGAATAATTTCGCACTTCAGTTAGTTTTGAATTTGTGGACGGCGATGGTGGGCAAGAATATGAAAGTGTGAGAAAATCTGTTGAAGTATTCGTAAATGTAGCTGAAATTATTAAATATATTCACATTGTATCTATACTTAAAGGTCAAATAGCAAATTTATTATTGGAAAAGTTCATTATTGTGTTCGTTAGTTTATCGCTTTGGATACATAATTCAGTATCACTATTCAGGCACTTCGAATTTTTCACAAATGCAAATGAAACATATACAGTCAACTCTCCCTTACTCGATATTTGGTATCTTGATATCTAGTTATAGAACCATAGTAAAAGTTAGTTTTCATGGCTAACTCGATCGTCCCTAGGATCGCATTTGTTCGAGTTTTGTGTTGAATAACTCAATACCCCCCTAACTCGATGGTACAGTCGACTGTCCACATCTCGATGTTCTACATCTCGATATCTCTCCCTATTTCTTCGGTCCCTTCATTTTGCATACATTTTCACTCTCCATATCTCGATATCCTTCTTATCTCGATCTCTCCCTATCTCGATATGATTTTGATTCCCGATTTTCTCTCCGTATGTCGATATGCTCATCATCAAAGGTTACTAGACTAGATTTTAGGGGTTCAAAACATTTAAACATGACGTCTGTTTGTTTTTAATTATCCTGGTAACGGAATGATTTTCAATCTAGTGTTCTTTAAAAATGTGTTTTACATTTCGATCTCTCCCTATCTCGATGGTCCCTTCGATATCGAGATGTGGAGAGTTGACTGTACCTACAATTTCACGTTATGGAGAGTTGACTATATATGCCATACCACAATTATTCAGTCCATTGGACCACCTCTCGGCAAGCTGAGGATGCAACAGATATGTCAAGTTATCCTGGATTATTTTATTCACCTTAAAGATCAGTGCTGGTATTCACTAATTACACTGTTCGACAAAAAAGTCGATCTGAATGCACAGAGATCGGACACCCGGGCTTAAAAGTATGAAAGTAAACAAAAATAATGGCGTTTTCAGAATGTTCGTGTCTGCCCCAGAACATTTTTAAAATATACTTGAACATTTGATTTAACATTTGACTACACATATCAATGGTTGCTATTCCGTGATTGACCGAAGTCAATGAAAATGCACAAAGAATCAACTAGAAGTTCGGCTGGGATTGGCCAAAATCTTCTTCAGTGTGCATAATTCAGTGCCTCTATTTATACAAGGTCAATAACGGCGCCGGCCACGTCCTTGCAGTCAGGTGGGATTGAGGGAAGGAATGCTAGTGTGTAACCTTTGCTATTTGGAGACCGTGTTTGCCTCTGCATCTCCACAAAGGTTACTGGGAGGGATGTTTGTTAATGGGGAGGATCGTTGGGTCAAACGATTCACTTTGATAAGTGATTAGACCATGATAAATAGTTATTTGTCAAATATAAATATGCTTTTATGAAAATATAATATTTTCATTTGATATTAACAATTTCTATGTAGAGGTAAATTATGCCGACACTTGAGGTGACGAACCATTCAAAGTTTGTTGAACAAATACCTAAATGTAACATTCCTACAGCTGTCAGGACGAAAGCATGTGTTATTATATTTTACTTATTTGAAAAGAAACAAAAACTCGATTGTCTGGAACATCATAGAACACTCTTATTCTTATGCCGACACTTACAGTGGCGAACCATCCAAAGTTTGTTGAATAAAGTGAACCTTTCGCAAGTCTACACTTGAAGTGTCGAACCATTCAAAGTTTTTTTTTCAATTACAAAAATAAAGATAAAAAAATGAGTGTTTTTGAAAACAAAAAAATGTTAAACATAAATACTTCATGAAATACAGTTTATGTCGACACTCACAGTGACGAATCATTCATAGTTTGTTGAAAAATCATATTTACGTCCTACCGTTGTATCGGTTAAATGTGCATTCATACATATTTTATAGATTAGAAATAGTAGCATGAAACGAGCTCACCAATTGATCCGTCATCCTTGACTGAGCAGCAACAATCCACTTTCAGCTTAACTCGTTTGCTCGGCTATATAAAAGCACTCAGAGAAAATAGGCGCACGACTCGAGAGGGAAAACAGCTAACGACTGCTCGGGCTTTCTTGACGCACTGCCAAGGTCGAAGATCAAACAGAACTAACCGATCGCGGAACTTTTTCACTTCACTCGACCGACGCGAGACATGTTTGATCCTGCCCTCGTCACCCGCTCCCACAGGAGCAAGCGTCAAGGTCAAAATATCAAACAGAACTCGCAAAACCGAACTGTCCTGCTTGGGCTTCATAAAGCACTAACAGGGGAAAAAAATTCTCCGGCAACGAAAATACGCGCGAATCCGTCAGCAAAATCAATCGGACGACACAAAATCGAACTGTCCTGCTTGGGCTTCACAAAGCACTCTAAACTTGAACATTTTGCATTTATTGATAAATCTAATCTAATCAATAACCCGACACCGGGTTTAATTTTCAGAACAGCATAATTCATGTGCCATATTATGTTTTTAACTTGAAATTCAATATGAAGAGGTGTACTACGATTTGAATGGACCCCCACCCCTTTTTTGTACTCTCCTCATTTTTAAAGTATCGCAAATGATGGAATATTTGATATAAATATTTGAAATAAGCGATTTTGATACTGCAATCCGCCAGCTATCTCTCCAGAAATATTGCGGTTTATGGATTTATGAATAACCCCTTGATCATACTAAGCAGCCGTCCATAAATTTGGTTCAAAGGTTACGACGTATAAATAAAAATAAAAAATTTGAAGAGTTGACCACAAAAAAATCACGTGGTTTATGAAGGGCCCTTGAAGGCTATTATGTTTCATTTTCACAATATCGAATTTTAGATCAAGGGACTATCCATAAATAGACGGATGAAAAGCCTTGTTACTCCACAATGGAAATGTTTACTCCAGTATTCCAATGGCTTACACTTACACTTACATAAAGAGGAATATAACGCGCAACAAGACATTTTGTATTTGATTAATTACCCTGATTTTAAATGGAAAATAATTGCAGATTTCAAGCTGATCAATATTTTCATGGGGCTGAAAGGGTAATCCAAAGTTTCCATGTTTTGTTTGCCAGTGGGACAGGAGCAATGATCATCATGGTCATCACGTCCGTCTTTTGATAAGTACCCAGACAATAAACCAGTGCTATGAAAAAGGCTAGCTATAAAAACTAAACTAAATGCATTCTTTGATTCGTCATCTTGCAAGATTTCCTTCAAACCTTGGACGTTTTTCGAACGAGCAGGGTGAGCAAGCACATCAAGATTTTAAGGACACCGAACAACGGTTTAAAGGGAAAAATAACGTCAATGCAATGGGAACATATTGATGAGGATTAGTTCGACAAAAGTATCCAGAAGAACATAAAGAATCACTAACCAAAACAAAATATTTCGTTGATCAATAAATGTAGAAAAAAATTTACCGTAATCCGGGGGCAAATTGATCACTGGGGTGAATTTGATCAGGTCGGTACCAAATAGCATTTCGTTTCAAGAATGCTTAATACTTCGTTGACATCACAGACATTTCATGTTTTATATTTTAAAAATGTCTAATGATGATTTTAAACTGTTTTTTTTATGAAGTTCAGTTTTGCATAGAAATATACACAGTTTTTGAAGGTGTAAGCAATACTGTTGAAAATGTCTGCGCTAAACAATCGGCTGGTACTAAGCCTACATGCAAACTTTGAAAGCTAAAAATGTTGTGTAATTTTGAGTGAGAAATAATGAACTCATTTTTGAAATCGTACAGCATTACAATAATAGTTTTTGCTCATAAAACCGTTTATTGATGAATAACGTGCTTATTTCAGAGGAAATTGCATACATTTAGGCGTATCATGCAGATTTATAAAATTTAATTTTGCAATAAAATGATGTAAGTTGTGGGAATTTTGACATCATTTTCAGATTTAGGAGACCCAAATTTAGTAGATAAGGAAATGTTTTATTCTAAAATATGGTATACTATATGATGATCAATTTCGCCCCAGTGTGTCATTTTCAATTTTCAATGTTCAAACTAATTTTATGAAATGTTTAATTTTATTTCATACAAAATTGATAACATAAGCTGATAGAGATCAATGAAGTACTAATTTTGTATAAAAAAAATTGACTATATTTTAATTCCAAACGATAATATGACAAAACGTTGTGTAATAGTGATCAATTTGCCCCTGGATTACGGTAACTAAAAAGTATTATGAAACATATATTCCGAATAACACCTGTTGGGATTCTTTCGTGCATCTTTGAAGCGATTTCTGAAAGAAACTGTGAAGTAAATCTTAAGAAATCTCCGCAAACATCATTGTTGAAATAATCGGAAAATCCATAAATGTATTTTTGGAGATCATACTACTGGAGAATCTGAAGGATTCTTAAAATATCCACTGATTAAGATGAATTCTTCTAGACAGAGCTGGGAAACCTTTTGATGGAAGTAATACTGAAAACAAATAATAAAATATACAATTGGTTATATTACATCTAGTAGAAAGATTTAAAAGAAAGTCATTTCTAAACATCCAAAGCTCATAACATTTTGATACGTTCATGCTTTGTTAGAAAAGCTTTGAGCATGAGCATGATCATAGATTACCGTACAATTCGTATTTTCTATTTTGGATATGTCCTTACGGTCATTGGGGAATGGAAGGGATGTTAGTATGACATCCTTTGTTACTAAGGACCTAGTTTACCTCTGCATGTTCATGGTTATTACGGGAAGTAGTTTTTGTTAGTGGGAAGGATTCAGCAGGTACAAAACCTGGATTCACCTTGGTAAGTGTTGCGACTAATGTAGCCTCAATTGGAAAAGACATGTTGACATAGATGAAGACTTCGACGAACATCTGAATGGCGCTGAGAGCACAGGCAATGCAAGTCGGGACAACGGAGAATATGCCTTCATCGGTACTGCGGAGGATGGAAACCAACCAGCCCCCACTTTGAGGGAGGATAGGGATGCCATTCACCAGCTCAAGAACAAAAAAGCTGCTGGTAAGGATGGTATCGGAGCTGAACTCATAAAAATGGGTCCAGAGAGGCTAGCCATTTGTCTGCACCGGCTGATAGGCACAATCTGGGAAACAGAACAGCTACCGGAGGAGTGGAAGGAAGGGGTAATATGCCTTATCTACAAGAAAGGCGACTAGTTAGATTGTGAGAATTTTCGAGCGATCACCATTCTAAATGCGGCCTACAAAGTATTATCCCAGATCATCTTCCGTCGTCTATCACCTATAGTAAGCGAGTTCGTGGGAAGTTATCAAGCCGGCTTCGTTGAAGGGCGATCGACAACGGATTAGATCTTTACTGTACGGCAAATCCTCCAAAAATGTCGTGAATACCAGGTCCCAACGCATCACCTTTTCATCGATTTCAAGGCGGCATACGATAGTATCGACCGCGTAGAGCTATGGAAAATCATGGACGAGAACAGCTTTCCCGGGAAGCTCACGAGACTAATAAGAGCGACGATGGAAGGTGTGCAAAATTGTGTGAAGGTTTCAGGCGAACATTCCAGTTCGTTTGGATCCCGCCGGGGACTACGACAAGGTGATGGACTTCCGTTGCTGTTGTTCAATATTGCGCTAGAAGGTGCTATGCGGAGAGCCGGGCTTAATAGCCGGGGTACGATTTTTACGAGATCCGGACAATTTGTTTGCTTCGCGGATGATATAGACATTGTAGGCCGAACATTTGAAAAGGTGGCAGACCTGTACACCCGCCTGAAATGCGAGGCAGCGAAAGTTGGACTGGTGGTGAATGCGTCCAAGACAGAGTGCATGGTTGCTGGTGGGGCCGAGCGCGACAGGGCTTGCCTAGGTAGCAGTGTTACGATAGACGGGGATACGTTCGAGGTGGTCAACGAGTTTGTCTACCTTGGATCCTTGCAGACGGCTGACAATATCGGCCTCCACAAGAAGCTGCGGTCAAAAAGATTCACGCCCGCACCAAATCTACCATGTACAAAACGCTCATAAGGCCGGTAGTCCTCTATGGGCATGAAACGTGGACGATGCTCGAGGAGGACCTGCAAGCACTTGGAGTCTTCGAACGTCGGGTGCTTAGGACGATCTTTGGCGGTGTGTAGGAAAACGGTGTGTGGCGGCGAAGGATACGATGGGCAGGGCATGTTGCAAGAATGCCGGACAGAAACCCTGCAAAGATGGTGTTCGCTTCGGATCCGGTTGGTACAAGAACGCGTGTAGCGCAGCGAGCTAGGTGGGTGGATCAAGTGCGTATCGATTTGGCGAGCGTGGGGCAGAACCGAGGATGGAGAGATGCGGCCACGAACCGAGTTTTGTGGCGTGAAATTGTTGATTCAGTGTTATCTGCTTAGATGATAACTAAGTAAATGAAAATGAACCTATGGAGACGAACCATTCAAAGATTTTGTTAATACAAAAACAGACATGTGGGTTTGGTTTTTTGGGAAAAGAAGGGAATGTTTGTAATACCCATTATTATTACTGAGTTTACCTCTGCATCTCCATGATTATCACATAAAGAGGCCTCAGTGCTTGAGATTTTTTTTTCGTGCCATACAAATTATTTTTAATTTTCATACAAAAAATGGGGGGAAGGAGGTTGATGACTAGTAGAAAATTGTCTTATGTTTTGAATTTTAAAAAAAATATTTGTAGCCAACACTGAAAAAAAAATTTCAAAATTTGAATGCGACGATACATATTGATTTTTTTGCCGAGATCAACACCAACGAACCCATAGCAAACAATTTTGGTGGTGGTGGTCGTTCAGAGGTTTGTCGAGTCATGGATGTCAAAAATAGTTTTTTCAATTAGAAAGCTTAACTTATTCAAACTCGTGATGGCTCTGGTGGAAGATCTTTTCGGAATAATAGTTTTCTCTACAGCTCAGAACAAAGAGTATTTTTTTAAGTTTGTTGTGATACACATATTTTAAAATATATAACCTGGCAAAAAAATTTCACAGTTGATAATCTGTAGAACATTTTGCTGCAAAAAAAAGCTCTGTTCCAGTTAAGTCGTAACACTTGATGAAAACTACTTGGTAAAAGAAGGAAAAATTTAAATGCACAATTTAGAAAGCTCTTACCGCAAAAAATCGTTTCACACCATAACTCGAACTAAGGACTGTTCATTTTATAAAGTGGACACTTTGTTTATGCTATATCTTTTTTATTTATTGATAAAATTGTAATCGGTTTTCTGTACATCGTTCAACTACTATTCGACAATGCTATGAACATATAAGATCTTAGAAAATGCTTTTGGTTGAAGAGTTAAATAGTTTTTCCAAAAACTCTTGAGAAAAGCTGATTGTCAAAGTTTAACATGATTTTTCGCAAATCAAAAATCCTCATTTTTATGAACAAATTGTATGTTTGTATCCTTTACGATTCTACTAGAGGTGTAGATTTAAAAAATAAATAAATTATAATTTACTATTCACTGACGTTAGTAACATTAGTGATGTATCCATTTATGCCCAAATTTGTTGATCATGGTTCATTGTTCCATATTCGTGTGCAATTAAATTATTTTGGAGAATATTTTATTATTACAACATTGTACAATACTAGTCGAACGAAGTACAGAACACCGATTGAAATTTCATTGATAAATTAAAAAGATACAGCATGCACAAGGTGTCGACTTTATAAAATGAACAGTCCTTATTTTTATATGATATCCATAAAAACATTCATGTATAAATCCCTGAAAAAAAAATTAGAGAAAATCCTTGAATAAATCTCTGAAGTAGGGACGTTCAGATATTGCAAAGTATCGATATTTGAATCGATACGATTATCGAATCAAAGTATCGATACCACCGATATAGTGAATCAAAATATCGATATATCGGAATATCATATGATATATCTATATGAAGCAAAATTCCCAAATCGCTTAGAGACCTGCCGTTTAGTTTTCAAAGATTCGAAAAAAAATCTTTGAATACTCAAGATTATTGGTGCTTTGACCGATATGGACATAAACATCTTCTGTTGAGATACATTATAGTACAATTCGAATGTACCGTAATCCGGGGTAACATTGATCATTTTTCTGAATGTTTCTTTAATGTTTCATTTGAAAATGTGAATGTTGCAAATTTTATATTTTCAAAACAAGTACTGCAACCCATAGCTCGAGAGTATATAGGGTAACGGTCGTATTTTGGACCCCCTAAGGAAGTGATATTAGTTTTTTGTCTCGATTAATGAATTGCACAGCATAACCAAGTCAAAGAACATGCCAAAATGTAGAGAAAAACTTCCCCTACAAGATAAAAAGGCCCATACGGTCATGTAGGATCCTAGAAACGTCGAAAATAATTGAATTGTGAAGCACTGTTTTTCATTATTTTGGACACACCAAAACATTTTGGACCCTCAAAGTATATATTTTGGACCTCCGGCATTTTTTTATCGTTTGGCAACAAAGTCCACGACACTGATTGTATGATATGCTTGCCCATAGTCTAATCAATTGATTGACAAAGGAAAACCGAAGAAAATTTACGCTTTTAGTTCAGAAATTTGAAAAACGTTTTTGTTTACATTTGAAAAAATTCTGACGGCTTCAATTTCTGTGTGTAACGTGTTCTAACGGTTGCATGGATGCACCGAATCAATTTAACTAATTTAAGATAAAATAAACACATTTTCTATGTACAAACGGTTGATGCAAGTGCGGAATAGTCCTATCTTTCTAAATGGCATGCGAATTGAGTTGGTCTTTCGATTTAAACTAGGAAATTTGCAGGGGTCCCAAGGGGTCCAAAATATATTGGTTACCCTACTGTGTTTTGTTTATTGAAAGATTTAAGCATGTTAAAAAATATATTTTAGGCGATATTTTGATCTAGCTGATATGGGGTAACATTGATCACCTATGTTAACAACGTTCGGTATTATTGAAAATGTCGTTACTTGCTTAAATCATGGCCCCTGAAGCCGAAGATGGAGGCCAAACGCTTACAAGTCATTTACTTACATCACGGAATACGCCTAAAGGTAGGCAATTTCCTAAGGGAATTCTACATTCTTAACAGTAATTCGGTAATGTTGTCTAATTGAGCATACTTATAAAAGTTTTGACAACGGAATTGTTTTTGGCGATGCCATTTTTAGTAAGAACCACATTTTCCTTGCTTATATAGTTTGCAGAACTTAAGTGAGACATGAATCTTCGGTAGTGTCATCCTTAACAATTAAAATCATTACTTCGAAAAGTTAACAAATTTACGGATAAGGTAAACGCAATTTTCGTAAATATATTAACTTTTATTAGCTCATGAATATAAGAAAGAGAAGCACCACTTATGATATGGAAATGTTTCATCAATAAATGATAATGCGAACTTTTGATGAGATGAGTCATTCCGATCAATGTTACCCCGCTGATCAATGATACCCCGGATTACGGTACTTTTTAAAATACCATAATTCGGGTGAAATTGATCAATGTTGATGGTTTGGGCCTGTTCATAAATTTCATAACGCTAAAGGGGATGGGTAGGTGTCCTTGAAATGTTACAGCTCATACAAAATTTGTAAAACATTCATACAAAAAGCGTTACAAGGGGGTGGGTGGGTATCAAAAATGCCCATTTTTGGCGTCATGGAATTTGTGAATGAACCCTTTTTCTGATCTGTTTTCTAAATTCTTAACAAATAAATATATATGGAAATGTTAAATAATTAAAACAAAAACAGCAGAAAACGCCTGAATGTAGGCAATTTCCAAAGGAATTTTCAAACATCTCACAGAAATTCAATTATTTCAACAAAATGAGCAATTCGGTACAAATTTTGATGATAAAACCTTTTTTGGGGATATATATTTAGCAAACTCACAAGCTTTGAGAATGGTACCGTGTTCAAATCCTTTTTTAGAACTAGAAGTTTATGGAAGTCTTCGAATACTCGCCCGAACATGATTTTGCATTTTTACAAAGCTGAAGGTCGTGGGTTCGAATCCCACCGGTCGAGGATCTTTTCGGGTTGGAAATTTTCTCGACTTACCAGGGCATAGAGTATCTTCGTACCTGCCACACGATATACACATGCAAAAATGGTCAATTGGCATAGAAAGCTCTCAGTTAATAACTGTGGAAGTGCTCATAAGAACACTAAGCTGAGAAGCAGGCTTTGTTCCAGTTGGGACGTAACGCCAGAAAGAAGAAGAAGAATGTACGATATATCGGAAGAAAATATCGATATCACCGATATATTGAATAGGAAATATCGATACCAAAATATCGAATATCGAAAGCAAAATATTGATACCCCGATATATCGGAAGTATCGGAACGTTCCTACTCTGAAGTAACTCGTGTTAAAACAGGTTCTATGAATCTTTGCCTCTCTTAATATCTGAAAAAA
This sequence comes from Aedes aegypti, assembly GCF_002204515.2. Lineage (NCBI taxonomy): Eukaryota > Metazoa > Arthropoda > Insecta > Diptera > Culicidae > Aedes > Aedes aegypti. Next base: position 102,232,372 of record NC_035109.1, on the reverse strand, counting down.
ATCCAGGAAAATTCCGTTTAAATAATAATCTTCGAGCTGTTTAGTGAAATACCTATAAGTAGATGAAAAACCGAATTTAGTACTTTACCATTTAATTCCACTAGAGTTTGTATCTTCTGACAGATACACTCTCGTGCATAAGTTTGGGTTCACCATTCAAAAAACATGCAAAAGTATTCAGTCCATATCTCTGTGAATACACGTCCAATTGCAAACTCTTTAGACCGCATTCGAAAAGCGAAGAGTTATTCTTACTTCGTATGTATTTTTCCGAAAATATTCTTTGAACTATGTATACTAAATTTTTAATTAAAATTGTGACATTTTTCAAAAAACACACTGAAAGAACATAGCTAATTTCCTCAGCATTAGATCGACCAAAATTTTGAAACAAGGTGTCATTAGAATCGTAATCTTATATTCTTTTAAGAGCACTCATGAAATTTTTGCGGTAAAATCTGGAAAGTATTCAAAACAGACGGGGTTGGTGGTCTGATGGCTACCGCTTCTGCTTCATATGCAGAAGGTCATGGGTTCAATCCCAGGCCCGTCCCTTTCCTCGTACTTTGTAGTTGTATATCTCTCACTTGCTTCTATCTTCCATTCTAAATATATCACACTCAAACTATTCGTTCATAGCAAACGCTAGAACCAGAGACGGACAAGAAACCGTTTCCCTAACGCTTCCTACTTCCACGCGCACGCCTTTCTTACGCCTGATACATAGGCAGTCTGCTAACCACAAAAGCAAACCTCTCTGCCATGCCTTTCCCCCAATCCATACACTCCCGCATGAACTGACGTGGATGCAGTGGAATATACGGTCTACGTGGGAGTCAGTTCAATGCATCATCGGTTCCTCCCCCTTCCCCTCATTGGTCTGCATTCTGACGTGGCAGGTGCCATTGTTGCCTAAAAAAAAATAGAAGATCACCAGCACTTATACACTGAGGATGCCTGTTAGTCCCAAGCAGTCATTCGGTTGGTTCCTTGTGTAAGTGCAGCTGATCTGGCGATACTGGAGTGCATCCACGGGCGGCCAATCAAGCTCAAGCTCAAGCAAATCTGGAAAGTATTCAAAATTAATGAAACAGTCATTCAAGTCATCGTTCAAAAGTTTGGGATCACCTGAACTTACTTAAATTTGTGAAATCTCAAACCAATCATGTACGCACCATTATTTGCGCTCAAAAAAGCTTAAAACTATTAAAATCGGTTGAAAAATGGCAGAGATATTGACAAAAATGATGCGCTTGCGGCTCAGATGAACCCCAACTTTTGCACAATTTGCATCATACTGAGGGGTGAACCCAAACTTTTGCACGATGACTTGACTGACTGTTTCATTGATTTTGAATACTTTCCAGATTTTTCCGCCAAAATTTCGTTGGGTCTCTTCAAAGAATATAAGATTACGATTTTAATGACACTTTGATGTAAAATTTTGTTCGATCCAATACTGAGGAAATTGGATATGATTTTTCAGTGTGTTTTTTGAAAAATGTCGCAACTTTAAGTAAAAATTTAGTATACAAAGCTCAAAGAATGTCTTTGGAAAAATACATACGAAGTAAGAATAACTCTTTGTCTTTCGAATGCGGCTTACAGAGTTTCAATTGGACGCGTAATCACTGAGATATGGACAGAACACTTTTGTATGTTTTTTAGGGGGTGAACCCAAACTTTTGCCTTACAGTGTATGTGTTCATTCAGAGTGGACCAAGTGAAATCTGGAATACCGACCAAAATATACTGGTCCAATAAGCGGTTCTAGCACATCCCATACATACACCATAGAACTACCATAAACTTCTATCTAACTCTGAAATTGACTCAAAAAATGCAATAATCAATCAGTTTATTGCTTTTCAGCACTAGTTCTGCTCTGTTTGCACAGAAATTGTTGCAATTTCTGACCACCCATCCAAATTTATTGAATGGTCAAAAATCTAAATCAAATGCACCAAATTAAGTAATATTTATTAATTTCTATTGATGGATAAGTAGAAGAATCATTCGATGTCAAAAAATCTGACAAATATCTTGAAATGTTTTTTTATTTCCTCGCATTCCTCAGCGCGCTGATCATTTTCGCTATTATGGTACAGATCGGACTCGATTATCCGGAGACTCGATTATCCGGAATTTGTCTTATTTGTTTTTTGATGTTCTTGTTTTTAAATTTTTATGCATTAATCTGAGATAATTTGGTATTGCAATATACAATATGAATGGTTTTGCAGTTTTGAACGTATTTAAGAAAAGGAGGGTTAGGAAAAGTTGTTTTTTGTGTATGCTGCTCAAAAAAATTATTTTTCTTGTAAAGACCCCTACTGTTCCTAAAAATGATTTCTGGCTACGCCACCGTATTATATAAATAAAGCAACAAAACAAGATAATATTTAAGTTCTTTTCAATTTTTTCATAGTGATTCGATTATCCGGGGAATTCGATTATCCAGAGTGAAAAAAAATGATACTCCGGATAATCGAGTCCGACATGTAATAAGCATTTGGTCCTCTCTGACTGCACACTTTTATCGATTTTTATTGATCATCCAAAGTAAATTTGTTACATATCTCTCGCAGTTTACAGCATCCATCAAATATGGTCAAAGTGAAACGGAGGTGAGGTAATTTCGCATCTAATGAAAGAATAATCCAATTTTACCAAGTTTTGTACTTGTTCCCCTCTGACTTAACGCCGACCAACTGTAAGGCCGACTTCAGTGTCGTGTACTAGACTCGACATGAAGTACACGACACTGAAGATGGCCTTATAGTTGAGGTTGAAATAAGCGTATCTGTCAAAAGACACAAACTTTAGTAGAATTAAATAGTATAGTACTAAATTCGGTTTTTCATCTACTTATTCTTTGAGATATTCCTGAAGATTGTCTGGAGTCTAACCTTGATGTGTCTTCTAGGGAAATTCTAAGAAATCAGTGTACATATTTTTATGGTAATAAATTTTTAAGCGTAATCTTACCTTTGTAAATCGCAGTTTCTGACCATAATACCTAGTTCTCTCTTTGGAACATTCTATCATCCTAGTGCTTATTAGAGCAGATAATATGCTCACATGCATTGGAAATGCCACTAGATTTGCATTTCCCGAAGAGCCATCGAATAAATTGTCGGCAACGGAGAAGCATTTAGTAGAGTAGATACTCCCGGAATGGAAATGAAATCACAGCTCAAGAGGCATGGATTATCCCCGCAGGAAATCACGATAATGTTACAACCGTGTTTCCTTTCTTGGTTGTGATTCCCGCATCGAAAATCAAACTATGCATTGATAGCTTTGCGTTCGATAGGAATGGGAAAATCCATTTCTTCACAGGAGAAAATAGATTGTAATATAACGTCGTTTACGCTACACATCACTCTCGTCCTGATATTTGCGTGAAATTATATTCCAATAGTGGTAATGAAATACATGATACGACGTTTATGTTATTAACCCGTATAGGCCTGAGTGAAAGCAAAAATACTGGAACCCTCACCGCTCAGCGAATTCTTAACGGATTCAAATGATTTTTTGTCAGTTCACTGGCCCACATATCTTGTCTCTAGAAGTGGCCAGAGAAACTCGGAAATATTTCTGTGGCCGGAGTTATTCCGGTGGGTTACTGGGTCAAGTCGGGTAAAAAAGGGCTATTTTTTGGGACACGCCAAGATACCTTTATTTATTTGCAATGACAATCATTTTAATTTGCATAAATCATTAAGATTTGACATTCAACATTATTAATGAAGAGTTTTGCACCGTTTAAAATATACCGGAAGTGGCCATTCGGACGTAATGCCCGGAAGAACCGGCTGTAGATTTGTTGGATACTAAACCGTTTCAATTCTCGATAAGTAGAAATCAAACATATTTTTGCACTAAAATGCGTTCCCATGATCTTGGCACAGATGTTCAGATACAAATTGGCCACTTTATCATAAGTTTGAGGCGTCCCGGGACTCGAAAATGATCTTTTATAGGATTAATCAAATGCAAAACTCATAGTTATCCAATTTAATCGTTTCTCAAAAAGTTTACACTGATGCAATTTTCTTAAAATTCCGTCATGTAGTGGCCACATTATAGCCAATTCTGGAAATAATCTGTGACTTGAAATTTGCCTACCTTAAGGGGCACAGACGCACAGTACCCTTCTCGCCCGACCTGACCCAGTGATCCACCGGAATAACTCCGGCCACAAGAATATTTCCGCGTTCCTCTGTCCACTTCTAGAAACTAGATATGTGTGCCAGTATACTGACAAAAAATCATTTGAATCCATTTAGAATTCGCTGAGCGGTGAGGGTTTTAGAATTTTTGTTCTCACTCAGGCCTATACGGGTTAAAGCCTGTCCACGTTAAATTTCGGACACCCAAATAATGGCAGCAAAACTCATAATTCAACAAAAACAATTGTTTATTTCAGAATAAAAGAGTTATATCTACAAAATAAACAGTTGACAAGGATGTTAATCCTTCTTTCTGTAAAATTCTCGAACTTTCTGTGGTACACCCGCCATCCGTGTCCGAAATTTAACGTGGACAGGCTTTACAATAATTTGAATGTAATTCTAAGAAATATTCATGACATGAGTGATGTACAGCGAAAAAGCGATGTGATATTGCAATTTATTTTTTTGCTGTGTTGGTTCTCAACTCCATTACATACCCTTTGAAACCCCGGAGCAAGGCGATCCAATCGGAGTGCGATGATTAACGGCATTTACGGGTTTCGGCTTCCGTTACGATCAATCGTAGTCCATCTTAGCAAGGTGGATGAAAAAGTTCTCTCGGTCGATTCCTTAGGGATCGCAATGGCTGGTAGCAATCCATCCAATTGGGCACGTTTTCCATGTTCGACTAAAAGACGAGGATTATCTCTTTTTGGTTCGCAAATCGACACCGAATGTGTACTACGCAACTGGTATGAATAGAGATGATGTATGATATGGGTTTGTGCTGGGAAAATTGATAGAATGATTATATCGTCAGGAGCAGAATGCAAAGTTGCCTATTGAATGATACTTATGGTGTTTCCATTTTCTGAAGCCTTTTCTGCTTATTGTGCTTACAGGCAAACAAATTGTGTATACTTCTATGGAATCATTTAACTAACTTGAAAACATGATTACGTAGGTAAGGTTTTCATTTATGATGGAGTATTGTAGTAAGTATGTACCAACTAAACAGAGTGGATTGATGTTTGGATAGACCTACTGTAGGAAAATTCAACTTCAACTCTTTAAGGACAGCTTATATAATGTACATATTTATCGCATGGATTTGAGTTTTTCTTATCAGTTGTATCATAAAAAAAACATAAAAAATATGTTGCAGAAGATTTTGTTTTTTTTTTCAATCCTTTATTATTGTCATTTTAAACATTATTATATTAGGCTTAAGATTTTTAAATTAACATTAAATGATTCTGCTAAACCGCACCAAGTGCCATTTTTTCCCTAATCGACTTTTTTACACCAGAGAACTCAAATAATCATTACCTTTCTACCATTAAAATATCAAGGATTTTGAACAGTCCCTTGTAATCTTACATCAAAAATTGTCTTTAGATGGACATGTAAAACTGTAATTTTGTTCAGTCAGAGCGAACCATAAACCAACGCACGTCATCAGAGGGAATTCATTTTTCAGATATAAAGCTATATTTTTTCAACTTCCTTCTATATTCTTACAATTTATCCATTCCAAGCAACTCATAGAAACAGAGGCCAGTGAAATTGGGCAGCAATTGATTAAATAAAATAAAATATAGCTCCAGTGGCGTTGATCTATTTTCTTTCAAATTTTATCCAGCCACACCGCACTAAGTACTGTTTATCTGAAAATCACATTTAGACATGGAGTAAAGGCATTTACATGCAATACATACTTGCACTAGCTTGTTATATAATATGTTTATCAAACCACACAGAAGCCAACAGAAGTAATGAAAAAATGAATTAATTTAATCTGTTACCGTGTGAACAACTCAGGTGGACTTGGTTCGCTTTAGTTGTTCAGATAATGGCATTATCGCCATCAAACCCCGTCAAACAAACTGCACATTACTTGATTCAAGTTTATCACCATTCCTTCAAGAAGTGAAGATGACCTAATGGTAGCACACTAGATTACCACTCAGAAGGCAAGTGTTCGAATCACGTAGAAACTTTTTTTTCTGATGTTCTATCCAATGGTGATGGAAATCAAACAACTTTTAGATTCTGTGCTTATTTTTATATTGCAGAAAAACATGAGCAGGTCAATGTACATCTGAAAAGATGGTGATTCCTGGTAAACACTTCACGCATTGAACTGTGAACTTGATCAGCAAAGGAGCTCCAAATAAGAGCAACTTGGTGCGCTTTGGCAGAGCGAATTCATGGTTTTCTTCGATCATAAGGATCTATGTATGAACACGTGAGAACCTTGATTCAATACATACGAATCCTTCCCATAAACACTTGTGACATGGATTCCAACATGCACGGTGATGATAAACATCATTTGTCTCGAATTTTACTTGTGTTGTTGAAAACTGTGAAACAAATCCAACCATACCGAACCAAGAACCATATTTTTCAATTTCTGTTCAGCAAGAGTGAATTGAGTGCTTCATATTGTTTAATGAAATCCAATTACATAGTTAATTTTTGATGAGTTTACTAGTATATTTAATCTCGGTGTACTTATTGAACACTGTTAATCGCATGTGAGCGATGAAAAAAATAAAATTATCATCCGCGATAAACTAGTACAGAAAAGACTTTAAAGTAACATATCTCGGAATAAAGATTTTGGCACTTGGTGTGGTTTAGCAGAACCCCAACCATTTGGTAACAAAATATTACATTTCATTTGCCATAGCAGTTAAGATTTTTTACATATGAGTTTATTTTACCTGCTTATAAGAGGAAAAAAAAAGTTTTCAACTTACTTTTTGCAATTCCGTTTCAATGAGTTCTGTCTGATCTTTCGACCTTGACGTCTGCTCCTACGGGGGCCAGCGACGAGGGCAGGATCAAACATGTCGCGCGTCGGTCTAGTAAGTGAAAAAGTGGCGTGATCGGTTAGTTCGGTTAGAGTAAGTGAAAAGGGTCGCGATCGGTTAGTTCTGTTATATCTATCGACCTTGACGCTTGCTCCTACGGGGGCGAGCGACGGAGGCAGGATCAAACATGTCGCGCGTCGGTCTAGTAAGTGAAAAAGTGGCGTGATCAGTTAGTTCGGTTAGAGTAAGTGAAAAGTGCCACGATCGGTTAGTTCTTTTTGATCCTTTGACCTTGACGCTTGCTGCTGGGCAGTGCGTCAAGAAAGCCAAGTTTTTTTTTTCCTTTTCGGGTCGCGCGCCTTTTTTTTCTGAGTGCTTTTTTATAGCCGAGCAAACGAGTGAGGCTGAGAGTGGATTGTGGCTGCACAGTGAAGGTTAAAGAATCAATTGGTGAGCTCGTTTCATGCTACTATTTCTAATCTATAAAATATGTATGACTGCACATTTAATCGTTACAATTGTGGGATGTAAATATGAATTTTCAACAAACTATGAATTGTTCGTCACTGTGAGTGTCGACACAAACTCTGATTCATGAATTATTTATAATCATTTTTGTTTATTTTCAGAACACCCCTTTTTACCTTTATTTTTGTAATTAAAAAAAAAACTTTAAATGATTCGACACTACAAGTGTAGACTTGCGAAAAGTTCACTTTATTCAACAAACTTTGGATGGTTCGCCACTGTAAGTGTCGGCATAAGAATAAGAGTGTTCTATGATGTTCCAACCAATCAAGTTTTTTGTTTCTTTTCAAATAAGTAAAATATAATAACACATGCTTTCGTCCGTACAGCTGTAGGAATGTTACATTTAGGTATTTGTTCAACAAACTTTGAATGGTTCGTCACCTCAAGTGTCGGCATAATTTTCCACTACATACAAATTGTTCATATCAAATGAAAATATTATATTTACAAAAAAGCATGTATATATCGCACAAATCACTATTTATCATGGTCTAATCGCTTATCAAAGTGAATCCTGTGACCCAACGATCCTTCCCATTAACAAACATCCCTCCCAGTAACCTTTGTGGAGATGCAGAGGCAAACACGGTCTCCAAATAGCAAAGGTTACACATTAACATTCCTTCCCCCAATCCCACCTGACTGCAAGGACGTGGCCGGCGCCGTTATTGACCCTGTATAAATAGAGGCACTGAATTATGCACATTGAAGAAGATTATGGCCAATCCCAGCCAAACTTCTAGTTGATTCTTTGTGCATTTTCACTGACTTCGGTCAATCACGGAATAGCAACCATTGATATGTGTAGTCAGTCTAAGCTAAGCTACTTTTTGCAATTCCGTTTCAAATCAATCAACTTTTCATTGCGAAGTTGATCAATATAACGGCCTACTTTTCATACCGAAACAAACAGTGCTGAAAGTGCTACTTTTCAGCACTCTTTTCGGTGCTGAAAAGTAGCACTTTTCAGTACTGCTTTTGTAGGCGTCAACCGAATAACCAGTCTGTTCATGTGATTTGTGCTTATTCTGCGCGACGTGTGAGTCGAGACGAGTCGTCCTCAACTCGGGTGACGTGAGGCGACTAATTTAATGGGAGCGAGTCGACATCTCACCGACTCGTCTCGCCATATATGCCGCACAGAATAAGCACAATTGTATCTGATCCTTGGATTTATTCTAAGACTGGCGTGAGGTTTCGACTCGAGTGAAGTGACATTCCATTTGGTTTACACGGCGAGTCACTTCACTCGATATATACGTGTTGTGCGATCTGGTTCCGACACAGGCTGGCGATTCTGATGTGGGCTCGCATCGTCCAGCATTCATAGCTGAGACGAGACTCGCGAAGACGGTTTTCTTTTTTGGTGATTGCTGAGTTTTTTTCTTATTCCACTTTGGGTTTATACCAATCATGCGCAAGGAGTTCAAACCCTCACATGAGCCTCTCAGCAAGAAATGATTGCGATTGCATCACACCGAATCATAAATAGCCTTTTGAGTGAAATTTCATGCCAGCAATCGTAGCAGACATTAGAAATAACTAATCTTGTATTTTGATTTATCAGCAACTTTGCAAAAAACAGCTCCGCCGACTGAGGTTTACAGTATAACAGTTTATTTTGAATACAATACTTTTAACTTTTTCAGCCATAAAAGCGGCGGACTGCATTTGACGTTTCGTGACAGCGGAATCTGGGCTGCATAAGATGTTGATATTTTTCGTCTTCGCGAGTCTCTCTCAGATTCATAGTCAGCTACTGTATGTGCTGTCTTACCTCTTGTTTCCTCCAATAGAGAATATAGAACCGATACCGATGGCATCGAGAAAATTTGTGACTTTCATGGGCACTACTGTATTACAGCCTACGTGATTGAAAAATACTGAATGCGTAGTTTCACGCATGGCTGTATGCCCATGTGGGTTCTCTTGAAATGTTTGTTTGTGCTGTTAGAGTTCATCCAGCTGAAGCGGCATTTTTCGAAACAGTCAAAAATGCTGTATGCAATTCATTGCAAAATGATGATTTTTTCAGCACTCGTTGTGTTCATCCAAATCGGCGAGCCTCGTTGGATAAATGTACAACTCGTGCTGAAAAAATCATCATTTTGCAACTTGTTGCATAACTAACTATAACATAACTTTACCTAAATATTTAACGCATTAATGGTGGCAATACAAAATTGCAACGAGTTTTGTCTAAAATTATTAATAATTTTCATCTTTATTTAATCCAATGTTTCAACATTTGATATTCTACGTAACTCATTGGTACTATACCAGGAGCTTCAGAATCCTTTTAAAAAATATTTTGAATCCTCATCAGAGCTTTCTGCTTGGTGTTACAACAGCTAGTCCATATTGGTACAGCATACAACATGGCTGTCCTGAAAATTTGTTTGAATATCAAAAGCTTGTTCTTAACATAAAGATTTGATTTTCTTTTAAACAGTGGACCAAAGCATTTTAATTTATTTGTTACATTTGGCTTGAATGCCCTCGATGTGAGTTTTGAAAGTTATTTTTTTATCTAGCATGAGCCCTAGATACTTAACTTCATCTGATCAATTTATTGAAACCTCTCTCATTGTTACAACATGTCTACTTGAAGGTTTCAAATTAAGAACTTTTGTTTATGTTTACTATGTATATTATTAGTTGAGTTTCGGGAGGATATACGTGTTTTTATTTTTTTTTTTATTAGGATGACCATTCCCAAAATAGAATGACCAGAAAAATCACAATTTTGCAAAATTTATAATTTAAAACAAAATTTCTAACTTTTGAACCGTTCGACTGATTTTAAATTTTTTTGGACTTAATTGAAGCTAAAGATTTTGACTTTTGAGGAAAAAAAATTAGATTTCACAAAAATGTTTTTTTTGAAAAAAAAAACAATAATTTCCGTTTTTCGTGTTGTAAAAGCCTCGGGACCAAAGGGGCTATTGCTGTTCTCATTTTTTCTTGAAAGTTCAGAAAATTTTATGTTTACAGTGATGTATGTTTTGAAGTTTTTGAGATATATTTTTTTGATAATAAAAAGTCAGTCATTTTTCATCGGCACACAATGCAGGTCGCAGCGCGTAAGATTTTTTATTTAAAAAAACCATAACTTTTGAACAGCTCAACCGATTTCCAATATTTTTTATGGAATAAAAGCTTAAGATTTCAACTTTTCAGACAAAATTGAAAAATCCGAAAAAAAAATTAAAAAAATTAAAAAATATATTAAAAATCTAGTTTTTTTTAGAAATTTTCATTTATTTTGATGTAATTTTTTTTTCCAAAGTTTTATATTTTTTCTGAAAAGTTGAAATCTTAAGCTTTCATTCAATAAAAAAAGATTGGAAATCGGTTGAGCTGTTCGAAAGTTCTTTTTTTTTTCAATAAAAAATCTAATGCACTGAGACCTACAGTGTGTGCCGATGAAAAATGATTGATTTTTTATTTTCAAAAATATATATCTCAAAAACTAAAAAACATACATCGCTGAAAATTTGACAGTAAACGTTAAATTTTCTGAACTTTCAAGAAAAAAATGAGAACAGCAATAGCCTCTCTGGTCCCGAGGCGTTCAAAACACGAAAAAACGGAAATTATTGTTTTTTTCATGATTCATTTTTTGTGAAATTTTATATTTTTCCTGAACATTCAAAATCTTTAGCTTTCATTTCGTCCAAAGAGTCTTTTTTGTCTTTTTAAAAATTTTGTAAAATTGCGATTTGACTGGTCACCTTGTTTTGGAAATGGTCACCCTAATCAAAAATCCAAAAACACGTGTATCTTTATTTCGGATAAGGGACAAAATAGCATATTTTCACGGAATTCGGTGACCTACTAGATCGGTGTTTTATGGATTGGCTGTTTACACATAAAGTATGAATTCTGTCGCAAATTAAGCAAATAAATAGCCTTTCAAGCTGTCAAATTTGCATGCAAGTTGGCTGAAATATTCTTTTTTTGCATTTTCAATAGCCAATATCTTAAAAATAAGACGTGCTAGATATTTTTTAAAACGGCAATGGATTCAGCAACCCTTAATTTAGTGAATAGCGGTATTTTGGTGCTTGAGACAAAAACGTGTTTCGCAGTGTTATTGGCACTTTTGATTCACTTCAGCAGTGGGGTTTTTGGAGGCTATAGAGCTCATATTTGGCCACAATATGCGTCGTACTGATGCGCTTCTTATTGCAAAATTTCAAACAATTCGGCCAAGAAATTTTGTCATGCCAAAATGAATCATGGAAGAGCCCAAGTGGATCTGTACCCTCTCTCTCTCTTGTTGTAATGCTCATCTTTACTCACGTTTCAAAAGAGCTCTGGAGTGTCCCGCTCAAACAAGCCGGTCCTCGGGGAGCTGTGATGGCACTCTTTTTTTATGGGATTTTACTCTGTTATGATTTGTGCTGCATCTTCCTCGCTTATTTTTCGTTGCCTCTCTGCTTTTTATTTTTTCGCGCACTCGCAAAGAGGCGCTGCTCTAGAGTATGTCACCGAACTCTGATGATGTTGAGGAGTGTTATCAAGCCTGGCTTCTTCTGAAATTATCAAAAAAGCTATTCGTGTAGCAGGACATCGGCAAGCTACATTATCCGTAGGGGAGGAATCATCAAGCGATAGCGATATAGAATACATACGGTTGACTTAGATGATGACGTTGAATCCAGTAACGTTACTCAATGGATTGCATAGTTAAAAACAGAGAGGAAAATATAAAACGTATAGTATTTACTGAATTGTTCTTCGAACCGAATGATCGGAAGCGATTGAAGGGTTATTAATTAAATATACAAATAACAATGTTTCTAAATGGCCAGGATCCTGAGATATCAGGAAAACAAAATGTAGATGCTATAGATGGGCAAAATGGCTCATTTTAGTGAACGGATCCGATCCGAATCACTCATTTTAGTGAACCAGATCTTTTCAACGATTCAGGGGATCAGCGGCTCTCAAAGAAAGAACGACCTGAACCAAGAACCGAGCGAACGGGAAAAGAATGGTTCACTCCCTGTTGCGCTGTCTCATTTTTCATCCTCAAATACTCACGATACTCGGTCGATATCCTCTGCCCGAGCCAAAAGAAAGAAGAAAAAAGTGCTTTGCAATTCAAGTGAGTACATTTTCTCTCTATCTATTATCTACCTGTTGCAAGTAGGCGGGGCAAACTGGTATACCTATGGTATACCTATACCCGTGAATCGCAAGTCTGCACTAATGAGATAAAATTATTTGTTTGGAAAAATAAGGAAAAATCAGCAAGTCAAATTGTCCCATAATGAAAAGTAATCGCATATCAGTCCCACTACAGATTTCCACACTGTGAAACCCAAAATTTACCGTGTTTTGATCATCTTTATATTTTTCTCGGAAAGATATCGTAGTGGAAAGCAAATTATGAAAGTTACATTAGGAAGTAAACATATTCCAATCCACTGGATTTTTTAAATATTCGTATGGAAAACGAGTTTGGAAACTTCGCAGCCCATTTTCTCAATACCGTCAAACGGGGTAACTTGCAACACATTTCAACTTCAAAGCTATATGGATGAAAAATTTAAGGATTCAGATGAGATAAAAACCATCTGGTAGCCTAATCGCCACGTAAATAATACCACGCGATAATAATTTTAACAGTATTTGGTTTTCTGGGCTCAGGAGAGACGAAAAGTATACATTTTTCATGCTACCCCTGATGTGGGGTAACATGCAACACATAGTGCAACCTAAATTTCATCATTTAAAACTTAACCTATATCGTTTTATAATGATCATTTACTAAACTGCTGCAGTAAAAGCATAACAATAATCAGAAACAGGATACTTTACTCTTAGAAAACTAATTATTTTTGAGCATTAAACCAATTCGATTGAAAACTACATTGGTATTGCATAGGGTGTCCACACGGGGAAATTCTAGCATATCATAAGTCTTGACCATTATTAAAAAGCCATTAAAATGTTTCAATACAATTTATCAACAAATGTAATAGTATTTTAGGTTATACTTCACATAACTTTTATTTATATATATTTCAACCGAAGCAACGTATCTTATATTGATATGTATGTCTTTAAACAGCCTTTTTTAGTGTTTTGACATAACTATCATCATATTATATGCAGAAAGTTTCCAATGCAGAAAGTTTTTACTATTTTCATGAAGGAAATAAAACTAATTCTAATTGTATTGCGATTTATATAAATTTTCTAATATTCAGTACCAAATGCTTATAGAACTGATTGATGAACAACAATTTTAATGTTACTGAACAAATATATGTTCAATTTCGCTTTTTCATGTGTTTTTAATGGCAACTGGCAAGAAATATCGAACAATTGAGATTAAAATTGCTGTTGCAAGTTACCCCACAAGGGCAGTCAAAAACGTTTTTGAATTTTTATAGTGTTCAAGCATCAAATTATCAAAACTTTTTTACTGTCAATTAGTACACTATTATGAACTGTAACTGATAGCAAATGCCCTGAATGGCTCATTTTTACCGTTTGTGTTGTACGAGGAACGATTTTCAGCATTAATTTCATACAATACAACGTGTAATACGATTTTTACCTCCAACAAACCAAATAAAAAAGAAACAATACTCAAACCCTCTACAAAATCTACTGTTTTAAGCCTAAAGTCAATAAACGGTGAAATGAATAACAATAATTTGACTAAATGCTAAACGAAACGTCAATTCGGTTACATGTCGAAGTGTTGCAAGTTTCACCCCTGTTGCAAGTTACCCCGTTTGACGGTACCGTAATCCGGGGTAACATTGATCAGTTTTTTGAATATTTCTTAAATATTTTGTTTAAAAATGCAAATGTTGCAAGTTTTATATTTTTAAAATAAGTACTGCCACCCATAGCTCGTGACTATATACTGCATTTTGTTTTTCGAAAGATTTAAGTTTGTTTAAAAAAATGTTTTAAGTGATTTTTTGATTAAGCTGATATGGGGTAACATTGATCACCTATGTAAATAACGTTCGGTAATGTTGAAAATATCGTTACTTACTTAAATCATGGCCCCCGTAGCCGAATATGAAAGCCAAACGCTTACAAGTCATTTACTTTTTGAGTTATTTTAAAATTAAAAACAACTCGAACCACGGAATACGCCTAAAGGTAGGCAATTTCCTAAGGGAATTCTATATTCTTTACAGCAATTCGTTAATGTTGCTCAATTGAGCATATTTATGAAAGTTTTGACAGCGGAATCGTTTTAAGCGATGCCATTTTTAGTAAGAACCGCATTTTCCTTGCTCATATCGTTTGTAGAACTTATGTGAGATATGAATCTTCGGTAGTGTCATCCTTACCCATTGAAATCATTGTTTCGAAAAGTTGACAAATTTACGGATAATGTAAACGGAATTTTCGCAAAAATCCCCACTTACATTAGCTTACGAATATAAGAAAGAGAAGCACCATTCGTGATTTGGAAATGTTCCATCAATATAGAATGATACGAACTTTTTACGAGATTGTCATTCCGATCAATGTTACCCCGCTGATCAATGATACCCCGGATTACGGTACCTTTTTTTTATGGATATGGGTGCTGCCATAGTGAACGCGTCATGCGAGAGCGCTGAGAGTACGGTGCAACAGAAACATGTGCTTGCATGTGTGGCGTGGCGCGCAAAGCAAGGCACGTGACAAGCATTATAATGGACCGATGCACGAGTTCACTATTTGACGTTTGAGCGGTGTTATATACGTGACCATGGTAACTAGTGAATTCGGCACCGCTCAAACGTCAAATTAGTGAACTCGTGCATTGGTCCATAGAGCCGAGAATCGAACGAAGTAGAATAGGGGGAAAAATCAGTTCGTTTTTCTTGCGGGTCACTTTTTGTCTGATCCGTGCTGATCAAATGAACTGACTCTCGCCAAAATAGAGCCACGGATCACTCGTTCTTTTGAGTGATCCGGATCTTTTGAACGGCTCCGATTCTTTTTTTCCATCTCTAGTAGATGCCCAATAGCGCCGCTTGATGGCAGATTTCCGTATTTCAATGACCACCGCATGTTAGCCCTTTAAATACCGAAAAATAATACTAAACATTAAGACCCTCTATTTCAGTTACTTTTTCAGATCATTTATAATAACGGTCGTTAACCTGAATTTCGGTCATATTAAACGTCGTAACAGTCGAACAGGTTGGAGTGTATAGTTAATGATACGACGAAATGTCTGATTTACCAAAAGGTAGAAAAAAAAAACATAATAAGTGAAAGACCCCTTTTGACTATAATGATTGTTTGAATGCTTAATGACTACTCAGAACAATAATGTTGAAATTGAAATAAAATCAGTATATCTGTTTGACGTAAGCAGCTTTCAATAATACTATAATATATTAGACTGGCCCTTAAACAAAAAAGTTGTAAAACTTAACGGGGCACTCCCTAGATATGAGCCTTAGGGTAAGAAAAACTCTCTCTCAAAATTTCAACTCAATTGGTTGCTCCACCAGCTGGCGCAATCGTTATGGAGTTTGTATGGGATATTCGTCTCAAATATATTGAAAATTGACCCTATGTCACTGTTTCGTTCCGTATACTAATTGTTCGCGTTCAAATAAGCCCAGAATGACAAATACACTAGTTGATACCTTAATGAACATAATTGCAGAAGGTTGTATCTGGATTAAATCTAATTTTCATTACTTTTTCAGTTGTTGAAAGTTAGGCTTAGATCAGCACTCCCGTACAGTCACTTATATGCATGCGACATGTGCCTCAGCTCGCCCAGCGTCATAGGTGGCTATGATGCGCTTAGTGGCTACCACCCAGCTTTGTTGAAGAAATACCAAGCATTATTGCAAAACTACTTCAGATAGTTAATACACCAACTTTATTAATTTTGATCGTGGTACAATCTTCTACAATATTCTTCGCTATTATATCAAGTAGTGTTTTTGACATTCTGGATCCAATTGAACGCGATCATCAATTTTCCTGAACCAAACAGTAGATGATGTGCTGTTGCTCATATGTTTGAGCTGAAAATCCCATATTAACTTCAATTCAAATGCGCCAGCTCATGGAACGACCAAATGAGCTGAATTTTTCAGAAAGGCTTCCTCTAACCCCAAGAAATAATCCGGGGGGGTGCCCCGTGGAATCATACAACTTTATTTTTCTCCCATACTGAGTTGGGCCAGTCTAATAATATATGCTTCTTGGCTATAATTCAAGTTTTTACACCTATTTTCATTTCGAAACAACACAAGATGTTAAATATGTCGCAAGTTCACAAAAAATTAAAACAACAATACTGTTCGTGCCTTATACATTCGTTGTCATGGCTTCAACTTTCAAGAAGAATACCAGCTTTATGATTCATTCGAAGGATTTTAATTGTTGCTCCGGGGGGAAAATGTTAAACCTAAGTAAGAATAAACTATTTTGTTTGAAATTCTTTGTATAATTACCGAGTGGCTTCTACTGGAGTACTTATGCAACTACTGAAACACGTGTACCAATAGTGACACAAGCGATTTTATGGTCAAACAATAATTGTATCACTCTTTCTATATTTTTCCTTAAAGCCCTGCAATTATATTTGTAGTTCACCATATAGCTAAAGTTCCAAGGCGAATTACATGACTAAAGTAGATGTTGAAGTCTTTCAATTGAAGCCAAAATATCACTTTTCGGACTTTTCGATACAGGTCGGACTCGATTATCCGGTGACTCGATTATCCGGGATTCGATTATCTGGAGTTTTAGACTCGATTATCCGAAATTTGTTTTTCGATGTTCTTGTTTTTCATTTTTTATGCATAAATCTGAGATAATTTGGTATTGCAATATACCATATGAATGGTTTTGCAGTTTTGAACGTATTTTAGAAAAGGGGGGTTTGAAAAAGTGTTTTTTGTGTATGCCGATCAAACAAAACAATTTTTTTTTCTTGTAATCCCTACTGTTCCTAGAAATAATGTCTGGCTATGCCACCGCATCATATAGATAAAACAACGAAAACAGATAATATTTAAATTTTATCGAAGATTTCAATTTTTTTCTGAGTTATTCGATTATCCGGAGTGGAAAAAAATCGATACTCCGGATAATCGAGTCCGACCTGTATTATGTTATGATTTTTTTGTTCAGGTAGTCTACGCACCCTAATAGGAATGTAATATGTTTTGGGCATCTGGACTTACCAGATGAAGCAAAAACTGTAAAATCTGATCAATTGGCAAAGAAAGCTCTCAGTTGATAGCTTTGTAAATGGTCTCAACACTTATCTTATATGCAGGCTCTGTCCTAGTTGAGAAGTAACGCTCAAAAAAAGAAGAAAAATATCCAATAATAAAATGTTTTGTAGCTACATTTGCACATGAATAATCAAATAGTTTGTTACAGCACTAAAGTTCTTTATCCCTCAATGCTCTGGAAAAAAGATTAATGTTCCATCGCTTGTCCATCGATTTTCTTCATAAAAATAATACTATCTAACACCCCTTTCTGGTCTGTCCGGTCTCTTTTCCCTTTTCCCACAGGTTTGACGTTGCACTGCTGGTACTTCGACTGAGTCCATCTTTTTCCGCACATCGTACTAACCACTGGTCGGATTGCCTCCCATTGGCTGTAACGACGGCTGCCATTCTCTTTCGAGTGACATTCCAAGAGGAATTCCGTGGCACTTCTTTCCAAGCTTGCCTCGTCCTGTTGCCGCCACCTTCTTCACTGACGTTTATGGTATGTGGATTCCGTACAATTCCATTGGGCATTTTTTGCTCTGCATCCCCGTGGAATTGGCGGGAAGCCCTTTTCACTCATTTTTATCTCTAGTCTTTATATCCCTACTTGCCATTTTTGCGCGCTCTTGATCGTTCGTCTTTCGTTGTGCATTTTTTCTTACTATTCAGCTGCAATACAATAGAGCTGCATCATGTGTGCATTTGCTGGCTTCAACAATTCTTCATTCGAATAATGCTTGCTTTTTTGCTGCCACGCTGTTCTGCTGCTTCAAATTTTTGCATTTATCTTACATTTTTATGCTTTTCAACTGGCTTAACAATCTCTTGCGAATAGTATATCACAAACAGAGGTATAGGTTAAACTGCTTTCCGCATACTTCTAATGTTATCTTATTTAGAGTTTTCTGTTATGAGCAGTTATTGCAGGGAACTCACATTTTCACCATCGGTTTACATGGAGTTGAACATCGTGTAACTTTTGGCACCTCTAGTATTTGAAAATCGGTACAAATGTTCTCTCATAATACAACAAAATAAAGATAATTTTACAAATTTGGAATACTTTAATCACTATGCTGCTATTTTGAAAACCTTTTCCAATTCGAAAGCTCAGTGTAGCTCTAATCATTTCTCAAAGAGTAATAATCTGACAAACACATCTTGAAATACACCAAATACCTTGTTAAGAAGAGTTTAAACCTCCACTTATGCTACCACTCAACATTCGACGAAACACTTCTCACTTAGCACAACAGCAATTATGCTCGCGCGTGTGCTAATTGAAGAGCTTACTTTTCCCTGTTTATGTTGGCAACAAAGTTTATTATTCCACTACTCGACGGCACACTTTCCCGCCCAACTCCCACTCATCTATACTTTCTCCTTTTTTCCATCAGTCAGTGCAAACATAGGTATGATGGTGCCGGCAAATAAAACCTTTTGAAAATAGAACTCACGAGGCGCTTCATGAGGACCGGGTTAAAAAGGGAACCTAGTTTCACTGCATTCCGGTCGCATAACTCAGCAGCACTCCAGAATGTGTATTAAATTCGAGTTTCATTTAATGTGTGTGCATTCTGCTTTTCCAACTCGGAATTTCCCGGCAAAAAGCTCGGGAAACTGTTTCATTCTTCGAACTGGCGCGAGCGGTGCATTTATGAACTGTGAAGTTTCAACTTGTATGGCTTTGAAAAGCTGCTCGGCGTGAACTTTGCCGGGTGTGCAACAACTTCGCATCATTTATTTTTCTTTTCGGGAAATATCACTACCTAGTTGAAACAGAAGCAGGTTAAATACGATCAGTAAACGAGCTGCATATCGAACTACAAGATCGATAAAATATTAAGGAAGATTACAACATGAGGCAAACTTGTAACAAACAGATGTAACTTGGGAGTAGCATTCCATCTTCAATGTACAACTTCGAGAACTCCAAACTGAGTAATGCCAATAAGAGCGCCGGCCATGTCCTTACGGTCATTAGGGAAGGGAAGAAATGTTAGTGTGACGTCCGTTGATACTAGAGACCTCTGCATCTCCATGGTTTTCACAGGATGGTGTTGTTAGTAGGAAAGGACAAAAAGCTTCATGATCAGGATTCATCTTGGTAAGTGATGCGATTCCTGTAGCCTCGATTCAAAACACTGTCTATCTGTGCGTCGACATTTTAAATGTTGAACTATTCGAAGATTATTTATAGTAATCGTGATATATAAATAAAATAACAGTAATTGTATCTCTATTATTTTATTAATTAGGAATAAGGCCATTCGTAGCACCTATTTCAAGCATAGCCTCCCGTATCGCTACACCTGGAGATCACCTCAGCAGACAGAATCGCAAATCGACCACGTTTTTATCGATGGACGGCACTTCTCCGACATAACCGATGTCAGAACCTATCGTGGCGCTAACATTGACTCCGACCACTACCTGGTGATGGTAAAACTGTGCCCATCAACGATGTACGGTACCGACGCGCGCCTCGGTACAATCTAGCGCGACTGTAACAACCGAATGTCGCCAATGCGTACGCGCAACATCTTAAGGCAGCGTTGCCGGATGAGGGCAAGCTCGATAGGGCCCCTCCTGAGGACTGCTGGAGGACAGTCAAAGTAGCCATTGACCTTTCTACCGGCAGCTTCATTTTTTACCACTAAAAAAATATTGAAATCGCGCTAACTTTTTTGTTTCTTGATATTTTTGCACCATTTTTTCACAAAATGTCAAAAAAATCTTCTAGTTTAAGAATCCGTGTCGATATGATTCATTGGTGATCTAATTTTGAAAAAAATCCGATATTCTTTGGGGGTCCGACATTTTCCTTATAAAATGTATTTGGCGACCATTTTGTTTTTGTTCAATATATCAAAAAAATAAAGTGTGTACTATACACTACTAAGTAATAAGGAGCATGCAAATCGGTTCAGTATTCTTGAAGAAATCTGAAAATTACGAAATGAAATTAATTAACTCATTACGCGTGGTAAAGATGGACAAATTATGGGTGAAATTATGAAAAAAATCCACGTTCTCGGCTGGGATTTGAACCCAGGACTCTTGTATGCTAGACGAGCGCTTTACCAACTAAGCTACCGAGCCACTTAGTGACCCAATAACTGAGTTGGTTACAAGTTTAGAATTCAAATCCCCACAGACCACGCAGACTCCTTTCATAACCCATATCCATCCATCTCATGTTCCTACACACGCGGAGAGAGCGAGTGCGATTTATTTAGTGTTGAAACTGTTTGCCTATCGTACCTACATCGCTTTCACAACAACTGCATTGTGGAAGAGTAAAGATGTGGGAAGGCTATCAACGTGTCGTTCTCACTCAAGTGACGACATGACTACTACAGAGAGGCAGTAACACTCTAATATAAATTGACACTTATATAGAGCTGTTCGGTAATCCAATCCGCATGGTTATTAAATTAATTAACTCATTACGCGTCACGATACAAATTTATGTTATTACTAGCATGAAACGAGCTCACCACTTGGTAACCCATCCTCGACTGAAATCAATTTGAAACGCAACTTGATGTAACGTCGAGTAGTGATGTGGGTTTGATCTTTTTGGTAAATTGAGCTAAATTTTATGTTTAAATTGCTGACAGGCCGCTACATGTAGCATGTAGTGTGTAGTGTGCACCTACTTGTAAACATCTTTCTGACACACTGATTAGCTGAAATTGTGTATACACTGTTTTCAGTTTTCCGTATTAAATCTTCAAGTTCTGTACTTGAAATGAATAGCTTTCCAGTTGGTTCGCTTTTGATAACCGCCCTTCCCTCTTAATATCATCCCTTGTAATTGAAAGACAAATCACAAGCTTCTGAACTTAGAAGAAGACTCTTTCTGGTCAATAATAGCTACGTTAGATTTTCATTCTCAACTTTACCATCCTATTACAACTAACCAGATAAGCACCTGCTTAGTATGCCTGTGAATGTCTACATTGAGTGATGGCGAATTGGGTCGAGTGGTCAAAACAAAGATCGAAACCTAGAATGGAAACAACTATAGCCATCCAATTTAATGCTGGCTCAATACCTCGTGGCCATCATATCTCTACATTGCTAAAGAAATACCCATGTAGTCGTTTTCTGCAATCGAAACGGTCATCAAAAGAAAGGATTCGTTGTGCCGTTGACGTTCACTAACATTATGCTCCTTTGAAATGTACAAACTCCGGAAATCGCTGAGCCAAGCAAAACGGATATCCGAAAAACACGTTGTAGCTGCACAACTGAATGGTACGGGGGTTTAAACTTGAGGAGAAAATAGCTCGAAGGTAATCGGAGGGTAAGTTTAACACTACTACGATGCTTATAAAGTCATTTTGGGTCGGAAACTGAAAAGAAGTGATTGAAATGTTCAACTATTTCGATGAAAAAATAAACTCTGATGATTTGAGAGCGATGCAACTGTTGAATCGATGTGAGAAGTTTTAAAGACCGTAAAAGATTGACAAATAATTAAGCTTATAGTACATAATCAAATTTGACTTAACACGTCTCAACACGCTCGACAGAAATATTTCTGATAGCCAAAAATGAGTAAAGTGGAAAAGGCATCATCAGTGGCATAAATAGATACCAGAGCTCCACAATGCACATGTTCAATCAATTCAAAAACTACCTTTAGGGGACGGACCTGGTGTAGTGGTTAGAACACACGCCTCTCACGCCGAGGACCTGGGATTGAATCCCATCCCCGAGATAGTCACGTATGACGCAAAAGGTCATAGCGACAACTTTCTTCGGAAGGGAAGTAATGTCGTAGGTCTAGCCCAGTAAACGAAGTAGACCAGGGCTAAAAATCATTGCGAGAATTTCATTGCAAGAGGGTATAGGGACCTTCCTTAGCCGAGTGGTTGGAGTCTGCACCTACAAAGCAAAACCATGCTCAAGGTGTCTGGATTCGATTCCCGGTCGGTCCAGGGTCTTTTCGTAATGGAATCTTTCTTGTTTTCTCTGGTCATAAAGTATCATCATACCTGCCACGCGATATTTGAAGCTCTCATTTAATAACTGTGTAGGTGATCACAAGAACGAAGATGAGAAGCAGGCTCTGTTCCAATGAGGACGTAATGCCATAAAGAAGAAGAATTTATTTGCAATAATTTGAACAATAATGCAATGTTGCCTATAATGGTAACATGTAGGATGATGAAATCAACTATGATATATGACTAGATGTACAAAATAAACAAAAAATGTTAATATAAGCTGATCAGTTAAAAGTTACTATTTCTATCAAATGAATGTATGAGAACTTGCACTTTCAAAACAGTAGTTTACCCTCCTACTGTCTGAAAGGAATGTTTTTGTCTTATTAGCACCGTTAAAACATATTTGGACAGATTTTTACAGCATAATTGCAATAATATTGTTTCTATGATTATACTTTTCGTTTCACTTAATCACTATATTTTGTTCATCGTGTAAAATAATTAGCTTGGAAATAGCTTGAAACTTTGCTCAGCATGTGCAGAGCGTTTCATCCATAAACTTATCAAGTATTACAAATCATCAATTACGATAAGAATGCCAAAGTTTAGAATAAGCAGAATCTTTTTGATCTAAATATTTTAAACAATACATCTTTTTGCATTTGTTCTTACTATTTTTGCTTCTCCGCTTAGTGTTCTTATGAGCACTTCCACAGTTATTAACTGAGAGCTTTCTATGCCGATTGGCCATTTTTGCATTTGTATATTGTGTGACAGATACGAAGCTACTCTATGCCCTGGGAGTCGAGATAATTTCCATTACGAAAGATCCTCGATCGATGGGAATTGAACCGACGACCCTCAGCCCGGTCTTGCTGAATAGCTGCGCGTCTACCACTAAGGCTGTCTGGGCCCCTAAGATTATCACCTACTCAGTTTAAAATGCAGGCGAGTGGCCAAAACAATGAAAGCAAACCGGGAATAGAAACCTCCACTTTAGTGCTGGCCAACCACTTCGTGGTCATCGTTCTGTCTGCACTACTATAAAAATGCCCCCATGCAATCGTTTTCTGCAACCGAAACGGTCATCAAAAGAAAGGATTCTATGTGACGCCGATGTTCACCAACATTTTGCTCCTTTGAAATGTGAGTACCTACAAATTCCAAAAATCGTTTGGATTCAAAAGGGATTACCGAAAACCAAGCGGTAGCATTGCACGACTGAGTGGTAAGGGTGTTTAAATTGAACAGAAGAGAGTCCAAATCGGAGGGTAAATTGAACACTATCACAGTGCTTATAAAGTCATTTTGGGTTGGAAACTGGAAGAACGTGACTGAAATGTTTAGCTGTAGCGTTCAAATGAAAATGCGGTACTCGAACCTAGCTGTGATGCAACCATTGAATCAGTGTGGAAAACAGATTTGGCGACTGGGAAAGATTTTCAGAAGTACCGTCGTTGGGGGTGACAATGGGTTAAAAAGGGATATGTGCGATTTATTTTTTGAATAACTATCGCAATTTAACTCCAGTAAACTTCAAATTTGGTGTGTATGTACTTTGATGGTACATTAACAACTGTTCAAAAAATTAAAATATTAAAATATTTATTCACAGCGGCACCACAAGTGAATGAAAAATGACCCAATCTCACCCCATAGAGGGGGTGACATTGGGTCACTGTAATTGAAATAACTTGTTTTTGAGAACATGATTTCAAAACCATTCACAACTGACAAAAAACGATGCAAACAAGACAAAAAGATACCTAAGATGTTTCACACGTATGATAAACCCACTTAAAAGAAAGATTATACTGAAAATTGAAGAGCTATGAGAAAAAATATGTAAACCTAACATTTATCGTCAAGTTTACATAAATTTTCTTGGTTTTTCCCTCAAATTGTCTTTAAAGTCTCATCCCCATTGCTATAAAGCCCATCCAGTTTCCCCAAAGGTGTACTGAAACAGTGATTATTTTAAACCTTCGCAAATAGTTAAATTTCGGTGCGACATTCCACGATCAATAAATTTCAGGCAGAAATTGACGTCACAATCCCAGTATTTCAGCAAACCAACTCATTTGTACTTCCGTGAGATATTTCTATTATATGAAAACACTGATAAATAATCAAATTTAGAAAAAAAATACTCTTTTGATAAAAATTTACGATGTTGCTGCGCACGAAACACAGTTGCTGGTTTGAGAAGGTGTCAAAATGCGTTGTATTGTTATTCAATGCACGGAATACTCAAGTAGACTTGTTTGATGTTTCAGAGATGTTGTATTTAGAAAGAATAAACACATCTCAATGAAAAAAGAGAACACCCGGCACCGTAAAATGTCAAAAAAGTGGACTTGGAATTTCATTTACTATCGTTCTTGCTTGACCCAATCTCACCCCCATTTTCAATGTTTTAGACATCGTACCGAAAAAAATTATTTTTTTTGTGGGAAAATCAAGCAGATTCCGGAAAATACCTGTGATGTGTAATGAAAAGACTTTCAACATTCTACTAATACAATGATAGAGGCTAGAGTACATGCGTGATACTTTGTACAGGAGAAATTTTATGTTGTAAATTTTATCTAGTTTCAACATGCAAGTTTATTGATGCAGTACACAAAAACTATTATTTCTAAAAATGTATATTGTTATGAATTATGTGTAATAATATGTTCCCTAACATATGAATTATTAATTTTAGTAATATCAGCGTTATTAGCTGAAATATTTCACAAAACATATTTTTCCGTTTCGACCCAATCTCAACCCCTAGACCCATTGTCACCCCCATCGACGGTATGGGTTTATTTAAAATAACCGAAATTTAAGGCCACACGGGAATGACGTCCCGTCACCCTATCCATTTGAAGAAGCAAATCCCAAGAACCACTCCATATATCGATGCGAAAAATGTATCACTATGATATATATGTAGTGCACAGCCCAATACATTTTCAGCTTCATCGGTACACCAAAACTCGATATTTGCTTATTATATACAAAGTTTTGATGATAATTGATAGATTGAGACACAAGATAGGGAAAAAACACGGTCTCTCGTGTCACCTTAAGCATGGAAGAGCTCTTCAATGATTTTGAACTGTGATTCTTCGATAGTTCCATACACACTTAGATTAAATTACTGGGGTCGGTAAAATTTTACTGGGTTTTGGAACTACCGAAAAAGTCAGTAAAGCGAAAACTGTCGCCACGCGTAATTGAAAAGCAAATTTCACCATGTTTTATTTTTTATCGATATATGATATAAAAAGAAAGCTCTCTGCAAAATTTCAGTGAAAAATCTCTGTTTTTCGATTTTTGACATTTTTTTTTTAGTTTGCTGACATGTTCGGTAGTTCCAGAACCCAGTTAATTTAACGGAAAAGATTGAGTGTGTACAGTTCGATAAGGTTAGCGCGGGGTTTCCAAAAGGTTTTAAGAGATTGCTAAGGAAGTTCAAGGGAACTTAAAGGATGTTAAGATTTTCTCAAGGATACCTCGAGCATTCCCAAAATTTACCGGAAATTTACAAGTGGTTTCCAGAGCATCGCAAGGGGTCCCTAGTGGTTTCCATGGAATCTATAAGGCTTTTTTAACCATTTGTATGGACCTTGGGTCTTTTTCGAACCATTTTAAAATTCAAATCAATGTAACTTTTGCTGGAAATAACCTAAAATTTTCAATAATTTAATACTAATAATTATACTTTTGTCGATAATTTTATTTTTGTTCAAACAAAATTTTTGAATGAGCCCTAGGGGAGCTTTACAAAGTTACAAATTGTGACTCAGGGTAGTTTTCGACCCGAAAATTCAAACGGCTCGCAAAAATGAGTGTGTTGATCGAATTTAGTTCTGTTGAGCTGAAATGAAAGGCACACATGTCTAATTTCAGAAATGCTCCCCGAGATCCGGATGTGGTCACTGTGGCTACCGATAAACTGCTACAGCTTAAAAAAGTCACTTTAGAGACCATTGCTGTAGTGTCGTAACTAAACAAGTAATCTGAATCGTCCTCATATTGTTGAATAGCTATTCACGTGGACTGTGAATAGAAATTCTTAAATCCCTTAGTTAATCATACCCGGTTCCGGAAACCCGGAACATTAGGGTGGGGCTTATTTCCAAAAATCTTCCGTAGTCAGGATTTACAAAGTGGAAAATGATCATCGGTCCCAAAATAACATCCTGTGAAAAAATGAGAATTTGCGGTGAAGGTTTAGAGGTGACGCAAAGGGCGTAAGTGCAATTTTCCCATTTTAGTGAACTCTGATAGTCTGGTATGCTTTTCAGCTTGTTTTGGTGATTTTAGGACCCTTAAGGGCAAAAAATCACCTCAAAATTGCGATATCTCTACTCCTTTAGATGATATTTGACGAAATATATTTATGCATGCGATTTTTGGCCCTTGTATAGGTTTCGCTGACTGATTACTATGAACCCGAATAAGCATATAATTAGCTGGGGAGAATTTCTAGTAAAAGCTAGTAAAATGGAGCGAAGAGCAAAGAAGAATGAGAGATATAACAAAGCACACAGAAGAATGTAAGGTGGGGTGGGCTAAACAGTTGGGAGGGTGAAACTAGTGATGTGTTGAGTGTAACTGAGGAATCTTGTAAAATCTCGATGGAGAAAAGTTCCCGTAGAAAACGATGATTGTATTGACTTCTATTTAATATTACCTACTTCACAAATATTTCGAGCAATGTTTCTTCAAGTAGGGGAAGAGCACCAATTTTTGACCCATCTCTAGTTTTCGACCCATGCATACGATTTTAGATGACTCTTAATAGAAAAATTGCAGTAACGGCCAAAATGTCCTCAACTCCATGTGAAGTTTCATCATTATTCTCCTGGTAGGTAAAGATAAGTGCATGTCCACTTCACTGCTTTAGTTCAATAATCGTTCGGTTTTTTTTTCCTGGATGTTGCAAAATATACATCCTGGAAATTCAGCCTCACACAGTATTAATTAAATTCATAACAAATATATATGAGCATTTATATATACATAGGACATCCTGTATTCCTTCATGTAGCTCTGTCGCAATTCCTAAAAAAATATGTTTCAGAACTGTGAAGCTTAAATTTTGTTTTAATTCGAGAGGTTTTCAACCTGAAGTGTTTTATCTTTTAAACTCGTACAGTAATTTGAATTTTGACTACCGATTTTTTCCTTCTGTTGTTGTTTATATACATCAATTTCATATACAGATGTAGAACGATGTATTGAACTTCAACTGCATTTTCGTTTGTCCGAAGTTATGTTGAAGGTGTTGTGGCAAAAGTGAAGTATTGGAAGCCCAAACGCAATTAATTGTTGAAATGGCATCATAATCCAGAAATTCCTGTGGAAATTCTAAGAGGAAGTGTTACTGCTAGAAAGCAGAAATCGTTTATGAATTTACCTAATAAGGATATATCGTGCGGGATCAAAATCCGAACACCTATGAAATGAATCTAAACCCATCCACTTCATATAAAACTTCTTCTATTTGTATGAAGTGTACGGATTTTGAGCCTGTATTGGTTTAGGCCCCTCTGTAATTTTTTTCAGATTATAAAAGCAATTGCTGGAGTTATATAAAACGGGCATTCTAAAATACAAAATTAGACATGAACTTGCATATAATCACATCTCAAACATCCAACCGAGATATGTTCACGGTTCCGTAGTTCAAGGGGCGGGACAGCCTACTGATCTTGAGCTACACAGCGAGTAGCTTTTGAGTAACTCTGAGTAACTCGGTTGGCTCGCAACCAAGTGTCGGTTTGTTTGTTTCGCAGTGAAAATTTATCGCGTAATGTCGTACAGAGTAGGAAATGCTAGTCAGAGGCCTTTTTCTAAGTGGAATATTTGAATGAAATCACTTTCGTTGAGATTAGTTTGAATACAGCTGGACTTTTATCTAAATCATACTGGGGCGTGCTTTAGAGGCTTTATTAAATTATTTAGTTGCACTGATTCTCCCCTAAAATGAAACAAACTTTACTATGATTCCGTTGCATTTTTTTGTGACGACTTCTTAGCATTGATCTCAAAAATATCATAGAAAAGTACATGTTGTAAGCAAGCTTCTACAAATGAACAGAACTGCGGCAAATATACTGATCTGTTTGAAGGAGTGTTACACCACATGACTGTCATTTACTGCTTAAATGTAGTAAAGGTAATATTTTTTTACGAACGCCTAGTTGTTCGAACCTTTAATACAATTAGTCAGCCTTCAGGCAGACCGTACTAAATATTATTAAAAAAAGCGCATAATTGCACTTTATTCGAAACGATAATCGATAAGAACTGCTCTTATCAAATCCCAATGTATTGAACTCCTGTATCAGACATTTCAGATGCAATTTGAATCATAGGGGAAAAGCACCAATTTTCGACCCTGTGCTAATTTTCGACCCATTCATATGATTTTGGCCTACTTTGTATGAAAATCCGAAAATTGGCACAGAATTCTTGTGGGTCGAAAATTAGTGCTTTTCCCCTATCTACAGTAAGAGCATTACAATGTCTACGGTAGGAGACATGCATTGACTGCTTCGTTGCTGATTTCTGAGCAATTGTGAGTGACTCAAAGTTGCTCGATGTCGCATAGCCTGCTCAGAGCAATGCTGTCCTCCCCCTAGCCGTAGTTCATTCTAATATAATATCACCAGTTACACCTTCCCTTGTTTAACTCACCCCACCTTACATTCTTCTGTGTCCTATGTTCTTTCTCTCATCCTTCTTTGCTCTTTGTTCCATTCTACTTGCATAGGAATCCTCCCCAGCTATTCATATGCTTATTCGGGTTCATAGTAATCAGTCAGCGTAACCTATACAAGGGCCAAAAATCGCATGTATAAAATATATTTCGTCAAATATCATCTAAAGGAGTGGAAATATCGCAATTTTGAGGTGATTTTTTGCCCTTAAGGGTCCTAAAATCACCAAAACAAACTGAAAAGCATACCAAATTTTTTCAGAGTTCACTAAAATGGGAAAATTGCACTTACGCCCTTTGCGCCACCTCTAAACCTTCACCAAAAAATCTCATTTTTTCACAGGATGTTATTTTGGGACCCGTGATCATTTTCCACTTTGTAAATCCAGACTACGGAAGATTTTTGGAAATAAGCCCCACCCTACCGGAACATCCGAAAAGTAAGTTTCCATCGCAGTTTTATATATGTAATACACATCGGTACTTTTCGGTACATATATACACACACTTCGTTGTTTCCACTTTTGGTGAAATGGGACAAAACTGTTCTTGCTCCAAGTGATCTCACAATTGCTTGTCACTTTCCTTACAGGACATATACCACACAATTCCCTTCACGGGAAGAGTGGACATCTGGCTATTTGGAAAGAAGTATATCAAACAATATATTTTGTTACACTGATGGCTTCCTTCTCGAAGGTAGAACTGGTGCTGGTGTATATTCTCGTGAGCTAAGGCTGAATCAGTTTTAATCACTTGGTAGAAACTGCACCGTTTTTCAGGCGGAAATGTTTGCTCTTATGTGTGGAGTTCAATCAGCACTTCAACAGCACATAATGGGTAAAGTCATATACTTCTGTAAAGATAGTCAGGCTGCCAGAAAAGCTCTTGCTTCGGTCAACTAAAGGTCGAGGCTTGTTATCGCATGTCGAACTCAAATTGAGGAACTGAATTCAGTCAAATCTGTAAACTTTGTATAGGTACCTGGCCATTTTTCCATCACGGGAAATTAATTGGCTGACTAGCTAGCTCGTTATGGAGCATTGTATGATAGAAGTGCTGGGTGAAGTTTCAAATAAATTCTTGGGCGGCAACTCAGCAAAAGCAATATTGGAATAGTTTGGAATCGTGTCATCGAATTACTGGATATATTGGAATAGTTTGGAATCGTGTCGTACATTACTGAGCCATCTTCAAGGGTGACGAAGTATTCAACAAATCTGTCAAAGCAGAATTGCAGTCTCTTGGTCAGAGCGTTGACAGGCCACTGCCGACTCAACTATCACATGGCAAATATTCAGGGTGCTGATTCATTTGTATGCGATAGTTGCGACTCCGATTATGGAACTTCTTATCACCTAATATGTAACTGTCCAGTTTTTGCGCAAATGCGATTCCAATTACTTGGTAAAGCATAGCAGCATAGCATAGACTGACTGTACATGTCAATGGTTGCTACTCCGTGATTGATCGGAACTGGTAAGAATTGCACTACGATCCAAATGAATAAGGGATGAGAGTTTCCGCTTACTCTCGAAGTGCAATTTTAGCAGATCTAATATTATTGATCAATAACGGCACCGGTCAAGTCCTTACAGTCAGTTGGGATGGGGAAGGAATGTTAGGGTGTAATGATTGTTGCTTCTAGAGACCGAGAATACCTCTGCATCTCCACAATCACCACGGGAAGGTTGTTTATTAGTGAGGGAGGAAAAGATCTGGGAGTCACCTCTGGTCGATGATGCGATCCATGGACAAGGGGGAAATATACGACTTGTATTTAAAGCAAGTTTTGTATTTTTGTCTCGAGAAGTTTTTGGAAAAAATACGTCAACATCTATAATGTCGAACAATTCAAAAGACGTTTTTATTAATGACGAAAACTGAAAATTACATGTATATATTTTAACTTATATGAAACAGGAATAATGCCGACACTTGTAGTGACGAACCATACATAGTTTGTTTGAAAATTACAAATGAGTATTACTGTGCATTTTGTCTCGATATGGTAGAAGTTTTAGAAAATACGTCAACATTCACAATGTCGAACAATTCAAAAGATAATTTTTAATAATGTCAAAAAGAGAAAAATATATGTATATTCAAATTGTATAAGAAAAAAGCATAATGCCGACACCTATAGTGACAAACCATACAAAGTTTGTTTTAATATTACATAAAAGTTACGCTTTCAAGAAAATATGTGTTATCATAAGCATGAAACGAACTCACCAGTTGGTAATCCATTCTCGACTGAACACAAAACTGACACTGACAGCAAAGCTTCTTGGCGTCCCGAAAATAAACCGTCTTGCTTGGGCCTTCCCAAATACGTACCCAGCAAGACGTTCCAAAACAGGGAAAAAAAAATCTCCGGCGACGAAAACACGCGCGAAACCGTCAGCAAAATCTATCGGACGACGCAAAACCGAACTGTCCTGCTTGGGCTTCACAAAGCACTCCCAAGAGTGCAATTCCAATTACTTGGTAAACACTTATTAAGTGAAACTGAATTCAGATGCTTGAATCTTCAGGACATTCTGTTATTCTTAACCCGCTGTGGTAATGAGCTATAGGCGTTTTGCAGTGCCCTTTTTAGGTGGTACTGGCTTCTTTGTCTACCGGCGGGAAGCCGAACGATGAAAATCTTCAATCGAAGCAGAATCCATCGTGAATTCGAGGCCACTTACGTACCTGTCGATTGAATCCGAGAACAAGAAGCACTCACCCCGAACTACTTCTTGATGCTGAGTAGCAGCGGAGTCAACCAGCCGGCTAGAGAGCCCATCAAAGAGCGAGCAGCAGCTCGCTGTAACTGGGACTTGTGCAAAGTTCTACTGTACGAGTCCTGGTCGCGCTGGATCATGGATTATCTCCCAACGATCACCAAGCGTACGAAGTGGTTCAAGGATCGCCAGCCCGTTCAAGGATCAAAATCGAAGTTGATGGTACAGCTGAAATAGACTTCGAGCATTTTGCTTCATTTGGTTACCCTCTGTATAGTCACAGGCGAACACGGTTATATGAATAATATTAGTTTTTGCTCCAGTTCACATTTTGGATTGCATTTCGGTCCCATAACAACTGTGCAAAATTTCAGCTTGATCGCTGAAACTATAATTGAGCGCCAGCCGTTCAAAGTTTGTATTAGATTTACTATGGGAAAACTATGGCAAATACTATGGAATAAAATAATTCATCTTGGCTTTACTCCCCACTGGAACCAAGCTTGCTTCTCAGTATACCGAGTGACAAATACAATGATAGTGATCCGAATCCTACTTTTGGCACTTTTGATTCACTTCGGCAGTGGGGTTTTTTGAAGGCTACACACTTAAATTATTTTACGGATTCCTGTGAAATCTCAACAGCTAACAGTTCGGTAAAATAAATTAACGGAGTACGGTAAATTTTTACAGTATTCGGTAAAAATTCACCGGAATCCGTCAAATTTCGACGAAGTTACGGTGTTTTATTTCACCGAACTGTTCAGCTGTTGAGATTACGATGAAATTCACCGATTTCCGATAAAATGAGTTTAGTGTGTACTGAGCATATTTTGCCACAGTATCCGTCATATTAATGTGCTTCTTGCTGCAAAGTTTCAGACAATTTGGTCGAGGAAAACCCCCCATGCCAAAGTGAATCTTGAGAGTACCCAAGTAGCTAAACACCCTACTTTGTGCCTAGAGAAATCAATGAAATTTCCATTACGAAAAGTTTCTAAACCGACCGGGAATCGAACTTATACTCCTTCAGCATAGGTTTGGCTTGTTGCCGCAGGCATTATCACTTGACTAAGGAAAGCTGCTGTGTATAAGTTTCATAAAAAGTTGAGCAGTGCAATACATGACCTTTGGATTAAAAACTTTCAAAACAAGAAAAAAAACAACTAATATCAAAATTGCGGATATTGTAGGATTACCAATAGTTATATTAATAACTTAAAAATGTGGATTCAATTTAGAGATGACAAGTCTACCTGTCAATCATATTTACTATTTTCTTGGTGGATTGGGTCCAACACTAAGTCTGATGGGGGCGGGATGCATTACTGTTCAATACCTATCGATTCCATCCAAAAAAGACGAGAAAGCGAAAACTGTCAAGTAGGGAAACTTTCCAAAGCTGTTATCGTTATCAGTATTTTTATTGACTTGATTCCAGCTTACACCGTCATATAGTTTACTACAATCCTAGCCCTAGCTC
The DNA here is from genome assembly GCF_002204515.2 of Aedes aegypti. Taxonomy (NCBI): domain Eukaryota; kingdom Metazoa; phylum Arthropoda; class Insecta; order Diptera; family Culicidae; genus Aedes; species Aedes aegypti. The sequence goes on along the minus strand of NC_035109.1, from coordinate 102,198,727 downwards.
TTGCCAATCCAAACAGGACCAAATGGTAAATCCTCAAAGTAAATATTTGATCATCCCAGCCAGACACATGGGATTCGACGTGGTCCACAACGGATAAGTGGTCTGCAGCCAATTAAAGCTAACATTCTCTTACAAAGTCGTATAACTTGGCGATGTTTGCTGCAACCGTCTAAGCGGATTAGACTCAGTTGAGCTGTAATTAGTGGAAGGATTTTCGCCCAAGTACAGACGGTCACCATGGTATAATGTGGCAGTAAACTTTTCCTCGGAAATGACGCTTTAATCGTCTTAATCGACGGAAGTTGATACACATGTATACGTAATGCTTCGGTCTTCTCGTCACCTTCGAGTTACTGAATGTCACACAACAAATATCATCATTCCAGCCGGTTCATTCTCACGCGTGTCAATAGATTGCTATCAATCAATCATGCTGCCACGCCCACACTAAACATCACCTTTGACCTGTTATTTAATCAACAAAACGGTTCCCATTGAAGCCTTTTACGCGGTGGTGTGTATGATAAGTAGTCCCGAAATAGAGACAAATGAATCCGTAATTATGAGTGTGCCTAGTTTCACTGGCAGCCATTCATACACCTTGCGGAAGAGAGAAGGGCACGTGCTGATTCACCATTAAAACGCCATAAATCATACCTCGATTGACATCGAATGGAAGCTATTTATGTTTGATGTGTGTACGTTTGTGGCGTAAATCATTCATAACCATTATGTTGAACGATGCTTAATCGCCAACTCAATCGGTGTTACAAAAGAGAACCATTACTATGATAAAATACCTCAATATTAGTCAATGAGGCTGCTTGCATAACCCAACCATGATAGAGAAGTTTTTTCTCTGAGTTTCTCTTGGTCGAAGTGCTGCGTTTGTGGCACGATTATCATTTCGCTATAAATTTTCCCACCCATCGTTAAAATCCCACTCTTTCAGCAATTCTGGTGGTGATAAATCCTGCTCTAAGCTTGGGAGCTTTACGAGATTTTTACTTCACCGGAAAGATGAACGTGTGGCTGGTCGTTTCATTTTCAACGAACTGTGAACGGGATACTTGAAAACTGGTTCCGCACTATTGTGTGTAATCAAATTTTAACACGAGCTGGAAAATTAAAAATCAGCTGAGTGGATTATTAAATTTCCTTTAGAATGGCGCTTGTTTTATACGAATAAGAAAATGACAAATTTTCGGAAAGAGTATTGTACATAACTGGTAAGTTTGATGACCGCTCGAAATAATCAATGAGTATTTAAAATAGTATTCATCAAGCATTACAAACGCAGTTTTTTTATGGCATTTTAAGAAATTGTCGAGTTCTACATTGATCTCTGCTGAATATTATTTTCGCAATTCTTTCTTGTGACATTCACGCTGAGTGATTATCCCACCGAAGTATGCTGTATTTAAAACGCTTGATAATTTTTGATTTATTATACATTTGATATAATTCATAAATCATGCGTCCACACCACAACCCATTTTCTAGTTTTCCACTGAGTGTTGTCTAGCCAAATGCACATTTTTTATTTGACAGCTCTTGCTTACTGCGAAGCTGCCCATTTGGGCAAAGAGCTGCAAAGAGGGAACGAAGAGCTGTCTGGAAACGCTCTTCCCCGAACTGAGAAATGGGAAAAAAATGCTCTCCTCCGCACTGAAAGAGGGGAACAAAAATCTCTTTCTCTTCGAAGCACTGAGGTTGTCAAAACAAACTCTTTACAACTGTGGGAATGAAAATGAGCAAACACAAACGTGTAAACTCGTCATCCCGCTCAATTTGTGTGTATAAAAATTGTTTCTCTTTTGAAAGGGGGAGAAACAGGCTAAGTCAAGAGCAAGGAAGAAGCCTGCTTGGGACTAACAAGCAGTTGTTAATGATTGTCTGGTTGGTTCCTTGTATAAGTACAGCTGGCAATACTGGAGTAGCAACCACGGATGGCCGATCAATCTTAAGCTCAGTTTTGTCCTCAGCATTCTATGTAAAAACACCGAAAGTTTTCCGGTCTGCCTCTTTCAACGTCCACACTCCGAGCTCCTAGAGAGCCATCGGAAATATCAAAGGCGAATTTTGTATCTGTTACAAAGATGTGGGACTTGACTAGTGGATTACAACAGAGTTGAAACAGATTTTATTACTCAGTTAGCGCGTTTTTGCAACAAATTGGCTGATTGGTAGTTAAAATAACAAAAATTATAACAAAATTTCTTCAACACTTCACAAAATTGAGACAAAACAACAAGAATATTACTCATTATGTTTCAAGTCAAACAAAAATAAAACTAATTTTGTTATTTTTCATAACTAAATTATAACAAAATTTGTTATACGCAATTTCTCTCAATTTTGTACAACAAATTGTCTGCCTATAACTGCATATTTGTAACATTCGACAAGAGTAGGCATTGAGTAAATGGAACACCAAGTGTGCATTTTATAGCATAAAAGCATATAAAATTTCTAAAAATTACCAGGAACTCAAAAAAGCTTTTTGGCGGCTGATATTTTGTACAGCTCATATCGTATATTGGGTGAATAGTCAGAAAATAATTCTGCTAGATTTCTTTTTTTTTCGGTGCTTTAACATTAGGAGGCTAATAATTTCAATGTGACTGTTATGCGGTTACAATAACCAATGGAACAAAACAACTTGTTTTTTTTTCGAATTTTCTAGAACAAAATCACAGATTTTAGTAAGTTGATCTAAAGTATATATCATTTGAAGACTCTCCACGGTATTAACTCGAAATTGTCAAAAACGTCGAATGTGACTGATATGCAGTTATGGACAGTTGTGTTATAATTATAATTTGGATTGAAACAAATTTGAAACTGATTGTTCAACTGATTTTGTTTTAATAATGTTATAATTCCCTCCATCAATTCAAAGTGATTCTAAAAAAATGAAACGAAATGGGTTATTTGTAACAAACTTTGATATAATTGTGCTACTTTTTTGTTGTAATCCACCGGAGCTAAGCTGTTAAGGTAATCCGTTCAGATGATTATTAAACGAAGCCAAATTTCAAATATTCAGGTGCACAGATCTAAAGAATCTGACAACCTAACTGAATTGAAAATTTAACCAATATATTTTGCACCCCTATATATTTTGCACCCCTATATATTTTGGACTCCCTGGGCCATTTTCCTGAAAATTTACCAGTTTAAACCGAAAAACAAACTCAATTCGCATGCCATTCGGAAAGATAGGACTATTCTGCACCTGCATCAGCCATTTGTACATAGAAAATGTGTTTATTTTATCTGAAATTAATACAGTAAGAACCCGATTTTGTCAGCCCCTCGATGAATTTTGGGCTGACAAAATGGGGAACCTGACAAAATCGGGTCATTTTATTTTGTTCCTGTTTTTCTAATTTTGACGTGTTACATGGTTACATGAGCTTTTAAGAGGGCAATGGACATGGGTGTAGCCAGTTTTTTTTTGTCAGGGGCTCCCCCTCCCTTATATTGGTCATATCGATTTTTTCACTTTTAATAGAAGGCATTGCCATTGCCTTCTCTGGCTACGCCCATGACATCAAACATCATCATAAACTTTAATGTAAACGTGGTAAAACATGACGATTACAATTTTTTGACAAGTTTAAAATAGGATGACAAAATCGGATCAAAAAGCTGACAAAATCGGGGGTAGACAATATCGGGGGCAGACAAAATCGGGTCAGTACTGTATAATTTAATCGTTTCATCCATGCAACCGTTACAACACGTTACACGGTGTCCAAAATATATACTTTGAGGGTCCAAAATGTATTGGTGTGTCCAAAATAACGAAAAATAGTGCTTCACAATTCAATTATTTTCGACGTTTTTTGGACCCTACATGACCATATGGGCATTTTTATCTCGTAGAGGAAGTTTTTCTCTACATTTTGGCATGTTTTTTTGACTTGGTTACGCAGTGCAATTAATTAATTGGGACAAAAACTAAAATCACTTCCTTAGGGAGTCCAAAATACGACGATTACCCTAATCCAAGATGAACGAATTAAAACACATCCTCACTAAACACTACTTTAACCATCATCTAGCCAACATACTTTTCACATGAAAAAAACACACTAAAATGTGCATAACTTTTTTGTTTCTCGATGGATTTTGCTGAAATTTTCAGAACTTCCCGAAAAACTCTTCTAGTTTATGGTACAGGAAACTTGGGAATATGGTCCACGTGGTTCCGGAGTTATTCCGGATTGTCTTGGGGTACCAAAATTGGCCACATCGTCCATTCAACGGATATCTCAAAACCCAGATGAGCTAGAAGGTTGGTGTCTTCGGCAAAGTTGTTCAGCAGACCAAGAGCTATCCGTCAGTAACAATCTTAGTTGGGAATTTATCCGCTAGGTGGCGCTAGTAGCATTTTACTTCAATCTTCTATATCTCAAGATCCTGGTGAGCTAGAAGGTTGGTGTTTTCAGCAAAGTTGTTAAGCAGACCCAGAGCTCTCCGGCAGTAACAATTTTAATTGGGAATTTATCCGCAAGGTGGCGCTAGTTACAATTTTTCTTCAATCTTCTATAGCTCAAGATCCTGATGAGCTAGAAGGTTGGTGTCTTCGGCAGAAATGTTCAGCAGACCAAGAGCTATCTGTAACAATCTTAGTTGGGAATTTATCCGCTAGGTGGCGCTAGTAACATTTTTCTTCAATCTTCTATATCTCAAGATCCAGATGAGCTAGAAGGTTGGTGTCTTCAGCAAAGTTGTTAAGCAGACCCAGAGCTATCTGGCAGTAACAATCTTAATTGGGAATTTATCCGCTAGGTGGCGCTAGTTACAATTTTTATTCAATCCTCTAGAGCTCAAGATCCTGAAAAGCTAGAAGGTTGGTGTCTTCGGCAAAGTTGGTAAGCAGACTGAGGGCTATCTGCAATAGCAAAACTAGTTGAGAATTTATCCGCTAGGTGGCGCTAGTAACATTTTATTCAATCATCTATATCTTAAAATTTTGATGAGCTAGAGGGTTGGTGTCTTCGGCAAAGTTGTTCAGCAGATCAAGGGCTATCTTGCAGCAACAAACCTAATTGGGAATTTATCCGATAGGTGGTGTTAATAACAAATTATCTCCAATTTTATGTATCAAAAGTTAACAAGCAGATCAATGTTGGGTTTCTCCAGTTTGTCTGCGACGAAGATGTTCACATCGTGGCGAAAATTTTAAATTCTCATATACTACGTTCGAGATTTTTCACGCTTGATTTGTAGCTTACGCAGCTCATCAGCCACAATACATGAGTTGGTTCATCAATTTGTTTTGAATGCTGTTTTCACTCAAAGCCTTATATTTCATTTACGAGATTTTTTGGTGGAGCCTTCCTTCGCCGAGTGGTTAGAGTTCGCGGCTATAAAGCAAAGCCATGCTGAAGGTATCTGGGTTCGATTCCCGGTAGGCCCAGGATCTTTTCGTAATGGAATTTTCCTTGACTTCTCTGGGCATACAGTATCATCGTACCTGCCACACGATAAATATACAAATACGAAAATGGTGAGCAAGTGATTTTGCATCCTAAAATCGATTTTGCTTTTGTGGGAGAACCTCATGGTTGAGATTTGAGTGTTAATTTACCTATACTGGATGTTCAAGGGCCATCTGAAATGGAAAACTGAACCAATATTCATTCGCTATATGGTGCTAGTAACCTCCTCAAAATTCAGAATTTGGTGGTCCTTAATAGCTAAAAAATGATTTACTAAACAGTTTAGAGCCCCAATATATGTCTGATAGTGATAAAATTGATTTAAATTTTGTTCCCTAGATGTCACTAGTGATATTTTCATAGAACTTATCTAAATCAACAATATGAAGCAGGAAGGTTAGTTTCTCGGCAAATAATATTGGATGGCTGAAATCTACCTAATAGGGATCAAGTTAGTTTGAGTTTTAGTGGTGCTGCCATATTTTTTTAAGAAGAATTTTATTCCAAGATCCTCGTACGCTAAAATATCGGTCTTTTAGGATTTTTTTTAAGCAACAAAAATCTTCCTTAAAACAATCCAACCGAAATGTTATAGACAACGGTTTAAATGCTCTACTTGCTGCTTAATGCTAAGGTTTACAGTTAAAGCAATCTGAGTACCAGTAAATGCTAAAGTAATAACAAATAATGTCACTGATAACAAAACATGTTGAATTTGTCTTTTGAGTTATTAAAAGCTTCCACGAGTTGATGTTTCTTAACTCGATATCGAAAACATTGATTTACTGGGATTGTGTGAAAAGTTATTTCCATGAATAATCAAAATGCAAGGGGATTCCTGTACCGAAAAAATCGATACTCAACGCGTAATGCTTATATATATATATATATATATATATATATATATATATATATATATATATATATATATATATATATATATATATATATATATATATATATATATATATATATATATATATATATATATTATATATATATATATATATATATATATATATATATATATATATATATATATATATATATATATATATATATATATATATATATATATATATATATATATATATATATATATATATATATATATATATATATATATATATATATATATATATATATATATATATATATATATATATATATATATATATATATATATATATATATATTTATATATCTATATATAAATAAAATTCTTCTTAAAAAAATATGGCAGCACCACTAAAACTCAAACTTACTTGATCCCTATTAGGTAGATTTCAGCCATCCAATATTATTTGCCGAGAAACTAACCTTCCTGCTTCATATTGTTGATTTAGATAAGTACTATGAAAATATCACTAGTGACATCTAGGGAACAAAATTTAAATCAATTTTATCACTATCAGACATATGTTGGGGCTCTAAACTGTTTAGTAAATCATTTTTTAGCTATTAAGGACCACCAAATTCTGAATTTTGAGGAGGTTACTAGCACCATATAGCGAATAAATATTGGTTCAGTTTTCCATTTCAGATGGCCCTTGAACATCCAGTATAGGTAAATTAACACTCAAATCTCAACCATGAGGTTCTCCCACAAAAGCAAAATCGATTTTAGGATGCAAAATCACTTGCTCACCATTTTCGTATTTGTATATTTATCGTGTGGCAGGTACGATGATACTCTATGCCCAGAGAAGTCAAGGAAAATTCCATTACGAAAAGATCCTGGGCCTACCGGGAATAAACCCAGATACCTTCAGCATGGCTTTGCTTTATAGCCGCGAACTCTAACCACTCGGCGAAGGAAGGCTCCATCAAAAAATCTCGTAAATGAAATATAAGGCTTTGAGTGAAAACAGCATTCAAAACAAATTGATGAACCAACTCATGTATTGTGGCTGATGAGCTGCGTAAGCTACAAATCAAGCGTGAAAAATCTCGAACGTAGTATATGAGAATTTAAAATTTTCGCCACGATGTGAACATCTTCGTCGCAGACAAACTGGAGAAACCCAACATTGATCTGCTTGTTAACTTTTGATACATAAGATTGGAGATAATTTGTTATTAACACCACCTATCGGATAAATTCCCAATTAGGTTTGTTGCTGCAAGATAGCCCTTGATCTGCTGAACAACTTTGCCGAAGACACCAACCCTCTAGCTCATCAAAATTTTAAGATATAGATGATTGAATAAAATGTTACTAGCGCCACCTAGCGGATAAATTCTCAACTAGTTTTGCTATTGCAGATAGCCCTCAGTCTGCTTAACAACTTTGCCGGAGACACCAACCTTCTAGCTTTTCAGGATCTTGAGCTCTAGAGGATTGAAGAAAAAATGTAACTAGCGCCACCTAGCGGATAAATTCCCAATTAAGATTGTTACTGCCAGATAGCTCTGGGTCTGCTTAACAACTTTGCTGAAGACACCAACCTTCTAGCTCATCTGGATCTTGAGATATAGAAGATTGAAGAAAAATGTTACTAGCGCCACCTAGCGGATAAATTCCCAACTAAGATTGTTACAGATAGCTCTTGGTCTGCTGAACATTTCTGCCGAAGACACCAACCTTCTAGCTCATCAGGATCTTGAGCTATAGAAGATTGAAGAAAAATTGTAATTAGCGCCACCTTGCGGATAAATTCCCAATTAAAATTGTTACTGCCGGAGAGCTCTGGGTCTGCTTAACAACTTTGCTGAAAACACCAACCTTCTAGCTCATCAGGATCTTGAGATATAGAAGATTGAAGTAAAATGCTACTAGCGCCACCTAGCGGATAAATTCCCAACTAAGATTGTTACTGACGGATAGCTCTTGGTCTGCTGAACAACTTTGCCGAAGACACCAACCTTCTAGCTCATCTGGGTTTTGAGATATCCGTTGAATGGACGATGTGGCCAATTTTGGTACCCCAAGACAATCCGGAATAACTCCGGAACCACGTGGACCATATTCCCAAGTTTCCTGTACCATAAACTAGAAGAGTTTTTCGGGAAGTTCTGAAAATTTCAGCAAAATCCATCGAGAAACAAAAAAGTTATGCACATTTTAGTGTGTTTTTTTCATGTGAAAAGTATGTTGGCTGGATGAAGGTTAAACAATAACATCACTGGGTCTCTATAACTCTGGAAACAATAAATAGATTATAAGTTTGCAAGTAGCCTATATTATCGAAATCCATCTAACTACATTCCGTAAGGTTAACTTCAAATTGTACAAGTTTCAAATTGTACTCATATTCTGAATATCGGAAGGAGTTAGCTGAGGTGTTTCCATTTTAAATCAGCTTGTCTCGACCCGCATACAAGCTAAAATAAAAAAGTGTTATGAAACGTCAAACACGCAAGGAGTCGATCATCTATTCTCGCTTCTCTCGACGATAATCCGACTATACGTAACATTTTGTTTCTAATCTCTCTATATTCTACCCAACGTTCTTTCGACTAAACGTCATTGGAATTAATGCCATATAATGTTTATATGTAAATTATTGTGGACAAGGCAAAGATTTGTAAGCAGCCCTTTAACTCTTCGCTATAATACTGAATGGAAAAATTAATAGTAGGAGATCCCCCGATACAGGACAGTACCCAATACCGTACGCCTTCGAAAAACTGAATAATCAAGAAGGTGTGTTAGAAGAAAAAGAAGCTATTATAGAAAGTAATGTTTGCGTAGAACAACACATCCTTTAAATATGCACGCCTTTTTGAAAGAACAGAGGTGTTTGAAAACCGATGAAAAGTTGACGTACCGCCTGAATTTTGAACCTAATTATTAGTGAATTTAAATATGGAGAAATATTTTGGATCAGGCAAGCGTTATAGATTACAGTTAATATTTCCAAGTATGAGTGTATTTTGTACTGAAATATTATTCCTGGAGTAAATATATTCAATGATGTACAAATTTGCAAAACTCGAGACATTTCTGGTTATATCTGGTATTGGAGGCCTCTTTTTGAGATTAGTCAGTTTGGTATGAAAATACATAATAAAAATCATATTTATGTTTCAAGTTTATTTCTGTACGCTATTCTGCCCATAAAAGCATAACTGTCCCATATTGATTTTCGAACCAACACCTTTTTTCATCGCAACATGCATATTTAATATGCACTTAACTTAGCACATAAAAATTCACACAGTTTGTTTAAAGAAGTTGTGGAAAAATATGAAATTAGTGTAGTCCTATATTTAAAAATAAAGGCAAAACAGTCTCTATATGAACTTTACATCCCAATAGCAACGGAAAAACTTAAATAATGTTCAAGTTGATATTTTTTGATGATCCATAGTAGCAAATTAAGTTTTCTGTACGGTGTTGCCAAATGTATGTGGCATGCTGAAATGTACTAGGAAATTGTAAACATTTGTATGAGAAGGAAAGCTTCAAACTTTGAGCGTTATTTTCTCAATGCCTACTTCTTCCATATGGGACAGTTATGCCTTTATGGACAGTATAGAATTGATATTATTTATCAAATTTTTGCCTTTATCACTATTATTTTTGTCATGACTGTTGTTTAAAAGCAACATCAATAAGAAGCCACATAAAAATAATTAACTTAGTTTCGGAGCAACAATTTTCCAGATGTCATTAAAAGAATTTTCAATGGTAAAAATTTAAGAAATACTAATATGAGCAGAATTTTTAGGCTCAAGGTACTAATGTAGTCAAGCTTTAAGCTTCAAGAACTAAGATACTGCCCATAACTGCATATTTGTCACACTCGACACTTTTGCCAATTTCGAGTTAAAACCGTGAAGAATCATCAAATGATAAACACTTTCGATCAACTTACCGTAATCTGGGGTAACATTGATCAGTTTTTGGGATATTTCTTAAATTTGTCATTTTAAAATACAAATGTCGCAAGTTTTATATTTTTAAAACAAGAACTGGCACCCACCGCTCATGACTGTATACTGTATTTTGGTTTTCAAAAGATTTAAGTATGTTTAAATAAATGTTTTAAGTAATTTTTTGATTTAGCTGATATGGGGTAACATTGATCACCCATGTAAACAACGTTCGGTAATATTGAAAATATCGTTGCTTACTTAAATCATGGCCCCTGAAGCCGAATTTGAAGACCAAACTCTTACAAGTAAATTACTTTTTGAGTTATTTCTGCGCAATACGCCTAAAGGTAGGCAATTTTATAATGAAATTCTGCATTCTGAACAGTAGTTCGTTGATCTTGCTTAATTGAATAAAATTATGAAAGATTTGACAACGGAATCGTTTTCGGCGATGCCATTTTTTAGTAGCAATCGCATTTTCCTTGCTCATACCATTTGCAGAACTCGTGTGAGACATGAATCTTCGGAAGTGTCATCCATAATGATAAAAATCATTGATTCAAAAAGTTGACAAATTTACGCATGAACGAAACACAATTTTCACATAAACCTCAATTTTGATTAGCTTATGAATGTATGAAAGAGAAGCACCATTCATACTTTGAAAATATTTCATCAATAAATCATGATTCGAACTTTTTACGAGAAGGATCATAACGATCAATGTTACCCCATTGATCAATGTTACCCCGGATTACGGTGCTGAACTCTGTGAGATTGTTCTAGAAAAATCGAAAAAATACCAAGTTGTTTTGTCACAATGGTAATTGTAACCGCATAACAGTCACATTGATATTATATGTACATGAGCCTCGTAATGTAGTAGGAAAGTAATTTCTATCAGAATTATTTTCTGACTATTCACCCAATATGCGGTATTAGCTGTACAAGATTTCAGGCTCAAATAAGCACTTTTGAGTTCTTGGTAAATTTTAGGAAATTCAGTTTCTTCCCATACTGCTATAAAATGGAAACTTGGTATTACATTTACTCAATGCCTACTCTTCTCGAATGTTACAAATATGCAGTTATGGGCAGTATAGTCTATATATGAAAAATAACGCTGTACTGAAATCTTTTTTTTTCACGAATTGTTTTCATAATATGTTGTTCTGAAACGAAGAATAAGGTTTACAAACTGCTGTAGATCGATTAATTTGCGTGAATGTTTTTAAAACTATGGGATATTTCAATAAAACGAAAAGTAAAATTAATACTTTAGAATGCGGTTTAAACTCACGATCTTGCTGCTATTATAGAAATGTAGTTTCTTTAGTAATTTAAATCAATTTTTAACCCGATTTTAACTTAACCTTTTGCAGAGAGGAACAGGTTGGTGTTTCAGCAAATTTGGTCATAAATGGATAAATTACTAGAAAAACCTAGCATCAGAGATTGGTGGACTATTATTTGTGGGTTTTAAGCTCTGTCTTCAATAGAATACTAATTTTCATAAAATCGTGAATTATGAAATCAACGATGTACAGAAAACCGATTACGATTTCAGTAATAGATATAAAAGATATAGTACAAACAAGGTGTCCACTTTATAGAATGATCAGCCCATATGGTAATAAAGAAAATAAAAAATAACATCTGTCTGTGTGCATGTACCAACTGTATCTGAACGTTAATTAATGTTAGCTTTGTTAATGCATCGTTTTTATCTCATTCGCTTTAAATGTTTCTTAACTTTTCGAAAATCTCTAAATTTAATTCAAAACACTTTATCCTTTGTTCTCCATTTCATTATTCCAGATGGACCCGGCCAACCCGAACGCGGCGCTGATACCAACATGTGCAACGATTTCCAGTGCCACCAGCCCCAGTTCGGCCATTGCGACCATCGCCGGAGGAGGAGAAGGAGGCATCGGTGCCCTGGGTTCACCTTCGTCGGCCGTGGTCCCCGCCGGAGGCGCCCACCCCTCTTCGACGCTGCTCAGCCCGACGCTTCTCTCGCCGGGGACCAACACCGGGACGGCTTCGATTGCCACCTCCCGGGATGACGAGGACGATTCCAGCAACCAGATTTCGTCCGCTGGCAGCAAAAGCTCCGGGCAGCGGTAAGTATTCCCTCCAGCGCCGATAGAGAGTTTCATTGCAGAGAGTTGCACCGTCATCGTGCAAGAAAGCATTTTCCGACTAATTCAAGATGGATGAGGATAATTAATTAATGGGCATTAGCAGCATCCTTTACTCTGTTGAATTTGACGGCGACTCGGACATATTTTGGAGTTTGTTGCTCGTGCCATGTATAGACCTGCGGATTATGAGAGATGGAGTACGGAAAAATCATCTTATTAGTAGGAATTCATTATTTTATCAAAATTCAATGATTTAATGCAATTTCGACTAAGTAATTTTACAAAACAATCTCCATGATTTCTATGATAGTCCTACACAACAGATTTACAGAGTATTTCAGTTTGTGCAGATTGACGGTGCGCCAAAGTCCATTATTATCAGAAAAAATCTTCATAAAAACTATGCTAACCAATTAATTTCTATTGTAAATTTATACTATATGATTGGGCAAAAAAGAATAACAATCATAGTTCTCGTTTTGAAGTTACGCCCTTTTGATGGTATACTACCTACCTTGATACCTTGATGGCTACAGCGTAGCATCACGCCATTGCCGGGCGTATCGTAGAGCTCCATATTCGTCGGTCTTGGGCGAAACTTCTCCAGTTGCCCCGAACGTTTAGGGTCGCCAGGTCCTCTTCCACTGCGTACAGCCAGCGTATTCGTGGTCTTCCCCGAAGCCGCCGGCCTCTACCTGGTTCCCTGCTGAATATTATTTTCGCAATTCTTTCTTCCGACATTCGCACTAAGTGACCAGCCCACTGAAGTCTGCCGTATTTTACACGATTGATAATATTCGCATCTTTGTACACTTGATACAACTCGTGATTCATGCGTCTGCGCCACACACCATTTTCGAGTTTCCCACCGAGTATTGTCCGCAGCACTTTACGCTCGAAAACACCGAGAGCTTTCCGGTCTGACTCTTTCAACGTCCACGCTTCGTGCCCGTAGAGAGCCACCGGAAGAATCAATGTTTTATACAGGGCGAATTTAGTTTCGGTTTGCAAGCTGCGGGACCTAAGCTGGTTACGTAGTCCGTAAAAGGCCCTATTCGCAGCCGCAACACGTCTTTTCACTTCGCGGGAAACGTCGTTGTCACATGTCACAAGTGTTCCAAGGTAAACAAATTCTTCAACAACTTCAAACACATCCCCATCAAACACTACCTCAGCACTTACACCACCATGCCTGACTCTATCTCTACCTGCAACCATGTACTTCGTCTTGGTAGAATTGATGGTCAGGCCTATCTTCGCTGTCTCCCTCTTCAGAGGCACGAAGGCCTCTTCCACTGACCTGGATCGATTCCAATCAGGTCTATATCGCCCGCAAAGCCAAGGAGCATGTGCGACCTTGTGATAATAGTGCCATTTCTTTGCACGCCAGATCTCCTAATAGCACCCTCAAGTGCAATGTTGAACAGTAAATTCGAAAGTGCGTCTCCCTGCTTCAATCCGTCTAACGTCACGAACGAGGTTGACACCTCGTCTGCGATCAGACATTATCTGCCAAAGCTCATTTCTTTTCACTGAGTCGTACGCCGCCTTGAAATCAATAAACAGATGGTGAGTCTGCAAGTTATACTCCCGGAATTTGTCTAGGATCATTCGCAAGCTAAACATCTGGTCCGTTGTCGAACGGCCCTCACGAAAACCAGCTTGGTATTCGCCGACGAAGGACTCCTCGAGCGGTCTCAGTCTGTTAAACAGGATGCGCGACAGAATTTTGTACGCCGAATTCAGCAAGGTAATTCCTCTGTAATTGGCACACTCCAGTCTGTGCCCTTTCTTGTAGATAGGGCGGATGAGGCCATCCAACCAGCCGGTGGGCAATTCTTCGTCCTCCCATACCTTCAGAAGTACTCGGTGGATCGACTGGTAAAGCTGCTCGCTTCCGTGCTTGAGAAGCTCGACCGGGATCTCGTCCTTCCCAGCAGCCTTACAGTTCTTCAGCTCGCTGATAGCCTTTTTAACCTCTCCTATGGTCGGTGGGTCCACAGCTTGATCGTCATCATCTATGTTCATCCTGTTCCTCGCTACATTTCCATTCTCACCGTTCAACAATTGCTGGAAGTGCTCCTTCCACCTGGCAGCCACCGCCGTTTTATCGGTCAGCAAATTCCCTTCTCGGTCATTGCACATGGCGGGCACTGGTACGGTATTGTGCCGCGCACCATTGACCGTTGCATAAAATCTCCGCATATCATTTCGGTTCATGCTTTCTTGTGCGTCAGCTACCACACTTTCTTCGTGCTGCCTTTTCTTTCTGCGGTGGATTCGCTTTTCTTCGGCTCTCGCTGCCCTGTACCGCTCTCTGTTCTGTCGGGTACCGGCCACAAGCATACGGCTTCTGGCAACATTCTTCATGTCTGTCACCCTCTGGCACTCTTCATCGAACCAGTCGTTCCGTCTTCGTCGTTGACCAGTGCCGATCACTTCCCGCGCCGTTGTTGTCACAGCTTCGTGGATAGGGTCCCACAGGCTGTCGACGTCTCCAGCAACGTTGACTCTTCCCAACTTCTTGTCTAGTTGCTGACGGTACTGCGCAGCTACCCCATCAGTCGACAAGCGTTGTATATTGAAGCGTAGCGTTCTGTGCGTTGCGGAACTCGTGACGCTGGATAACCGCGCCCGAATTTTAGCTACAACGAGATAATGATCCGAGTCGATATTAGGGCCTCGGAAGGTCCTGACATCAATGACATCTGAGAAATGTCGCCCATCAACCAGCACGTGGTCTATTTGGGAGCAGGCATCGCCACTCGGGTGTCGCCAGGTGTGTTTGCGGATATTCTTTCGTGCGAAGTAGGTACTGCTGATTGCCATCCCTCTAGCAGCAGCGAAGGTTACTAGCCGCATGCCATTATCATTGGTAACGGAATGAAGGCTTTCCATTCCAATAACGGGTCGGAAGAAATCTTCTTTCCCGATCTGCGCATTTGCGTCGCCAATGACTATCTTGACGTCTTGTTTTGGGCACTCTCCGTAGGCCTTATCCAGGCTCTCATAGAACTCATCCTTCATGTCATCGGGCTTATCGTTCGTTGGCGCATATATGCTGATCAGGCTGTAGTTGAAGAACTTGCCCCTCATTCTCAACACACAGATTCGGTCGCTTACCGGTTTCCACCGAATAATTCGCTTCATCTGCTTCCCAATCACTATGAAGCCAACTCCACGTTCTGCTCTGTCGCCACCGCTGTAGTAGATGTGGTACTTGAATGAAGTGTTGGCGATGGGGTCCACCGCTCGGAATTCGCGTTCTCCCGTTCTCGGCCAGCGTATTTCCTGGATAGCTGCCACGTTCACGCCGACATTCCGCAGTTCACGAGCCAGGAGCCCAACACGCGCGGGTTCATTCAAAGTTCTCACGTTCCAAGATCCAACTTTCCAATCGTTGTCCTTTATTCGTTGCCGGGTCTGTTGCCGTAAAATCAATCCGTTTGCTCTACTTTTGCCTTTCTTGGTTGGTGAAGAGTCTTCGATAGGCCACCTAACCAGGGTTGCGCTACCTACATCGTGCTAGAGGGGCTGCCTCCTCGATGCTGACACGATACAGCATCGTCCGCTTGTTCTTTACGTGATGACCACGGTCATAGCCATCACAACCATCCACCTTTATCAGGGCTTTGGACCTGTAGCTCTGGTTCTCAATAGTTTCCGAGTTGATGGTATACTATAGGTTAACAAATTTCTAAACTATGCGGTGTCACATATTTGACTGCGGTTTGACAGCACTTCTAACATTTGTTTGACAATATTTAGACTTCTGTCAGATTCCAGTCAAATAATTGACAGTGTGTACTAATAGCCTCAAGAAAAAGTGATTTGCAAAAGTGATATCATCAGGGCAGGGCTCAAGTTGTTTTTTACAGGACGAGTTAAAAATAAGTTGAAATCATTAAAAATCATGCTCTATAACCATCGATATGAATTGAATTTAATTAATTTTGAAGGCAGATTATATGACAAATTAAAGCTTCAGTTTTAGTAAAAAAAAAAATCTATGAGTGAGTTTGGTAACTTTGTGAGCAACGGAAAACCTTTACACTTTATTTACATGAAAAATTTAATAATGAACCCTATTTTTTACATAACATAAAAGCTCGATTTTTAATATATTAGTTTTCTTTAAAATTCTTAGACTTATGGCATCAAAATAGCGAAGCATCAAAACGAAACCAACGATTATGTTTTAGAAATTTAGCATAGACATGCAGTGCTAGAGAAATTTATTAGTGAATACAGCTTTGATAAAGATTCTTTCCTGATAATAATGGTTTGCGAAGCACCGTGACTCCACTTCCACAGTACAAGGAAAATTTGTCCCCTGCCGGCAGTGATGGAAAGTTGCGAACTGTTCTGTTGAACTAGAACAAAAACAAAATCAAAAGCTCCCGAGGGTCAGAGCGCTGGTTTACTCGCATTTGTTGTACTCCCGAGTAACCGAAGCTAAAGTGATTCGTGAAAGTGTTCGGAGCTATTCAGAGTCATATTGTGCTTTTTGGAAAAAAGCTGCTTCCGCTCCGAGATTTATGGTTTCCAAAGGTGTTTAACCTCAAACTAGTAGTTTACTGTCGATTTTGATGGTTATACAATTAATGTGTCTGTCAAAACCATAATAAATCACACTTTGCTCGGTTACTCGTGAGTAAACGTTCCCGAGCTTGTTGCTACTTCTTTTGACATATTCTCCCGAGCAGACCGGTGCGAACTTACTCACGAGTATGTGATGTTTGTTATGCGTCGGTATACACTCGTGAGCTGCTTCGTGATGCGAACTTTTCCACCACTGCCTGCCGGTTTAGATATGGCTTGTAGAGATGTCATCGTGGGATTGTACCCCGTTTGGCATAAAGTCGTTTGGCATAAGGTCGTTTGGCATAAAGCCGTTTGGCATAAAGTCGTTTGGCATAATGGTTGTTTGGCATAATGGTCGTTTGGCATAATGGTCATTTGGCATAATGGCCGTTTGGCATAATGATTGACTTAGAATGAATATCGGCATTTTTGAAGCTTTTACCGAGATCAACACCACCAAGCCCATTACAATTTTTTTGGTTGGATCTCAACAAGCGTGGCGTTCGTTCAGAGATTTTCAAGCTATGAATGTCAAAAATGGTTGTGACATTAGAGAGCATTACTAAATAAAACTGGTGACGGGTCTGGTGGAAGATCTTTTTGGAACAATAATTTTCTCTACATCCCAGAACATAGAGTATCTTTGAGCTTGTTGAAATATACATATTTTAGAATAGTAAATTGGCAAAAAAGTTCGCAGCTATTAATAAAGGGAATGCTCATATATATTTCGCTGCAGATCAAGCTCTGTCCCAGTTTGGACTTAACACTTGATGAAATTTTCTTGATAAAAGAAGGGAAATTTATTTGCAAAATATTAAAAGCTCCAATCCAAAGGTTTATTATTGCATAATAATAATGCAAAAATAGGCTATATACGAGAGCATATTATTTTTCGTGTAAAATGTTTAAGGCCTAAACGCAAAAAATCTTCTCGCAGCATAACTCAAAGGAACAACACATTTTTAAAGAAAATATATTGTGGCAAAACTTTACAATGATTCAACATAAATTTTAGTTTTGGAAGTGTACATCAAAAACACCGTCTATTATCGAAATATTGGAAAATTTGTGATTGAGCTAATATTTTCTCCAGCGTATCTCGAAAGAAGAACAACACGTATTGTAAGAAAAAATAAAACACCAAAATATAAAAATGGTAAACTTTTAGCTTCACTAAATGATAAAATTTAAAACAGTATAAATATGAAGAACAGCCTATTTTTAAAAGAAGGCAAATTTTATGATTAAACCAATCGACGATTGGACGCCAAAAGATATTGCAGCATAAGAAAACGAAAATTATTTTTAACAATTGCGTTCAGATTCATCGAAGTGATTGTGATCTGTTTCTGTTCGGGATGAACCACTGCGACCAGTTTTCTGTGATCTTTTGTGGTATACCCGTGTCCTTTGTTTAGTGCATGTTGTTCTACTCCATTACTATTGCGAAATAATGAAGTAGTCGTTTTTTATACAATTATCATTCTTCACCATTTTGCATAAAGCCTCTTTAAAAAAGATACCGCTATTTATACCTTTTGGAGAAAACAGTTTGTCACCATTAAACTCTCAAAAGCGCGCCCCTTAATCAGGTTCGGCCACTATGCTGGTTGAAAGATACCGATTTTGACCATGCATCGGTACTCTTGTGTATCCTATTATTGCCTCTACTTATAAGGTTCAGAGTCGTTTTTTGTAACTGTGAACAGCTTTCATCGCATAAGACATTTAGATTCCTTGAAACAAGATGCTTGTTTAGAATTTATGAGGTCCGCTACTCCTCTGATTCGGAATCGTTTAGGTATTCAAAACTAAGCACTTGATCTCGGAAAGGACTTTTCTTATGGAATGAAACAGGCTCAGATGCTGATTGAGTCATTTTTCCACTTCGACCTCCTCATCATCTAGGACAAATAGGTGGGTCTTAGTGACTTGTTACTCTCTTATACTCTTCCGACCATAACTTATCAGTATTAACAAGAACAGATACAACAAGTGTACAATGTGGTAGATCTAACCTCGTAACGCACCTCGAAAAGGTGATCTACCCACGTTACGGGAAAAAGTGATTGTGATACTTTTTCCCGAATGTCGTTCCTCCGAATGTCGGTTCACCGAATACCAGTTCTTGAATGACCGGTTTCCATAAAAAGTGGTGCAGTTCAAATAGGTGCTAAAATAATCTTCAGTGGTTGGATAGTGAACGAGGAAGAACGATAAGCAATATAAAAGGAAGTATTCTGTCATTCTCGGCTATACGCATGTTGGCAAAAATGCTGAGGACGGTAAAACTGCCAATTAAATAAAGAAGGGTGCATATTAGATGGTCAGTTCGTTCACCACCCTGAAATGTATAAAGTTACGACAATTATGAGTGCTAAAAACTTTTCGGGGAATAAGGCTAGTCAGGGAAACGGGATATTCGGGGAACTGGCATTCGGGGAACTGGCGTTCGGGGAAACGATAATCGGAGAAAAGTAGCACAACCCATCGAAGTAACTGCAGTAATCGATTTCCCTTTTCGCTGATAATTTGAGCAGATCAATGTTATCGATTGCCGATTGTCAGTTGGAAACAAAAAAAAACTTAGAAAATATAGCTCCAAAGAACAGCCTATGCATAAAAGAAGGAGAAATTTATTGAAATTTTAAATCAACAGTTTTCATACCTATAATTATGACATCATATTTAGAAAAAAAAAAAGAGATTTTGAAAGAAGGGTAAATTTGTGCTTAATATATAAAAATCTTTAGTCCAAAAATTTGTTCCAATAGCGAAACTCGAAAGAAGAATTAATATTTGAAAGAAGGGTAATTTCTGAATAAATAATAAAATTCTATTGGCAATGACTTTCCTAATATGCTTAAATTTATTCAACAGTAAATGATTGTTGAATAAAGTACCAATTGACTCCAAAACAAGCCTGATGTCACCAGAAAGATTCTATAGAAATTAAAAACGAAAAATTGAAAAATTCTTGGTTTCCGACTCGTTATGCCAAACGACTATTATGCCAAACAACCATTATGCCAAACGACTTTATGCCAAATGACTATTATGCCAAACGACTTTATGCCAAACGGCTTTATGCCAAACGACTTTATGCCAAATGACCTACCACCCATCGTGGGAAGTAAGGCAAAACATAATCAACGCTCTCGTTGTCTATTGAGAGGATAGTGAAAAAAGTAACAAAGAAGGACTTTAAGATTGAAAAGAATCATCTATATATCAGGTCTAGAATATGTAAGCTTTAAATTTTTGTTATCATGATTCTTTTAGCTTTAATTTAGGTGACATAATGTCGAAATACAATTTTCAAAGAGACAATACATTGGATATAGAGAATTGAAACGGAACAATGATTTCTTCGAAGAATGATTGTGTTCCGAATGAATAAATAATTCAACGTTTTGTTTTTCCACATTTTGTCCTTAGTTTAATTTTATCAATTTCTGTATGCCCAATGTCATTATTTCCCACTGTGAGATGACCAAAAACGAAAAGTAGCTCGATTATTAATTGGTGTTATAAGATGATGGATTACTCTTAGTCAGGCCCCTTGACATATTTTTTACAAGCGAAGAGGATAACCCCAGGGTGGATGATCCCACGGATTAATGAGTGTCTAAAACGTCGAGTTATTTGGCGGCGAATGAATCCGCTTTCTTCCTCCCACCATCCGAAGGCGAACCACAAGACGGGATGAGTTTTTCAAGCGCTGACCTTTGTCAGAATTATACGGATTCCTTTTTTTTTCTGTCGCCGTTGTCGGTGGGAGGATTCAAATAAGTTTACTTTTCCGGTACAATGCCGAATGGAGTGGAGGGTCAGGCAGTGACCTTCGTCAATTTTGATTTTATTTTTTTGTTTTAGTGTCAATCGACGTCCATTGAAACGGAACCAATGGAAGTGTGCAGCGAAAGCAAACAAAATCTAATCAAGTGTATCATTTACTGTCCCTTTTTTCTGCTGTTCCTTGAATCTTGTTTTATTGACGGAGTCGTTAGTCTGGTGATAAAAAAAAAACAGTGACCAATTTGTAACATTCAATGACGATAAATCTATAGGGAATATGTGAAGCTCGTTATACAGAGAGTGAATTACCAATAAATATTCCAGGATGTAAGTTTCTACAGAATTACATGTATATTTAAATGGCTTTTTCGTAAATTGAAAAGCTGAGGGCCAACCATTCAATACAAGAAATAGTATATAAGAGCGTTTATGCTAGCAGCACGGCTGCATTTACTACGTACTTCCACCGAACTACCGAATCCTTAGGGCAAAAACTTCTAGGAATAAGAGTCAACATTAAATTTCAATATTTTGCAGGTACTTTTTATTTATACCCTTATTGTTTATCTTTTAACAGATACGCGTCACTTACAGTCTTGCTTACCTAGTTTCTAATGGATGAGATTTCAGGAAGACTGCAAGTGGCAGTCGTAGACTTGATTATTGGATTTGACTTTATTTGATTTTTATAACAATAACTCTTATTTATGGTTAAAGATTTCTAGCTCAGTTCAAAACTCAAATTAAAAATTTTATGGTGTTTAGGATGCTATTCAAGTAAAAGATTTTCACTCCGAATATTATAGGAAAAGATAGAGATTTGTAAAATTTATTGTTTTTTTTTCCTTTCTTTTAAGACGTTAAAGTGGTAAAACAAAGAGAAAATGAAATATTATTGGATGTCTAATGTAAGGGCGTCGCTAGATCTACTGTAATGATGCTTTGATGTATTAGTTCTTGCATGAATGTTTGGAAACCATTTTTAACCCATAGTGAGGCAAAATTTCGGGTAGTATATTAGTTTGTACCGTGATTCCCTGATGGTGTTTCGGACTAGTATCTCTAAATCAGGGAATTATAAGCACAAGAAATTACACTTAAATAACGATCCAATACGACACGCTAAAAGGGAGGGCAAGTGACTTCACAAAGTTTATTCACGAATTTACACAATATCTGCACCCTTTTCTGTACGAAACGTTAAACTATGAACGACATCTTCCCTCCTTTTGCACAGTGACCCAAGTGGAGACCAAAACACGTCTTGGTTCAATTTGTTGACCATTCATCGCACGGGAAATTCCTGAGCATGAACATGAGCATGATTGACCGGTCGCAGTTGCTACTCCGTTATTACAAGAACAGCTGTACTTACACAGGGAACCAACAGATGCTACTCAGGATCAGTAGCATCTTCAATGTGTAAGTACTGATGCTCTCATTATTATAACAATCAATACCGGCGCGCCGGCTGCGTCCGAATGCAGGTCAATTTGGTAATGGGAGGGAAATGTTGACGTGTTACTTGCTTTATGGAAGCCGAGGAGACCTCTGCACTTCCAAAAGAAATCACTGGGAGTTTAGATATGGGAGAGGATTCGTTTTGGTGAACGATAAAGATATAATTTTAAATGAATACGTGAACATATACACTCCCGTGCAAAAGTTTGGGTTCACCGCCTCAAAAACATACAAAAGTGTTCTGTCCATATCTCTGTGATTACACGTCCAATTGAAACTCTTTAAGCCGCATTCGAAAAGAAAAGAGTTATTCTTACTTCGTATGTATTTTTACAAAAACATTTTTTGAATTTTGTGTACTAATTTTTTACTTAAAGTTGAGAAATTCTTCAAAAAACACACTGAAAAATCATACCTAATTTCCTCAGCATTGGGTCGACAAAAAATTTAAATCAAAGTGTCATTAGAATCGTAATCTTATATTCTTTGAAGAGACCCCACGAAATTTTGGCGGAAAAATCTGGAAAGTATTCAAAATCAATGAAACAGTCAGTCAAGTCATCGTGCAAAAGTTTGGGTTCACCGCTCAGTATGATGCAAATCGTGCAAAAGTTTGGGTTCACCTGAGCCGCACGCACATCATTTTTGTCAATATCTCTGCCATTTTTCAACCGATTTTGATAGTTTAAAGCTTTTATGAGCGCAAATAATGGCGTGTACATGATTGGTTTGAGATTTCACAGATTTAAGTCAGTTTAGGTGAACCCAAACTTTTGCACGATTTGCATCATACTGAGGGGTGAACCCAAACTTTTGCACGATGACTTGACTGACTGTTTCATTGATTTTGAATACTTTTCAGATTTTTCCGCCAAAATTTCGTGGCGTCTCTTCAAAGAATATAAGTTTACGATTCTAATGACACTTTGATTGAAAATTTTGGTCGACCCAATTCTGAGGAAATTAGGTATGATTTTTCAGTGTGTTTTTTGAAAAATGTCACAACTTTAAGTAAAAATTTAGTATACAAAGTTCAAAGAATGTTTTTGGAAAAATACATACGAAGTAAGAATAACTCTTTGCCTTTCGTATGCGACTTAGAGAGCTTCAATTGGACGTGTAATCACAGAGATATGGACAGAACACTTTTGCATGTTTTTTAGGGGGTGAACCCAAACTTATGCACGGGAGTGTACATGGATGACTGATACCAATAGTGCGGTTACTATGCGAACCGGACACGATCCGAATTCCGTCGCTCGCCCACAAAGGAGCATGCAACAGATTCAACGGACTAAAAACTACTGACGCGTCGATCTTTTTTTTTCATCCGCACACTTTGTTTTCGTTTTTTTTTTTTTCCAAAAACGCGAACCAGACACAATTGAACCGGATTCCATCGCTCGCCCTCAAAGGAGCATGCAAAAGATTCAACGGATCAAACACTCTCATCGCACTGGAAAATTCCTGATTGAAAAAGTTGGAAATTTTCGATAAGCAGGGTTCCTATTGACCGTAAATTTAAGTCTTGTCATTCATTGAAACGGAATATGAGAATTTCATCAAGATTTATTTCACCAGCATTTCCTCCAGGAAAAACTCCTGATTTTCTTCAGGCTTCTCTCTTTCTCTAGCAAAGGATTCCCTGGGAGATTTTTCCAGGATTTGTTCTTTGTTTACCCTCTGGAAAATTTACTTTGCCGCAATAAATGTTATGAAGTATTTCCTCTTGACTTCCTTCAGGAATTAAACTAGGAATTTCTCTAAGGATTGTTTCAAGAATACTTTATAAATACTGTCACTGTATTTTCTGGAATTTTTAATATATTTTTAAGATTTTTTTCAAATTATACCAAACTTTTTACTTGAGATATCATTAATATATTTCTTTGGACATTACTCTTGAACCTGCCTACGGCAGAAAATCCCTTCTATAAAAAGTAATTGAATTCAATTCAATTAATTACCATTGGTAATATTCCTGTGACTCTAAGATAAACTTTCCACTTACGGTTTTTCCATCGATCTCATTCCTGAGGAATTTCTCTCAATGAAATTTATACAATTTGTCTATGAGAAAAACCTTTCAGTATTTCTTACAGAAATTATTTATGACATATCTTCTGGGATCCCAACAGCTAAAACAAGAATACCTTTCAGATCATTAACATTCATACAAAGATTCATATAAGAATTTCTCCATTCCTCCAAAACAAGAACATTGAATTCCGCAGGAACTTCTCTTGGAACAATTTCTCCAGAGTTTCATCCACGGATTTGTACATCAAATTATGCAATAATATATCGAAAATACTTCCAAGTGTTTCTTGAAGAATTCCTGCTTATTTTTCCTCTAAGGATTTCTCCATGCCTTTTTTTCTTTTATAGCCTGCAGAAGCTTATGGAATTCAAGAAGAAATTTCCTTTGAATTCTTTAGTTGGTTTTTTGGTGTTGCTAAAGGAGTATGTGGAAAATATAGTTATACTTAAGGTAAGCATTAAATGATGCACTGAAAAATCCTCTAAAAATATTCCTAATGCATGTTTGGAAGAATTCATATATCCATTGTTCCTAGGGAAATCACAATATAAATTCCTAGACTAATCAATACGATACGATAAGGAGATGTAGTTCGTATTCAAAATCAAATTATATCGCTTGATTATGATTGAATTCTATAAATATTTCTTTTTTTCAGGAGAACTCTTAGAAGTTCCTGAATTGTCGGACTCGATTATCCGGGAGTCGATTATCCGGAATTTTAGACTCGTATATCCGGAATTTGTTTCTGATGTTCTTGTTTTTCAATTTTTATGCATAAATTCTGAGATAATTTGGTATTGAAATATACAATATGGATAGCTTTGCAGTTTTGAACGTATTTAGGAAAGGGGAGTTTAAAAAAGTGTTTTTTTTGTGTATGCTGGTCAAATTTTTGTTTTCTTGTTAAGACCCCTGCTGTTCCTAGAAATAATTTCTGGCTACGCCACTGCATCTTATAAATAAAACAACAAAAAAAGATAATATTTATGCTCTTTTATCAAAGATTTACATATTTTTTCTCAGCGATTCGATATTCTGAGGATTTGATTATCCGGAGTGAAAAAAAATCGATGCGACAGATAATCGAGTCCGACCTGTAGTGTTTTTCGGGGAACTGAGAATTCCTCAAAAAATGGGGGGAGGAGGAATCCTGAGTGATTTCATAGATTAATTTCTTTAAAAATTTCCGAAGGAAATCCAAAAACTTTCCTGAAAAAAAAATTCTGCTTGAATCGCCATGTGATATTCTTATGTAATATCTAGTGTAACTTATAATTTAGAACAATCCAGGGGAAAAGTCTTGAAAAACAATGGAAATATCTAAAATTTCAAAAAAATAATAAAATTATTGAAGGTATTTTTAGAAATTTTTTGAAAGAGGTATTTATGGATTAATTTAAGGATAGTATCAAAAACTATTTTAGGCAAAATACTTCAAGGTACTCCTAGCACAATTTCTTAGGAAAAACCCTTTCTAATACAATACTTCGAGATGTTTCCAATGCAATGTATAATCCAATGCTTGGAAAAGTCTCAGAATTCTTCCTGTAGTAATTTTTAAATAATCTATGTAGTTTCTGGTGGAAGAATCTCTGAAAAGAACGAATGAAAGAAGTTCTTCAAAGAATATATGCAAAACATTCAACTTGAACAAAAACATGAAGGAATTCCTATAATTTCTCTGTAAATTCTTTACAAGAACTCTTGAAGCCGTCAATTAAGAAATTTTTTGTGTCTTGAAGAAGTTTTTTTTGGTTGAATTCTAAAAAATACATTGAGGAGGTACTCGTTGAATAAATTGAAGGATAGAACGATTTCTGAATATAAACTATGGAGTGCTTGTTCAAAAAACTCATTGAAGAACGGAAAAATAATCATCTACAGAAAGTTACAAATTTTTTCATGCATTTTTAGAAGAATTCCTGGACGAATTGAGCTACGGCTGAGGCCGTTGCGCCCTCTAGTTACGATTTACAAAACAAACAATTGTTACAAAACAAACACAACATATGAAGGGTGTAGAAACTTCTTTGCAAATTTCGATACTTTTTTCTTTCGAACATTGAACTTAGACTTGGCAACGAAATATTCTTGCCCAAGAAGTTGACGGAAGTCGGCCTTTACATAAGTTTCGTCAGGTTTTCGCAGTCATGTTTTGTTTCTCATGCAAACAAACAGCTAAAAAATAGTTCAGAGTATAACTGAATATCACCAAATCATTCATGTCATCATTTTTATCTATGTTCTAATATTTATAATGGTTTTCACAACGTTTATCGCAAAAATGGCTTATTTGCATAATTAGTAACAAAACTTATTATTTCGCTATAGGCCCTATTCAAAAATTAGTCTCGTAAATTTGTTTTTGAAAATAAAACATCATATTTGTCCACGAGTCAATGTTCGTGCCGATCACATGCCGAGCGGTACGCCGGCGAATTCGTAGCTCTTTCCCCACATTAGCTCGCGAATCGAGACCACTTCACTAAACACACGCTAAGTATTGATCAGAAATTACCAAAAATGGGGTAAATGGCAATATAGGGAGCCGTATCCTATTCTTGGCACTTTTGATTCACTTCGGCAGTGGGGGTTTTTTAAAAGCTACTGAGCTCATATTTGGCCACAATATGCGTCGCATTGAAGTGCTTCTTATTGCAAAGTTTCAGACAATTCGGCCGAGAAAAACCCCCATGCCAAAGTGAATCATGAAAGTGCCCAAGTAGCTCTGCACCCTACCCAAAAGTAGCAGGTAAAGTGCGAAAAAATGATTTTTTTTTTCACGCGATGAGGCATATTTCGCTTCATTAAAAGTTAATATGTAGAATGAAGGCAATTCAACATTTTTCCGTGTGATATTACATGGTTCAAACTTTTGCCTCACTGATTTGGACTATTGCTCCACCACGGACCAAAACATTTATGCAAACAATAATATACCTCAAAGCATCTTACGTAAAATAAACCTATCAACGTTTAATTTTAATCTCTCTTATTGCGATGAAACTTCGACTGGGCTTCATAGCCGTGCGGTTAGTGTCACCGAGGCATTTAGCCGCATCGTGCTAAGGAGTGTGGGTTCGATTCCCGTCGCAGGCCGTAAAACTTTTCGAGAGGAATGTTTTCTGACTGTGCCACTGGGCGTTGCATGCTAGTCCGTTGTCTAGTGTGGTGCTTCCTTCAAAGGGCAAAAAGCCCACTGGAAGCATTAACGTGTAGTGTCTTTTTAAAATTACAACGTTCTTGTTAAATACAAAAAACGTTAAATACACGTACAAAAGAAAACATTCAACTTATCAAAGTCTTAACAGCTTATATAATATTTATGCTGCAAGTTTCTTGCTTAAATTCTTCTTCTATTTGGCATTACGTCTAATAAGGAGTCTACTTTCCAGCTTAATATTTTATTAATTGACGCTTATATTGAGCTGTTCGCTAATCTAATCCGCATGGTTATTAAATTAATTAACTCGCTACGCGTGGTAAAGATGGATAAATTATGGGTGAAATTATGAAAAACATCCTGGTCTGTGGGGATTTGAATTCTAAAATTGTAATTAACTGAGTTTTTGGGTCACCAAGTGGCTCGGTGGCTTAGTTGGTAAAGCGCTCGTCTAACATACATGAGTCCTGGGTTCAAATCCCAGCCGAGCACGTGGATTGTTTTCATAATTTCACCCATAATTTATCCATCTTTACCACGCGTATTGGGTTAATTTATTTATTATTCTATGCCCAGGGGAGTTAAGAAAACTTATAAAAAGACCCTTGATCGACCGGCAATTAAATCCAGTTACCTTCAGCATGACATTGCTTTGTAACCGCGAAAGATATCATCAAAAAAGGCCCCTTATTGCTTGAATGTGAGTTTGTTTTGAATTAAGCTACAAATTTTAAAATAAAAAGTTTTATTCCACCTCTATCTTCTAAATTCTATTTATTACTTACTTAAAAAGTGATACTGCAAAAACCTACGCGTGAGTTTATTTTATTTTTTTTTTTTCAAATTGTTCAAGATTACTTGATGACACTAAGATGGATGGAGCGTTTATTTCCTGCAATAACAATATTTTTCTTGTCAATTTGGGCCCGTCATAGTAATGTAAAATATACTGTTTTTAAAACATGTTTTTATTGCACATTTCAAGGATTTGGTCTCAATATAAATGACATAAAGCTAACAATAATAAGCCGTGCACTTATTCTCAAATTATTAAACAAACTTCAAGGGCATACATCCGGTTTTCTCGGATTATTTTTTTTTTTTGTTCAACACATTACTTTCAAGTTGAGCCGTAAAACGACCATTAACAGCACTTTTACCAAGCCACCAAACGACGGTCACTCCAACAAATCCCAGACTAACGAGCCGGTCATAAAAATAAAAACCTCGTACAAACCCATTCAACCCTTCGCCGCCCCACCCAACAATCAATTGGAATCTATTTTTAAATATCATATCACCCTCTCAAATTGTCGTATGTGTATAACGTGTATGTAGGTTTAGCTCGGCATCGCGTCGAACTCTGGTGGGTCCCACAACTTCGCTGGTGTCCCGTTCCAGTAGCAACGAACTGGCCCCCGACGAAACTGGCAGCCTCCGTCCCCTGCCATTACGACATCCGAGCTATCACTCCATCCGGACGCTGACCACCACCGGATCAAGCTCCTCAAACAACACTAGCCGGTGCTATCAATCGATAGATCGAAGTTACAGCTTTAACGAGGCTGACCACCGGCGGGCTTCTGTCCGCTGGAATGAGGCCTCCATCTCCCGTCAATCGTCAACCGCGTCGCACCATCGCCGTGGAATGTCCACCAGGCCCCGTCGAAGGCGGCTCTCCCTTCAGGATCCCACCAAGGACTTCGACGACGACGAGGACGACATTAACGAGATCAATCAATTATCGTCCGTTGACAGTGACCGCGGCCCTCCCGCTGCCGGTGGACTCATGCTGCAGAAGTCTATGTCCAGCGGGGCAACCCAGGGTGCCCAAAGCTGGAAAAAGCTGCGGGCCGTGATGGCGTACTACTGTTCGCTGAGAAAAATCAAGAGGAATGGTTCCAAATGTTATTTATTATATACGTTATTATTTTCCATGTACTTTTACTTTTTGATCCTTTTTTTACTATACATCTATATTTTTCCGCTATCCTGTGTAAAACCAGAAAGATTTACCTTTCCAAAGGGCTCCGGGGTGGAAGGTTGAGAGAAATCGCACGATAAGATTGATTGGTTTGGTTCGTACGGTGTGTTTAAAACCATCCGTTCGGTACTCACCATTCGAAAGATATGGTATCCTAGCATCGTCTCCGTGAATTTGAGATGTGGAACTTGCTATCAAATGAATATCACATCACCTGTACCGTTTTGACTCATATTCCGAACACTTAAGGTCAACAGTGACTTCAAATGCATCTGATTGGCATAAATTGGCTGATATTTGTGTAAATTTTCATTTCTTCGCATAGTCTAACTGTTAGTTATTGGGTGTACCGATAATAATGTTGATTTAATTAGTTTTAGTATTGTTTTTACGTAAAAGTATGGAACAACATTTTGATTCAAATGCCGAACACTGTGTTAATTCTGTCCCATATTCCGAACACCTTGATTCAAATTCCGAACAGCACGAATAAATCGTATTCAAATGAATTATTTCGCAAACAAATTTATCTGAGCTTGTTCTACTGGTCTCAAATTAGAGAATCATCACTACTCCCGCTGTATCAATTATATCGGGGACGTTAAAATTAAATTACACTTGACTGCCATTTCCTTGTTATTTGGTGACATATTTCAGCGAAACATTTCAACCAAATGGCCATACAAAAACCGAGTGTTCGGAATATGAGTCTGTTCGGAATTTGAGACAAAACGGTACTCTCCTTTCTTAGTGATCAAATTCAAGGAAAAAATGCTAGGATACCAAACCTTGGTAAATGATCAGTACAGAATTGACGATATTTTTTCGTTCGTAACGCTTCTAGACACACCGTGTTCGAGCTTTTTCTCTCGATTTTCACAGCTCAATGCTCGAACCAACATACCGGAAACAGAATGTTCCTAATATTGTTTTTTGATCATTTTCGCCTTGCTCTCTAATCTAGTGTCGTGTACCACTTTGTGACATGCAATGAAAGTAACATTCGTCCTTTACTCGTGCAACCAATGCATTTTCACCGCCCCACTGACACACACACAACCAGCGCACATCTTTTCACTCACTCTCTCACAAGCACAACGAAAAAGTTTCCATTTCGTGCTCGAGTAGTCACACAGAGTTTTCCAATAAAAACATTCTCGTTCAATCTTATCTCACATGGTTGGCAACATACCAATTCTACATTCGAGAACTATGCGACTTACTTAAATCATACAAATCCGTGAGCACTTCGGCACTCAGCACACAAAGCGACTCATCAAAAATTTAAAATCAACATACAAAAATTAAAGTTCAGCATTTTAATCTCTTCGAATTTTGTCTCCGTTTCCACATACTCAAAAACTAATCAATTCTCACCTTAACTGCCAAAAACGTAACAACCACACGATCATCTGTCTTTCTCTAATTCTACTCACTGGATATGCCTCGTTTCGAACTTACTTCTACGTTCTTGCCGGAAGTTATAAATCATTCTTTGTAACGTATTCGTGTCGTCTTTTTGAGGCAACTATCTTTCTTCTATGCATATGGATAAAATGTCATTTAGTTCAATCGTTTTTCATCTTCGGAATGCTGACAATGTTCTTTGATTGGATGCTGATGATCTGTTAACTGTTATCTTGTGTGGTCGTTCAATAATGGTCAGCGTCGTCATTGTCGTTGCCGTTGAGCGTCGTCGTTATTTTGTATGGACATTTTTTTCTGTTTTAGGCTGGGAAATGTATTTTAATTCAGAGTAATGAAATTGTTAAGAAATGAGTATTATTGGGTAAATTTACCGAAAGAATAAATAGACAAACGAAACCGTCAGAGTATAAGAGATACAAACTATAATATTTATCAAAAGTTAATTTTTTTTGTTCACAACCATTCATGAAACATTACCTATACACACTTCAAAATGGAACACAAGATCAGAAGGAATCAACTCCGTAAAATTTATCTATCTAAAATTTGTAACAAATCAACCAGTTGTAGAATTAGTTGTAGAGATTGATTTCTAATCGCGGAATACTACAGTGTAATATGAAATTCTCCGCTTTGAATAAACTGTGACATAATGTGACTGCAAATGCTTTAAAAGTATCCGTCTTGGACACTTCTCAAAAAGTCTCCTAGAATTTTCTTTGAATATGATTGCCAACATGAACAAAAGAAAAATTGAATCTCTGAATTCACAACTTCCTTCCATAAAAAATGGGTTTTAAAACTGTCACTAAACGTGGCAAAAATGGAAGGAAGGCTGTTTCTTCTGAATACGCGCTTTCTGCCAAGGGTGAGATGCTTGATTTTGATAATTGCATCGAAATGAGCAATCAGTTCGATGCTTCAGACTAATTTTCCAAACATCAAGTCGAAGCAGCCTCTAGCCCAGGACCTTGATTCCAGTGAGGAAATCAAGAGTGCCGTCTATCGTGATCTATTTGGTCTATTCGCAGTTCATCCGGCAATTTTTTCTGAGTGTCTTTAGAAATTTCTCCGAAGTTCCTCCAGGAATTTCTTGAGAGCGCCACCAGAGTTCCTCCGGATATTCCTCCAGAGCTGCTTCGGACATTTCTCCAAGATTTTTTTCAAAGTTTCTCCAACAATTCCTCCGGAGTTCCTTCAGTAATGCCTCCAGACGTCCTCCAGAAAAACATCCAGAGCTCAGCCAGGAATTTACTTCAGTGTTTCTGCAGGAATTACTCCTTAGTTTCTCCTGGAATTCTTTTGAAGTTTCTCTAGGACTTCTTTAGGTGCTACTCTAGAAATTCCTCCAAGAATTCTTGCCGAGAATTTCTTCACCTGGAATTTTTTCACAGTTCCTCCATGAACTTTTTCGGAGGTCCTCCAGAAATTCTTCGAAGTTCATACAGAAATTCCTCGAAATTTCATTAGAGCTCCTTTGAGAATTCCTTCGGAATCCTGCCATAGTTCCCCAAGGAATTTTATCGTAGTTTCTCCAGGAATTCTTCAGAGTTCCGCCAGTAATTCTTCGGAAATCCTCCGGAGTTCTATTATGAATTCTTTTTAAGTTACATCGAGAATTCCCCTAGATTTCCTCCAGGAAATCTTACAGAATCCTTCCAAGAAATCTCTCAAAGTTTCTTTGGGAATTTCTCAAGAGTTTCTCCTAGAACTCCTCCAAAGCTCCCTTAAAGTCCTCATGGAATCCATCGGAGTTCCTCCAGGAACTCCTTTCTTCCAGAACTTCTTCCGGAGTGCCTCCAGCAATTCCTCGGTAGTTGCATTTGAGTTCCAGCGGGAATTCCTTCCAATTTCTTCCATAGTTTCTCAAACAATTTCTCCGGAGTTCCTAAAGAATTTACCATAGGGTTCCTACAGGAATCCGGAGTTCCTCTATAGCTCTTCTAGGATTTTTTTTCAGATATCCTCTAGTAATTCTTTCAGAGTTCTTTCGGAAAATCCTTTGGAGCTCCACCGGTAATTCCTTCTGATTTTCTTCGTGGGTTCTCCAGAAATTCTTAGGGAGTTCCTCCAGGAATTCCTTCGCATCTCCTTCAAGAATTCTTCCGGGGTTCCTACTGGAATTTCTGTGATAATTTCCTGAGACTTGCTCCGGGAAATTCTCCAGAAATCCTTCAGGAACTTCTCCGCAATTTCTAAAGGAATTCCGCTGCAATTACTGGAAACATTTCTGGAGAAACCCTGGAATATTACCTTAATGAGTGTTTTGAAGAAATTGTAGAATTATTCACAGAACATTTTTTATGTGAGTTCTAGATAATGGTAGGAAGAATGAATTAAAATATTCCAGCCACCGTCTTTGGTTCCTACTTAAACAATATTGATTTTTATGGAAAGCTTGGTAGTCTTCCATTTCCTAAGTGAAGATGAAAAAGTTAAGAGTGATTTAAGAATGAACGCTATCATCATGTTATTTCTCCGTAAAATCCTTTAGGAATTTCTGTACGAATTCGTTCAAAGATTCCACCATGAGTTCTTTTTTGAGGAATTCCTTCGGGGATTTCCTGCAGGAAACTCTACGGGTATTCGATTACCATCAGAAATTTCTAAGTGGATTCCTTCCAGAAATTGCTCCAGGGATATCCTCCTGAAAATACTTTTAGGATGTCCACTAGCAATTTCTCTGTGGATTTCCTTAAGGAATTCTTCGGGGATTTCCTCCAGCACTTTCTCTGGGGATTTTCTCGAGGAATCCCTTCGGGGTTTTTCTCCAGAAATTCTTCCGAAGATTTCGTCCAAAAATTTCTCTAGAGATGTCCACCAGCAATTCCACCGTGGGTTTCCTCTAGCAAATACGCCGGGATCAAGGCCAAGAATTCTCCCAGAGATTTCCTTCAGGAATTCCTCAGACTGTAGACTGTTCTTAACAGTGGTTGTAAACAAAGTAACGTTATTTAAGTGCTTACAATATAAGTCATCTTCTCAAGGCGTATCTTCTTATTCTTGGGTATTAAAAAAAGAATTAAAAAAGTGAGACAAGGAATCCTAGGATCGTTAAAACAATTGGTTCTTTTGTCCTTTTTGAAAAAAAGTAAATGTGCAGTCACATTACGTCTACAGTTTCAGCCAAACAAATTTAAACATCAACTTTCGAAGTGTTCCTAACCCAACCAGCTAAATACGACATCAAAGCAAAAGTGATCAAAAAGCAATAGACTCTCGTTACCATTTAGTTTCACTCCGAATATTTTAGTTTCATTCTCGTAGCAAAAACATAATCAACCACAATATTCAATTACCAGTTTTGTATTACTTTCGTATTAATAGTTGATACCAGAATATAGTTG
Organism: Aedes aegypti; assembly: GCF_002204515.2. NCBI lineage: Eukaryota > Metazoa > Arthropoda > Insecta > Diptera > Culicidae > Aedes > Aedes aegypti. Next base: position 102,164,497 of record NC_035109.1, on the reverse strand, counting down.
ATATAGAGTGGAGCAACACCCCGTCGGTTAAAAGTAGCACCCAGAATGTTGTTTTGCTGCGACTTCGATCCGATAAGGATAGTGCCAACACCATCAGCAACATCATCATCGATGTGTACTAAGCCAAGATCTTTTACATCCAATGCATATAGGAACTATGAGTAGAGACAGCTATTGCCCAGGAGCACCAGTGGTCTCAATGATAGCACCATATTGCAAAATCAAAATGCCAAACAGGAGCCATAGCAGGGGTTGAGAAAGGGAGGAGTGTTCTTGCCTAGTAGTTCGTGATGTTGCCATTCTCGTTTTGGTGGAAATTTTAATTAAACTTGATCCTTTGCACTCCTCTACGGATGGCTCCTGTTTTGGGGTTCTGGGTCCGCTCGGTATGAGTTTCAGTTGTTTTTATTTGGTAGCCAAAGTATCGAACATGCAAATTGGTTCGGTTCGAAATGGGACGGAAATAGTTGCGGTAGTTGGTGCTTTACGTAACTTGACATTTCCTCCTTTTGTCGGCTAGTGGCGCTGGGTAGCCATACGAGTGCGTTCCATGTCATGCGGAATGATCGGTTTTAGAACTGAAGACATGATTTTTATTTATTTGGAGAATGCTTTAATACCCAAGAGTAGTGAACGACTTTGTTGTACTCTTTTCCTCATTTTTTTTGACCAAATATTCTCACAATTTTAACGGTTTTGTGAAAGGGAATAAATAAATCCACAATGATTTGGATACGGGTTGACAAACTGAATACATTACCGGAAATTTTGTGAACTTATCCCTCGTTTTTCACCTGCGATTCTTGGTGAAATTTCAATATATTGAGAATTAATATAGGCGTAAGTGTGGGAATGCTCTGCCCATCGTATCCTTCCAGCTATGTCCAAATTATGAATACAGGGTTTGCTTTAAAGTTGGACGAGCTTGTGGATTATCCTTCACCGCCACATTGTTTTACTGCACGCCATACTAAGCCTCCAGCGTTCGAAAGTCGCAAGAGCTTGCTAGAAGGGTTATAATTGAAGTCCGGAGAGGATTTTGATGGCAATCCTGAGAGAATTCCGATGAAAATACTAGATAGATTCTGATAAGAATCTTCATAGAAAACTCTAATGGGAATCCTTAATAGAATTCTGTGAAACTTGACAGGATCCTTATGATAGTCGTGAAATGATTGAGATCAAAAACCTGGTTTGATTTTGATGGGAATTCTAAGTTGAGTTTGATCAGAATCCTTAGAGCAATTTGATGCAAATCTTGAGAGGATTTTGATGGAAAAACTGGGAACATTCTAATGAAAATCCAAAGAGAATTCTGATGACAATTCTAAAGAGTGTCAGATGAGAATCCTGGGAGGCTCCTTATCGGGATTCTGAGGAATTTTGAGGGGAATCCTGATAGAATTCTGATGTGAATCTTGAGAGGATCGTCATATGAATCCTAAGATGACTATGATTGTTAACCTGGAAGGAGTTTGATGGAAATTCTGAAAAGAGGTCGATGAGAATCCTGTGGAGATTTTGATGGTTTTCAGCCCAGATCCCCAATTTCCTCTTGGAGCAATTTTATACGACCCTGAAGCTCAGGACATAGCCCGGTCTGGAACAATAGTGGTTCCCAACCTAAAAGATTCTCTAACAATTGGCCCAAATAGCCCTGGGAGGATTTTCATCGAAATCTAGAGATGATTTTGGTGGAAATGCTGACTGGATTTTAATGATTTTAATGATAATCCTGGAAGCATTTTGATGGAAATCCTGGGATGATCTCGATGGATTTTTTTGTAAATTTTGATAGGAACTCAGCAAACACAAGATCACTAATGATGCCACTCATACATTATGGAGGCCTAATATTTACATTGACATACATTATGCACAAATTTGGCCTACAGGTATAATTATATACGCTCATGTGTGGAAATCCTGAGATAATTCTGATGGATATCCAGGAAGGATTCGGATGAAAATTCTGAGAGAATTCGCAAAGAAGATTCTGATTATAATTCTGAGAGGATTCTGATGGAAATCCTAAAAATCCTAAAAAAAGATTTCGATGGAAATCCTGGAAATCCCAAGATTTACACTGGAACTGGAATCCCATGATATACGATACAACCTTAAAATTCACACCGGTATATCAGGATCTATAATGTAACACCAGGATATACACTGGAAATCCCGAATACACATTGCCTTCCTAGAATACGCATTGCCATATTGGAGTTCTACGATCCACACTGGAATCTAAGTATCCACACTGGAAAAACTGGATCCACACTGGAAAACCAAAATCCACGCTAAAATCCCAGGATCCACACTGAAATCACAGAATCGGGATTATCACAGAAGGCCAAATCACAAAAGGCCAAATCACAGAAGGCCGAATCACAAAAGGCTGAATCACAAAAGGCCGAACCACAAAAGGCCGAATCATAGAAGGCCAAATCACAAAAGGCCGAATTAAAGATACAAACCTAAAAAATAAAGCTTGAATATGAAAAGAACAAGCCCATGCTTTGTTAAATGCAGTCATGTCAGTAAACAGTGTAAAATTTACATGCGGCGAAGCCACATTGAGGGAAGGGGAACTGAGGCGGCAGAAGGCCAATATCCGAAGGTTGTGTATAGCATATATTCGGTGTTATGCAAAAATAGCAAATCCAGGCGTTGGCCCGGTATAATGCAAACAGAGGATGTTTTTCCATTTTTAGGTCCGACGAGCGACAGCGAGTTCGGTTCGGACAGCAAGCGTTTGCCCGGTATAATGCCAACATAGTTTTTTACGCAACAAGCAGGAAAATGATTGCTGAGATATGGTATAACAAGTGTTTAAGTGATCATAAGAATACTAAGTTTATTAAGAATACTTTTCATCGTACAGTGCCCGTTCGATTTGGACTCGGTTTGAATTTGACAACACGGAAATCCATGTACACAAAAATGGATCATGGTCAGTCACAAATCCTGTCAATTTCTATGTTTCTGTTGGCCTTCTTAAGGCTTACCATATTCAAAATAGGTAAAGTTAATTCGTGGTCATTATTACGGTGATACAACAAATTTGATGATCTACAAAGTGTTTAAAAATTAAATTTCGAAGGGAATAATCCTAAAAGTTCCAAAATTGGTTGAAAAATAACAAAGTTCTGTCTACTTCATTGAAGGCCATTTTTTATAACTTGAAAATTTACCTTCAAGTGGCTTGCGCCATCTCTGAACGTAAATATTTTAGGCTCAAATTTTGAAATTACTCTTTTTATGTGATTTGAATTCATTAGAACACACGATTTTTTGGTTTTGAGAACTTTTGAAAAATAAGCTGAACCCTAATCCACACTGTAAATTCAGAATCCACACTGAAATCCCAAAAATCACACTGTAACCCCAAGATTTACACTGTAATCAAAGAATCCATACTGATATACCAGCATTCAGGTTGGAATCTCGGGATCCACACTTTAATTCCAAGATCCACACTGGAATCCCAGGAACACGGAGATTCCCAGAATCACACTAATAAATATCTGCACTGAAATACAAGGATTCACACTGAGATACCGAGATCCACTCTGTCACCCTATGGTCCACATCACAGTTCTAGAATCTTCTCAGAAATCCTACCATCTACGCAAGAATCCCAGGATTCATACTGAAATGAAGGGATTACCTCTGAAATGTCAGGATTCACACTGGTATCCTAAGATCCACTCTGAAATCCTACGATCCACAATACAATACCAGGACCTTCACTAAAATTCTACGATCCATACTACAATTCCACGATCCACACTGTGATCAAGAGATCCACACTGAAATACTAGGATTCACACTGGAATACACTGGAATACAAAATATTATACTGAAATTTTGCGATCCACATTATATATCAGGATGCATTTTATAATACCAGGATCCCCATTTAAATCCTAATATCTACACTACAATCCCAATATCCACACGGGAATCGAAGGATCCACACTTAAATACTAGGATTCACGCTAAAATGTCATAATCCATATGAAAATCCTAGGATCCACACTGGAAACACAGGAGGCACATTAAATTACCAGGATCTACATTGGAGACCCAGGATTCATTCTGGAATTTTAGGATCCACACTGGAATCCCAGGTCGCAACTGAAATATTGCAATTTACAACTACAATCCCTGAGTCCACACTGAATTCCTACGACCCACACGAAAAATCCTGATTCGAATCATGAGAAGATTCGATGGGGATCCTGAGAGTATTTTTATGGGAACTCATGTGAGGATAGATAGAAATTCTGAGAGTATGCTTTCCATTAGCAGGAATGATTTTGATGGAAATTCTGTAAAAAGTCTGAAAATAAGATTTTGATGCAAATTCATGAGAGGATTCTGATGAAAATTCTGAGAGCATTATTATGGGAATCCTTAGAGGATTCTGATGGAAATCATGAAAGGGTTTCTATTGTCAACTTTTAGATTTGTGATCGGAATCTTGAAAAGATTCGGATCAGATTCCTACAATAATATTGATGGGAATTCTTCAAAGATTCGGATGATCCCTGAAAGGATTGTAATGGAAGTCCAAAGAATATTGTGGTTAGATTCTTGAGTATATTTTGATGAAAATCTTTAGAGCATTCTAACGAGAGCACAGTGGTTTAAAACTCAAAAAACACGATCATAAGCTTTTTCAGTGTCATAGAGTGAAAATATTGCTATACTATGTTCGGCAAAGTTACTGCATATGTTAAGCGGCAACTTTTGACATTGATAAATTTTTGAATAATTTACTCAAAAGTGATATAAAACTTTTATTTTCTCTGTTTGTCGATAAAAGCAATTGGTGTCCTCGACAAAGTTGTTGGAATTGTTAAATGAAGAAAAGTTGTCGAAGACACTTTAACTCTATCTATTAAAATAAAGGATTTATACCGATTTCCATATAAGAACCACTTCAAAAGTACAAATACTCACTTAACTTTTTTCGCAGCGATTTTCATGGCTTACTATGTTCTAGAACTATGTATATATTTTCAAAATATAAAACTATGCTGAACATACCAAGACAATATCTTCATTTTTTTTATTAGTTATGAGCATTTTATTGTGGAAAATTCATTTTTTTACACTAAAATATCTTGAAAAGTTGCAAAAAGTTGCAAACAAGAAAGGTCAACATCTGTACTATGCTTTCCAGGTGGATTCATCCGTGTCTTTGCCACTTATGAGTCAACTTATTTTGGTTATATTGCCTTATATGGTCGGCGTTAAGTCAGAGGGACTAAGTACAAAACTTGGGAAAATTGGATTATTCTTTCATTAGATGCGAAATCACCTTACCTCCATTTAACTTCGATCAGATTTGATGAATGCTGTAAATTGAGAGATACGTAATAAATTTACTTTGGATGATCAATAAAAATCGATAAAAGTATGCAGTCAGAGTGGACCAAGTGCTTATTACCATAACAGCGAAAATGATCAGCACGCTGAGGAATACATGGAATTGCAAAATATTTTAAAGGGATTTGTCAGATTTTTCGACATCGAATGATTCTTCTACTCATCCATCAATAGAAATTTAAAAACATTTCTTAATTCGATGCATTTGATTTTGATTTTTGATAATTTACCATATTTGGATGGGTGATCAGAAATTGCTACAATTTCTGTGCAGTCAGAGCGGACCAAGTGTTGAAAAGCAATAAACTGAGTGATTATTGCATTTTTCGAGTCAATTTCAGGTCCGATAGAAGTTTATGGTAGATCTATGGTATATGTATGGAACGTCCTAGAATCCGTTTATTGGACCAGTTTATTTTGGACGGTACTCAAGATTTTCACTTGGTCCACTCTGACTGAACGCATATTTGAAGTTTTCTGATCTTCAATGCCTTGACTCTCCAAAACCTTAATTTTCAAGCTATCGTAATGCCACTGATTTTGGTATTGAAAAAAAAAGACACGGACACCGTCTTCAGCCATTTAGCTGCACAGACTGTAACTTAACACTAGATAACGGACAAACATGCTCCAATGGTACAGCCGAGAAACATTACTGACGAAAAGTTTCAATGGCTGCAGCGGGAATCGAACCCACACCTCATGACACGATGCGCTCATTGCCTTGACGACACTAACCGCACGGCCACGAAGCCCACAAGATATGGATTATTGAAGAATTTACGATACTGGTGTCGAAGGGTCTTGATAACCTGTTCATCTTAGAGATTTACACCCAGTTTGTTAACATCAAGTGATCGTTATTTTCCTAGAAATTGTTCAGTCAGAGTGAACCAAGTCACTGAATGGTGGTCTTTAGTTCAGTCAGAGTGGACCAAGTACACATAGTCCATCAAAATATAGTTCTATCAGAGGTTTGCATTATGATTTTTCATGATTATTACTTCACATCGTATTGTTTGAAAGTAACACTAAGTTGTGTAGAAATTTTGAATCAAAATTTAAACGAGTTAAAAAATTACGGAACGTTAGACTTTAAGCTCATTTTTCTCAAAATATGAAACATCTCACTTGGTCCACTCTGACTTAACGCCGACCATATATGCTGCAATCTAACTATACGCGGTTCTAGTGGTACAACGTCACTGTATTTCATTGTAATTAACGAACCTACGGCCTGCTTTGATTGCTCAGAACCTATTCGACAAGATGATCTCTACAATCATTGACGATAATAAAAGGCTATCTAAAAGTACAAATCTCTACTAGTACACGGTGTCAATACTGCAATACCAAAAATTTAAAAAAAAAGTTATTCGTTATCTTTTAGTACTCCGTTACGATTTGGAACCATCTTTACACTCTTAAAAATAATGAAAATTACTCTGGACGTAATTCTGGTTATGACTGAATGACACATGATGTAAGTGATGGAACGACACAAAAACGTGTCCTTGAAGATGTATTGAACAAAAAATGTAATTTTAAATGTTAAAGGACACGAAAACGATGGAACTGTGATTGACATTTGCCGAATCAGACACTTACGTATTTGAAATTCGAAACAAATTTACGTCATTCGGCTCGCTTCTTTTATGTGCATCCCAAAAGATGTAAATCACATTATTTTTTGATACTGTGTACCGTTTAGCTTCTAACATGCTGTTTCAATTAACAAGTCCTCTTATTTGTCCTCCTACTTTTTGAATATGTTACAACCTATACCGCAGCAAACTTTAAAGCGAAACAATTAATATCCTTCGATCAGGTTTTTGATATTACAAGATGACGTAGGACAGTTGAATAAATAATGGATTTCAGTGCCACTGAACTGCCATCTAATGTTCATATAAGGCATCAATCAGACGGTCAAAATTGAAAAGGCGGCAATAGCAAAAGCAACCACATAAACTTTTCTGATAAACATATACCCCGTTGAATCCATACTTACTGCCATTTAGAAATTTGGAGGAATTGGCGAAGCGTACAAGGTCGTTGGCAGTTCTAAAACCCTATTATAAGAAAATACAGACAAATAGTGGAAAGTGAAATGCAAGAGTTTATCTTCTTAATCGCATGCTAGAGTCGTTGGATTAAGTGGTGACGAGTTTTAGAAAAGTAACATTGCAGAAACTTGATTATTCAGGTGAAAAGGAATTTGGATTTTCTATTCAGTACACTTTGGATGTTTCTATTCAGTACACTTAAAATAAAAATAATTAATTGAATAATATGAATTTGATACGCACATTGCATAATACACATCCACACGCAAAAAAATGTGCGGTAAGAATCACCATTTAAGGGAGATCACTTGAGAGCTCGCTCTGGAAATTTTCAGCAGACCAGAAATGCGCTTGATATTATCATGTCTGTTGTCGAAATCAGATTGAAGAAAATTATTCCTGTCAAATGCACCAGTTTATTATTAACGTAGTTAATTGTTCTGAAATACCATGGTAAATTTAAATTCAAGCATAGTCAGCTATGGTAGTAATTTTAAAGAAAGATATTTGTCCCGTGTACTGTACATAATATGTAACAATTAAACGACCAAGATGAACAAAATAATGACTTTTTGTACAAGGTTACAAATGAGTTATTAATAAGTGCTCAGATACACATAATCAATACTTAAGTTAAAAATATTCATTTTATCAACTGGCAGAAAACTGGCAAAGACACGCGAAGAGTCGGATGAGTCCACCTGGAAAATATAGTACAGATGTTAGCCTTTCTAATGCATATAATTTAGTTTGCAACTTTTTGCAACTTTTCGAGATATTTTAGTGTAAAAAAGGTGAATTTTCCACAATAAAATGCTCATAACTAATAGAAAAAATGAAGATATTGTCTTGGTATGTTCAGCAAAGTTTTATATTTTGAAAATACATACATAGTCCTAAAACACTGTAAGCCTTGAAAATCGCTACAAAAAATGTTAAGTGAGTATTTGTACTTTTGAAGTGGTTCTTATATGAAAATCGGTATAAATCCTTTATTTTAATAGATAGAGTTAAAGGGTCTTCGACAACTTTTCTTCATTTAACAATTCCAACAACTTTGTCGAGGACACCAATTGCTTTTATCGACAAACAGAGAAGATAAAAAATTTATATCACTTATAAGTATATTATTCAAAAATTTATCAATGTCAAAATATGCCGCTTAACATATGCAGTAACTTTGCCGAACATAGTATGGCAATATTTTCATTCTATGATACTGAAAATGCTGATGATCGTGTTTTTTGTGTTTTAAACCACTGTGGAGAGTCATAAAAAGATGTTGATGAGAATCCTGAGGATATACTGAATAAAATTCTAAAAGCATTTTGATAAGATTCATAAGTGCGTTTCGATAATTGTTCTTAAAATATTTCAACGAGAACCATGAGGGTATTCGAAGAAAAATCCTGATTTTTAACGTAGATGAGAGTCCTTAAATTATTCCTGAGCCTATTCTGTTCAGATCTAAAAGAATATCGAGAAAATCATCTTAAATTTACTTAAATATCACTAGCATATCATTTTTAACTTTTGACGAATTCCATCTAGAATGAGTCGAAAAAACTAAAAATCGTACTCGATTGTCTTTGATTTGGATTCAATTTTGCACATGTTTTTGGTTTAGTACAATTAGTGTTTTCCATAGAAAAAATGATCATTTTGACTCAAGAATAACTTTTGAGAAAAATGTTCTATGAAGAAATTGTAGCGAACCATTTGGACTACAAGAAAAATATACACTAAAAATACTTTATTTATTTGCAAAAAAAAATCCAAAACAAACCTCTAATTTCAAATAACACAAAAACCCCATTTTTATTTTTTTATTTTACTATAGAATCTTGATAGTAAAATATTATTTAAATGTGAAAACAGGTTGTTTTTGTTAGTTATTTGCGATTCATATCCACTTACTTATTTTTCTTGATTGAGTATCGCGAATAGCTAATGAAATTGGCCTATTTAAATATTTAAATAATATTGTTTTCATTGAAATATTGAAAATGGCTACTTCTAGAGAAATTATCCATATAATCATTATGGTTCAGAATCATTTCAAGATTCTTATTGTGTCATCAGAACGTTTTTATTTTGACAAAAAAAATCAAAACTCTGAAAATCGACCAAAAGTTGTTCTTAGAAAAAAATTATTGTTAAAAATTTCTCCATCATGAAACTTTGTCCCAAACATCTGTTTACTATCGAGATTCTATGGTGAAAATTTTAAAAATATTAAAAAATGGTGTTCCCACGTAATTTAAAATTTAAGTTTTTTTTTTATTTTTTTATACACATAAATAAAACATTTTTTAATGTATATTTATTTCATATAGAATCATCATCATCAGAACGTTTTTATTTTGACAAAAAAAATCAAAACTCTGAAAATCGACCAAAAGTTGTTCTTAGAAAAAAATTATTGTTAAAAATTTCTCCATCATGAAACTTTGTCCCAAACATCTGTTTACTATCGAGATTCTATGGTGAAAATTTTAAAAATATTAAAAAATGGTGTTCCCACGTAATTTAAAATTTAAGTTTTTTTTTTATTTTTTTATACACATAAATAAAACATTTTTTAATGTATATTTATTTCATATAGTCCAAACGGTTCACTACAACTTATTCATAGAGCATTTTTATCTTAAATCAACAGTTTCGGAGTTAGAATTTTTCAAACATGTTGGATTCGAAAAATAATAGGCCATTTTCAAAAGTTATTCTTGAGTCAAAATGATCAATTTTTCTATGGAAAACACAAATTGCATCATACCAATATCATGTGCAAAATTTACTGCAAATTGAAGATGGTCGAGTTCTTTGACTGAACTGTGACTGTGGAAAACGGTATTTTGCCTAAAGCTTCTCAAACTTTTCTTACAAAAAAATAACTCAACCAAAGTATTGTATTGTTAGTATATCAATTTGATTTGAAATTGCTACAATTATCTATTATTTCCACATTTCACTTACAACAGTTCACTTGCACCGAAGCATCTAATAAAACCCAAATTTTCATTTTGTTGAGATTTCATGATTTAATATATTACATATGGGCATTTTTTTTAAATTATCGGACAGGTTTGGGCCGGAGGTTCTCCGATGTGTAAGAAATTTTCACCAGAGGTAGAGCTCGTGGATACATGAGACGAATTCCATCCAGAATGAGTCGAAAAAAAAAATAAAAATCGTGCTCGATAGTCTTCGATTTGGATTAAATTTTGCACATGTTTTTGGTATGCTAGAATAAGTGTTTTCCATAGAGAAATTGATCATTTTGACTCAAGTGTAACTTATGAAGTTTAATGCACCAAATATTTTTGAAATATTAAAATAGGCCATTTTCATTAGTTATTCGTGATTCTCCATCAAGGAAAATAAGTAAGTGGAAAGAAATATGATCTTTACTCTCGAAAACGTATTATTATTAATGGAGAAACGCGAATAACTTATGAAAAAGGCCTATGTTTATATATAAACATATTTTTTGCATTAAACTCGATATTATTCGAAAATAGCTACTTCTAAAAAAAATATGCATGGAATCATTATGCCTTAGAATCATTTCAAGATGCTTTCTGTATCATCAAAACGTATTTATTTTGACAAAAAATCAAAATTTTGAAAATCGACCAATTGTTGTTCTTAGAAAAACTTTTTTATTAAAAATTTCTCCATCATGAAACTTTGTCCTAAACTTCTTTTTACAGTCAAGATTCTTTGGTGAAAATTTTAAAAAAATAATAAAAACGGGGTTTTTGTCTAATTTAAAATTCAAGTTTTATTTTTGTTTTTCTATGGAAATAAATAAAATATTTTTTCAGTGTATATTTTTTTCTTATAGTCCAAACTGTTCACTACAACTTCTTCATAGAAAATTTTTCTCTAAAATCAACAGTTTCGGAGTTAAGTTGCACGCAAAAATTTATAGGCCATTTTCAAAAAATATACCTAAGTCAAAATGATAATTTTTCTATGGAAAACACTTATTCTACCCCGAGAGAGAGGAGACAGCTCACTGACAACTGGCTTGTTTTTTTTTTTTGACTTCTTTGATTTATTCTTCTCATGTTTGGGTTGTACACAATGGTTCGGAGATCACAAACTGGGTCAAAACCATTTTCACATCCCATTTGTTATCAAAAAATATCATAAAATTTAAAAAATTTAAAGCAATTTGAGTCCAATCGACAAGATTTAAATATTGAACGATTTTATATGCGAGGGCACAGGAAAACAACCTTAATTTTCAATCACATCCAGTTTTAGTTTAGCCAAATTCTGACGGTTTTTCACGCTCTTCCCATCGAATGTGCGGTTTTCCAGTGACAGTTGATGACAGGTTCCCTTGACTTTTGGGAGTTCGCAATCGAAGCCAGCTGTCTCCTCTCTCTCAGATTCTACCATACTTAAAACATGTGCAAAATTTAATCCAAATCGAAGATGGTCGAGTTCGGTGACTGACCGATTTGACATGGAATCCGTCATGACCAAAAGTGAAATTTAAAAAACAATATAGTAGCCTATTTTCCCGGAAAACTCTAGATGAATTTTCACGATTTCCGTATATACCTCAAACTTCATACCTTCATATCTCCTAGACTATGCATCGTAGAACAAAAGTCTTTGAGTGAAATCGAAAGGAAATTTCCTCAGCAATCTGTTAAAAAAATATAAAAAGAAAAACATTTCCCGGAATTTTTTTCACCATGGAGAAAACTGTACGAAAAATAGCGAAAAAAAAATATCGTCTGTATCATGCCAAATTTTCAAAAAAATATTTTCTGTTTCATCAATCCATAGACGCCAAAGTGGTATATTTTACCGTTTAGGCGACAGAACTGAAAAATCGAAGACCACACGCTTCCAATAAGAAAATATGTTCTATTGTGGGCCTCATAACCGTGCGTTAACGGCGACAGTTATTTACACGCATTGTAAGTGTAACGCAGTAAACCATTGTTACTTCTCCAGTTAGAAAAAGCTTTTCGTTAAATGGAGCACTCTGCATTGTGGATGGTGAAAATTAGTCTAGAGTTTTCCGGGAAAACAAGCCACTATTTTTTTTTTTAATTTCACTTTTAGTCATACATCCACGAGCTCTACCTCTGGTGAAAATTTCATACAAATCGAAGAACCTCCAGCCCAAATTGTCCGATAACAAAAAAAATCCCCATATCAGCAATTCCTAAATCAAAAAGTGGAACTTTATGACTAAACCAGAAATTTGGCAAAAAGATCGATTATATCAAATGTACTCCAAAACAGCCAAGCAAACCAAATTTCACGAAACATTTAGATCTAATGGTTTTATTCGAATCGGCATCCATATGTCACAAGATATCTTATTTTTTAATTTAAAAATTTAATAAAACACATTGGAATTTATTGAGAATCACTGGTAAGAAGAACGTGTACCTTACTTTCCCGCATTGTTGTATGAGTCTATTACCTAACTGAAAAGCGTTTGGTAATGAGTCATTACGTAACGCATTTTAGTTGCGTTATGGTTCATTACGCAACGCTTTTCAGAAACGTAATAAAGCACATGTGATTTATATAACTACCATTCTTAGAAAAACGAAGAGGTCTAAAAATTTTCGTTCCTTGGATTTGTGTAACTGTCATTACTTTATTGTTGCAAGGGAATTTCGACGTATCCTCCAGCAACAACTGAATATTCGCATCCTCCATGTCTCTTCAGAACATAAATATCTACCCCAGAATCTGCCAGTAGAGACACGGACGATCGACGAAAGCAGTGTTCTGTGTAATCTGCTGGTGACGGTGACTTCAGAGATTTGGCTTCCAAGACCAGCCAGGGCAACTTCTACTGCCGACTCAATTTCAATCGGAACATCAGCATTGGAATTGCTCATTGTTTCAAATAATGATGCTATCCGGACGATAGTTTTAAAAATTGAGACAATTGCTCAGTACAACCTACTATGATCAAAATTTCTTAAACATGGCTACGGACGACCATGTGCAGATTGATGAGGAATAGTTTTAAAAATAATGCCTAAGTAAACTTTTATGAAATTTCAAAAAATATTGTACGCAACTCGGTGCAGAACTCGATTTTTACAGCACTCGTCGTAATTATCCAACTCAGCAAGCCTCGTTGGATAAACATACGACTCGTGCTGTGAAAATCTTCATTCTGCACCTTGTTGCGTGAACTACTACAGTCATCTCTCCCTTACTCGATATTGAAGGGACCATCGAGTTAGGGAGGTATCGAGTTACAGAATACAAAAGCAGTGCAACTGCGTTCCAAGGGACCATCGAGTTAGCCATGAAAACCAACTTTTACTATGGTTCTCTAACTCGATATCGAGATACGGAATATCGAGTAAGGGAGAGTTAACTGTATTTAATGTTTTAAAAATTTCCGGCCATGTACTCAGTATCAAAATCATTGTGGATGCATTTGGAGGCGTAATTATTCCCCTGCACAAATCCGTTTGAATTTTGAGAGTTTATATCCTGAATCTTAGAATATGAGCAAAAAAGTTCAACAATGCCGTCCATAACAGGTCAGCAATAAGAGTTCATGTACAGGTAGGTGATAGTAGGTAAGTTTGACACACATTTCATTACTTCACATAACAGTAGGTAACCCATTCAGAATTGATTAAAATTATTGATTTGATCCGAAAAAGATTAAATAGATTTTATGATTCCTGCACATCCCCATCGACATGGAACGACCAGCTGTACTGCCAACTTGCATAGTGTAACCAAGCGTATGTCCAAACCAAAAAACACACTGGGTGCCATTCCCGCTGCAGTAGGGAGGAAAGTCAGGATTCCTCCACAAATGCCAACCAGTCCCACTCCTGCCACATTCTGCACCTGGTGCTAGTCCGGTTGCCCGTGCTCTCAGCCACCTCCTTCGCCAACAATATTGCCTAACCTTACAGTAACATTGCAGGACACCCTCTGCTTTCTCAGCCAAGCACTACATATAACGTGTGGAAACCCGAATCACTGCTTCCGTAACTGATTGCCACACAGTAAAATAGATGCCCTTAATTAGCTTACAATACGCGTGAGAGTGTGACTTTAAAGTTATGATCCCATTACCGGTAGTAGAAAGTACAAAGTTGCCACCCACTCACCTACCAATAATAGCAGCAAAATGAATATGACACGCGAATGTAAGGTGCACAAAACCTTCGAACGCGCAATAGCACGCCACTCCGCGTGGACGCAACAGGTACAAATTCTCCGCGCCATAGGTCGTCGTCGTTCCGTGACATGCTTTTCCATCAGGATTCGAGTCAGGTTGGAGAGGAGGGAGAGAAACAATTGTCCTAGCACCAGGGACAGCACGCTTGGTTACCCACAAGTTGGCATCTGCACGCGCTCACCGCTGCTGCTGACCCAAGGAAAATACGATCCGCTGAATGGCGAATCAGCACAGCGGGAAAGGAAACGGCCGAGACGCACCGCACAGTGCGATGAAACTCAAAAAAGATGGTCAAAACCTCTAAAAAAACGTTTGAAAGCATTAAAAATGACTACAAAATCATGCAAAAAGATTTGACATAGGATGAGTATTCATGATGTTATGGTCAAACAGAGGTGATTTTTTAATAACATGAGGAAAAATTTTGAGAAAAATACTTACTAAGACTTGTTTTGATTTAAAGACATGGACACCGTCTTCATCCATTTAGCCGCACAGACTGTAACTTAACACTAGACAACGGACAAGCATGCTCCAATGGCACAGCCGAGAAACATTCCTGACGAAAAGTTTTAATGGCTGAAGTGGAATTTGAAACCAACTTATCATTAATTTATTTTTGTACAGAATGATGCATAAAATTTCAAAATCGATTGGAAAATTACAATTTAATGTTTCACTGAAGGTCATACAGTGCCCGTCCGTTTTTGGATGTGAGCATGGTTCGATTTTGGCAACACAAAAATTCATGAGTCAGTCAGCAATCTATTAATCTAAATATTTCTGTGGGCGTTTTTGAAGCATAACATGTTCAAAGCATTCATTCATTTATTTAGTTAACATCTAAGGGGCTGTCCATTAATTATGTAAGGGTTTATGGGGGGAGGGGGGGTTTCAAATTTCTTACGCGCCATACAATTTATTTTAAATTTTCATACAAAAAATCTTACCATGGGGGGAGGGGGGGTTGAAAAACCCCGAAAATTGTCTTACGTAATTAATGGATCGCCCCTAAACAGATAACACTGAATCAACAATCTCACGCCACAAAACTCGGTTCGTGGCCGCATCTCTCCATCCTCGGTTCTGCCCAACGCTCGCCAAATCGATACGCACTTGATTCGCCCACCTACCTCGCTGCGCTCCACGCCTTCTTGTACCAACCGGATCCGAAGCGAACACCATCCGGCATTCTTGCAACATGCCCTACCAGGCGTTGCAGAATTCGCTCTCATTTGAGTATGAAGCACGATCAAAGCAAGCAAAGACAAACATCCCATCTGTTGCGGTCCACGATCGTCATTGTATCGCAAGGTGTAACAAGTCTGATAAATGGAAGGATCGAGCGAGAGCCCCAATGAGAGAGCGATGATAAAATCCATTTTTCTCGCTTGTTTACCGTTGGGGATAGGCGTTTTTCTTTACTGGCACGTTAAACAATCCACGAACTTCCAATAGCAATAGTGTCCCCCAGACTTGGAGCATGTTTAGAGGGGTTTTATCATGCACTACTATCCCCCCAATCTGATCAAAGTTGTTGCAGTATACGATAAACAGTCTCTCATAATGTGCAGCATGTTATGATAGTTACAGAGAGCGATACGTGAGAGATTCTCTCAATTTTCTCAGTATTCAATCCCTGTGCCCTACCCATCGTACCCTTCCAGCTTTGGCCACCTTCTGGATACTGGGTTCGCTGTAGAGTTGGGCGAGCTCGTGGTTCATCCTTCGTCGCCACACGTCGTTTTCCTGCACATCGCCAAAGATCATCCTAAGCACCCGACGTTCGAAGACTCCAAGTGATCGCAAGTCCTCCTCGAGCATCGTCCACGTTTCATGCCCGTAGAGGACTACGGCCTTATAAGCGTTTCATACATGGTACGTTTGGTGCGGGTGTGAATCTTTTTGACCGCAGCTTCTTGTAGATGCCATGATGCGCCTCCGTATTTCACGTTATGGTCAGCCGTCAGCAAGGATCCAAGGTAGATGAACTCGTCGACCACCTCGAACGTATCCCCGTCTATCGTAACACTGCTACCTAGGCGAGCCCTGTCGCGCTCGGCCCCATCAACTAGCATGTAGTTTGTCTTGGTCGCAACTTTTGCTGCCTCGCGTTTCAGGCGGGTGTACAGGTCTGCCACCTTTTCAAATGTTCGACCGAAAATCTCCATATCATTTGCAAAGCAAACAAATCGACTGCATCTCATGAAAATCGTACCCCATCTCTTAAACTCGGCTCTCCGCATGACACCTTCTAACGCAATATTGAACAATAGGCACGAAAGGCCGCATTTAGAATGGCGATCGCTCGAACGTTCTCACAATCTAACTTGTCGCCCTTCTTGTAGATGAGGCATATTACCCCTTCTTTCCACTTCTCCGGTAGCTGTTCTGTTTCCCAGATTGTACCTATCAGCCGGTGCAGACAAATGGCCAGCCTTTCCGGGCCCATCTTTATTAGTTCAGCTCCGATACTATCCTTACCAGCCGTTTTGCTGTTCTTGAGCTGGTGAATGGCATCCATAACCTCCCTCAAAGTGGGGGCTGGTTGATTTCCATCGCCAGCAGAACTGACAAAGGCATTTCCTCCGTTGTCCCGAGCTTTTTTGCTAGTGCTGCTGCGCGTATGCTGTTGCGACATCCGGTTGCTTGAGCCGCTCTAGGTCGTACTGGGGCAGCCGTCGGTACCGCACGTTGTTAACAATGAAGAGTTTTGGGCGCAGTTAAACCATCGGCAGATACCTAGTGGTCAGAGTCTATGTTTGCGCCACGATAGGTCCTGACGTCGATAATGTCGGAGAAGTGCCGTCCATCAATCAGAATGTGATCGATTTGTGATTCTGTCTGCTGTGGTGATCTACATGTGTATCGGTATGGAAGGCTGTGCCTACTTCCAGGTGCTACGAATGGCCATATTCTTGGAAACGGCGAAATCAATTAGTCGTAAGTCGTTTTCGTACGTCAACCGGTGGGCGCTTAACTTTCCAATAGTTGGTCTGAACTCCTCCTCCTGGCCAACCTGAGCATTTAGATCTCCTATGATGATTTTGACGTCGTGATTTGTGCAGCAGTCGTACTCGCGTTCGAGCTGCGCATAAAAAGCGTCTTTATCATCATCAGTGCTTCTGGAGTGAGGGTTGTGCACGTTTATTATGCTGAAGTTGAAAAACCAGTCTTTGATCCTCAACTTGCACATTCTCTACTCGATGCTATCCGGGCAGATGCCGAGGTCGGTCCTGCGATTGCGGTAGTAGGAAGCATCCGGTTCAAGGCGCCCCGATGACCTTTTGCCGGTGCTATTTCGCAAATTACTCAGCTACCCGGCGGTGGACTCAGCCTACTCCGACTCGACGTTGGTCGGTCAAGTGCCAGGGCCGGTTCTGCAATTCCAGTTGAAGGATGGCTTCCGGCTACTACGCTACGCCCGCTCTACTCGCTCTAGTCCCCGACGGAGGATCTAGCCTACTCCGATCGTGACCCGGAGCTCTCTGGTCTACACGCCATCTCCTTTGCAGCAACGACATAATCGCCGTTATGCCCCTGTTCACCTGGCCATTGTGTCCAACCTAATGGTATTCCACACATTCCTAATGTTTCTTTACGGTTAGCATGCGATGTCCTCAGCTAGAGTGATGCAGATGGGGATCATTCCGGCGATAACGTACACTGCCTCCGATGATATAGTGCGGTAGGCACTCGCCACCAGTATTGCCATGAGCCGGAACTTACCTGCCAGCTTATCTCGGTTACGTTTGGTTCCCAACGCTGCAGCCCAAGCCGGGACACCGTACCTCAGTATAGACGATGATACGGTCGCCAGAAGACGCCTCGTACTGCTTCTTGGTCCTCCAATGTTGGGTCCTAGCTACGATGTTAGCTGCTTTCGCTGCAATTTCGCAGGCATAGTCGCGTGTCTGTTGAAGTTTAGCCTGTCGTTGATTATTGCTCCAAGGTACTTTAGAGAGCGTTTTATGATGAGCCATCTGCAGCTTGACTAAGTAGTAAGTAGCTGAGTAATTCGCGAAATAGCACCGGTCAGCA
This sequence comes from Aedes aegypti, assembly GCF_002204515.2. Classification (NCBI taxonomy): domain Eukaryota; kingdom Metazoa; phylum Arthropoda; class Insecta; order Diptera; family Culicidae; genus Aedes; species Aedes aegypti. The sequence goes on along the minus strand of NC_035109.1, from coordinate 102,145,795 downwards.
TCTCCACCTCCTCCGCAGTCTCGCCAGTTATCGCAAGAATGACATCATCTGCGAACCCGACGATCTCTACTCCATTCCATTCCATTCCACAAGGTTAGCACTGCATCGTACATCATGTTCCACAATGTTGGACCAAGTATGGATCCCTGTGGAACTCCCGCCGTGACTTCAATTGACATCCGTCCCTGGTTTGTATCGTAGACCAGTATCCGGTTCTGGAAGTAACTTTGCAGAACTTTACACAGATATTCGGGAACCCGCATTCTGTGTAGGGCAGCGGCGATAGCCTCCCAACTGGCACTGTTGATCGAGTTCTTGATGTCTATTGTTACCACTGTGCAGTATCGATTACCTCTCCTTTTCTGCTTGGATGCTTTCTCCGCGCACGCGATAACTGCCATAGCATCCACCGTCGAATACTTTTTACAGAATCTTAACTGCCTTTTCGACAATACGTTCTCGCCTACCGTGTAGATCGTTAGCCTGCCGAGGATGACCTTCTTCAGAAGTTCGTCAAGAGTATCCAGCAAGCTGCAATATATTGATCTATATGAAGAGGGATTTCCTGATGGTTTTCCCGGTTTTGGCAGCATCTGCACCTTCCATCTGTCTGGGAAGCAGCCTTCCGCTAGACACCTCTGCAACGCTGTCCTGAATATGTCTGGGTAAGGTATGGGCGGCCACGCGGTTGGAGCGTAGGAAAGAGACCGTTCACTATCGCCTTCAGTTTGTCGGGACACATTTCAGCTGGGATAACTGGGCCCTTGATCTTCGCCATCATTATTCGATAGGCGTTGCCCCAGGGATTTCTGTCAGCTTCCCGGCACAACTACTTGTAGCAGTTTGTTTTGCTCGTCGCTATTTCCCGTTTGAACGCGGCTCTGGCCAGTCGGTAGGTCACTTTACGTTCATCCATGCTGGCTTTGGATCTAGCTCTCTGCACGCGTCTTCTGGCTCTCAAGCAGGCTGCGCGAAGGGTGCTGAGTCTGTCGTTCCACCAGTATGCAGGACGCCGTTGATTCCTTGGCTCCAATTTTCTCGGCATAGTTGCGTCACACGCTCTCGCCAACGCTTCTGTCAGCTCTCTTGCATCCATGTTTGGAGCGTCGCTTACTGCTCGGAGTGCTTCGACGAAAAGATCCTTGTCGAAATGTTTCATCTTCAGCCTTCGTTCTCTATTCCTCCTCTGCCATACTGCACAACTTCTCTGGCCAACGCAGTAGTGGATCGCTTGATGGTCACTGTGGATGTGTTCTTCGCTAGCTCCTCGGTTCATATGGGTGATCCGTTAATTTTAACGATGACGAAACCATCCTATGAGCGTTCGACTACTTCTTGAATAGGGAATCTGCCCATTACTTGGATCGCCGTCGTCCCTGCTCTGTCTGCTACCCAATTGCCATTATCTCCTTACGTGCTGTATTCTTCTTCTTCTTTTGACCGTTCACGGTGCGCCAGTCACTGCCGTTCTGCTGGCTGACGCACTCATTGTCGCTTCTCTGCTTTTTGGGATCTACCTGTTTTCCTGCTGTATCCCTCGTTCCTTTCTCCGAGCGGGTGATAGGATTGCTTGTAGGCTTCTCCTGTGCAACGACTGTTGCATTCACCAAAATCAATGCACTGTGTATATATAAATGGTTCAATAAATGACGAATCTATGACAAAATGTCGAAAGGACAAAAGGTCGAAAGACAAAAGGTCGAGAGGACAAAAGGTCGAAGGACAAAAATGAAGGGACAAAAGGTCGAAAATCTTTTATCAAAGAAGGAAAAATTTTCCACAAAACTAATAATTTTCGACTTTTTGTCCTTTCGACCTTTTGTCTTTCGACCTTTTGTCTTTCGACCTTTTGTCTTTCGACCTTTTGTCCTTTCAACGTTTTGTCTTTCGATCTTTTGTCCATAAACCGTTCCATCGCATGAAATAAGATATTTCTCCAAAGAAGAATATTGGGGGACGGACCTGGTGTAGTGGTTAGAACACTCGCCTCTCACGCCGAGGACCTGGGATCGAATCCCATCCCCCGACATAGTCACTTATGACGTAAAAAGTTATAGTGACGACTTCCTTCGGAAGGGAAGTAAAGCCGTTGGTCCCGAGATGAACTAGCCTAGGGCTAAAAATCTCGTTAATAAAGTCAAATCAATCATCAATCAATTAAAAAAGAATAAATTCAACCTGTTCTTTTTTATTAATACTTAGTACAATGTTTCAAAACATGTCTCAAAGACAACTAAGGTCTTAACTACCTCTACAAAAAGGATAATAAATCTTTTAGCTGTTTAGTGGAATACCTGTAAGTTAGTGAAACCCGAATTCAGTACTATACCATTTAATTCCACTAGAGTTTGTATCCTATCTTCAATGTCGTGTGCCAGACTCGACTTCGAGTCTAGTACATGAAACTGAAAACGGACTTACAGTTGAGGTCGAAAAACGCGTATCTTTCAAAGGATACAAACTCTAGTGGAATTTAATAGTATACATAGTATCGTAATCCGGGGTATCATTGATCAGCGGGGTAAAATTGCATCATCTCGTTAAAAGTTCGTATCAGCATTTATTGATGAAACATTTCCAAATCATGAATAGTGCTTCGCTTTCTCATATTTATGAGCTAATGAAAGTCTAGATTTTTGCAAAAAATGCGGAAATTTGTCAACTTTTCGAAACGATGATTTCAATGATTTAGCTGACACTACTGAAGATTGATGTCTGACATAAGTTCTGAAAAAAATATGCACAAGAAAAATGCGATTCTCACTAAAAATGGCCTCGCCAATAACGATTCCGTTGTCAAAACTTTCATAAGTACGCTGAATTAGGATACATTAACGAATTACTGCTACGAATGTAGAATTCCCTTAGGCAATCGCCTACATTTAGGTGTATTCTGTGGTTCGACGTGTTTTTAATTTTAATATAGCTCAAAAAGTATATGAGTTTTTAGCGTTTGGGCATCATATTCGGCTTCAGGGGACACGATTTAAGTAAGTAACGACATTTTAAATATTACCGAACATTGTTTACATAAGTGATCAATGTTACCCCATATTAGCAAAATTAAAAAGTAGCAAAAACATGTTTTTGAACATGCTTAAATCTTTCAAAAAACAAAATACAGTGTACAGTCACGAGCTATGCGTGACAGTACTTGTTTGAAAAATATAAAATTGGCAACATTTGCATTTTCAAACGAAATATTTAAGAAATATTCAAAAAAATGATCAATGTTACCCCGGATTACGGTACCAATTTCGGTTAGATTTACTTACCTCTAAAGCGTTTTGACCGGGCGTTTTCAGTTTCATCCCACTGTGCACCACCTCTATTATTGCCCCGTCCATTTTTGTCCTCGATAATGGAGAGGAAAATCATTTTTCGTTGAGACAAAGGCCCAAACCAAAAACAAAAAAAAAATGGCGTGGTAAATTGCCATCTCGCGAAATGGACCAATTTGTTGATTCGAGTCGTTTCTTTTTATTTTATCTCGTCCCCAACTTGGTTGAGCTCCTGATGTTTATTGTTTCGTAGAAGTGGAAGGCCATTATTTTCGGGTGGACAGACAGATGGACAGGCACATGGAGAAGCTCGGAGTAAAGCCGTTTGAACAAGCGGTACTGAAGACTTGGTTATAGCGTTCTGCAAGGATTAAGTGAAGGAATCATTTTAGTAGAATTCTACGCAGATCAATACTTGTACAACTCACATTAAAGTTTTCTTCCTCATATTTGAACATCATCTTATTCAAGCAACAAACCATAGACCACTGATTATGAATGTAGAGCTATAGACCTTGAGCTTTACATTCATGATTTGCGGTCTATTGTTTGAATTAACTCTCATCTCTTGGTACAAGAGAATGACTCCATGGCAGAAGGGCGTAAATATCAATTAAAATTATTCTATAGGACATGTCCCCAAAAACATCAGCCGATATTTAATTTCTTTTATGTTGACATTAAAATGCTTCCACCTTTCCAGCAGCCCAAATTGAATCGTAATTCAGTATCACCGTAGAACAATTGCTCGCTTGTTTATCTCTCCGTACTCGAATATGACAGTCTGCCTTCCCCAAACACAATGGGAATGGTAACCGTTCCACTAGGAATGAACTGCACAGAAATTACAATAAAACAATCAGCGCTACAAACCATAATCACCCTTCGCCATGATTCGAAATTGAAAACACAACTTTTCTAATTAGTCCCTCCGGAAAACCCTCTGCCAGGCCCCTGCAAGGCTTTTCTTGAAATGGGTACAAGGACCAGCGGTAGGGGAACCAGTCGTGGTCGTTTCCTGTACATAGAAACCTATTCGAATGGGTTCCCGTTGCACAATTGTTCGAATCGACAATGTAGCAAGAAAAAAGTTTCTTTCTTCTGTTCTCGTTGATTTTAAACGTATGAGTCTTCAAAGAAGTTTTTCATGATTGAGTTTTGCAAAAACTCAAGAAAAAAGTTGAATAGAGAAAGTATGAGTAGTAGAGTAGTATTACGGTTATTATTTTTAAATAAACTTTTTTGTTTAAGAAAGCTAGTAATCGTTAGGAAATGTATGTTTTTTTTGTTTTCCACTGGGTATTGTCCGCAGAACTTCTGAAAGATTTCCGGTCTTCCTCTTTCAACGTCCGTGCTCCGTGCTAGTAGAGAGCGACTGGAAGAATCAATGTTTCATACAGCGCGGATTATGTTTCAGTTTGCACACTCGGTGCGAGACTAGAAAATGGTGTGAGGCGTAGACGCATGAATCACGAATAGTACCAAGTGTGTAAAGATGCGACTATTATTAAGAGTGTAAAAGACAGCAGACTTCAGTGGGCTGGTCACTTTGTGCGAATGTCAGAAGAAAGATTTGTTAGAATGATATTTAGCAGGGAACCAGGTAGAGTCGGCGGCTTCGTGGTAGATCACGAATACGCTGGTTGTAAGCAGTGGAAGACAACTTGGTGACCCTAAGCGTTCGTGGTAACTTGAGAAGTATTGCCCAAGATCGACGAAGATGGAGTTATAAGCCAATTCAAGTGAAATTTTATGAAGACAGTTACTTATAGAGTTTAGTGGCATTCGAAATACGATACTTCTAGAATCAATGATAGCAAAGGAAAATTTTGCTTCTTAAATATTCGATTGGAACCATTGTGCACTGTGCGAGCTGGGTAAGCAATTTCTGATTGGAGCGGGTCAAGCGAAACGCTCGCCCATTAGAGGCTACGTGAGCTGGAATTCGAATTTATTCATTTCGGTGCTGCCATTATTGAGCCATTGGGCGTCGTGCCGTTAAATTTTGTTTGTCTGTCCATCCAAAATAAGCCCTTTCTAAAAATGAATAGAAAATTAATTATGCGATATCTAGATTTTAGATGTTGACGATTTTTTTTCCTTCCAGGTCGTTTAGAATTCATTATAGTCTTCTAGGTATAGAATTAAGCAAGTAAAATGGTGTGCTCAGTAGGAGCGAAAAATGGATTTCATTATAGTGATTTCAAAAACAATTACTGTGTATGGTTGTCCGTAATTTTGGTGGTTTTCCTTTTTCTCTAGGTTGTGTGGAAACCGGTGGAGCTGAAACGACATTTTTCTTCTTTCAACTTGTTTTATGGTTCTCTTCCAATTAATTTTATCACATTCCTAACTGGTTTTACATATTGTTTGTGTTGTCGTTCTTATATCACAGTGTGGCGTGTTCTTGACTTCTTACTTTTTCGTGCGTGAAATAAAGCAAACTCTAGTGATCGAGATGTGTCTATTCATTTTGCTGTTGCGAGCTCTCCTCCTTGATATTCAATCATTTGCCTTCTCCGTAACTAACCGATGTCCTAGCTCCTTGACGTTGTTAACTAACAAATAATTGGCTGCAAAGTTGTGCACATTAAGCATAAGTAAACTCAAAATTTAATCTTCAGCCCAATATCCAATATATCGTATAGTTGTTGTGAATAAAATCTTTTACAATCGTTCAAGAGACTAATGTTAGCTGAATGCTCAGATACTTATTTCAAATTTCTACTTTTTCTTTCCATCCTTAAAAACTTCCATCCAACAGGACCAAGTCGAACCAGCGATGGATGAAGCTCCGGACGACGGTGCAGATCTCGTCAGCCATGTCGGTCAAAAAGCCACCACTAAAACGAGAGGATTCCTTCTTGAAGCGGTTTTCCACCCGACAGATACCGGAGGCACAGGTGAGGTCGATTTTGGACGTATCATCATTCAAATTCACTCAAATCTATTATTTGACTCTATGACGCTACTCCGAACTCCATTACTCCGAATAAGTCACTATCCTGAAAGATTCCCTAGAGAATGCTTAGTCAACACCAAAATAATATAGTTTGCGGGATGGGACATTCCGCATAAAGACGTTTCGCATAAGAACGTTTGGCATAATGAGAATTATATGCAGTGTTCAAAATTCTGTATTTTCTTGTATGGAGCTGCATTATGCGAATTTTAATTGTATCTTTATTTGTAAGTTAATTTTTATAACAATATACCGTTTTGACTCATATTCCTAACACTTAAGGCCAACAGTGAATTCAAATGCACCTGGTGGGCACAAATTAGTCGATATTTATGATTTGTTTTGTTTCTTCGCAATGTCTTACTGTTAGCTGTTGGGTGTACCGATAAAAATATTTATTGAAATTTGTTTAGTATTGGTTTTACGTAAAAAAATGGAACAACATTTTGATTCAAATGCTGAACACTGTGTTCATTCTATCTCATATTCCGAACACCTTGATTCAAATTACGAACAGCACGAATAAATCGTATTCAAATGAATAATTTCGCAAATAAATTTGTTTGAGCTACTTTTACTGGTCTCGAACTAGTGAATCATCACTACTCCCGAGGTATAAAATAGATTGGAAGATGATTAACCCGTTAACGCCAAAGATATCTCACAATTGGAATTTCGCTCCGTTATTGTTATTCATAGTCGTATTCCCATAAATTAAACCTGATTCCACCTATGGTGGGGACCCAACAAAATTCTTGAAAGTGTATCGTCCATATCTAGCTGTTCTATAATTTTTTTTTTTTTTTTTTTTGAGATTAATCAAATATATTTTCATTCTCTTTGACCCATTACAATGTAAACAAGTTGAAAAAAAAACTGCAGGTGAGGGGTAATTCATAAAATACGTAACGTACAGAAGAGGAAGGAGGGGGTTACAAGGAAACGTGACTACCCAGGTATGCTGCTTAAACGCTTTTCCAACTAATTTAAATCAGCCTTTGTTTGAACAAAAGCTGTTCATAGTCTTCACACTCTTTTCTTCAGCTTTTAAACATCTAATTCTGGCGATTTTATTCAGCCTTAGGCTTAATTGAAGCTTTGTAGAAGGCTGAACAAAGGTTTAGCATGCGCTTATCCAAGCTCCCTTGAATGACTATAATTATATTTTTAGAGCGGATGTCAAACTTCGTAAGCTTAACGATCGCTTATTCATACTTTATTCAACAATAAACCATAAAAGTGTAAAAATATTAACAGGTTCATGGTTTTGGGGTTTGTCAATGCCGCATACAATTCCAAACACATAGTGGATATATATTGTGTAATTTAAAGACAAAGATGATTAATTATGAACAGTTGAGAATTGAACTGGGATCCACCGATTTATTACTACTTACCTTGACCTTGGGTTCTATCACAATAATTGTCTACCTCGCGATTTGCAGGTTTGTTACTCGAAAAATTCGATGAAACTGGTTTTCAACAAACATGAATTTCGTGTACGACCCCTACTTTCGTGTGAATATTATTCTTGACCTATGGCGGTATAAAAATTAGATTATGGAAGATGATTTGATTATATATTTAAATTCCTTAATTCCATTTCATTCAGGTTGGCTGAACAAAAGTGGAAAACTTTAGAATTTAGATGAAAAATAGTTTATTCAGCTTGATATTCAGCTATGAGTGAACTGCTGAATAAGAGCGCTTAATAAGCTATTATTCATATTAGTGATCAGCTATCATACTGTTCAGCCTTGTACACCATTAATCAGCCAATGTTCAGCAAATACTCTTGCTGTTCAGCTTTGATCGTTACTTGGGTACCCATGTAAAAATTGGAATCCATACAAAAAGTGTGATACAGAGGAAAATTGAGGAGGATAAATATGACAAAACTTTGCGTGACGTAACGTAATGGACGAACCCTGATAAAGAAATTGCAACATGAAGAATAAAAATTTCAGAGACGAAAGATGCATGCCAGAACTAAATCATTTAGTGACTTCAATTCAATTTCCTGCTCTACCACGTAAGTAAGATACAGACATACATAGAGTAAGGTGGGGCAAAAGTTCGACCTTAGTGGTCTAATCAAAGTTTCCGGAAAATAATAGCAGATGAAACAAAACAAATACCATACAGCGAACCTTCAACATATTGGCTATAACTTTGCTGAACAAACTTGTGTCAAAATATTTACCCATTTTTAGTTATAACAGTTTCAAAATTGATTGTCTTAAACGAACTTTTGCCCCACCGGTGGGGCAAAAGTTCGAATCTAGTGTGGGGCAAAAGTTCGTTGGCTAAAACACAAAATATCAATACTTTTATGCCAGCCTTATACCAGCCATAAACTTATGTTTGTTTGTATGTTGTACACACTAAATTTTCATCAAAAAATGCCCAAAACAGGGTTAATTGTAATACACTCAAAAAATAGCAGTTTTTCGCAGAACTAAGTGAAAATGTAAAATTTTTGTGACATTTTTCGCACGATCAGGCAAATTTCGCTAAATTTGAAGATAATATGTAGATTTCAGGAAACTTGAAAAACTTTTGCCCCGCAGATTCGAACTTTTGCCCCGTTATGGGTCAAAAATTGATTCCAACTATTTATGGAAAAACTAATACACGTCAAAGCATCCTTATGATATTGAAAAATATTTTATCTTCATTTGGTTCCATGCATCGAAAGTTTGACCAAATATTACAATATTTACGTCGAAAGACAATAAATAGCCATAACTTTTCCAAATCTCAATCGATTTTTATGATATTTGGAGTGAAAGTCTCTTACTTAAATAGCATTCGAACCACTATGACATTTCTAAGTTTTGATTTTATTTGAGCTAGAAATCTTAAACAAAAACTCTTGCCCCACTTTACTCTACATTTCCATACATGTACATTAGACCTGTGCACTTTTTCTAAGGTACCATTGCCACATCAAATTCCAAAATTATTTATCAAAACAAGTTATCTGTCCAAAATTGAGCCAATTTGGTATAGTTTTAGAGGTGTATCAAATCAATTTTGTGTTTGTTTTGGACCTTTCCATCGAAATTCGTTCCTGAAACCCAAAAATATCATTGAAATGTATTCGAATATACCACTAGCCTGTTGCTAAGATAATAATACATGACTGTCAAAGACACTAGGGTATTTTGACCGCTTCTTCATTATGCTTTCAACGTAATTAGTCAAAAAATCTCGAAAAAAAGCATACATCATTTTCATGTAGGAATTAATTTTCACTGCGAAATAATTGAAATTGTATCTCTCTATATTCTAAAATCGCATAGGGTTGCCAACACGAATGCACTCTATGAAAACCACAGTTACCCATGATTTAGACGTCATGTCTTTGAACCATACAGTCCATCATCATCGGCTCAAAATAGAGTTGATGGTAAGGTTTGTGCCTGAGGATCTGAAGATCCACGGTTAAAAAACAATAAACTTTTTTTTGCATAATCAAAGGTAATCGTAGCTTATCATTACTAATTAGTGAAGGAACATTACCATTGGTATTTTGAGTAACACATGTCGAATGTAAAGGTTGTTAAGAAGATTAGAACAATATGTGGGCGTAATTGGCCATTGGTCTTTATTGCGATGGTTTATAGTTTATAACTATTAGATATATTTAGGTTTTCACCCGAGTAACACACATGTTATAATTGAGGCATATCAGCTGATATATGACTAAATAAAGTCTTATAAGAGTTAATCTGCATCAATTATAACATGTGTGTTCCTTGGGCAGTACGATGCTGCTTCACTCCCCTCAAAGGTCCGCAGAACTAAACACATTTCTGACGGCCGAAGAAGGCGACTGAGGAGCGATGGGGCTCAGAACAGCAAAGGATGATGACGCATTCGGAAATCTTTAAATCCACATTCCTGTTTGGAGCGACATGACCAAGTGCGATGAGGGATCAAACAGATTCGGCAAAGTCATTTTTGCTTAATCACTTTCCAGCGTTCATCCAAATTAAGCTGTATGCTGCGGTACGTACAGGCTTTAGAACTACTTTGGCTGGTTTCTTTTGGCTTGTAGAGCTGATGTGTTTTTATACAGAGGTCGGTGGCGTTTGTTGATGCACGAACAGCTTCTCTTTGGACATTTTCTCCTTTTTTGGCTTCCCCAACCTGCTGGAACTCAACTGCGCTTGATCCATGTGAAGAGGAACGTCACATGTTATCGTCGCCAGGTTTTTCACGCAACCATTAAATTCTCCAAAATCAAAATGTAGTTTCATGTTAGTTGGTAGTCTGTCCACCATCTCCTGCAACAGCATTCGGTTACTGATATGCTGCCGTGGATCAGCTAGAATCATGGGTTCAACCAAATTTTCTACTCCATTCCAAATTGAATCTAGATTTTGAGATCATCACCTTTAGGGGAGGGAATTTCACGCACCCGATTCAATGAATTATAAATTCGTATGTTCGACATGTGTTACTGAAAATAATAAAATACCAGTGGTAATGTTCCTTTACTAATTATGTAGTGATGAAAAGCTACGATTACCTTTGATTATGCGAAAAAAAAGTTTATTGTACTTGAACCATGGATCTTCTGATACTCAGGCCCAAACCTTACCATCAACTCTACTTTGAGCCGATGATGATGGACATGACGTCTAAATCATGGGTAACTGTGGTTTTCGTAGAGTGCATTCGTGTTGGCAACCCTATGCGATTTTAGGGTAAAGAGTGATACACTTTCAATTATTTCGCAGCGAAAATTAATTCCAACATGAAAATGATGTATGAACGATATGTTCGTAACACTTGGATGAAATAGATAGTTGAATTGGATACAAAATATAAAAAGATTTTTATCGCAATTTATATGGTAAACCTGAAAAATATATTGCATTTTTTCGAGATTTTTTGACTAATTACGTTAAAAGAAAAATGAAGAAGCGGTCTAAACACCCTAGTGTCTTCAGCAAAGTGATAGATCATTATATTAGCAACAGGCTAGTGGTATATTCGAATGAATTTCATTATATTTTTGGGTTTCCGGAACGAATTTCGATGGAAAAGTCCAAAAAAACACAAAATTGATTTGATACACCTCTAAAACTTTAACAAATTAGCTCATTTTTGGACAGATAACTTGTTTCGATAAATAAGTTCAAAATTTAATGTGGCACGGATATTTGGAGAACATTTTTCAAAAAATGAACAGGTCTAATGTACATGTTTAATTAAGCACACTTACACCATTTATACCAAAAACAACATAAAATTTTACGTCAAATATTTGGATTATTAAAAAACCTACAGATGTTTCAGAATCGTCTTCAAAAAGATTCTATAAAACTTGCCAGCTGATAATGAAAACATAACTATCAAAATATTTTTTCTGGGTCAAGTTAATAGTACACAATGTGGCTCGGATCTAATAGCGATCGAAATATATATTTGGCAATATCAGAATTTCGTTAATGCTAATCAAAAGTTAGTCCTTCAGTCCAACGACAGTCTCTATCTATTACATGCTTTACACACGTGAACATTTGAAGCCAACATTATTCGTCTATAACGGTGACGTTACTGCATCACTGATGCATATGGTCTTGTCCACCGATAGAGCCGAATCCACGCGGTCCAAGATTTTTGATTTTAAGCCATAAAACTGGTTCTGGACTTAGGTTGACGGCTATTCAATTTTACTCTCATTTGACAGCCACTAGAGTGTCCATCCCGGGACATCCCGGGACAAAAAATCCCGGGATTTGACAAATATCGGGATTTCCCGTTTCCCGGGATTTTATTTCTGATATCCCGGGAATCCCGGGATTCCCGAAATGTACGTAGAATTTCATGAAAACCACTAAATTTCAATGAAAAACAATGTCATTATTCCTCACTATCAACCTTATTTGATTAAGTATAAAAGCATAGTGAAAAAGAGAATAGACGAGTAATTAGTTTCATGAAAAGATCCATTTACCAAGTAAGAAACACAAATTTTTATTTGTCTAGTTATAAAGTTTTAATGCTTTTCTTTTCAACATTATCCATTTTTATAGGGGAAAAGCACTAATTTTCGACCTACAAGAATTCTGTGCCAATTTTCGGATTTTCATACAAAGTAGGCCAAAATTGTATGGATGGGTCGGAAATTAGAGCTGGGTCGAAAATTGGTGCTTTTCCCCTAAGCCTATGCTGAGATAACAAATTTGAAAGTACACCTAAACAGTAGAAGCATTAACCTAAGAATGCTAATGTCGCTGCTGTTCGTGTTACCAACATCTAGTTTTCCACGAACTGACAGCGTGAGTACCGAGCCTCAAAGTGTCAGAATAATTTCAAGAACCAAAACAACATCATGGTATAGAACAAACAATGAAAAACCATAATTTAAGGTAATAAAAATTGAAATCAGTTTTGTGACAACTACGCCATTAGCGTTCTACTACTAATAATTCTATTACCTAAACTGTCGCAAATCGCAAATCGGTACCATCTGTAAAAAGTAGGCATTGAGAAAATGGACTGAGAAGTTTTCAATCCCGTTTTCCATGCAAATATTAAAAAAATTCCAGGAGATTGGAACATGTTTCGATTTCAATGAAACTTTCATAATTTTCTTTTCACCCCGTTACCTTTCCAAGAAAAAAAAAAGATGACCAAATAACGATTCATTTTTGGTGTTACACGATGCGAAAATCTGCTGTGGAACTGACATGCGTTAACTTTTCATTATGGGACAATTCGACTTGGTGTTCTTTCCTAATTTTACTGAACGAAAAGTGATTTCTCGTTAGTGCAGCAGAAAGATCATTAGAAGATATAATGAAAACTGATATCAACTCAATTTTGACAAAATGTAGGTACCACTGACTTGTGATTCACGGCTGTAAACTTCAGCCATTAATTTTTAGTAATTAACTTTTAGCATGATCTTTGATCGTTTCTTTTGTTCTTAAGGTTTTTATTGCTTTTCAAATGTTTGAAGCAAATGGCTTTTATATTAGGACTTAGGTTATCATACTTCCATTTATAAGTGTTATAGAGAATTTGAAAAAAAAATCCATAACAAACCCATAATTAGTCAAACTAGGTTTTGATTTTTGTGAGGTTTCTTCACCAGAATATCTGAAATGTGATTTTCTATTATTAACATATTATTTTACATTATCTGTTTATTTCATTGAAAAAACATAGTTTTTTTTTAAATTTGAACTTACATTTTCAACCAACCAAACCAAACCATTCAACCAAAATGCTAGATTTATTGAAAAATTGATAAATCCCGGGATCCCAGGATTTCCCGGGACAAGCATAGATGTTTGTCCCGAATCCCGGGACGAGCAAAATGGCCGGGAAATGGACACTCTAACAGCCACCCTTCACCCTTGGAGTTCAGTTCATGGATGGATAAGTCAATTTGTCGGTTTTTTCGTTCTTCAATCCCAACAAAAGATCTAAATGGCGTCAAAGTTTATTTGAAAATGTAAGGAGCATTGCATCCGAAATTAGCGATTGTTGCTCGAAGCGATAGTAAGTATCCATTGTTTTGATCTAGGCAGAAAACAATCTCCTTTAGTTGATCATCGTTTTCGAAGATACCAAATTTTTCATCACTGGACTTCAATATAGGCGAATAAAATATTTGCCGACTAGCGCCATCATGGGAATGACTTCCGAACTAAGAAGGTTTTAGGCGAATAGCTTTCTTCGGATTTAATCAGTGGACTGATATACAAGCGAATAAAATGTGTGCCCAAAAGTGCCATTTAGGTGATTTCCGAAGTAATAAGTTTCCAGGCGAATAGGACTCATTTAGTTATTCAAGTTTGTCATAAACACAAACTTTGTATCCCATCACTGGATTGAGATATAAGCAAATAATATGTTTGTCTACTAGCGCCACCTCTGGAGAGTTTTCCCAACTACTGTGTTTCTGGGCGAATAGATCCCATTAAGTTGAACACTTTAGCCGAAGACACCAATTTCGAATCTCATCGCTGGACTGATACAAAAAAAATGACCGCTAGCGCCACCCTGTGAGTGTTTTCCGAACTAATATGATTTTAGGCGAATAGGATTCACTTAGTTGTTCAACATTGTCCAAGACACAAACTTTGTATCTAATCACTTGACTGAGATATTAGCAAATCAAATCTTTGCCCACTAGTGCCATCTTGTGAATGTTATAAGGTTTTATGTGACTAAGAATCATTTAGTTGTTCAACATTGTCGAAGACACCAATTTTGTACCTCATAACAGAACTGAGAAGCAGGCAAATACAATATTTGCCCACTTGCGCCATCTAGTGAATGTTTTCCGAACTAATAAGTTTTCGGGCGAATAGATCTCATTTAGTTGAACACATTTGTCGAAGACACCAATGTTGTATCTCATCACTGAACTGAGATATTAACAATCAAAATGTTCGACCGCTGGCGTCATCTTTTGAGTGTATGCCAAACTAAAAAGGTTCTATGCGAATAGGTATTATTTAGTTGTTCAACTTTGTCGAAGACACCATTTTTGTATCTCATAGCTGGACTAAGATATAAGCAAATAAAGCTTTGGTTTACTAGCGCCATCTTGGGAGTGTTTTCCGAATTTATAAGGTTCTATGCGAATAGATATAATTTAGTTGTTCAACTTTGTCGAAGAAACCAATTTTGTATCTCATTGCTGGACTGAGATATAAACGAAGCAATTATTTGAACGCTGGAAAGTTGTTTCACATGTTGCTTATATATGCGACATTTGTTGGCGTCTGTGCGCCACCTGGTGAGTTAATTCTGAATTAAAATAGTTATAAGTGGAAGTCAGCAGTCCTGTGATCAACTTTGCAGAAGACAGTTTTCTTCTAAACCTCTTTATTTTCAAGATATTTGCAATACAAGTACTGTCCTATTTATAGGACGCTGGGCGTTCGGGGCTTCTGTCCTATTTTTTGGACGTTGGACGGATATGGATGGCGTTAAATTGAATTGTAATTGACTGGCATCTCCTGGTAATTTAATGATATATTTCAGCGAAACATTTCAACCTCACCACCATACAAAAAAAGAGTGTTCGGAATATGAGTCTGTTCGGAATTTGAGACAAAACGGTATGTGTTTTACAAACACCTCAATGGAGTTTTGTTATAAAAAAAGAAGAAAAAACAATAAGAAAAAATAGATAAAGTACCAAACGCTCGTTTGTTGTAAACAACACATCAGTTTATTTCAGAATGAATTTTGTTTATTTCAATACTCTTCAGCTGGTTTGAAACAACCTAAATAATTGGTTGATTTTGCAGCTGTCAAACAAACAACCAAATTTTTGGTTGTTTGGAACTAGTTTTTGTTGTTTTTAAATCTCTTGTTGTTTTGAAATTAACATTGAATCGTAATTTGGTTCAAACAACCGAAGTGTTAAATTCAAACTAATCATTTGTTTAGGCAAAATTCAACTTAAAATTTAGTTTGAAAACAACCGAAAATTGGTTGGAATTACTAATTTGTTTCTCCGTAATAGAAATTTTTTTTATTAAAACTTTCTCCATCATGAAATTTTGTCCTCAACATCTGTTTACTATCAAAATTATATGGTGAACATTTAAAAAATATCAAAAATGGGGTTTTTGTGCAATTTAAAATTTAACTTCTATTTTTAAATTTGTAATGGAAATAAATTAAAAAAAAATAGTGTATATTTTTTTCTTATAGTTCAAACGGTTAACTAAAAAAAAGTAAATAAAAATAAAAGTAAAAAAAAGTACAATTCAAAAATTTCAATGATTAAAGCTTATGAAATAACCTTCTCAAAAATATATTTTTGAAAGTTCTCCATCAACATAATTTTTCCGGCTTTTCCTTACGAATTTTCTCAACGGTGGAAAATTTTGTGGAAAACTGTTTCCTGTTAATATTTTTTTTTATTCCTGAGAAAATTTGCTTTCATTTTCATAAAAAAAACTTTGTTTCCACGATGCTTCTTTCTTGAGTTATGATTTTTCAAAGAAAAGGCTCAAAATGGCACATTTGCACATTTTTTACAAAATTGGCCATATCTCAAAAACGAAAAAAAGTACATTTCAAATATTTCAGCGGTTAAAGCTTATGAAATTACCTTCTCAAAAATATTTTTTTGAAAATTTTCCACGAGTTGGAGCATACTTTTTCCGGCTTTTCTTTACGAATTTTCTCAACGGTGGAAAATTTTGTGAAAAACTTTCTCCAGTTAATATTTTTTTTATTCCTGAGAAAATTGCTTTCATTTTCATAAAAAAAACTTTGTTTCTACGATGCTTCGTTCTTGAGTTATGATTTTTCAAAGTAAGTAGTGTCAGAGGAAAACAAAAAAAAAACCAACTGAGTTTTCCGGGAAAATAAGCGACCCCGAATTTTTCTCAATTTTTTTTTATTCATATATTGATGAGCCCTGCCTGTGGAAAAAGTTTCATGAAAATCTGAGTCCCTTCGGCCCACTTTGTACGGAAATAAAAAAAATCCCCATAACCTAGACAATTTTATGTAGAAAAACCTGTGGATTTTTATGTAGGAAAAAGATTTATATATAAAGCCGGCTATTTATCTGTCAGAACAATATAATGTTGTTACGTCAGAGGGATTTTTAACATTTTTTGCGAAAATTATTGCAGCCTATGCTTGATGTTATGGCTGATGAATTGCATGAGTGACGACTCAAATATAAAAAAAATCTAATGGTGCAAACGTCAAAACAGGATGAAAGAATCTTGAAAGATACGTTAACAAAGTATTTACCACATTACTAACCGTTAGATAGTTTGCAATTGGAGTCCTATCGCGATGCGGTTACTAATAATACAGACATGACCATCTTGGAGCGACAAATGTTGTACGCCAAAACATCAACTGATCCTTCTCAAGATCTGACGAATATTCAACCACCTAAGAAGCGAATTACGAAACCTCATCCAAAACGCCAAACAAACAAGGAACAATCTAAGGAGCTGACTCTGGAGTGTTTCCCGGAGGAAGTCTGAAGGAATTCTCAGAAAAACTCCAGGGGAATCCCCGAAGTACACCCGGAACTCCAAAGGACTTCCTAGAGGAACTCCAAAGGAATTACCGGATGAACTCACGAGGGATTGCTGGAGGAACCGTGAAGAAAATCTGAATTACCGGTGGGGCTCCGAAAGAAGGCTGAAGTAATTCCTGGAAGATATCTGAAAAACATCCTAGAGGAACTCCGAAGGAATCGGTAGAGAAACTCCGGAGGCGTTCCTGTAGGGACTGAAAGGTAGTTGCTTAAGAAACTTCGGTGAAATTCTTGGAGAAACTATGGAGGAAACCTGAAGAAATTTCCAGCAGAGTTTCAAAGGAACTACCGTTAAATTGCTGGATCAAATCCCGAGGATCTCCGTGGTAGATCAAATCCATGAGGATCTCCGTAAGAGTTTATGGAAGAACTTTGGAGCGGTTGAAATTCCGGGGAACTCCGGAGGAATTTTTGAAAGAAAGGAATTTCTGCAGGAAATCCGGAGGGATTCCAGGAAGAACTCCGTGGGACTCTTGAGAAATTCGCGGAGGAATTCTGAAGTATTTCTCGGAGAAAATCTAGGGGAATTCCCGGAGAAGAATTCCTAGTAGAACTCCGAAGCATAGACGAGGAATACCTGCAGAAACTGGAGAACTTTGGAGAAACTTCGAACTTTGGCGGAAATTCGGAGGAATTTCCGGTGAAACTCCAAAGGAATTTTCGGAGGGAATCTGAAGGAATTGCTAGAGGAACTCTGACAAAAATTCCAAGAGGAACTCTGAAGAAATTCTTGGAGAACCTCCGACAGAATTCCTGGAGGAGCACCGAAAGATTTGCTGGAGGAACTGCGGATCATTTTCTAGAGAAACTTTTAAAGGAGGAAAACTTGAATAAATTTGTGGAGGATCTCCAAAGGAATTCCTGGAAGAAATCCGAGGATTTTCTGCAGAAACTCCGAAAGTATTTTTGGATCCATGAAGGAACTCTTGGAGAAATTTCTAGCGAAAATACGACGGAATTCCATGAGAAACTCCGAAAGAATTCCTGGAGAAATTCCGTAAGATTTTCTGGAGCAACTCGGAAACCCGGAGTAACGAAGTTACTCTGGACGAATTCCCGGTGGAACTCTGAAGGATTTCCAGGAGGAAGTCTGTAGGAAATCCTGAAGGAATGCCCGAAGCAACTTTGAAGGTATTCCTGGAGAAACTCTTGAATATTTCTTGGAGGAATTGCGGATGAATCGCTGGTGGAGCTCCGAAGAAATTGCTGCAGGAACTCCGGAGGAATAACTGGAGGAATTGCTGAGGAATTCATGAGGGAAATCCCGATAAAAATCCTGGAAGAATTTCTGAAAGAACTACGGGATAACTCCAAAAGGAGCTATGAAGGAAATCCAAGGTAATTCCATGTGGAGCTCTGGAGGATACGCTGGTTGTAATCCAGAAGGATTACCGAAAAAACTCCGGAGCAATATTAGGAGCAACTCAAGGAATTGCTGGTGAAGCTACGAAGAAATTCTGGGAGGAACTCTAAAAGAATTCTGGAGGCGTTCCTAGAGTAACTACGGATGTGTTTCTGGAGGAACTCCGGAGCCGTTTCTCGAGAAACTCCGAGATAATTTCTTGACGAACTCCGAAGAAATTCCTGGAGAAACTAAGGAGGAAATCTAAAAAAATTACCGATGAAGCTACGGAAGAACTTTCCACGAATTACTGGATGAAATCCAGAGGAATCGCTAGAGATACTCCAAAGGATTTTCTGAAACAACTTTGGAAGAATTTCCAGTAGAAATCCACAGGAAGTTCAGAGAAATGGCTGATTGCAACCCACAGCAATTAATTGAGAAAATGCGGAAGAATTTATGAAAGGACATAAACAACTTCACCTAGGAAGAATTTCACGAGGAACTCTGGAGGAAGTTTAGAAGAAATCCCGGAGAAACTCTTGAGACATTTCCTGAATGAACTGTGGAGAAAATCTCGGAGGGAATGTAGGGGATTTTTCGATGTAGCTTCAGAGGAATTCGTAGTGGAACTCCGGTGCATTTCCGAAGAGTTTCTTGAAGGAAATCTTCTGCCCCCGGGTTTCTAGAGAAAATTGTCTCAGCAATTCATGGGGGAATTCCTCGGAGGAAATATCGGATGAATTTCTAGAGCAATTGCTAGAGGGATTCCCAGAGGAAATGCTGTAAGAAATCCCCGCAGAAGTTTAAGGACAAAATCCCCGTAGAAATCCCTAAAGGAAATGCCCGGATTAATTCCTGGAAGAAATTCTTGGAGGAATAACTGGAGGAATTCTACGGAAATATGTTGGACGAAATCTCCAGAAGAACTGCTGTAGGAAATCCCTTGAGATAATCCTGGAGGGAATCCCCGGAGAAATCTTTCGAAAAAATCTCCGGAGGAATTCCCCGAGGAAATACTCGAAGAAAATTCCTGGATGAAATAGCCAAAGGAAATTCTAAACGGACTCCCCGGAAGAATACCTGGAGCAAATGGTTAAAGTTCCTGAAGCAAATCCTCGGATGAATTTTTGGAGCAAATCTCGGTAATAACTTCTGGAAGAAATCTCCAGAGAAAATTTTTGGGAAGAATTTCTGAAGAGGACTTCTTGAGGAATTTCCGGAGGGGATATCGCCGGAGGAATTCTTGAAATGTCCAGAAGAATCCCAGTGAAATTCGTTGAGTAATTTTCGAAGGAATTCCTGAAGGACATATTCTGAGAAATTCCTGATTCAGATCCAAAATGCTGGAGGTAATCTCTGGATAAACAATCTGAAAAAATCTTGAGAAAATCTCCGGTGGAATTTCTGAACGAAATCCCAAGGATAAATCTCCGTAGGAAGAGCTATCAGAAATCTTCTGAGGAAATTTGGAAAATAATCAGAGCAGTTCTTAGTGGAAATCCCCGGAGTAGACAATTTGAGAACAACTAAATTTGCTTAAAAAACATGTAAAAATATTTGGAACCGATTGAGTATTTATGAAGTTATGGTCAAACAAAGATAACATTCTAGGTAAAATGTGGAAGAAATTAGTTTTGATTTTAGACAAATTTGGTGTTCTACAATGTTTGATAAATTCAATGTTGAAGGGAATGATGCTAAAAGTTTTAAAATTGGTTGAAAACCAACAAAGTTATGTTTCCTTCACTGAAGGTCATTTATTATAACTTGAAAATTCACCTTCGAAGCCGCTTGCGCCACCTCCAAATGTTAATATTTTTGGCTCAAATTTTGAAGCTTCTCTTGTAATGTGATTTGAATTCAGGAGAGCACACGAAGTTTTGGTTATAGGAACTTTTGAAAAATAAGCCGAACTCTACTCTACAGCGAACGACCTCTGGCCAGAATGTTAAAATAATACATACCTATTTCAAACATTGAGTTATGCACCTGGATGCAGTGATAACATAATTTAGTATTGTGATATTGGTTGTCAACCAAGACGATAATAAGATCATCTAAATTATTTGCGGTTAGGGCTCATTCGGAGTGGTGGACTTCGGAACAATGGCGCTCGGAGTAACTAGGGCAAAGCCCTATTATTCTAATTCTTAATATATCTTCGCAGGAAACAGTCGAAGACACCGGTTCGGAGGGTGCGACAGATGCTGACAAAACCGCACGCCGCAGGCGGCGTCTGAAAATCCCCAAAACGGTCGTCAACCCAGATGAAAACTTCTACTTCTACTGGCTAATGGTGGTCACCATCGGCATCCTGTACAACCTGTGGACGCTGATTGTGCGGCAGAGCTTTCCGGAGCTGCAGACGAACGCTTCAAAGTTTTGGCTGAGCTGTGATTGTTTAACCGATGTGGTTTTTATACTAGATGTAGTTGTCCAGCTGCGGACTGGTTATCTGGAGCAAGGATTGATGGTGGGTCTTAAACGAATAATAATGGTTTTCATTTAAATCTCATGACATCAAATTCTCTTCCCCTTTCCACAGGTCTACGATTCAAGGAAGCTGGCGGGCCACTACCTTCACTCGAGTGAATTTTTACTAGACCTAGCAACTTTAGTACCTTTAGATATCTTACAAATTCGTCTCGGTACACAACCTCTGCTACGATTTCCTCGGTTTTTCAAGGTTGGTTGCCTGCCGAACCATCCGTTTAATAAGCGAAACGAGCCTTAAAACCTTACACCTCTCCGCCGGTTTTCGTTGCAGGTTTATCGTGCAATAAAGTATTACTACATCGTCGAGAGCCGTACGGTTTGGCCCAATCTGTGGCGGGTCGTAAATTTGATTCACATACTGCTCATCCTGGCGCACTGGTTCGGGTGCTTCTACTTTCTGCTCTCCGAAGCGGAAGGATTTCAGGTAGGTGGTTTGGCGAACCCTGACACAGGCGTGCACTGGCACGTTGTGTTTCAATGTTTGATGCCGTTTTTTTTTTAAACTTGAACCCAAATTCTTGCCCGATGACTTGACCGACTGTTCCATTGATTTTGAATATTTTTCAGATTTTTTCGCCAAAATTTCGTGAGTGCTCTTCAATGAATATAAGATTACGATTCTAATAACATCTTGTTTTAAAAGTTTGGTCGATCCAATGCTGAGGAAATTAGATATGATTTTCTTGGAAAAATACATACCCATCAGAGATATCCATAGTCTATCGCCATCAATGCACTGGTGATGGCGTATACGGAAAGATGTTGATGTGATATAGAATGTTTCGAATTGTATCGTAGTCAGCCTGTACAAATCAGCAAATTTTAGGTGTTGATAGTGACAGCGAGCAACTCTGCATTTCAGTTTATTTTGATGCTCCAAATATGTGCATGAAATAAACTAAAATTTACAACATTTTTAGCTAAACTCCAGGAAGCAGGTTTGTTTCCTCCAACCGCTGTATTGGAGTAGTAATTTCCTCCGCTGTCATGATCCTCTGTGTCGTTCAGGTGTTTGTCTTAGTGCTGCTTCCACCTTTCGATCACCTCACGTCCGTCAAGATGTTTCCATTGTTATCTCTACACATTTCGGCTCGCGACACGAAGCCTTTTCGGTATACGATAAGCTTCTCCTAGAACTTATGCTTTTCTTATAAACGATGCACGCTATGTCTGAACCAGCAGATTATAAAAGATGAATGTACATCGGATGCTTTATCACTAGAACTTAGAATTTAGGTTATATTTTCATAATCGTTAGGTTTAAAAATATTCCATCGGGAAAACTATCTCCCATACTGAAAAGTTTACTTCAGCTCAATATCAAAAAATGTAATTCAATAGCATTTAGTCGAAAATATGTAACACCACCAATTGAAGTATTTTTAGGAAATCAAGTAGTGCAGAAGTGTAAAATTGTAAGGGATTTGGGCGTAATCCTAGACTCTAAACTCACTTTTGTAGAACATTATAATTCCATAATAAACAAAGCAAACAGCATGCTTGGCTTCATTTAGAGGTTCAGCAACAATTTTCAAGACCCATATACTATTAAACTATTGTATACTACATATGTAAGACCAATTCTGGAATACTGTCACCTAGTATGGAACCCGTATCATGTCGTACACGAAGAACGCATAGAATCAGTACAGAAGCAATTCCTTTTATACGCCCTTCGGAAATTGAATTGGACTGTGCTGCCACTTCCATCGTATGAAGCACGCTGCATGCTCATCAACTTGGAAACACTTAAGCAACGCCGGGAATTCGCAATGATTCTCTTTATAAACAACATTATTTCGAACCGTGTAGACTCCGCTGCACTTCTTTCTCAACTAAACTTCTACACACCCTCTCGGCATTTAAGAACAAGAAAATTATTTTCAGAAAAATCATGCAGAACGCATTATGCTCAAAACGGACCAATAAACCGTATGATGCGTCAGTATAATGTACATTGCGAATTCATTGGCATTACTATGTCCAAAGAGCAGCTTAAAACACAACTAAAGAACAATAGAAGTAATCCATAGCATGTAAGAAAGTATTGTAATTATTGTATGTAGTCTACCTATGCTTGACGAAATAAATAAATAAATAAATAAATAAAAAAAGAAACCTATGAAAAACACGTTTTTTGGCGCATTTATACATATCCATACAAAATGAATGGAAAAAATTTCCCCCATAGAATATTTTCAAACTTTCTGATTATGAAAGTATAGACCAAATACTGATGTCTAACGATTTTTATAATCGTTTGGTTCAGACGTAGCGTGGATGCAGCTGCTCCATTTGGTGACTATGTTTCTTTCAGGCGGCGCAATTTGTACGTCCACTCTCACAATATTTAGGATAAAGTTCTATGTTAATATGCAAACATCATGCATCCCCTTATTCGGCATTGGGCACGCCAATGCCTACGAACCTCAGCCCGAGCGCACTCAGATCCAATAGAGTGGAGCACATGAATCATAGTCATCACTCCTTGGTATGTCGGTGATGGCGCTATCATCGCTTTCTCCAATCACTGCATGTGCTAATAAGCCGCTTTACCCACGGCATGTGTTACAAATCAACACGTGTTCAATGTATGTACGTGAAGTTGTTTTATAGTACCTATTGTAGCACTACTAAGAGAATCTATTGAACTCAATAAAGGATACAAATGTTCGATCTTAGCTAATCGGCTATTGGTACATCAACCCTAGTTGAATGATTTCATTTGGCGTTTCCATTTTTTTCTCTTGAATTCATACTCTACTTCACAGGGAGACTGGGTCTATCCGTACCGGCCGGGAGACTACGCAACGCTCACCAGGAAGTACCTCGGCAGCCTTTACTGGTCGACTCTGACGCTGACCACGATAGGAGATTTGCCCACACCGGAGACCAATGCAGAGTAAGTGGCTTTTTTTTTGCTTTTCAACAGACCGAGAATGAATGGAACGTTTAATTTATTGCTTTAGGAAGGAACGATGGCTTTATGGTGTCATAAATTTTAAATCTGGTTTATGGAATGGCCCGCTCATGGAACGGTGGAGACAATTTTGGCAAATAGGGATCAATCTCAAATGAAATTATAGATACAAAGACTCAAAATCATATTCGTGCAGTGAACATCGCGATTTATGACCACAATATTCAAAAAAAAAAAGTTATCAACTTGAACTCAGTTATAACAATATTTACTGATACTTTGTTATTCTACGAACAAATTAGAGTTCTTATATCATTTGACAGTTCAAACAACATTTTGTGATATCAGAGCGCTATACGAATATTAATTTGAGTCACTGCAGGTATTTTTGAATAAATTGGAAAGTCTTCATGCAAAATAAATAACTTCTAATAGACACGTGGTTATCAAATCTTCACATTTCCATGGTGAGGCTCCATAGTCCAAATCAAATATTATCACGAACTTTAACTAAATCATCCCCGTTCAGAGTGGAAAATCAACACGCCCTCCAAACAAACACGTTCATCCGGAGCGAATTTCCCTAATCCTGTGTCTGTCTCTTTCTATTTTCCACACGTCCTTTTCTCGGGTACGGGTGTGTGCAGACCGTCTCAGTCGGCGGACGGCCCTAGATCTCTTCCTCGTCGTGGACTCAAATCCCGACTGCTGCAGTTCAACTCAAGCCGCGGGTATGCCAAATGTGTGTTCAGCGTTGATCCGATGGCTCCTTCGACTTCTCCTCGAATCAACCATCGGAAGGTCGGGAAGCCACGGACAATGACTGGATGATTAACCCATATCACGTGAACCGGGAGACCCCGGAAGTCAAAGTTTCGAATATAATGCCTTCCCTAACAGTAGGTTTCTTCACTCAGGGTGCAAACTCCAAGCACCCAGTCCTTCCAGCTAGTCTACGACGTTTGTGAGGAGGAAATTGGATTACGGCGAAGATTCTGGCGGAGAAAGTCATTCGTAATTTTTTGATTCCTCCAGATTTGCCTTCACCGCGTGCGACACATTCACAATCCTTTTCTACAGAGTATCTAGATCAGTTACACGACCCGCGTCGCACAATGGGATCGTTTCAGAAAAAAATAGTATCAAAAGCTGTAAATTAATTTGAGGTTGAGCCACAACGCGAACACGAGCAAAGAAAAAAAAATTCACGAAAATAAAAATTTCGGAAGGTTAGTGTCTTCGGTAAGTTTGTAGAATGCTTTGATTTCGTTCTCAAGGAGAAATGATGAAAGTTTGGAAACATATTTAACCTCAAACCTAGTATTTGTAATTTTTCCATTATTTATTCATTATGTCAGCTGAAGTCTCATGGAAATAGAGTGATCGGGTCTCACAGGACACATTAAACTCAACTATTTTTTGAAAAGCATGGCCTTTTTTTACACCAAATAGTTTTTTGACCTTTTGTTCGGTCAAATTGCAATCTATAAACTTGTGATGTTCTGTAATTTCTTAAATCACAAAACTAAACAACTATGTCGAAGACACTGGATAAGTGAAAGTATTGCTTCGAAAAACATAATGTTTTTATTAAAATCAATACTCCTTTTGAGAATGTACTAGGTAGGTTTCTCATGTGTCTGAAATTTCAGGCATAAGTTCACTTTTGCTGGCACTACCACGTAATGCTTGAAACATTTGGGTTTAACGGGCGAAATATATTGTTGTCTCTATAGTTATTTGATTTTTATCGTAAAATACAGATTATTATTTATTACACTTTACACTTTTCACGTATCGTAACCGAAGCCGAAGGCTACTGTTTTGACTCATATTCCGAACACTTAAGGCCAACAGTGACTTTACATGTAACTGGTGGGCACAAATTAGCTCATATTTGTGAAAGTTTTGATTTCTTTGCAAAGTCTAATTGTTAGTTGTTGAATGTGCCGATATAAATGTTTATTTAAACTTTTTTATATTGTTTTTACTTAAAAGTATGAAACAGCATTTGAATTCAAATGCCGAACACTGTGTTCATTCTGTCTCATATTCCGAACACCTTGATTCGAATTCCGAACAGCATGAATCAATCGTATTGAAATAAATAATTTCGCAAATAAATTAATCTGAACTAATTTTACTGACCTCGCACTAGAGAACCATCACTTCTCTCGTGGTATAAAATAGATTAGAAGATGATTGAATTGAATTGAAATTGACTTGCGTTTCCTAGTAAATTGATGACACATTTCAGTGAAACATTTCAACCACATCGCCATACAAAAACAGAGTGTTCGGAATTTGAGACAAAACGGTACTACGATTTGATGCTAAAACTGAGCAGTTTTAGTGTGACAAAGGTGTTGTTTGAATGTGTTGTTTTGTGATATAAAAATATACAGTCTTGTGCTCTTGAAAATTCGTCGTTTTATAATCACCAACTTGATCGCCTCATAAAATATATTTTTTGTTCTTGCTCGGGTGCCCTATTCAGTTTTATTAAAAAAATATTTTTTTATTATTACTCTGGATGCAAATTCAAAACAATGCCCTAAAGACACCTATGAGCTAAAACACATCTGAGAGGCGTAAATTTTCAGTGTCGTCCCACTGTGCGCCCATAAATGACGTAGCATTTTTTGGCCAATATATGATACCCCTTCGCCATCGTAGCCTAATTTCCCATACATGTTTGAAGTCGTAGACTCCCTCTCCCTCTGCAATGCTACGTAATGTATGGATGAGATCAAACAACTATGATCATAATGTTCAAGTTCAACGTTTTCAGTTAAACTTAATAATTAACCTTTCGGTTGTCGCGCGAATTTATGTATCGCGAGTAGTCGCGCGTTGTACTTTGTACAACACGCTTGGTTTTGCGAATATCCCAGGAGCCTAACTACTTAGAAAGATGGCGTCTCCGGCAAAGTTGTTCAGTAGCTCAAATGTTTTTTTTTATGTTTAATCCTTAAAGTTCGAGATTGGGTAAAATAATGATGGTCCTAGCTACGCATCAACTTTGTCGAAGATGCCATCTTTCGTAAAGGTCAGGATCCTGAAGTATCCACAAAACAAAAGTTTCATGCTCACTAGCACCGCCTAGTATCAAAATTTTGAATCAACTAGCTCGAACAATGATAGTCTCTAACTTACTGAACAATATTGCAGAAGATGTCATCCTTCTAAATGGTCAGGATGCTGAAATATCTGCAGAACAAAAGTAAAAGGTCCATGCCACTAGTGCCACCTAGCCGTCAAATTCAGAAATAAATGAGGTACCATCAGATAGCGCTCCACCTCCAGAACTGCTTTACTGAAGACCCCATGTTTCGAAGTTATCTGAATTTTGAGATATATCGATTTAAAATTGCGGTCTACTCATTCTATGTAAATTTGTTGATTGTACCGCATTATAAAGAGCTATACTGTAAACAAAAACTGTTGAGTATTGATCTCAAGAAGATTTTTGAGGAATACATTTTGGTTTGGAGTCAATAGATATCTTTATTACAAAAATTATAGCATATAAATCACAACTGTTGTACAAAGTGCGACAGCCCGAAGGTTATCCAAGTACCGTTAAGTCACCAGTCACCGTGCGGCCTCCATTCACCGTGCACATATACAAATTCCTACAGAATATCCATACATTTTTCACAAATTATTCTTTTGGCGGCAAAACAAGATAAAACTGATGGAATGAAGTAGTCTTTGTCACGAAGCATTTTGAAAAACCTAGTTTATGTAGTCAAAATCATGAGAATTCTGCTTGATAATGAGATATTTCAACACTCTTAGTAGAAATGCCAAAAATTCACATTTTTCATTTTAACGATAGAGTATGAAATTTTTCAAAATTTCAACAAGTTTCCACTGTGGATACTATTAGTAAGATGTATTTCATCGTATGATTTTATGCAAATTAGATTTTTTTTATTGTATTTCAGTCGAAACCCAAATGCACGGTGAATGGATCCTGTTCAATATACATGGTTCCTATTACCGTGCATTAATGTAAAAGGCATGAAATTATTCGGTAATATTAGATTTATTGTTGTCATCAAACTACTTCATAATTATATTTTGAGTGAATATGGAGTGGTTTGGAAAATACAGTCAAACCTCCTATAACGATTTTAATGAAAATATAATTATTTAGCCAATTTTTAAACTTTTTATGGTTTTTATTGTAAATGAAGATTTGAACACTCTAAAAATGAGTCCGCACACTACTAGCAACATACTTGCTCCATCAACAACGTTTCTTCAAGATACAAAATTAAATCATGACGAAAACTATACGCACGGTAAATGGTGACATAGAACGGTATGAGGCGACCTTAACATGACATTTTGAAACATAATTTTTGAGTAATTTTTTGTTATACATCATTAGTTTTAGATTTTTCCCTGCATTATTATATAATCGCACGCTACGTAGTGGTATTCTAGTACGTTTTAAATGATTTGGAACAGTTGTATAATATTTTGAAGTGTAAATTTTTCTTGAATGCACGGTGAATGGTAGCTTGACGGTACTCCTTTGAGTCTAGGACTTCAAACCTACATGCATAACCAAACCAGTGACCTTTGTGACGCCAATGAATAAGTGTTACTCCCAAACAGACTCTCCAGACAACATTTATCCAGAAACGTATTTGAGTGAAGGCTTAACATCTAAACGCGTAACCAGAGATCTTTCGAAGGTTTATAAATATGCTCCATAACCAAGCAGACTTCAACAGAATTTTGTCAAGTTTGGAGTCCTGCAGCTTCCTACGCTTATCCAAAAAGTCCGTTGAACCTAGGTCTACGGATTAACAAACATAACCAATAATCTCTTGACGATAAATCGACAGGGTTTACACTTATGTTTCTTTATTTGTACAATTAGGGTAACGGTCGAATTTTGAACCCCCTAAGGAAGTGATTTTAGCTTTTTGTCCCAATTAATTAATTGCACAGCGTAACCAAAGCGTCAAAGAACATGCCAAAATGTAGAGAAAAACTTCCTTTACAAGATAAAAATGCCCAAACGGTCATGTAGGATCCAGAAAACGTCGAAAATAATTGAATTGTGATGTACTGCTTTTCATTATTTTGGACACACCAATACATTTTGGACCCTCAAAGTGTATATTTTGGACCCCGGTGTTTTTTATCGTTTGGCGACAAAGTCCACGACACTGGTTGTATAATATGCTTGCCCATAGTCTAATCAATCGATTGACAATGGAAAACCGAAGAAATTCTACGCTTTTAGTCCAGAAATTTGAAAAAAGTTTTTGTTTAAATTTGAAAAAATTTCTGACGGCTTTAATTTTTGTGTGTAACGTGTTGTAACGGTTGTATGGATGAACCGATTAAATTTAATTGATTTCAGATAAAACAAACACATTTTCTATGTACAAACGGTTGATGCAAGTACGGAATAGTCCTATCTTTCCATATGGCATGCGAATTGAGTTGGTATTTCGAATTAAACTTGGAAATTTGCAAGAAAATGGACCAGGGGGTCCAAAATATATAGGGGTCCAAAATATATTGGTTACCCTATGGTGAATCAAGTTTAACATTTTTCGATTATATGTTATTGGAATCCTTCTAGTAACGGCCTTGAGATCTATGAGCGTAACTTGTAACTTTTCTGACGTTCACCTTAAACGTTCATTGAGCTCAAAACTTGACAGAACATGGTTTGTGACTCATCATATATGTTAAATAAATCATATTCGTAAATCTACTGAAGATCACTGGTAAAACTTCTTAGATAACCTAAAACAATCGTTGAGCTCAACCAATGTCAAGGGTATGAATCTCATTTTCAAATTTACGAAGGATCACTGGTAACGCTTGTAGACCTGAAAGCCTGTACTCAAAGAACTTCTTGTATAACGTTGAATGGTCGTTAAACTCAAAACTTAACAGAACATTTTTTATTACCCTGTTTGTATACAAAAAATAATAAGAATAAAAATGAACTTCGAACGTATAACTTCAGCACGGCTCATCCGATTTGCACTGCGTTCATTTCATTCCAGTAGTTTCCACGCAAAGAAGGTTTATGAAGTTAAAACATAATATATTTTAGAGTATTGTGGTAGTTTTTAAATTTTTGGTTTCCCATAAAGTCCCGTGCAAAATTTTGGGTTAATCCCATTGAGAACATACAAAAGTGATATGTCAATATCTCTGTATTATACGTCCAATTTGAACCAAGAATTTTGCACGGGAAATTATAGGGAACCAAAACACTTAAAAACTATCCCTCTATAGACAATTACCCAATCTTTTTTCGAAAATTGTTTTTTCATAAATGCTTATATGCATTCATCGATTTCTCTTCCTCGTTGCTCATTTTGCGTTATTGCAGAAAACTGTTTTTTTTTTCGTGACATATTTTTATGCAGTAGGATGAACAATCACTATATGTTTTTTTTTTAATTATGATTCGAGGTTTACGGCTAAGCAGCCAAATGGGAGTTTAACAACTACCGAAAAACTAAACATTACCTATACTTTGCACTAGGATTAAACGGACAAATGGATGTGAAATTTTCAAAAAAGTAATTAGTCTTCTCGGTGAGAATCGAACTTACGACTCCTTGTTCACTATATAGGGCGCTTTACCCCTACACCACGAGAGGATTAATGGACGCAGCAGTTAACCTAAATTCGATTTCAGCTCAATAATCACGTGGTCCTCTTTCGCAATGCGCACCTATCTACTGAACAGGGAGTCGTGAGTTCGATTCTCACCGAGAAGACGTGTAACTATTTTCACAAATTTCACATCGATCTGTCCATTTAATCCAATAGCAAAGTATATGCAATGTTTAGTTTTTCGGCTGCACTATATCTTGCTTCACTAACAAGAAACATTACAGATTTATCTAATTAAGTGAAGTAATTAGCGAAAGAGAGGATCGATGAAATGAAATCGCTCATGTCAGTTAGGCCGTATTGAAGTAATAGTGTATATTTGGTTTTTGATTTAAAAGAAAAACACAATGGGCATCACAAAGTTTGTCAAATGACAACTAGTTTGTGTATAAATGTTGTTTATAAAACTTTGAGAGTACTAATTATGCTTATAGAGCTGAAGGGCTGAACCCAATTGAGTTTTATGATTAACTTCAATAGCCGCTGATCTCAAAACTTGATAACTATATGAACCTGTGTGAACATTAGTCTTAATTGTAATGTTTTGAAAGGTCACACATTACACTAATAAGTATAAATGTCATTCATAAACCTTCGAGTGATCACTAATTACGCTTGCAGATCTGAAGGCCTAGTTCTTGTTTTTATGGTTAAGCTGCATGTCAGGGCAACATTTAAAAAAAAATCGTAAGGTCCGTTTTGATGTTACGCCTTTTGTAAGTTATAAGTCCACAAACTCAAAGGAAATCAGGGTCATTTAAATATTTTTCCATTTTCCGTGATAATCAGAAGAAATAAACCATCAAAGCTTGGTTTAAAGTTAGTTTATCTAGTTGTTCGAATAAATTAAATAGATATGCTGAGATCGTAAGCCATGTTCAACTGTTGTCGATGTGAAATTGCAATCACATGTCATGGAAGGTTTTCAAAATTTACTGAGTTCTCGTTAGCTCAAATATTTAAAGACATTACGGAGCCAGTTTGATCATGTTATTTTTTTTTGTTTCACGATATTCTGGAAGATCCATGTACTCATCCATGTTTCAAACAAATAACTATGGCAGCTGGTGATAAAGCTCTAGGCATTAGATAGGCTCTAGGAAAATTGCTTCCGGAAAATTTTAAATGATAGATTCAAAAGTCATGAGTGCCAATGATCGTAATGCTTGATCACTGTAAGAAATTGTTGGAATGAATAAATAAGAACAGTTTTGAACGGATTACTATAAATTACATTTGAAAACGATTTGTTTCGCGATTCACCACAGACTGGCGCACGACTCCCCTGGGGGGAAACTATGGATTAAAGATTACATTTTATATACAATCCGAGAAACATTATCAACTTTAATATAAAGTAATACACTAAGAACTAGCCCGATATTTTTGTGTTTGCATTCACCGATTATAGCTGGTTTTTCTAAACCAAACTAGACTATGTACACTGTGTGAGCGATTGAAACGAAAACTTACGAAGAAATAGTTTTTTTAAGTAGGATTGAGTTCACTTTATAGTCATCCTGCATAATAATCACTATGCCACTCAACAATCTACGATTTTCCGAAAACTTCAACAGAAAGTTATACAGAAAATTCATGAAGAGATTTTGTATCTATCATATACCTGTTGAATCTCGAAAATTAAAATTTCTTAACCGATCTCTTGACGATATGCTTGACGAGTTTATCGAGTTATCCACATTAATCTGCTGCAGAAATTATTTCACAATTCATAAAACATATAAAATTGGCTCCGTAATGTTTTATTGCAATTGAGCCTATGCAGAATTATAAAATTGCAAAAAACTTCTACTTCTACTTCTAATGGCAGTTTGGTGTTAGGTATAGTAATATCTCTTGAATCTATTTAAAATAAGTGCTTCATAAAGAGCGTAACTCTAAATTTTGTCGATCTTGTGATTCAAAACATTTCCCAGAGGTTATAATTCACAAAACAAACCAACTTGAAACCAAATTTTGAAGTTATATTCGTTCTGACAATCACAGTAAAGGAAAAATCTTTTGAATATCATTAATTTCCTTTCATTTTGCGGACTCATAACTTCAAAAAGGCATAAATTCAAAACAAACCCTACGATTTTTATAGCTTTTTAAGCTGCATAGCCATTGAAAACGACTGGTGAGCTCAGAATTGTTAGAGATTTTTTTTCTGCTAATAACGGTCTGGCGAGAGAGATCAAGTTTTTATTATAAATGTGTCGATATGCATGTCGAGTCAATAGCAATGCCAGCGCTTACTATCACTGAATACAGTCATAAATCGATATTTTTTATATCTAGTGAGCTATAAGCTCAACGTTAAAAATAACATTTTTCATTACTGTATGTTTGTATGAAAAGCATCATATTTCTTTATCTTAGTAGCATTCACGTTCCCACTGTATTCAAGCCTGGTACTCACTTCAATGTTCTGTGAGGAATCTTATAGTTAGTCATTTATTTTTTTCTTAAATTGTCATCTATATTTAGTTCGAATAATTCCTTCAGAAATAGTTCCTGTTTTTTTGTTTTCAAAGATATCATAATTGTTTCTACTGGAAATTTCTTCAGAGACATCTACAAAAACCTATAGGGATTTCAAGAGCCTTCAGAGAATTATGTACATGAACTGTTTCCGAGAAATTCTTTCTTGAATTTAGAAATTCTCCAGTAGTTTTGTTTTTGGCACATATAATCTAAGAATTCTACTGGATTACAGTACATTGTCTGAACATTGCTTTTCTTCAAGAGTTTTCCACAGGATTAATCCAAGAATCATTCCAGAAAATACTTGGATTTCTTTTAGGATTTGAAGTGGGTGATAATCCTTCATACAGTATCGGACATATAAAATGCACCAAAGCCGTTTTCCCATACAAAATGGTCAAGTTCAGAGAGCTATATCTCTGCCGTTTCTCAACAGATTCTTTTCGTTTTTTCTGTGACGAACTACAATCACAATTACACAATTATCTCAATTTTTTTAAACTATTGAAAAAGTTATGTGAAAACTATTTATTTAAATGTTACAGATAGGTTGAATTTTGATATAAAAAATGCACCAAGACACAATACAACATTGCTGAAAACACTAAACCTTAAAAAAATAAAACATTTTTTATTTTTTTTTCCCAGCTTTACTTTGTGGCTTAAACCTTAAGATTATTTACCTAGGAGAAAGAATCGACCGTGATTGTTTTATATTATTTTTGTTATGGCTATAGCGGTCATGCGACTCAAAAACGTGTCTGTGTCTTTTAAGGTAAAGGGAGTCTATAGAAGATTTTTACAAATGATGGAAATGCATAGGTGGATAAGCTCAATAAAATATCAGTCTTGTCGCTCTCTTGCGACACCTATCCACCTATTCATTTCCATCATTTGCAAAAATTTTCTATAGACTCCTTTAACCTTAAAAGACACAGACACGTTTAGACACGTTTTTGAGACGCATGACCGCTACAGCCATAACAAAAATACCTTAAGATTATTTGCTATAAACATGTTTAAGAACCTAATGATTTTAATCGTTTTTTTCTGAAATGCTCCCATTGTGCGTCGACGAGAGTTCTTTACCGTAAAGGGATTGTGAACGTGCGAAAAAGATATTCTGGAGGCTGTCCGTCGATGTAAAGAAACGCGCGCGCGGAATGTGTTGAAGGCATCGAAGACGACGAAAGGGTCTCACAATCAGTAGTTGTTATCGTCGTTGGAAAACTTGGTGGCCGAAATGGAAACGTGACGTGACGTGAAGGGGTGAAAATTTGTTCGCGAATACCATTGTGTTGTTGATTGCATGGTAATTTCATGCTTATGCTCGTGAAAAAAGGGTTATATTTTACTGCAAAGGACTCGAAAACGCTAGCCAAACAGGAAATTCGTGTAACGCTCTCTTGATTGATGGTTAAATAACGAAAGGAGATGCTTGTTTGCTCGTTTATTTTAGCGGATGGATAGACTGGTTCAAAAATAACATGTTTTAGTAACAGATTACGATTATTGTTGAGTACTCTCGTGCTATACGTACACAAATTATTTCTGCTGGTAATGGGTTTGAGATTACATTAAGCAATAACACAATAATTCTCAGTGCTACAAAACCAGTACTATTCAGTGCTACTTTGTCAATATGAGTACTCTCTTTGAACCTTGTAAGGACTCGTACCTTCGATTTTTCGTTGAACCCGTTGACAAAGGTTAAGTTTCGTTAGAAGTGCCATTTTTGGAAAACGTATTGAAAAAACACATCTCTTACAAGCTCGTTTCTGAATATTCACCGAATATGGTTAAAACCATGAACAAAAGAGAAAGATGAGTCTCTGTATTCACGCTTTCCTACCAAAAGAGGCGGAGTTAAAAACTGTGATTGTACTTTCGGCTACTTAGAAGGCATAATTGACCAAATCTATTAAACTCATATAGTATGATAGAGATATTATATTATTTTGTCCATATCATACATATTTTTGAACCAGTCTAGATGCCAGTAACATCATCCCATACACAAGCACACGAAAGCGTCAAGCTCAGATTTCTCTTCCCTCACGTCTCCAATTCGGCCCAAGCTTTTCCTCCGCCATCGTTTCCGATCGTCCTTCGGCCCACCCTCCTGCCGGGGGCATCCACCCGAAAGCAATAAAAATAAACAGCACCGAATTCACTCATCCAAGCAAATAAATCAAAGTTTTCGAATGTAATGCGATAAACAGACATTAAGGCGCGCGTTACGCCTCGCAACACACCGACAGCGAGAAACGAGTGAAGCGCGCTGTATTGTGCTTGTTATATCCCTTTTATGAGCTTACACCGCACCGCACCATCCATGCCTTGAGTCAGTCTTTGTCCACTTACTGCTGCTGCTAAGCAGAGGTCTTATGCGCTATGCTGCAGCAACAAGCAACGGAAAACGAAGGAATAAAAACACGCAACCGGGGCATAACTTTAGGAGGCGCGCCGTCATCATCAAACGAGTATTCTGAGACGTGCTTCGGCTCGTAGTTTGGGGCATCGGCCGGAAGGAGTATAATGGGATATTTATTCTTCGGGTGTTCTTCGCCATTCCCATCCCATCCCTTGTTGACCGCCATCATCAATGGGAGGTTGATGATGTGTATCGAGAAAAAAGTTTGTCTGAAGGTGTCCCTCAAGAGAAAATAAACCATACGTGTAATGTTCCTTGCCGAAAGGAAACAATAGCTAGGATAAGAGATGTGTTGGACTCGTTGTGTGTTTGTAGTGTGCACGTGCGTCTGGCTGTTGTTCATGTGTGGTGCGAATTCTTTATTCGCGAGACAGCCTTCAAATAAAACTTGATTGATAGTTGACTGGATAGCGAAACTGGAGGTGATTTGCCCATGTTAAGGAAAAAAACGATTTTGATGTAAAAACATTATTGTATGCTCTTTTTTAATTATGATCTGATAGACAAACATATTTTCTATCAAAAAGTAGGAACTGCCATCCATTTCTATTTTTTTGGTGTCAATATCTCCAAATTTCAAAATTGCGTGTTTATTGTCAATTTAATGTGCCTGTGCGGTAAAACGCGCCACTGGAACAATGTTAACGCCAGAATGTACGATGATAGCATATTCGTTGCATACATCAGGGTGATTGATCAGATGTTATTGTTCAATAATACTATACATTCTGATAGTATTATTCGCATTTGTAAGGTTCTAATTTGCGCGTAGCTTCAGCGTGGCATTATGTTTGCCTATTGCCCCACGAGTTGATTAAAGTCTAGGTCCTTAAATACGTTTAAAAAAGAAAAATTCAATACTTTTTTCGCATGGAATACAAAATATGGCAATGCACAATTTGGCCCTTGATGATAGTTTAAATGATTTATTAAATGACCTGAAAAATTACCTAGAAGATCGTACAAAATATCAAATTAAACAGCAAAAAAACTTTTATTTTCTTTTTAACGATTTTCTTGAAAACAACACATAAACATATATATGGAGAAGCATGTTTACCCATTTTCTAAAACCTCAGTATAATAAAAACATTGCAAAATACGTCATTCGTCCAAATCGAGGGTGACGCATTTTGCCCCACTTTTAACCTCAGTATCCCTACTTTTATTATAGGTTGGGCCATCCGTTATGAGCATGAGCAATTGAGCAAACAAGATTGATATCATAAACATCGTAGTTGCAAACCGAAATTGACTCAACACTCCTCGAATATTAATAGTTAACCAGTTGAACAATATTCTAACTGTGCATTCTTGTGCAGACTATTGATTACGTAAGACATTTTTGGCGATTTTTGGAACCCTTCTCTCCAAATAGTAAGATATTTTGTATGCAAATTTAGAATAATTTGTATGGTGCGTATGAAATCTCGGGTCGAGATCCATGTGTTCTTCGTTATTACTTGGACAAGCATAATGATCGGACTTAAACGATCATGGGCCTGACGAGGAACCAAAACCAAGACGTCTTCAGCATGGATAAGCTATGCTACTAAAATATTGTTTCTGGAGACCATTTTGTTCAGAAAGACGTTAAATAAAATCCTCACTAATGCTATAAACTTCGCAAATATTCGTATTCATAAATGGTTTCAGTTATTTGATGACCTACTTACCTCTAAATGACATTCTAGAAATGGAACAAAGTAAGGCGAAACGTAATTATATTCGAAAACTTTGATTTACGGTCTTGCTATTGGTGTCTCCGGTTCATCTGTATGGAAGCCACCCAAAACTCAACTAATTCTCAGATATTTTCTCTCATTTTCCCTAACCAATCCCATAACCATCCTCTCTAGGTACGTCTTCACGATTGTTAGCTACCTGATAGGTGTTTTCATCTTTGCCACCATCGTCGGTCAGGTGGGCAACGTGATAACGAATCGTAATGCCAACCGGCTGGAGTTCGAACGACTGCTGGACGGTGCCAAAACGTACATGCGACATCACAAGGTTTGTTCCGCTTTTCGAATCCATTCGGGTTCATTAGGGTTCCAAAATTTCGCCTTGTCAGAAAACTTGGGGTCTCATCTTTTAAATGGTAGCTTAGGATGTTACAATTAAATTTTTGTATGGTGGAAACTCTAAGAAATTATATTAAAAACTAGAAATTAAAGTTTGCCCAGTTGAGGTTTTCGAAAATAAAATCCATTTTTTTCGACAAAAATATAGCAAGTTCAGCAAAATTCAGTGACAATCATTTTTTTAATTTGTTTTTCTCAATCCTCGAATATAATACTATCTGGTGAAAATCATTCACATCATGTTTGCTCGGAAATTTTGCACAATGGTGTTATAAACATTTAAAAACTATGCTTTTTCTATATTTTTTTTTTAAATCATCAAAGGTGAGTATCAAACTTAACGCTTATATAATTCTTTGCCTATCATAATACTGCATTACATTACTATAAAGACTACCCTCTCGAGCCACCCAACAAGACGGAGCACAGTGTTATGTGCGCCGGCCAGAAACAAATCATCATGTTTTATGTATACCTCCATCCACAGAATTAAATAGGAAGCATTACTTGTTCACTTCTCTCACCTCTTAGAGACGAAAAAAGTTGTTATCAGTATGCATTTGAATTGTACGGTCAAATGTAGTGTATAATATTATATATTCATTTTTTTTCTGTTAAATTGTGTCCAATATTGATTTTATCACGCATAAAATGTTTTGCAACACTTGTGATATAATATACACCTTTTAAGTGTTTTGAAATTGTAAAATACGTGGTTGAAGCAAGCGTATGATATTTTAAACAATATAAGGCGAAGTAGGTCGTCATTGAAATGTGTACTGGTTATCGATGATTTTGGCTAATTCGTCTCACGATTGTAAAATAAAGAAAATCATTCGGTTTTGCACTGACATAGCTGAAATAATATGAGCATACTTTCTGCAAGTAAACGCAAGTAGTGATACTTTCTTGAATCAATATTACTTAAGATGACTGAGTTTTATCGTTTTGAAATTGCAAGCTACAAAATCAACATGGCTGCCAAAACGAATGACGGGCTACTTAGCCTTAAATTCCAAACATAAAAACTGACATCACTTCCAATCAGTGAGAATTGTGTGCTCCATTCATAAACAATTTTGGCCCAGTGAATTCGTGTTCCGGTGCTGTTTCTTAAACATAAATTCTATGTATTAAGCCCTTTTCAAAAGCCATTCAAAATTGGTAGCCAATGTTTAGGCCCGGTAGCACTGAAACCCTTTTGCATATTATTTTCATTGGGGTGAGAAACGTCATCTAATCTTATTTACTTTCCGCCTTTACATTCAGAGTTCTTATATACTTTACGATGCTAAGTTGGTTTTAATCCCATCACGAATTGAGTGGACAAACTGGTTGCTAGGGTAAATCTTTTCAAAGTGATTTTATCACGAGTATCAAATTCAGCAGTAAGTACGTTTTTATGTATTTATTTAACAGTTCTATATTCTACACCAACAAACAACAACAGGGTGTGTGAAGAAGAAGTGATTAGGTAGTGAGTGAATACAACAAAAACTACATGTTTGCATAGCATAGCATAGACTGACTGTACATGTCAATGGTTGCTACGGGTTGCTAAGGGATGGGAGTTTCCGCTTAATCTTGAAGTGCAATTTTAGCAGATCTAATATTATTGATCAATAACGGCGCCGGCCAAGTCCTTACAGTCAGTTGGGATGGGGAAGCAATGTTAGGGTGCAATGATTGTGGCTTCTAGAGACCGAGAATACCTCTGCATCTCCACAATCACCACGGGAAGAGTGTTTATTAGTGAGGGAGGAAAAGATCTGAGAGTCACCTTTGGTCGGTGATGCGATCCATGGACAAGGGGGAAATATACGATTATATTTAAAGCTAGTTTTGTATTTTTGTCTCGAGAAGTTTTTGGTAGAAGATTTAAAAATACGTCAACATTTATAATGTCGAAGAATACAAAATAAGTTTTTATTAATGGCAAAAACTGAAAATTACATGTATATATTTTAAATTATATGAAACAGGAATAATGCCGACACTTGTAGTGATGAACCATACATAGTTTGTTTGAAAATTACATATGAGTATTACTGTGCATTTTGTCTCGAGATAGTAGAAGTTTTAAAAAATACGTCAACATTCACAATGTCGAACAATTGAGAAGATATTTTAAGGTATGTCAAAAAGAGAAATATATATGTATGTTGAAATTGTATAAAACAAGCATAATGCCGACACTTATAGTGACGAACCATACAAAGTTTGTTCTAATATTACATAAAAGTTACGCTTTCAAGAAAAAGGCGTTTTCATAAGCATGAAACGAACTCACCAGTTGGTAATTCATCCTCGACAGAACACAAAAAAAAACACAGCAAAACTTCTTGGCGTCCCGAAAACAAGCCGTCTTGCCTGGGCTTTCCCAAACACCCAGCAAGACGCACGAAAACAGGGGAACAAAGTTCTCCGTCGACGAAAACACGCGCGAAACCGAGAACAAAACATATCCGACGACGCAAAAACGAACCGTTCTTCTTGGGCTTCATGAAGCACTACTCACACAGCAAAAACTACATGTTTGCGTTCAAAAAGTAAAAAATATGAAAAACACATTATGGAATGCTTTCAGTTAAGAATCCACCCCTCTAAGATAAGGTTAGTAATTTCAAATACTCATTTTTTGTGATCGCTCTCGAAAGCACTGTGAAAAGTTTGGGAAGTGGGAGCAGAAAGTGAAGGGGGAAGTGAGGTGCCATATTAGAGGCCATTTTGATACTCAAACAACTATGTTATTAAGTTATTTTAATATTCACAGTACTGGGAGCCGACATCCATGGGTGTAGATTTATGTCAGAGGGCGAGCAACCTCTAGAATTGATTTATGAATTTCACATAAAACAATCATTATACACAGCCCCTACACCCTTTTTGTATGAACTTAAGAATCCCTGCAGATATCTCTGAAATATTTTTTCGAAGCATTCCTCTAAGGAATCCGTCAGAAATTTCACTAGATATTGTCATTGGATTCCATTAGAGAATTTTCCTGGATTTGTCTTAAGTTTTAATACCAGTTATGTAATATTCAAATAAAAACTTTAGCAATAAAAGGCTTCAGCCCATGAGTTTATACTTGCATTGGTTGCAATTATTCCACTGTGAACTATTCCAAGTATTTCTCAAGTAATCTTTCGAAGAGTTCCACAAATGATACTAATGATGAATTTCTCAACAGATTCCTTTGAACAATTTCGTTTGTATTCCTTTGAGAATAAGCATAAGCATAGATGGCCGTACAATTCGTATTTGCTACTTCGTGATTGACTAGAATAATAGAAGTTGCACAGTGATTTAATGAATGGGGCTTAGGATCAGCATACCATTCTCAATGTGCACAACTCAAGAGCTCAAATTTTATAAGTCAATAACGGCGCCGGCCACGTCCTTACGGTCATCGGGGAATGTTAGATACTAGAGACCTAGATCACCTCTGCATTTCCACAGTTGTCATGGAAAGGACATTGGGTTAGTGGGTACCTAGATCTGGGAGTCACCAATGTTTGGTGATGCGATCCATGAATCACGCCTAACCAAATTCACAAAATAATTCAATACTCGCATTGTACGCCGAACAAGTGTTCGTCACTCGCCCACAAAGGAGCAAGCGACACGATCAATAGATCAAACACTACTAACGAACTCTTGACAGTTTTATTTTCTCAGGAGCTCTTCTTTGAGCATAGTGTAAAAGTTTCCTACAGAGATAAATATAATAATTTCCATATCAATTTTCTCAACAATTTGCAAAAAAAGTCCTCAAGATTTTTTTTTTTAAAGTTTAGAAATGTTTTCAAGAAGTCATCTAAAGATTTATTCAGGATTTTTAAGAGTTTTTTGATACAGAAATTTATGAAATCCAAGAATTAATGTCTGGAGGAATAACCTATGGATTGAGCAGTTTTTTTTTGTAGTGTTCTTAGAGATACTCATAAATAAATTATAATAATGAAAGTGAAACCCGAAGGAAGCATTGGATGAAGCCCAGAAACAATCGCTGTACTGTATTCTAATTGAATTCTTAGAATGCCCAAATTTCAAAAATCACTATATGAATTATAAATGTTTCAGGACTACTAGAATAGTCAGAGCAGGAATGCTTGGAAAAATATACATGGAAAATTAATAAACTAATTCCAATTATTTGTAGACTTCTGCAGGTTTTTTTTTAAGAAACCCAATCAGCATATCTGTAGGAGTTGCTAGGATAATAGCTTAAATCTATTCATGGCAAATTACAGGAAAAATCCTTGGAATATTTTTTTGGGGAATCCTTGTCTGCTACAATGCTTGGAGATGCTAATAGTAAAGGTTTGGTATGATTTCTGTGATAATTCTAGTGGAGAAACTGAATTTGTAAAGAAATCTAAAATAAGCAAGTTGCATTTAATCAAGGATTTCTAGATAAAAAAAATTGGAAAACTGTTTTTTTTTTTGAAGGATTTCATGGTGTTCTTCGTAGAAATAATAAAGCAATTCAAAATGCGATTTCATTACTTGTTTTTATCTTTATTAACGAGATTTTTAGCCCCGGGCTAGTTCATCTCGGGACCAACGGTTTTACTTCCCTTCCGAAGGAAGTCATCACTGAAATTTTTAGTGACTATCTCGGGGATGGGATTCGTTCCCAGGTCCTTGGCGTGAGAGGCGTGCGTTCTAACCACTACACCAGGTCTGACCCCATTTTCATTAGTGTTTAAAAATAAGTTTTGTTAAGATTCCATCGAGCAACTCTTGAAGATGTTTTGAGAAATAACTGGTACAGTTAACTCTCCCTTACTCGAAATTGAGGGGAACATCGAGTTAGGGAGGTATCGAGTAACAGAACACAAAACCAGTGTAACTGCAATCTAA
The DNA here is from genome assembly GCF_002204515.2 of Aedes aegypti. NCBI lineage: Eukaryota > Metazoa > Arthropoda > Insecta > Diptera > Culicidae > Aedes > Aedes aegypti. Next base: position 102,103,198 of record NC_035109.1, on the reverse strand, counting down.
AGGACCATCGAGTTAGCCATGAAAACCAACTTTTACTATGGTTCTCTAACTCGATATCGAGATACGGAATATCGAGTAAGGGAGAGTTAACTGTATAGAGATTTCATTATTTCATTATTCATTAAATTCACCGGTGAAATCAAATGTTAACTTCCGGAATAAAAATATTAGTAGGCTGACAACGTTTTCTGCAAAAAAATATTGGAATGGTTATCGAATAGTCTTCCTGAAGGATCATAAGAAAAATATATAGTGGAAAATAAATTGCAATCCCAGAAGACATTGCTTGCGAATGTGTGGAGTTATCTTTCATCGGATTCCTTTATGAATTGTTCGAGGAATTCCTTAATGAGTGCATTTCAACCAATAATTACCCATATGCTTGGCAAAAACCTTTTGAGTTTACAGATACATACCAGATTTCTGTCAAATTTCTCGCAAGATCCATTGCGAACTGTTGTAAAATGTTTGATAAATTTTTGGTAGAAAAATGCATTAAAAATTTTATATTTGGCGTAGGTTTCGGGTTAAGATCAGAATGTTTGAGGGTACCCATGCTTTTCCAATGGAGAATGTAAATTATAGGGGAAGGGCATGAAACCTTACCAAAATCAATATAAACTGAATGTAACATTAATAGTCTATTGTGGTCGTTTCGGGAACATGGTCACCGGATATCGGTTTCGATAGGAACCCTCAAAGAACATATCATGCACTGATACTTTTCGAAGGATCGCAGTTCAAAACTTTTTGCTCATTTACATATCATAGGTTCTGATAATTTTCTTCACTCTGTGATAGGTTCCAATAGGATTTCAAATGGCCACTTTTGGAACCTCTAGTGCCGTTGTCGTATGATGACTTAAATTTCTTATTTTTTTATACAGAAGTTAATAGATATCATTTGAAATCGATCGAGAATTTGAAAACTTTTTTGTCGGTCTCCAGTACTGTAAAGGTTTAAATGCATTAAGTTAGGGGTATGACGTTTTCAGAAATACCCACTTATGGCGTTTGTTTAATACCCACTTTTGATAATGTAAAACATATTTTCGAAGATGAAGGTGAAAATGAATCGAAGCCAAACCTCAAATTTTCAAGAGCACAAATCTAGAGAACCGATCACCCGTTTAAGCTGAAAACTTAATCGATTGGTCACCACCAGCTGGTTTTCAGCTTAAACCCATGTTTGGTTCTCCAGATTTGTGCTCTTGAAAATTTGAGGTTTGGCTTCGATTCATCTTCACGTTAAAAAAAACAAGTGTGCAAAATTTTTGTGGAAAACACACACCGCATGATTTTTTCTTCCGAGATAGTTTGAATATAAGGATCCGAAAAAAGGTATCATCTAGGCGTATCATGGAGTTTTGCTAAGCTAAAAATATTGTTTTGATATTAGTCACGAAAATATGAATTTTTTTTCAAAAATCTAAAATGGTTAGTTCTTAAAGTTTCTCTCCCATACAAAAGTTTATTTGTAACATCTATAATTGTCGTTTGGAGGCTGAGTCCTGCATGTTTTCTGGCAAAGTAATATTTTCGAACACCTTAAGGTTCATATAACAATTCTACTTTCTTCTGAGCAGGTCCCCGGTGGAATGAAGCGTCGCGTTTTGCGGTGGTACGACTACAGCTGGTCCCGTGGTCGGATACAGGGCGGTGGCGACATCAATACGGCACTCGGTCTGCTTCCGGACAAGCTGAAAACCGAACTGGCGCTGCACGTGAACCTGAGTGTGCTCAAAAAGGTAACAATTTTCCAGGAGTGCCAGCCAGAGTTTCTGCACGATCTGGTGCTCAAGATGAAGGCCTACATCTTCACGCCGGGGGACTCGATCTGCCGGAAGGGCGAAGTGGCCCGCGAAATGTTCATCATCGCCGACGGAATTCTGGAGGTGCTGAGCGAGACGGGAAAGGTGCTAACCACGATGAAGGCGGGCGATTTCTTCGGTGAAATCGGAATACTAAATCTGGACGGGTTGAACAAGTGAGTATTGGTGATGATGTTGTTCAAAGATCAAGCCAATTGATCCTCTAGTTTAAAATAAAACAAAATGGGTTTTGAGTATTCGAACAAAGAAACGATCCAGTTTTCATCTGTATTTCCGTGTATTTCCAGGCGAACGGCCGACGTCCGCTCGGTGGGCTACTCGGAGTTGTTCTCGCTGTCCCGGGAGGACGTCCTGACGGCGATGAAGGACTACCCGGAAGCACAAGAGATCCTCCAGACGCTGGGACGCAAAAGACTGATGGAGGTGCGCTGCGTGAACAAGAAGCACGCCAGCAAACATGCCGCCAAAGAACACCACGGCAGTGATCATAGCTCAAACGTACACAACACACACAGCAACATTAACAACAATAACCAAGGTGATAGTAGTGATAATAGTGCCTCAAAACGTATCGTAGATAAGCTAAGAAGTGATGTTAAGGGATTGAAGAACGCGCTGCGAAAGTCGAGGTAAGTCCCGTCCCAAAAACTCCGATTAGCCTGTTTGAACTCTGCGGGTTCTACCGATTGCAGAACGGGAACTACTAGACGTAGCAACGAATCGATCGAGATGCAGCCATTGCAAGGCAATGCCAGTGGCGGCAGCGGAAGTGGGAGTAAAACACCCAAAACGGCGCTCCGAAGGATGGCGAGGGTCAAATCGGAAGACATCCACACGGAGGACGAGGGCAAGGAAAACGACAAAGTGCCAAGTCCCATTGGTGCCGGGCTTCCACTGCTGCAACGACTGCGGCTCCTCAAGGAGAAACAAGTCAGTTATTTGACGATGAACCGCATTTCGCAACTAACAAACAGATCGCACATCATCCTCATTAACCCCACTACTACGAACATAACACCCAAAATGCACACTACTACTGTTTTGAACACCTTTTGTTTAGGCGAGTGTTAGACTAGAGATACAGTAACCCTTTGCTTATGTATGTACACTGAAAAAATGTTGCTTTTAAACTGATGCATTCTAACTCTTCCGCAACGATTGGACCAACAAATTTACAATGATTTCACCAACAACTAATCCAATAATTCGTCCAGGCATGCTTCGGGCTACTTAGCCTTAAACGTTAAGTCTGGTTACCTGTGTTTCAAGAGTTATGTTTATTACCCATACTCGCATAACAGTTCCATTTATATAGGGAATCCCATAGAATATGGGACTGTTTTGCGAGTATTGGCAGTTTAGAATGAACAATATCTGGGGAATCCTTTGAGAAATTTTTGGACGAATTCTTAAAAGTTAAGCATGTTACAATGGATCACTTTGGATTTCAAAGTAAAATAATTAAAACAAAATAAATGACGACATGCATTCCATGGTAATTTATTGAATGTTTTTATGCAAAATGCATAATATTTCAAAATTCGGTTCAATTACAGAACTAGAGGAACATTTTTTTCAGTGTACTACCCATGACTCCCGATAGGCTACAGTCATCTTAGATTTATATTTATACACTACAAAAACATCATTCCCAGTGTGGCGCTATGTGTGTATGTGTCAGTGACCCATACTTGTTTAAGAATTTAAACCTTCGCTGATAGTAAGAACAAACCCGCAGCACCACTGATTTTACTATTCAGTTTTCCGTTGGAGCATTCGTAGCTTAGGGGCTGTCCATTAATTACGTAAGGGTTTACGGGGGGAGGGGGGGGGTTTCAGATTTCTTACGCGTCATACAATTTATTTTTTATTTTCATACAAAAAATCTTACCATGGGGGGAGGGGGGGTTGAAAAATCGCAAAAATTGTCTTACGTAATTAATGGATCGCCCCTTATCCGCTTTATGCTGAATTCTCCCTTACCCAGTCAGAACACAACTACAATACAAATACTTGTACCCATCAGATAATGTTAGTTAGGATTTTCACATTACATTTAGAGAAACAATTGAGAAACATCCACACAGACCAAATCTCATCGCATTCGAAGACACTTTCAAGATCAATGTTTAAATCCTTTTAAAAATGTATATATCGATAGTACATTAGATATTAGAGCGTTTTCTTTTCTTTTCTCTTTTTCTTTATTTCTATGTGTGTGTAATCTGCACGTGTACCCCACAAATAATCACCACAACCACCACCAAAATATGTATCTGAAAATTAATATACCAAAAAACCACCTGAAAACGTTGATCACAATAAATGTGTGACCAACTCGCCGTCGAACCACGTGTCACGTTGTTCAAATCCAAATTATGCAAAACAAAACCCCAAACGTGAACTCGCGAATTTGACAAACAAACAAAAAAAAACAGGACCGCGAAGAGCGTGCCGCGAAAGCGTCCTCTTGTGCCGCGGCCGCGACTGCCATCTCCACAACCACCACAACTACAACCGCACAAATAATCTCACCGCCGCATACTCACGTAACCTCTGCCATATCACCGCAGGAATCGATACAGGAGGAACCGGAACCGGAAGTGATTGGGGCCGGTTTGCCCCTGTTCCAGCGGTTGCGGATGCTCAAGGCCAAGGAGGAACGCCTGGCCAAGGAAGCGCAAGCGAAGGTAATCCGCTGACGGCGGTTGTCCGGTCCAAGCTGTCATTCTTTTTTTCTAGTGTATTGATAAATTCAAGATTTTTTGAGCGCTGGTCAATTTTCAAAACGTTGGTCGTCGTCAGTTGTCATCTTAGGCGTGGTTTCCCAATAGGCTTCGCTGATCTGCTGAGTTTTTCATGTGTCCATTGTCTACTATTCTATCTTCGCCATAAATACCCTTTTGTAAGCTAAGCCCTTTCTCGTAGTTCTACAAACATCTCGCGGACCTCTAAACATAGATATACTAGAAATGAAAGTGAACGGAAGCCTTACAAAGATCTCATATCAAATCAACAGAGGCAGGCATATTTACGGGTCACTTCTGTAATCCGACAGAGTGCAAGATGATCCCTGCTAAAGGGTGTACACACACAATTATTTGGCAAAACTCGCACGTTCAACCAATCATCTTCAATATTTTCTCATGCTGTTATAAGGTTTTAACGTTTTGAAGTTTACATGTAAACGACGAAACACGTGTCAAATGTACAAATTGAAATTGAAACACAAAATTTGGATATATTTATAACAGGAATACATATCATTAATTGTAAATTGAGGTTTGCATAGATATAGATACTAAATTTTGATCAGAAACTTAACCAAAAAAGTTTAGTTCTTGTTGCACAATATAAGTCGGATCAGCTGATAGCTGATGGACTAAAACTATCAATACCACTAGCCAGCTATCAATATCACTTTGATTTGACAACCACAGACTCCGAAAAAATCTTTTGATTTTACGTCTTTTGGATGCACATAAAAAAGCGATCCAAATGACGTGGATTTGTGTCACATTTTAAATACGATGGTGTCTGATTCGGGAAATGTCAATCATAGTGGCATCGTTTTCATGTCCTTCATCATGTAAAATTACATTTTTCGTTCAATACATCTCTCAGAACACATTTTTTTGTCATTTCATCACTTACATCATGTGTCATTCAGTCATAATGTGAATTACGTCCACAGTAATTTTCATTATTTTTAAGAGTGCAACAGCAGTGATGCGACATCGCACTCTAGATCATGATCACTGCAGAATGAATCCAAGCTATTAATATTTTTCAGTGACCAACACATAGTTTTAATTCATCTGCAGCACTGTCAAAAATATCTTACTGATAAATTGCCATTCTATTTGCTCAATTTAAGGCTAAAGCTAACCCATCAGTGATATCCATAGTCTATCGCCATCAATGCACGGAAGATGGAGTAGACAGCATGATGTTGATGTGATATAGAATGATCCGAATTGTATCGCAGTCGGCCTATAGAAATTAGCATATTTTAAGCGTTGATATTGACAGCGAGCAACTTCTAATATACTCAAAAATAGTAGTTTTCCACAAAAATAAGGTAAAAGGTAAACTTCAACATTTTTTATTCAAGCGATCAAACAGATTTCGATAAATTCATAGCTTAGAATTCAAAGGGTGTATTCTTACATGGAGCATGTAATAAACTTATAAAATTTTGTAATAGAGTTACACCCAAGAAACAATTTTGGGCTATTACCCAGACAACCAAAATGTACGTATAACGAAATCACCTGGAGGCTCTATATGTGCAAAATTTCACTTATAAGATGTTGCGAAACGGCCTTCTACGTACAAAAGTGGAGGCGATATGCGGGCATATATTATGTGATGAATAATAACATACAATGCGAGTGTATAAATATTCTACCGAACTAACCTGCAATATTATGCGACTTAACTTATGATAACAAATGATGATTTGACAGCTGCTACGGATTGATCCGACTTACTTTGTACGTGTGTACGGGACGAAACAAAATGTACAAATGAACTCAGAAAAAAAGTGTTTTATGCGAGGAAACTCATAAATCTGACGAGTTTATCCACGGTGTTTAGCGAGTTTGATGTAATTAGTATGAATAAACGAGTTGTAACGTGAACTTTCATGCGATTTCTGGTTGTCTGGGTAATAAACATGTCTGCTTAACTAGTGCTTTATAAAAGCTGTGACTGTTGAAAAAAAGTATATGCTGTGTTAAGTGATGATTAAAATGTTGCATAATTCTAAGAAGCACTTAAGTTCCTCACTTTCATGTTATTTCAAAAACTAGTTGAACCAAGGTTGAAATAACGATGATTGATAGTTTAGTTTGGTTGTTTAATAGTTTCTCTATAATATTTGATTGATGAGCTGTTTCTATCCATTCAGATACTGTTGTTCCATATGTGACAAAAAGATGAATTACAAGCTTTTTCAATACTTAACAACACTTAATTTGTCACTTTTTCAGCAATACTTACATGGCTCAGAACTGCAAAGAGGATAAATATATATTTGCTTTCGAATGCATTGAACTTAACGTATCAACCATCATTGTTCGTAATCGGAAAGCTCTTCAACATACAAATATTAACTAACTTCCCAAAAAACTGATGTTTAAGAACAGTTTCTCATAGCTTTTTTATTTAGCTCTCAGTTGTGTACTTGTCTTAGGTAAATTGAAAATGATGGTCATTTGGCATAAAGTCGTTTGGCATAAAGCCGTTTGCCATAAAGTCGTTTGGCATAATGGTCGTTTGGCATAATAGTCGTGAACAATAGCATGCACAGGGGCCCAGATAGCCGTAGCGGTAAACGCGCAGCTATTCAGCAAGACCAAGCTGAGGGTCGTGGGTTCGAATCCCACCGGTCGAGGATCTTTTCGGTTAGAAATTTTCTCGACTTCCCAGGGCATAGGGTATCTTCGTACCTGCCACACGATATACGCATGCAAAAATGGTCATTGGCACAGTAAGCTCTCAGTCAATAACTATGGAAGTGCTCATAAGAACACTCAGCGGAGAAGCAGGCTCTGTCCCAGTGGGGACGTAACGCCAGAAAGAAGAAGAATAGCATGCACAAGGTGTCCTCTTCATAAAATGAATAGTCGTTGTACAGTTGGATGTGGTTCCAATGTGCTTTACATACAGATTATTTAAATTACCCCAAAACGTTATGAACAGAAAGAAAATATGAATAAGGCCGGAACAAATTTGAAATTTTACTTTTATCACAAACCGCCCCCCCCCCCCCCAAATTTCCATAAAAACCAGAGGGGGAAATCAATAAATTGTCTTATTCTCAGTGTTGGTTTTCATTGTTTTTGTGTTTTTTTATCTTATTTTGTAATTTGTCCTTACGATATTACATGGGATAACAGGTGTTATTGGATTATAAGTCCTAAATCTGTTCGTTAATGCTAATAGTTGCGGGATTTTTTTCTTTTAGAACCAAGTTTACACAATTTTTATTGAAACAGTGTAGCCTTTGAGAATAGAATATTGTAGTGCTTTCCATGAACTTTCAATGAACATTCAATTTGTCAAATCAATTCAGCAATTGGCTCTTGAAATTTATTTGAATACATGTTTTCCTAGTAGATTTTCCTTTTTTCTGGATGCATAGCGTGATCATCATACACAAGCTGCGTATCAAATGTCCTTGTCCTTGTCTTCATTGTGTTTGTGTAAACTTTAGGATTCTATTTTTTTTTTCGAAATTCAGGAAAACTCGCGAAATTCGTTTGATCGCTTTAATTCATATGAAAACGTAGTAGTTTTCAGTTTCTTGCCTATGAAAATGGTTTATTTATTTTCGAGTCAAGATTCCTCCAACAATTTTCGTATCTTTCATTTAATTTTGGACTTCTTCTGATTGCGTGTTTGGTTTAAATTTTAAATTGCGACTCTGGTAATAAACTTATTATCTGATCTGTAAAATACAAATAACAATTACTAACACATCGCTGAGTTTACATATTTGAAATGTTTTTTCACTGAGAATTTATACTAAAGTGCAAAATTTGACCAAAAGTATGGAGCCACGACAAAGCCGACAAATTTTATTTTCATCACCTTCGCTACCCGTGAAATTTAAAGAATTTTTCTGCGAATTTCCATTGTCCCTACTTTCAACCAATTATACTGCCGTCCTTCGAATATGTATCTCACAGTCGCTAAGGTATGCAAAGAACATGGCACAAAAGGGCATCGAAGGAAATATATTTCACAGATCAAATTTGCTTCAAATTTATTCAAATCTAGTGTTATATATTAGCAAACAAAATGTTACATATATGCTATATCGAATTAATATTATCTAAATTTAATTCAAAGTTGCATCCAAGTGCAACATTTCTGCAATGTTCCTAAATTTGTAATCAATCCAATTGAAAAGTTTAATATTTTCTCTCACCAAAACTCAAGAAAAAAGATGGCAAAAAACCTGAGATTGTTGTTATGAAAAATCAAACTATGAAAAAAGTTATATATTAATGTTATGCAATATTAACAAATTGACATGATTACACTGCGGAACACGTTTTTGTCTTAAGCACCCAAATACCGCTATACACTCAATTAAGGGTTGCTGAATCCATTGCCGTTTTCAAAAATATCGTAGCACGTCTAGTTTAGGAGATATTGGCTGTTGAAAATGCCAAAATTGACTATTTTAGCCAACTTGCATGCAAGTTTGCCAGCTTGTAAGGCAATTTATTTGCAGAATTCAAACTTTATGTATGTAACAATACCTATCAACAAAGTTTACAATTCTTTCGATGCGGAAAATTTATTTCTTGGTGATTTTAATAAGTATTGCAGTTTCCTATATAAGAGAAACGAAAAATTTTGTATGGAGACAGCAAGCATGTCGAAAAAAATGGTTTAATCTAAATTTAATCGGGCAATTTCAACCAAATTACATCTAAAATGAAAGTATAAGTCCTATTATGCATGCTTGGTGGATAAGATCATAAAAAAGTTTGATAAATTAAACCTTAAAATTTATGTAAACATCAATAAAACCAGTGTTTTATGCAACTTTGGTGACCTGTGGCTAAAAATTGTGACGTGCTGGAACATTTCTGAGAATGGCCTCAGAATCAGCAACCCCAAATCTACTAGAGACACATAATTTGATCCTTGAGACACGCAAACATGTCATTTTTGTTGCGCTGTGTTATTGTTCAATACATTTTGGTTTAACGGTTATATGTGGCAAAAACATGGTTTTGCAGCATATGAGTATAAAATAGTGCTAAATTCACGTGAATTTCGATTTTATAATTTATTGCCCCCCCCCCCTCGACACATTTTGATGGAAAGTGACAAAAGAAGATTTTAAGATTTGTTCCGGCCTAATAGCCTTAGCCCAAATCAGCACTTCTAAAAAAATCGTCGTGTAATAGCAAGTTCAATTTAAATTCATGCTGCAAATCGTGCACATGATATGAATGCTATAAGTCAGTCAATTTCACACTAGTACCGATAATTTTACCGGATTATTACTATTGTCTACCATAATTTTACACGATTCTACCTCAATCCATCTTGCCTTCGGTGCTATTGGAAACACGTTCGTCAGTGATTGTTGAGTTTTTACTTTTTCCCAAGTGAAATACGTTTTTAAACACCGTTTAGAGAAAAACAAAATCGCCCGGAGAGGTAAATCGTCGAAGATTGTTACAACGATCGTGATTTCCAGAATGTATTGTGTTTGTATTTATTTTATCGGATTAAACCTATGGAAACCGTATTCAACTGAGTTTTATTCTTAAAATCTACCTCGATTGTCTACCTTTTATGACATTGTAAATAAAATTGATTGTTCAAAGCGAATTTGAATTGGAAAGCGGTAAATGTAAAATTGCGCGATGAATGAAACTTACATGAATTCCGAAAAGGAGCTTGTAAAATTGAAAACATGTGTTAATTTAGGCGATTTCCAGCATTCCCTTCATGTGCATGACGAATGGTGTGAAACTACATGAAATTTTCTATCCATACCACTACATGATTTTTTTAAATCATGCAACCTCATATGTAAAATCATATGAAGTAACATCAGCAGCGGATTTCACCCGATTCTGTTTTTACACGGGGGATGCGTACCGTGCAAAAAAGTTTTCAGTTCAAAATTTCAAAAACCGTACAAAAAAAGTAACACCATTTCTCGGCGTTTCATGCAAAAATAAGGTTTTGTCGGAAAAAAATGTATGGAAACTTTTTTTTGCACGGCCGTGTAAAAAAATCCGTGCAAAAACAGAATCGGGTGTAGTTTGTTTTATTTAGTACGTCTGAACCAAATAAAAGAATTAAATACTTTCATAGGCTTAACTTGAATACGCGAAGTTTTTGTCATGAAATTTACCAAAAATTTCTTGGATTGAGGCCAAAATGTCATATGAGAAGCGTCCCCAAGTAATCATAATAAGCCAACATCACCTATAAAATCATCACAATAGCACAATAAATACATAGGGGGGCTGGGGGCAAGAAGGACACCTTAAGATATATAGGTTCAAATCATGGTTGATTAGCACAATTTTTGAAGATTATTCCAGTGTAGGGGCAAGATCACCTCTTGTTCTAAATAATGTTATCGATAGATTTCAAAAATATAAGAAACACATGATGATTTTGAAAATGTCCCTTCTTATGAGGTTTTAAAACGAGGCACGGGGCAAGAGTGCCACTCGTATGGGGCAAGAAGACCGCCAGAGCAAAATGACACAAAATTTGTATATTATTATTTCCCCGCCTAAACGATAAATTCTAGAGTAAGTAAAGATTAAAACTGAGGGATAAAAGTTGACTTATAGTTAACAAGTAATTTTACGAAATTAATTTAGTTCTCATCTTATTTGACTGTAACAATAATAGTAATAATTTTCAGAAACCATTTTGAATGTCCAAAATGGCTTATTTTGATTTTATTTAATAGGAAACATTGATTTAATGCAATATTAAACAAGAAAAATAAAAGATCATTTGATTTTATATGAGAAAATTGCGGTGTCCTTCTTGCCCCATAAGACATACTGTTTTTATATATGTAAAACTTAATGTCAAAAGGACTTTTTCGAAAAAAATTCCTCACAGCTATATTTAACAATTGAAAATCATCAATACTGTGCGGAAAAATCAATATGTTTTGTATTTATTGGGAGTCAAACCTTGTTTTCCAGTCTTACATTCTTATAATATTTCGCATTTTTTGCGTTGGTGAGTTAAAGACATTTTTCTAATTTTTTGTACTAAACATTTTTAACTGTAATATTTACACAACCCTTAATTAGTACTCAATTTATACTTATCCTGAGTTTAACATCAAAAAATTCAATTGAACTACGTGAAATTAGAGGTGGTACTATTGCCCCGGGTGTCGCTCTTGCCCCATGCCCCCCTAAAAGCCTTATAACAGCAATTCCCTCGCATAGAAACCCTATAACTGCATCATTAATGCTTCTAAGCCGGATGCATACAGGCATTAAATAAGCATTATACTTGCCAAAAATTCGCGTATAGGGCATTTTTCAATGCTATCCGGTGTTTAGACAAATATTCCACGTGCTTAGTGTTTGCATATATTGGTGAGAGAAAAAAACAATCTTCTCACTACTACAATCACAAACTTTATGTCAAAGATAATCAATGCTCAAATTGATCTCTTTTATCCACAACAATATTCATATTCTGTGGCCGAAGGAGGAAAAAGCAGGACATCAACAATCCAACATTACGGGTGTCTCAGGTGCGAGACGCAATTGAGTAATTTTTCATATTACAAGGATAAAAATGTGGCAATTGTCGTTATACAGACAAAAACGATGCTTTTAATTTATTTTTACTTGTTGTTTGCGGCTTCCATGTTCATTTTTTATTTATTTACATAATGTATCAGTTGCTTGACCGCGTACGCGTTTCTCACATGTTTTGAAGTTGCATTAATGGACAGGAAAGCACGGTTATATCTTGACCCGCTATTTCGCTTTTTCTGGTATTATATTGGCATTATTAAATATCTACCACACTTTTAAAAATAATGAAAATTACTGTGGGCGTAATTCACGTTATGATTCAATGACAAATTATGTAGGTGATGGAACGACACAAAAATGTGTTCTTGAAGATGAATTGATGACAAAAAATGCAATTTTACATTTTAAAGGACACGAAAACGATGGCACTGCAATCGACATTTCCCAAATCAGCCGCTTACGTGGCCGTGCGGTTAGCGGCGTCAGCCGGTTAGGCGTATTGTGAATGCTACGAAGCGTGGGTTCGATTCCCGCTCCAGGCGGTGAAAACTTTTCGTCAAAACGAAAAATTCATCACTGGGCTACTGAGTGTTTCGTGTTGTCCGTTGCCTAATGTTCGTGATTGTGTTCAGTCTGTGCAGCGTTTGGCTGAAGACGGTGTAAATTGTCTTTTAAAATTCACCACAAAGAAAAGACGTAAAACCACATGATATTTTAGGAGTGTGTAAGCATGCAAAATATGACTTAAAATTCCACTTAGCTGATATAGTTTGGATTGAATGACATGAATAAATTTTGAATTAAGTACACCTTGGTGAGTTGAAACGGCTTGGGTAAGATGAAAGGTATCATATTGAAATTTTATAACGATGAGAAATCTTACTACATTAAGTTAACAAATGGAACAAACTTTCAAGAATTAAAACTTGCTAACATTTATTACCCTCATTTTCAAAACTTTGAATTTCATCTTGCCTCATCCATTTCAACTTGCCCCGGTGTGTTTTGAATTGAGCTTGTGGATAAAGCTTGCCGTTTCCATACAAAGCTCTATGTTTTATATGACAAAATACTTTTATTGATATTTAAAAACTAACTTTTGAGCATCGAAAGTATGACAAGTATTCTTTAACTCATAAGAATAGACTTCTGAGGTCAATTAAACAAATGAATTTCCATAAAAGCTGGTAATTTTGCATTTCAGCCAACTTGCTGGAATTGTCATATAATGCATTTTCAACAGTCAGTATCTCGAAAACTTGACGTGCTATGATATTTTTGAAAACGTCAATAGATTCAGCCACCATAAGTTAAGTAAATATCGATATGTTGGTGCTTGGGACAAAAAAAATCAGAGGGGGTTGTGTACAAGACACGACCGCATGACGTTAACTACGCCAAGTGATTTTCCGCATTTGAATTTTAGTCGATTGTCATAGTTGCAGGTTTCCTTTAGTTGAAAATCTAACATAATTTCGTGACGGTCGCAACATTTTAGATATTCAATTGACACCCAGTGTATTGCCGTAAGACGTAGTTAACGTCAAATCCTCAGTATGATCAATCTTATCATTGGGGTAAGAGGTTCCATAATTTAAACCGAATTGCAGAAGATATTATCAAGTTTTTTAATAACAAAAGTTCGACCAGAAACTCTATCTCATTCTCTACTTTGTAAACAGCTGTTATTTTATCTTTTTATTTCGATTATGCTCAAAGATGTCAGCTGATTAACATTAATCAAGACCAACTGTTGAAGTTTCCACAAGCCAATAATTGTTTCAATTCTTCTTTGATTATCCACTGACAAACTACTCTTCAGTTGTTCATTCACGCGCGCCATATGTACGCCTCTCGCATTATCAAGTTTCCTATTCCGGAAAACACCCTATGTAAATCAATTACGGTGCAATGGATATTCAACACTCCGATAAACCCGTTTGGAAAATCATTAGCTATGAGGAGGAAACACATTCAAGTCCTGTCTTCCCTTAGCAGCGCCATTCTCCCAGCAGAAAAGGCGTTCGGACGATGTCAGAGTGCAGCAAGTGTATCGTTCTTACGAACAACACTTGCACGACTAAGCAACAGCACCGAGCCCATTACTAATGCATAAAACTCAATTATGGCATTGGACCAGAAGAAACAAGGATGCAGAAGAAAGTGCTCTTGCCGGCTGCCTCTAACTAATAGTCTCGTTTCTGTCAACTGCATGCCGGAATAACTCAGCTTTCGTTCGCTGTTTCAACCCTTATTTCTCGAAGCATCCGGTCCATGGCAGGACTGTCGTTCTTTGGATTCTCTGTGTCTGATCTAACACCCATTTTTCCACATCTCTTAACACCCCCAACCGGTCTTGCTCTGTACCCCTTCCCCCCTCAACTATAGCCCTAGGTCCGATTGTAAATGTGTATTAAAGGCAAGCAGTATACTAAACTCACTGACCTAGAGCACCAACCGAGCGAACAACTAAAATATATAGCCATGTAGCGAAGCATCTCTGCTCTGAATAACAAATGAACCTTGAAATTAATATTATTCTCTTTTTTCTCCGCTTTGTTCTCACCCGGATTTTCCCCGTCTGTTTTACAGCTTCAAGTGACATCGAATCAAACATCCAGCTCGCCTTCGCTGATCCAGAGCCTGAGTCCAACGTCACCGACTCAGTTGAAGGCACCACCAAGCCCTATTCTGCACACACCGGGGACGTCCGGCCACCATCATCATCATGGGCGAGGTTCAATGCGAGTGTCGTTCAAAGACCGACTCAAGAGTATGCAGCGACAAGAATCCAAGGCAGAAACCCGGACAACTCCTGCCATTCCTGAGGCCTCTGACATGAATCAACACCTACTGGCCAGTGGACCCGTCAAACCCAGCAAACCTTCGGCAGCGCAAGCGCTCAAGGACAAAATTCGATCCTTTGGTCACTTGCAGCGGACCGATGATCATCTGAAACCGTGGTCGAAGCTTAAGTTAGCAACTGTAGTTAGCGTAGGGGGAAGTTATTCCAGTTTGAACAATAGTCTGAACGAAGATTCTCCGATTCTCGAACCTGCCAAAAAGGCAGGCCGTCATAAAACATCAATGCCGGCTGACTTGAACCTGAACTCGCTGGTTTCCACAGCCCCTCCACCGATCTCTTCCGCACCTCCGACGACCACGTCCAGCAAGCCAATGTTTCAACCACCGAGCAAAGTGTTCAGCCGTAGTACGTATATTGAGAAGGCATGCGTGAGTGATAGTGAAGTAGTAAGCAAGAAGCAACCCCCACCTCCACCTGCACGTGTACGAATGAAACCCAAACCGATCAAACTGATCTCCGAACCCAACAGCTACAAAAGCTACGTGTCCATAGACGACCTCTCGCCTGAATATAGCGGCCTTCCGTTTGTCAAGCGCCTCAAAATATTAAACGAACGCCAAAGGCTAGCCCAACTCGAGGCGGCCATGCAAACCCGTAGCCTTAGTCTAGATTGTACAGATTCCAACAGCAGCAACGCCGGATACGAACCCGCAGAGCAGCTGTCTCGTAGCAGGAGCGAAGGTTCCGGTATAGGACCAGCTCGTTCGAAGAGTGCCTCCCCACCAACATCTACCAGCCGTGCAACCCCGCTTAGTCCAGAGTCGAACGAAACGCCCGAAAGGCGTCAACTCAAGAGCATTCTCAAAAAGTTGTCCGAAGACAAGCTGGCCCTCGACCAACGGCAGGGTATTCAAAACCGAGACCTGAAGAAGCTGATGCGAGCCCAAACGGTCGAAGGGTACGTTGCTAGACATAGCAAATTTATGAAGAGCGTTACCTTCAATAGAGACACACTCTCTAGTCCTCCAACCAGCGCTAACGTTTGTGAATCTATTGAAGAACGTACTCTTTTTCCCATCCCTAGCGCACAAAGTACCACTACGACGACTACCACCGCCACTACGAACTCTACCAGCGACGAAAGTTCGGTAGCTACCGTGGCAGAGAACGTCAACTTCACCGCACACGATCCCCACCTACCTCTGGCACCCGCCGTTCCTATCTCTGTTGAGAATGATCTGCAGGCTGAAGACGATCAACATGCGCTGGTCGTCAGCAATAACGGGTACTACGATCCCTCGGTCGATCCACGGTACATCACCAATGGCGATCCGCACCATCAGCTCATCGACGATTCACCCTCGAAAGGCTCGCTTTCGGCGTTCGGAGGGCAGAGGAAAATCATCAAAGGTACGTGTAGCGATCTCATCGCACGTTTCTATCTTACCGATACACGCTTCCAGTCCTATGAATCATCCGCGAAATTGGCTCCCTACATCCGACTCTCATACGTAGTTACGCTTGTTTTGAGTTTTCAACGGTAGATTTGTCGAAATATCAGTTTTGAATGTTTCTTCTTCACTTGATCATTTCACACTTTCAAAATTGTCCGGCATCTCTAGTGTAAGTTTTAGATTGCTTTTTTACAGGTACACCGAAACACGCTGCTTCCGATTGGGTTTGCTTTCTCATATATTTCCGACTTAACAGTTTCTAAAGCTATGGACGCTTCCTACACGATCTCTACACTATGCTTGATGCTTTTGTACATTCTTACACCAATTCTAAAGTAGATTATCAGCACGATACAGACCTTCTAAGTTCGAGTTTTGAATGCGACAGATCGTCCAGTTTAGATTAGGCTAAATTTTCAACTCGAAAATTTATAAATCAAACTTAAGGAGATAAATTTACCCTCCTGACACTTATCATGAGACAATCGCTCATGCCACCTTTACAAAGAGTTGAACGTAAGGACAAGTGAATCAATTGTCAACCAACACCCAGCAATAAAGACATTATCCTCTCCTATTATTGTTGCAACAATTCTGTTCCGCAACAACAGGTGATCACCACTTGAACAGAATATGACATGCGTTCCAGAACTTTTTCCGTGTTGGTAGGTAAACATTGTCACCTTAAAATTCGATTTTGTCTTTGAAATAACTGATTAATCACGAGTTGGAAAAGTTGCAACAATGTTGCCAGCTGTGATTGTCATGACAATTTTTCATTTGATTGTATCCCAATCCGCAAAACTTGGGATAAACGGGTGTGACCGCGCTTGCTTTGTTGTTCGTTTTTCGTCTGTTATGATGACAACTTAATTCACTAAATAGAACCCGTTTCAATCTGCAAGAGTGCGTTTTCAAAAGTTCCGTAGATCCGAAACATTTAATCTATTTTCTTATACAAACGGTAGGCCAATGTACTTTTCCGATACTAATATAGGAATGTTTCTTGACGTGTTCAGAACATTGTACAACATTTCCCAGAAACCCATTCCTCAGAATGACATTCCACAGAACATAATTCCCTAGAATGAGACATTCCCTAGAGAAACAAAATTTAGGACTGTTAAAAAACAGCAGAATTTTAGTTTCCATAAAAAATAACATTTTTGTTTTTAAGAAAGGACTTTCAGTTTGTTGCAGTTTGATTGGAGGATCTTCAAATCTATAATGAACCTATGATTGGAAATGTAACTTTTTTTTCAGATTCGAATAATCGTGAATAAAAAGAAGAATAACACATTGATTACGAAAAAAATATTTCGAGCATCCCTAACGAACCAAACTTGTTCAGGTCGCTGATTTTGACAGCTATATCTCTTGGGCTTTGAATATGTATGCTAGAGATATCTTCGACAAAATATTTGGAAATAAGTTGCACAAAATGTAGTGTATGATTCCTTTGGTTTATATCTAGATTACATGTAACTGATCTAGATCATTTTTATCTTTCATCATAAACGTGCTAGTTCAAAACTTCCTTCTGCAATGTTGTTCAGTGAGAAATTTTTGATATGTTTTCAACATAATTTGCTTGTATGTGTGCAGTGAACATGTTTGAGCAGCTATTTCGAGTTTGATTACACTCAATATTTATATTACTGAGGAGAACTAAGTATCCTCTTATCTTAACTGTTTACCAATAAACCGACATATAATGCAGTGACATGTAGTTTTTTCGACATAAATTCGATTGCAGTCCAGAGAACACTTTTGAT